>NW_026596051.1:26691107-26712045 GCF_907164565.1 Psammomys obesus | reverse complement strand
AGAAAGAAAGAAAGAAAGAAAGAAAGAAAGAAAGAAAGAAAGAAAGAGAAAGAAAGAAAGAAAGAAAGAAAGAAACAAAGAAAGAAAGAAAGAGAAAGAGAAAGAAGAAAGAAAAAACTAGCTAGCCAAGTAACTTTGAAGGAGGCCAGTTGTCTCCTCCAAAGGAAGCTCAACAGTGCCCTCCTTCCAGCCATGTGAATTCACAAGCAACCAGGGGATTCCCATCAAGGACCTACTGGGCATGTAGGCCCAGAGTGTGTCCTCCCTCTGAGATCATCTCCTCCTCTTATCCTGAGAGGGGTGAGCCAGGTCTTGATGTTATATGCCCTAATCACTTGACAGTTGGCTGCCAGTCAATAAGAGTTCTGCGTCCGTGGGTTGGTTCAAACAGTTATATATTGAATAGAAAGGCCTTGGGATTTAGCTCAGTGATGGAATGCTGTGCGGTAAACACTGGCCATGGATTCAATCCCAGTACTAACAAAAGAAAAGAAAATATTTGGAGGAGGGGTAGTCTTTATGTCTTCAACAAACTTGTACAGATTCCTGTTTTGTTATTCACAGACACAGTGTTGTGTGTCAGCAACTGACATGACAGGTACATTGTTCTAGATACTATTGCAAACAAGCAGAAGGGTTATATGACAGTCCCGTCCATTTTATAGAAAGGACTCCAGGGCCTGCAGACTTTGAGCATGGGGAATGGGGATCCTGGAATCAGTGCCCCCTGGGGACTCTAACTGATTTGCAAATTGCCTAATTGAATCTATTGTTCCTCTCCCAATTATTGCGTTTTCCAGGAGAGAGTGAACAAAATCCTCAAGTCTTTGGATTCTGCTCAGAATTTCATCACCAAAAATATTTCCTCCATCGTTATGGAAGTAAGTTTTCTTTTCTTAAACAAGTGTGTATATAAAGTGCACTCCCAACCATAACACTATTTCTTGGCTAACTGCGGCTTCACTACATCATAATTATAATGTATGTATAGCTGAGATACAGGGTATCTGATATATAGCCCCCTCCCCAAATGTCACAACCTACAGGATGAGAACCACTTCTCTAGCGGTTTTCATAATGGTCTTACTCTTTGATTTCTTTCTAGGAAACAAAGAAGTTTGGGAAAACAATAGCAGACTACTTTGAACACTATCTGCAGTGGGTCATATACGCCGTGAGTAGCTTTGCCTTTTATGAACATAAAGGGTGCCACATCTGAGGAGAGTCATTTTACAGTATAAACATCTGAAGGATGTTAAAATCTCAGTAATGGAGACAAATGGAAGTGTTTGCCTGGACCTGGTGTTCCAGATCCTCTACATCTTGTACTGAGAAATGAGGAAGTGAGTAGCCAAGTAGCGAGGATTCTAGTCAGTGGTATAGTGAGAGCACAAATCAGATATGCTGCAAGGAAGCTGCAGGTTTTCTAGGGTAAGGTGCTTAAGGTCAGCTGGTTACTGGTTGAGGCTTCCTTGTATGCGGTCCTCAGAAGGAAGGATTAGTTGCCAGGGGTACGATGGGTGTGGGTTTCTGTTTTGATTGAAGGCTTGGGTTATGTAAGTCTTCATTCATTTCACATGTCCATTCCCAGGATGTGTTTGATTTTAATCATATACATGCCCAGCTATGTACAGGTGTAAGAAGATAAGTAAGGGTTTTCCTGAAATGTTTGCTCAGAGAACACAGTTTGCTGTACTGTGCATATTCCGAAAATCAGCTCAGTCTGGGTTCCCATTTCTCCACCGCTCCAGGAAGTCCCAGGGTATGTTCTAGGACATTTTTGAATGGATACAGGGAGTTACATAGACTGTTATGATGTAATAACATATTGTGTTTTGGGGTGTATGTGCAGCTCAGCTTGATGCAGTTTGGGGGCCTCAGGTAGCCTAAATGCATGGTTAGGAAAGGGGTAAGTATCCATCTCAAGCCAAGTGGAGTCCTATATTGCCATGATTTCTTATATTTGCCTACCTCAAGAGGATTTGGAAATAAGGGGAGCCAGGACCTTTGAGGGGGCAGCCTCCCCATGGGGGAGAACACCTCACCCTTTAGTTCCCTGACCCCTTTGCTATATGGCTTCTTTCATTTGTCGCCCACTCATTCATCAGACAGCAGTCCACCGCAGGAGTAGGCTGGGCATGTATACTGCTTGGTTCTCCCAGCAGTTCTGTGTGATGGACCTTAGTATTCCAGAAACAGATGAGGACAGCTGCGGCTGAGGGAAGGAAGGGTCTTGCTGTAAACATATGCAATTGGACCAGCGGTAGAACTCCTCTGTGCTCAGCAGCTGTCAAGCTCCATGGCTCCCGGGACCTGAAGATGCTCCTGTGAAGCAGCCAGGGGCTGTGACTTATGACACGAATTTTTGTGAGCTTGGCTCAGAGAAGACTTGGCCTGTGTTTCTCATCCCACAGATCACAGAGAAGATGACACCCTGCAAGCCCGTGGCCACCGCAATGGACTCTGCTGTTAATGGCATTCTGTGTCACTATTTTGCTGACCCTCTGGTAAGAACTTCATCTTTCAAAAAGAAAAGACATATTAACTAAATGTGCCCCCTGCCCCACCATATTGTGTTATAGTAGGTTTCCGCATTTTCAACCTTGTTCACAGAATTTACAGCTTCATGACAAAACTATTCCTTTTCTGAATACTAGGAAACAGAATGCTGCCACCATGATCCTCCCTCGTCCCACACCCAGTCACTCTGATCACCTTCCTTTTCCCAACCACTTTCTCTTGACCTAATGGTTCTCACTAGGGTTGTTAACAGGAACATGGGTGAAGGACTGTTTAGAGCAGTGTGGTACCCACCAAAGACATTTTTTTTCCTTCCCCCATCAACTATTAACATCCTATAAATTCCCAGGGAATCCTGGACTTCCTGAACCCTACCCTCTCTGTGACAGGAAGTTGATGGACCCATCATCAGGGAACCACAGCCGCTCTTTGTTCAAGAGTGCAACAACCATGTCACGCGTGGAAGTCAGCATTCCATAGCACCCCCCAACATTAGCTCTTCCATTCTGTATTCACCTTCCTCTGTGATGTGTCCTGAGCCCTGCCCGGGCTGATATAGAGGCAGCATTTATGGACAGACGTTCTAAAGTAACATTGCGATGACATCTGCAGTTACCATTGTTCGATTAAAAGAAGCCTCTCTGACCAAAACTGACTACAGTGCCGACCAGTGGGCATACATGTAATTATCTGGAAGGTAATTTTATAGGCGTATCATATTCTTTCACCATTGTTACAGCAGTAGCTTCCTCATTAGGACTTACAACCCCCTAGGCAGTCTTGGACTAAATTGACAGTACCAGATGTGAATAACCTTCTGGGGAGCAGACTTTAAATCCAGTTGAAAATAGATTGCTTGCCCCCACCACAGAGTTGCCACTACGTCACCCATGGGCACATCTTCCCTGACCCATAGACAGTGCTGCATGCAGCAGCCTCCACAGTGTCTTCTGGCTCTGTGAGAGCTCGTTAGCAGAGGGGAAGCTTCTAGTCTAGTTCTAGTCTGATTTCTCTGTCTCCTATAAGAAAAGTACGTGGTATCTTCAGCCATAGAGCCTTACCATTTAGTCTGGTTTGCACACAACAGCAGTGGCAGTTGCCTGTATGGTTTTAGAGGTCTCGGGAGCCTCTCTGACCAGCTGGTCACAGGAAGATATCCCAGCGCTGGTGCTGACATTTCTTCAATAACTTCCCGGTTTTGAGTGTAGCCTTATCTACCCGTCCATACAGGGTACTCCCATTCAAACTCTTAAAAATACATTTTGAATTTGAGTGACCAAATAAATATTAGGTTTCCTCACGGCTTTTTCATACATCTTTAACTTCAATTGGCCCTTCCCCAACTCCCTCTCTTCTATTTTCAAGAAGGCATACTCCAAGATTAAGTGTGAAAGCTCATTTCTACATATTGGCAATAAGTTTGTTTGTTTGTTTGTTTGTTTGTTTGTTTGTTTTTCTTTAATGTAGACATTGCTTTTTGAGAAAACATGGTTCAATTTAGTCTGCAGTCAGCCTGCTTCAGGGGGGTACTGGTTTTTTGTTTTTGTTTTTGGAGACCTGGTGTGTAATGAGTGCCACTATACTATATCCTCTGGGTTGTGCTGTTATAAGATATCGATGCTAAAGTAAATTAACCATGTTAACATTGAACTACATGGAAAGGCACTTCAACTTGAGCGTTCAGACTGACAGCTGTCTTGGTTAGACAGGCTGTTTCACAAAGATACACCATGTGGTGTTTGATTAGGTGCTTTTTGACCGTCTTAGACCAAATCATAGTTCCACGCCTAGATGCTTCTGTTCCTCTTTTACAAAATAAACCCAATCTCCAGATCAGCTCATCTTTCAGAAAGACTGTCTGGGTTTCAATAATGTATTGCACTCTATGATGGCTGACTCCTGACAGGTTCACAACTGATTTTGAGAACAAAATCAAAACCTTTAAAAATTGCGCAAAGAAGTCTCCCACTAGCAAAGGTCCTTTCCTATTATCTAACGTCAAGGATTTTACTTCTCCTAATTTGTTGTTGTTTTTTAATCCCCAGAATTTGTTCTGGTTCGGCACAGGAGAAGCTACCGTGCTCTTACTTCCTGCTGTAATCATCGCCGTCAAGCTGGCCAAGTACTATCGCAGGATGGATTCAGAGGACATATATGATGAGTGAGTGTGGGGTTTCTTCAGGACCAGGCATTTCCATGTGGCACTGTCCTCCTAGAGCCACCAGAGTCAAGTTCTCTGGTGAACAAACTTACTTCTGCTGAAGTACTGGGTTGTCCCTTTTCCACCGTTTTTGTTGTTTTTCTTGTTGCTGTTCTTGGGCTTTGTTTGTTTTTAACCAATCTTATGATTCTGTCTTTTTCTTCTTCTTTAATCTCAGCTTCCTTAACCAGTGTTCTTCTTGTTCCAGCTCGTCTGTCTCGGGGACGTGGCATTTCACTTTGTGATAAGTGTCGTTACTACTTTTCACTGGCTCTTGCCTGCCCTTTGCTCTGTGTCTGGTGAACATGCATGCTTCCTTTCACCTCTCATCTTCTCTCATTGTCTCTGGAATCTGAGCTGTTAGCACTCACTGCAGTGAAAGAACTGGGAGGGTACTGTTGATCATGAGCCTTACTAGTGACAAAACAAGTAAATAACCCTATCTCCCCCTTTTATATTTTGTAGTGTTGAGACTGTACCCATGAAAAAGTAAGCCCTTTTATCAACTATCTTCACAGATGGGATGGGGGAGGGTTCTATTACATGGTAGACCTTTAGTTAAATTAATAATATGACAAAAGAGCACCAGATAAATCTGAGTAAACATGAATCATGACACCTCTTAAAGGGTTGGTGCATTGAAGATGCTTACAAACTGCTTGTTGAGTGAATGAGCATTTTATATATTACATGTATTGAGCTATAAAGCCACTTTTTCTCTCTGTGGCTTTGCAAGAGGGAAGATGTAACTA
Organism: Psammomys obesus; assembly: GCF_907164565.1. Taxonomy (NCBI): domain Eukaryota; kingdom Metazoa; phylum Chordata; class Mammalia; order Rodentia; family Muridae; genus Psammomys; species Psammomys obesus. The sequence goes on along the minus strand of NW_026596051.1, from coordinate 26,706,573 downwards.
TAAGACTCCCTCAAACCTTCTTCTCAGACTTAAAAATTTGTGATGCATGTTTTGTAACTTTTACACTATCTTTGTGATCTATAACATAAATATTTCATCCTAGAGGTAACTTGGTGTTTCTGGTCTATTTATTTTTGTTGCAGTTTGGAAAACGGTAGTAATGGTTATCATAAAGATCATTTATATGGTGTTCACAACCCTGTTATGACAAGGTAAAACAAAGCCTGAAGTGCATGCCTAGCCTGTGGTGAGCCTTTTTGTCTCTCCTATCCTTGACACCAAGACTTCTGCATGCTCTTGATGCCCTTTCATTTCTGCATGACACAGCACTGGCTAGCTCTAGTCACGTGCTGCATAGCATTCCACAGTGCCGGGTGCATACATATTCAGTGGAACTGAGAAGCACCTAGACTGAATGTCATCTGAAAATGCTATGAGCAACTCTACATCCTAATGGGTGACATGCATGTGCACCTCCCCTTAGCCTTCCTCTGCCTCCTTCTCTCTCCTCCCTTCTCCCTTCTTCCCTCCCTTCTTTCTTTCTCCCTGGCATATTATCTGTAATCTACCAGAAAATGAACTCAAACCTTTTCTCCAAAAACCCTTGGGCTTCTGTGTCCCCTGGAGTTAAGGGGCTTCCTGTGGGTCTGGTTTTGCCAGATAACTCTTGAGTATTACCTTCCAAGTGTATTCTGTTGCATTCTCTACACTTTCAGACAAGGCATGCCCATCAGAGGCATCCTTTCTGCTGAGAAATGTGGTCACCCCCATGGCTACACGGTTGGCTCCGAGTCATGCTCAGCGACCCAGGCGATGTTGTCTCCCCCCCCCCCTCCCAGTTGCAAAGCAGCGAGTGCATGGGGAATCTTGCTTGTCAGAGAAGGTCCATGCTCCACCTGGGACATTTCCCCTTAAGAGAATAGATACCACATTCAGGGAAGTCCCCACTGTGGCGTCCTCACCAGATGCTTCCACACAGGAAGCAGTGTTGCCTGGAAATAGCGGATATCCCATCAATGCCAGCTTTCAAGAAGAACAGAACAAGAAAGTTAATAAAATTTCTCCTTTCAGGAAAAAAGGTTCCCTGTCCCCAACTTACAACTTGGAACATTCCAAAACTTAAGAACCCCCAAGTTTCAATTGTCTCCTACAGGAGAAGTATCATTTTAATGTCTGTGTTGCCATAACAAAATAAGCAGTGTAGCTTATAAAGAACAGAAATTTCCTTCCCATGAGTCTGTCCCCAAGACAGTGTCTGTTAGGGCAGATTTCTCACACATGATGTCTCCTGTCCTCACTGTGTCTTCACATTGTGGTGGTCTGTGAGTTCTTTGGAGTTTCACATCGTAAACACTTCCCCAAAGTGTCTCCCTGCCTCTTCCCACCCCCACTTTCTGATCCCATCCTCCTGGAGATCAGAATCTCTTTTGATGAATTTGGAGGTATGCAGATGTTCAGGCCATAGCAGAAGTGGTGATGGGGGAGGGGCAGTAAGGTTCTGAAGGATGGGATAAAAATCTACTTTTCTGATAATGTGCTGAGCTTGACTGCTAGAATGCTATGTTTTGAGATGGCTTCAAGGCAAGCATCAGTTTACCAGGTTTGATCCAGAGCATATAAGACAGTGCTATGAATGGCCTGTACTCTATGCTAGCCTCCCTCTCCCTGTCATGACAAGCTTGGAGGGTATCTCACATTTCTCAGCTGAGATTTTCATGGTCAGAGAGGAGCTCTTTACTGCCAGTGACACCCCAACAACTTGCTGGGTGAGTTTAACTGACTTCTGGTGCTCAGCCCCTTGTTGGGACATCTCCAAATGCCAGCTCTTGAGCAGGACTTTCTGCCTGGAGAGTGCTGGAGAGAGATGTGCTTGGGTGGGAAGGTGTGGCCAGTTGTGTCTCTGGCAGAGATGCTATGATGGAATTTGGGCTGCAAGATGTTTATGAGGATCTGTAGTTGTGGGAGGAAGGAGAAGCCTGGGAGGAGCTGCCACAGCCTTATCTCAGCAGAGGGAGCATACACCACCTTTTCGACGTAACCCTTATAAAATAAATGCAGCCTTTATAGCTCACCTCCTTCATCTGTGGGATCTGGTGGAGCCCCTCAGGTAGAGCAGTTTAGCAAAAAGCTGTGCCATGGGGGCTCTGGCGGAAGGACCACTAGCTGTGCCCCACAGCTAGTGAAAACCCCATCTTAAAAAGGGCTTAGGGGTGTAAGAATTATAAGGAAGACCCACCCAAAGAGACCTTCTTCACACGTTAGACTGGGTATCGGCTCCCTTCATGTGGGCTTGGGAATATGATTCCACTTAAACACTGGCATTCTACCTGTAACCAGGATAAAGCTAGATGAGAGTGCAAAAACCACTCAGTGCTTCATGAAGGTGCTTGGCCCTTCAGGAAAAGCTTTGTGACACTCCCTGATACTTGAGCACGGTAGGGTCAGTGTGACCAGCTCTTACCTCATGGGGAGTTGGGCAAGGGAAAGTCTTCGTTAGTGAAAAAGCATATTGTTAGTGATAAACTCAGTTTCATAAACAAATTTGATATTGCCCCCTTTTATATTTGCTATCAATGCACATACACATACCCACCCCACCTCTGGTCAGTCTGCCGTATGACCTGTGGTGGGTCATTTGCTTTTGCCTAAGAAAAAGGCAATGGGCTTTCCTCTGAGCCTTGAAGCCTGGGGTCTTTCTACATAAGGGCTAATTCTGCCTCCTGAAAGTCTGCACCAAGAAGAGGCAGTTTCCTCTGCAGAAGTGTATTTGATGTAACAATCTACCTGACAAAAGTAATTTACAGAAGGAAGAATTTATTTTGCCTCACATGCATGGCAGAAGGTCATGGTGACGGGATCATTTCTGGTCACACTGTAGGAAGCAGTATGGAACACTCTGCTTCCACAGTGAGGGAGCAGACAACACGGATGCCAGAGTTTGGCTTATTTTCTCCTTTTTACTTAGTTCAAGACCCCTAACCCGTCCAAGATGCCACCCATATTTAGGGTGGGTCTTCCCAACTCAATTAACCTGATCTAGAAAATCTATTACAGACATGTGCATAGATGTGTTTCCATGGTGATTCTAAATCCCATCAAGTCATCCTCACAGGAAGCATTGGGTCTGACCAACATCGGATGGTCGGTCTCTTCTCTAGAGGTTCCCATTCTGTACCCCAGACTGGCCTGGAACTCATGGCAAACCTCCTCTTTCAGTTTCCCAAGTGCTAGATAGTTGGCATATTTGTTTTATCTATTTTATTAGGTTCTTATATCTACCCCCCTTCTCCACTCCCAATACCTCCCAAACCCCCAAAACAAGGGAGGTGGGAAAGAAGTTTAAATGGGAAAGGGGGCATAGGTCTCTTTAGATTGTTTCCTGCTGATAAGGGTCATTGGGTTCCTTGGGACAAGTCCAATCTTCACAGTCAGGATATCCCCAACTTCTTCTCATCAAACAGCAACCAGGAGCAGCAGATGGAAGCAGCCTTCTCCTCCTCCTTTCTCTTCTCCTTCTCCTCCTCCTCCTCTTTCTCTTCCTTTTCCTTCTCTCTGGCATTTATACCTTTCAAGAGTTCTCAGGATTCCAAACCTCAACTATCTGCAGCTGGCAAAACTCACACCCCTGCTAGTGCACAAGGCAAATCATAGTTAATAGCGTGGATAATCTGAAGCAGCCCCTTATTCCACACCTGGGATTAAAACAAAACCATTCACATAACTGTTTTTTGTTTTTTGTTTTTTTTTTAGATTTATTTATTTATTTATTTTTTACATTATTCTGCTTGCATGTATGCCTGTATTCCAGAAGAGGACACGAGATCTCGTTATAGATGGTTGTGAGCCACCATGTGACTGCTGGGAGTTGAACTCAGGACCTTTGGAAGAATAGCCAGTGCTCTTAACCTCTGAGCCATTTCTCCATAACTGGGTTTTTAAAGAAACCAAAACTCTCACTACAGTGAACTATGGGCATTAGCCTGCTTGATGTTTTCCCATTGAATGCTAACAAACCACGTTGGGGAAAGTATTCTGTCCCGTTTCTGTGAAATAGGCCTTCAAGCTTATGCCTTGTCATTGAACTGCAGAAGGCATTCTTTGCACACTGTGCTTTGGAGGTGCTTTAGGAGAAGTGGGAAGGGCCCACCTGTGCCTGTATTTCTCTCCTACTGAAAGGAGAAACATTTGATACTGGGGAAGTGCTAGTACAGCTACAGTGTCTCTGCCTGCACCTGCTTCATCTGTGCTGTCTCACAGAAGGTGCCTGGCGGCTCTTCTGCTGGGTGGCGATCAGGGTGAACCAGACTTGGAACTCACACCCTCCTCACGAAGTTTTGCTGTCTCCTCTTGCATAAATTCTCTGTGGGGGTCAAGGTCACGGTCTTGAAGAAATGTGAGAGGATGGTGGGACTAGTGTTGGCTGTTAATCACAAAGCCACTTCTGGGATATATATCCACACCTGCGCTCATACACTGGGAGTCCAGCAAGATCCCTGCAGAACTTCCATTGGTTTGTGCCTCCCGATCCTAGAGCCAAGCTTTAGGAAGCCATCTGTGGCCAACAGTCACCTGCCACCATCTGCTCTCTGCCACTCTAATGCACTTGCCACCAGTGTCCCTTACCACACATTCCTGGTGCCCATCACCCATTAACCACAGGATGTGTCTTAGTTTCTCTCAATCTGTCTTTCTCATCATCCTACAATATGGATAGATGTTACAACAATCTGCTTAATTGCCATTCTCTGTCCCTGCTTAACTTTCTGGGGTTTGGTCTGTATTCACCTGTGACAATAGTCAAATCCTGCTTCTTAGCACAGGGCTAACTGGGACCACTTGCAGCCCAGCCCAGAGTGCCACAGTTCTCTGTTTTGTTTTTGTTTTTAGCTCATCTCGATACTGACAACTGCTTGAGGTGAGTTTGATGTTTCAATCTAAAGCTGCTTGAGGTAAGTTTGACGTCTCATATAAATTAATTTATATGAGACATTAATAAATTAATTATAAATTAATTTATAGGGCTATTTTTAGTTCATAAAACATCAAAACATAGGTAATTCTAACATATTAAGTGGAAAATTCAAGTAAGTATGTAAGTTATACAATATGCTTTTAATTACATGGAATCCAGTTATACTCCATGATTAATAAGGTGTGCAGGTAGATATATGTGGATACACACACGCACAGCGATTGATCAATGTCAGAAACTAAACTCTAGACGAAGCATGAGATAATGCACACAAGGCCAGCCCTCCTGTCTCTCAAATAAATGTATGTTTTCTGTACTTCTCGGTCTCCTGGCAGAACCTTCTAGGATTCTACATTCTTGCTTTCTTTTGTAACTCAAAGCCAGCCTCTAAAATTATGTTTGATCTCCATTTCAGCATCAAGACAGTCAAGATGGAAATCACCCTGGACTCTGGATAGTTTTTGACTCTTCTCAAACCTTGCAAGTGCAGAAGAAAGCATAGCGGCAAATGTGGAGACTCAGGCGGGCCCTGAGAACACAGCCCCAGTGGTTTCAGGGTTGTGCTTTGTCAGGAATGAACAGTTACGATGGTAATCCACGTTCTCCGCTGTTCTGTTTTTTAACTTTTTTTTTTTTACACTGAATTTCTATTTAGACACTAAAACATATGGGGGCGCTTGTTCCCCTGGATACAGATACATTTATTTGTGAGCCAGCTATTCAGATGTCATAGCTGGGTACCTAACTTACTTCCGTATGTGAAGTGTGCTAAACACAAACCAGTTTACAGAGAAAAGATGTATTTTGTTAATAATAAATTGTATATACACCTTCTTACCACAATCAGTTTTTTAAACAAATGAGCACTCTAGATTGTTTTTTTTTTTTTTTTTTTTTTTTTTTTTCTAAATGAGGTTACTGTTGGCTTGGGGTTGACTCAGTGGTGCTGTAGAAAGGAATAGGCATACAGTAAAAGAGTGTCAACCCTGCAGCAAGCTTGTCCTTCTCTGTGGACTTCTGTCTGCTTGTTGCAGATCTGCCTGTTGTTTAGAAACAGAATTCAACAGCAATCACTGGGAGACCCACTTGACACCACTAGCAAATTTGGGACAGAAGGACTTTGAGAGAGAAAATGTTGCTTGCCGGAAGCGGAATCATTTTCAAAGACGCCAGTCCCGGTTCACAGTTTAGTGTCAATCTTCTGATTTGTAAGGATGGGCATTAAGTTCAGTGTCATCTGATTACCTGTGAGAATCTAAAATGAGGTGCAAGAGCTCCTGTCATGATTCTGAGATTTGAAATAAAGCGTGGATGAATGGAGCCTTTGGTGTTTGGTCCTTAAAAAATACATGGAAGCATAAAGTCAAATCGTCTGCTGCTATGGACGATCTGAAGGAGCCCCATATCCCACACCTGAGAATAAAGCAAAACCATGTTTACATAGCATAACTGGGTTTTTAAAGACACCGAAACTCTCACTACAAGGCATCACAACAAGAAAAAGCAGGAGTCCTAGGGCAGCAAACTTATCCAGAAATCTCTACTATACCTTGGGATGGCCCAACTGCTGATAATGAAGGCTGTGCCCATACATGAGGCAATTAATGTAGAACAAGTTTCCTACAGGTGGAAAAAGGTAAACTACTCAACCCTAAACCTGTATGCATACTCTCTCTCTCTCTCCAAATAATAGACATGTACAGAGAAGATCACCCACAGTCAGTGCATGCAGAGATCATAATACTGATACTCCATGATGGGCATCCATGATTACAGAAGCAGCTGCAGTCTGCAGACAGGTACTGCGGGCTGTCAGGCTGAACCCATGTTCTTCCTGCCTGTGTCTCCTGCCTTTCCTGCCCAAAGCTTCCAAAGCAAACTCACCACAGAGTGGCTAGCTTAGCAGTGGTCTTATTTTCCCAGTGAGACTCTGGAAGCTTGAAGTCACTGAGTGGGCCGCTGACTTGTGAGGCTTTTGGCCTGGCTTCTCCTAGTGTCCTCACAGCTCTTTGCCTTGAGTGTCTGGGCCCTAACTGCATCCTGTGGAACAGGAATCAGGTAGGATTATATCTCCCTGACAAAGCCATTTAGTCTATAACTGTGACCGCCCCAACAGCAATCAGCTCCTTAGAAGCCCTTTCTACAAGTTAGCACAGCTTAGGTTTCAGCAGATGGTTCGGGAGGAGCACAAGGCAAAGCACAGTAACAATTCTTCACTGTCTCCCAAAGACAAAGAACCATCTCCCGTGTTGTGGCACTTTCTATCCAGTGTTTTCACCCTGGATGTATGGAGTTTCAAATCAGAACAAGCTACAGAACCTACAAAGACTGGAGATGAATGCATGTGCACAACACACACACACACACACACACACACACACACACACACACACACATATGCACCCTAAGGAGTTTAGTGGCATCACAGAAACGTGTGGTGATGGGAAACACGCATTTTCTAACACCTTACACTGACAGGCCAAGAATGATTCAGGCTTTTCTTTACTAAGTGATACTCCCCATGAACGTTTAAATATTTAGATGTTCTGATTTCCAGGTTAGCTTTCTGAGCAGAAATGTGCCACTGTTACTTGCATAGGAACACAGACTTGTTAAAGTCTGGAATGGAGCAGTGTACAAAAGGGAAGGGCTTTGGGTCTGGAACGCTAATGGGCACTTGTCATTTCAGCACTTGGGGGGTAGAGACTGAAGGTTCACTGTAAGTGTGATCCAGCATGGTCTACAAAGAGCATCCTACAAAGGGAGGAAGGAAAAGAAGGAGGGAGAGAGGGAGGGGGAAGTGAGAAAGAATGAAAAGAGAAAGGAAGGAAGAAGAAGGGAGGGAGGGAGGAAGGAAGAGAGGAGGAAGGAAGAAAGGGGGAAGTAAGAGGAGAGAAGAGGAAGGAAGGAAGGAAGGAAGGAAGGAAGGAAGGAAGGAAGGAAGGAAGGGAGAAAGGGAAGGAAGCAAGGGAGAAGAAAGGAGGGAGAGATGAAGGAAAGAAGAAGGGAGAGAAGAAGGAGAGAAAGGAAGGAGGAAGGAAGAGGTCGAGGAGCAAGGAAAACAGGAAGTGAAAGGAGAAAAGAAGGGACAATGGGGGAGAATATGATTCTGATCTCTTGGAAAACTACATATCCATTAAGATACAGCATTATTTTTTTACATTTGCCTTATTGAACTACAACAGACCACATGGCTTAAAACAACCAAAACTGTTCTCTCCTAACTCTGGAGGCAGGAAGTCCAAACTCCAGGTATCACAAGGGTTAGCTCCCCCTGAATATCCGGCAAAGCCCGTTTTAGTTTCTTGACACTGACAGCCTTTGGTGGTTTGGGCTTCTAAACACATCATTCTCATGTGGTGTTTTCCTCTGCATGCCAAATTTCTTTCTTATAAGAACACTAGCTATTGGCACAGGGCCTATCCTAATCGGAATGACTCTACTGGTGTCGTCCCACATGTGAACACTCTGTTTCCAACGTCACCTTCCCAGGACCTGGGTAGTTGTGAGTGTTGTGTAGATACTCTTCAACCCAGCACAGTCACTGTACCAAAACAGCAGAGCAGGTAAATCCCGAGCAGGTAAATCTGCATCCCCAGCAGTGATTTTAATACACAGTCACAGCTGAGGAGCTGTCCCAGAGTTTAAAACTTTGTGGATTTAAGGGCGCTGTAGGCACAGCAAAAGAACAACTATTTTTTTTTAATTGTTTACCTGGTAAGGGAACAATCTCTTCCATTTCTAAAACTTAGCAAGAAAGCTACCAGAGTCAAAAATTAAGCAAGTTCTTAAAAATCTGTTTCTCCAAAGAAGATCTACAAGTGGGAAATAAACAAAAAATAAGTGCTCAAGACGACCAGCAACCGGGGAAGAACAGAGCAAGCTATGACAGGATTCCACGTCACTATCAGGAAAGAGAGGTCGCTATTAAAAGACGAGAAAATGACAAATGTCTCCTCTGGGTAGCCATGCTTTTCTCGAGAACTGACTCAAGAAAAGGGTGGAGAAGGTGTTAGGACAGCTCGCACCAGCAGCATTTCAGAGCTTGCAATCTCAGAGAGCTTGTCTTTCTGGAAGGTTCCATTTCTATGTAATAGGAGAAACCTGCTGGCATTTCCTGCCCCGTCATTAACATGGCTCACTATGGGGGGGGGGATGTCTGGGTGAAATGGAGACTGGAGGTGCACTCTTAAGACTTCCGGCCTCCATGAGTGCCCCATTGTGCTCTAGGTGGGCTGTGAAAGAGCTGTGTTCCCAGAGAGCAAAGTACTCCCAGTGGGAACCTGAACACAGAAGCTCTGCCTGGGCCAGAAGCTTCACTCAGTAATTACTGCCCAGACCTGAAATGTATGTGGGTCCTTGAAGTTTGTCCCCAGGGGAAAGACTAATGAGTATAGAGATAATTTTGGTGTTTTATAACCCCCAATGACGTTATGTAAACATGTGTTTGTTTTAGTCCCAGGGGTGGTATATGGGGCTGCTTCAGATTGTCCACATCAGGAGAGTATTTGTCTCATGTGCGCTCTGGCAGGGGTGTGATTCTGCCAGCTGAAGATAATTTAATTCTGGGGACTCTAGGGCTGGAGAGATGGTTCAGTGGTTAAGAGCACTGGCTGTTCTTTCAGAGGTCCCTGGCCAGCACCCACATGGAAGCTCACCACTGTCTGTAATTCCAGTTCCTAGAGGATCTGACATCCTCACACAGGCATATGTAGGGCCCAAACAGCTGTGCTGCCATGACAGACTTCCTAAGATACTGTAGGCCTGAGTTTCTGTTTCCTGGTCATGTTCCCACAGTTGCTTAAATGATGTTTCTATTTCCCAGAACATAAAATTAGAGTCCATGGAAACGAGATACAATAACTCAATAACTGCCCTGAAAATCAGAAACAACAACCTAGAGTAACTGCTTTGAAAAGTCCCCAAGCGGGGGCGGAGCCAAGATGGCGACTAGCACACACAGTTTCCGAGCTGTGGAAGAGATAAAGTTCTGAGTTGATGAGTGGAAGAACTTCTGAAGCCAGGGAAACAACGGAGAGACTTTCTAAACAACAGGGAACATCGCAGGAGGTGAAAACCTTGGTCTCGGGTCACCCAGGGACTTGTTTGGGGAAGGTGAGAAACGATCCTTTGATCTCTCGGCACTCCCCTCCCCCAGACCTCCCTCCTCCTCGGCACAGCGGACTCGCCTTTCTCAGCGCAGACCTAACTGCCTGGGGCCTGCAGCCACTGAGGCTGAGCCCCAAGCCCTTTATCGGCAAAGGCCAGCAGTACTGTGTCTTGGAGCCCCAGATTCACGCGGCGGCTGCACCATCCTCCCAGGGCCCGAGTCTGCTAGACGACATACTAGCTCCGCAGGAGCGTCATCACTGACGGTATGGCCCGCCCAATCCCACAGTGACAGAGAATATGCTATATACTCACCAAAACCAGACAGAAACACCATACAAGCTAGACACACCAGGCGCTGGGCCTCCGAAGCTTGGAGAGCACAGTGAAGAGACCCCAGGACTTCCCAGAAAGCATCTGGACTAGCAACCCAGTCTCCAGTTACAGCGGGACTTTCTAACCTGGCGGCGGAGCAGCACTGAGCTGGCGGGGCACATCAGCCCTCAGTTTAAGAGGGCACATCAGTTTAAGACTAACCAGGGCCAAACCAGAGAACAGAAAGGCTGGTTACCCCGATTCCCACTGACGTGACCACCCTGAAATCTCCAGCTGCAGCAAGACCTCATAACCTGGCAGTGACAGCAGCACGGAACTGGCGGAGCACATCAAAGAAGCAGGGCCAAACCAGAGAGCAGAGAGCCCAGATATGCCGATCTCTGCCAAGTGTCCTACCTGTAAGTGAGTGCACCCTTGAGAATCTGCAGCTCCACTGATCCTGGGTTCTTCTAAAACAGAAGCCAGGCATCGAACCCCCTCCCACCCATATACCCACTTTGGGAAACAGAGGGGCACTTGGAACATTGAAGTTCCTGCTCTGTGGGTCTAATTGAGGAGTTAAGGCAGTTAATGCCAGAAATTGCGCTGCGATCATCACTAGCGCCTGCGACATATACATTGCAGAGCCCCTCCCACACACTCAAGGGTTCAACATTAGCCATCACTCTGTCCCTCGAGACACACGCCCACACCCACTTACACACACACACACATATACACACGCACGCACGCACACTTGCATTTGCCTCTGTTTGCACCTGCGTACTTTCCTCCCACAGGTACAGCTAGTCCTCAGCACACGCTAAGGACACGGGACCTCTCTCAACTTCCTGAAGAATTCTCCAGACTCGAGAGAGAGACAGTACCAGTCTGATCGGCAGAATCCAAAAACAAACAGGGAAGGTCTCAGATAAGCCAATGGCCAGGGGTAGGCGAAAGAACACTTCCAACATAAATCAGGACATCATGACTTCACCAGCAAACCCCAAAATCGATGGATACTCCAATTCATCAGAAGCACAGGAAAATGACCTTAAAGCCATGCTTGCTCAATTATTTGAGGCTCATAAGGAGGAAATGAACAAATCTTTCAAAGAGTTGGCCAGTCAATTGGAGGTAAAGAAAGAAGAAATAGACAAAACCCTTAAAGAAACACAGGCAAACATAGCCAAACAAATAGAGGCACAAGTAGAGAAAAAATTAGTGGCATACAAAAAGGAAATGAACAAAGAAATAGAGTCCATCGTAGAGAGACAGGAATCCAAATTCAAACACATAAAAGAAATGGTGCAAGGCATGAAAACAGAATTAGAATCAATAAAGAAAACACAAAATGAGAAAACTCTTGAGCTGGAGAACTTGGAGAAAAGATCAGGAACCACAAAAGTAAGCATCACCAACAGAATACAAGAGATGGAAGAGAGAATCTCTGGAGCTGAAGACACACTTGCAGAAATTGATACTTCTCTCAAAGAAAAAGTAAAATCAGAAAAATTCCAATCACAAAATATCCAAGAAATCAAGGATGCTATGAAAAGACAAAATCTAAGAATAATAGGAATTGATGAAAAAGAAGACTCCAGGCTCCAAGGTCCAGAAAATATTTTCAAGAAAATCATAGAAGAAAATTTTCCCAACTTAAAGAAAGAGATGTCCATAAATATACAAGAGGCCTACAGAACACCAAATAGACTAGACCAGAAAAGAAACACATCACGTCACATCATAGTCAAAACACTAAATCTACAGAACAAAGAAAAGATATTAAAAGCAGCAAGGGAAAAAGGCCAAGTAACATATGAAGGTAGACCTATCAGAATCACACCAGACTTCTCATCAGAAACTATGAAATCCAGAAGGGCCTGGGCAAGCATCATGGAGACTCTAAGAGATCACAAATGTCAACCCAGACTACTATACCCTGCAAAGCTTTCAATCAACATAGATGGAGAAAACAAAATATTCCATGACAAAACTAAATTTACGCAATATCTATACAGCAAACCAACCCTACAGAAGATACTAGAAGGAAAACTCCAATCCAACAAAAATGAATTCACCCAAGAAAACAGGGCATACAGATAATATCCCAACAAAAAGGAAAAGAAAACAAGCAATGAAACAAGGTAAGATCATCGACTCCATTACAAAAGGAACTAACATGCATTGGTCAATATTATCTATCAATATTAATGGACTCAACTCACCAATAAAAAGACACAGGCTAACAGAATGGTTACAGAAACAGGACCCAACATTCTGTTGCATCCAAGAAACACACCTATGCAACAAAGATAAACACTACCTCAGAGTAAAGGGCTGGAAAAATGTTTTTCAAGCAAATGGTTCCAGAAAACAAGCTGGAGTAGCCATCCTAATATCTAATAAAATAGACTTTCATCCGAAGTTAATCAAAAAAGATAAGGAGGGCCACTATATTCTCATCAAAGGAAAAATCCAACAAGAGGACATCACAATTTTGAATATCTATGCCCCAAATACAAGAGCACCTACATTCGTAAATGAAACAATATTAAAGCTTAAATCATACATTGATCCTAATACCTTAATAGTGGGAGACCTCAACACCCCACTCTCATCAAGGGACAGATCAACCAGACAGACACCAAATAGGGAAATAAAAGCACTCACAGAATCCCTAAATCAAATGGACCTAATAGATGTCTACAGATCTTTTCACCCAAACTCAAAAGAGTACACCTTCTTTTCAGCACCACATGGAACCTTCTCCAAAATAGACCATATAGTTGGTCATAAAGCAAGCCTCAACAGATACAAAAGGATTGAAATAATCCCTTGTATACTATCTGACCACCATGGACTAAAGCTGGACATCAACAACAACAGAAACAACAAAAAGCCAACACGCACATGGAAACTGAACAACTTACTACTCAATGACAGCTGGGTCAAGGAAGAAATAAAGAAAGAAATTAAAGACTTTCTAGAATTCAATGAAAATGAAGGCACAACATACCCAAATTTATGGGACACATTGAAAGCAGTGCTCAGAGGAAAATTTATAGCACTAAGTGCCTACAAGAAGAAATCCGTAACATCACATACAAACAACTTAATGGCCCAACTGAAAAACCTAGAAAAAAAAGAAGCAGATACACCCAAGAGGAGCAGACGGCTGGAAATAATCAAACTAAGGGCAGAAATCAATCAATTAGAAACAAATAAAATTATCCAAAGAATCAATGAAACAAAAAGCTGGTTCTTTGAGAAAATCAACAAGATAGACAAACCCTTAGCCAAGCTAACTAAAAAGCAGAGAGAAACCATACAAATCAGCAAAATCAGAAAGGAAAATGGGGACATAACTACAGACACTGAGGAAATCCAAACGATTATTAGGTCATACTACAAAAGCCTATATGGCACAATATTTGAAAATCTAAATGAAATGAATAACTTTCTTGACAGATTCCATCTACCAAAATTAAGTCAAGATCAGGTAGAAAGACTGAATAGTCCTATATCTCCCAAGGAAATTGAAAGAGTCATTAACAGTCTCCCCTCCAAAAAAAGCCCTGGACCAGATGGCTTCAGCGCAGAATTCTACAAGACCTTCAAAGAAGTACTAACACCAATTCTCCTCAAACTATTCCATAAAATAGAAACAGAAGGAACACTACCAAACTCATTCTATGAAGCCACAGTCACTTTGATACCTAAACCACACAAAGATCCAACAAAAAAAGCGAACTTCAGACCTATCTCTCTTATGAACATTGATGCAAAAATACTCAATAAAATACTTGCAAACCGAATCCAAGAACACATCAAAGATATCATCCACCATGACCAAGTAGGCTTCATCCCAGGAATGCAAGGGTGGTTCAACATACGGAAATCCATCAATGTAATCCACCACATAAACAAAATGAAGGAGAAAAACCACATGATCATCTCCTTAGATGCTGAAAAAGCATTTGACAAAGTCCAACACCCATTTATGTTTAAAGTCTTGGAGAGATAAGGGATACAAGGCACATACCTAAAGATAGTAAAGGCAATATACAGCAAGCCTATAGCCAACATCAAACTCAATGGAGAGAAACTTAAATCAATCCCACTGAAATCAGGGACAAGACAAGGCTGCCCACTCTCTCCATATCTCTTTAACATTGTACTTGAAGTCCTAGCCAGAGCAATAAGACAACTAAAGGAGATCAAGGGGATACAAATCGAAAAGGAAGAGGTCAAAGTGTCACTATTTGCAGATGATAGTATACATGAGCGAACCCAAAGATTCAACCAGAGAACTTCTTCAGCTGATAAACACCTTCAGCAAAGTGGCAGGATACAAAATCAACTCAAAAAAATCAGAAGCCCTCTTGTATACCAAAGACAAAAAGGCTGAGAAAGAAATTAGGGAAACAACACCCTTCACAATAGCCACTAATAACATAAAGTACCTTGGTGTGACTCTAACCAAGCAAGTGAAAGACCTGTTTGAGAAAAACTTCAAGTCTTTGAAGAAAGAAATTGAAGAAGATCTCAGAAGATAAGGATCTCCCGTGCTCATGGATTGGTAGGATTAACATTGTGAAAATGGCCATCCTGCCAAAAGCAATCTACAGATTCAATGCAATTCCCATCAAAATACCAACTCAATTCTTTACAGACCTTGAAAAAAAGATTCTCAGCTTCATATGGAGAAACAAAAAACCCAGAATCTCCAAAACGATCCTGTACAACAACAGATCATCTGGAGGTATCTCCATTCCCGATCTCAAGCTGTACTACAGGGCAACAGTAATAAAAACTGCATGGTATTGGCATAGAAACAGAAAGGAGGATCAATGGAATCGCATAGAAGACCCAGAAATAAACCAACACACCTATGAATACTCAATATTTGACAAAGAAGCCAAATCCATTCAATGGAAAAAAGACAGCATCTTCAACAAATGGTGCTGGACCAACTGGATGTCTACATGCAGAAAAATGAAAATAGATCCATATTTATCACCCTGCACAAAACTAAAGTCCAAGTGGATCAAGGACCTCAACATAAAA
>NW_026596051.1:26645092-26686107 GCF_907164565.1 Psammomys obesus | reverse complement strand
ACCCCCCCCCCCCAGGGGAGGAGCAGTCTGTTAGGCCACAGAGGAGGACTTTGCAGCCAGCCCTGAAGATACCTGATAAAACAGGGCCAGATGAAAGGGGAGGAGGTCCTCCCCTATCAGGGGACTTGGAAAGGGGCAGGGAGGAGACCAGGGAGGGAGTGCGGGGTTGGGGAGGGAATGAGGGAGCGGGATACAGCTGGGACACAGAGTTAACAAAATGTAACTAAAAAGAAAAATAAAATAAAAAAAAAACAAAAAACAAAAAAAAAATAAAAAGATGTTTGACATAAAAAAAAATAAAGTGTTGCATATAAAAAAAAAAAAGAAAAAAAGAAAAGTCCCCAAGCACTTAACCAGTCAAGTTAAAGGTTATTTAGAAACGTTTGCTTAGCTAGTCAAACTGATATTGTTACCTGGGCACTTATTGTTATCATGTAACTGCCAAAGTTGGAAAGTCCCGTTCCCTGCTCAAACCACAAAAAAACAAAACAAAACAACAACAACAAAAACCCCTCAGCTTTGCAGCTACTCAGGTTCCCTCCCTAATCCACCACTCAGGACTGGAGGGAGCCTGTGTTTCAGCCCCTGAAATAAAGGCTCCTTGTTTTGGCATATGTGGTCGGTTTCCTGGCAGTCTTTGCAATCTGGGCATAACAGCATACATACAGGCAAAACACCAATCCACATAAAATAAATAAATCTTTTGTTAAAAGATCATGGAGATTCTAGAGAGGGTCTAAAAAGACCAGAGCCCCAAGAGATGAGGTACTGCTGTTCCTCCTGCTGCTGCTGTTGCTGGTTTGTCAATCGATCAAGAGAAAAGAGACAATAAGGAGAAATTGGAGATAGCCTGATGAGACAAAGATTGGACTTGTCCCAAAGAACTTAACGCTCCTAATCAACAGGAAGTAGTAAAAAGATCTCAATATCCCCTCTTCCCACTAGCCTTCTGGTGTTGGGGTGTTGGTGGAAGGGATCAGAAAGGAGAGGGTGGTAGAAATAATAACTAAATAAAATTTTTTTAAAAATGTCAACAGAGGAGAGACCTGTTAGACTGTGTCTAATGCACCTTTTGCCAGGTCCTCAGATAAATTAAGCTGATTTTGTAGCTAATTTGTAGCCAGAGCTCAAAATGATAACTGCCTGAGGTGCCTCTTATCTCTTGTTCCTGAATAGTCTGAACAAGCTCAAGGCTTTCTGTACTGGCGGTAGCTCTTTTGGGTGAATGGTACCCTTGATTCTCTCAGGAACTGACCTCTGATTCTCAGTCCAGAGGCTCTGTGCATCCCCAAATGGCTGCATCCTCTATGATGTCACTTCTGTGGTTTTCTGTAGGACAGCAGTTATTCTGAAGAGCCTGTCACCTGTCCTTTGGTAGAGCCTATGATCAGGGTATCACTCTAAAGAGTGGCTGTTGCTTTTCTTCACCCATCCTTCCATAATAAATTGGAATACTTCAGTAGTTGGGAAAAATGATAACTAGACAAATGTGGGAGGTACAGAGAAAGTAATCTGTGTCTGTGATCCTCGATGATAGGGAAACAGAGAACAGGCATTCTCCATAACCAAGTTGTGCAATCATCCTAACCATTGTCATGAAGTCTGGTTGGTTGTTATTAACAACAGATTAATAACAGGTGTTAGAAACATTCATTTTGGAGTTCATGTGAGATGGAAGGTTTTAGTGTGTTAAGCCCCCAGAACTTGGGGTTTATTCATTTATCACATTAACTCACAGGGCACAATAATCCACTCTGCCACTTCACAGGTGGAAGGACTTGTCACATAACCTGAGCCTGTCTGGGCATGTGTAAGGGCTTAGTAAATATTTGTTGACCTGACAGAATTGAGGCATTTAAGTATCTCCTTCTCTTGTTAAGCAATTTCAGTTTCTGCTTGAACTTCTGTTTAGGCACTGGTTCAGCCTTGACAACCATTGTTCTTTCTAAAGGAAGGTTTGAGAAGCTGGAGAACGAGTATCAACTGTGGGGTGAGTATGGTTGCTTCGAACAAAAAAGCTAAGCAGAGCACAGACACGAAAGTGTGATAACTGCAAAGCTATTCAGCCCTATGTTCCCACAGAATGTTTACAGCTGACTGACACAAAGCGTCCCTTTGAAGGGCATTTTCCACTTGTACATCCTACGTCTGCTGTCATCCTGGGGCATGCAAGAGGTCAGGCGGCTGTACTTTCTACAGAGTGGCTGCTGAACAATGGCGAGCCGATGACCCTTTTTTATGAGGGTGGAGTTGTCTCTACACAGCTGCAGGGTGCTTACAACCGCTGCCTGACATGCTTTGGTCAGATGGTAGGAAATAGTAGCTGTCCAGCATTTTAGTCAAATCAGAAAGCTTATCCCAACACTTGCAGGCACCAGCTGAGAACGCTAATGGTGTGAGAAACCTGTCTCACCCATCAGGATCCCTGTTGGTGGCCCTGTGTCCTGGGCAGTGCAGCATCAACTAACTGTAAGTGAAACACATAGCGCATTCTCCGTGCTACTTTGGCTGTGGCAAGCATCAGTTGTTTCATAGACACCCACATTCCAGTGGTAGCCACCAGATGGCAGCAGAGCACCAAATGTTCTACTTGCCAGGTCGAAGGAGCAAGTACCAGAGTTATGGGGTCTGTAACTCTAAGGGTAAGAGATCCTTACCCTTAAACAGGCGCAACCACCACTGGCATACACCATAAGTCCTGGAAGAGCATTTCGGTCTTCACGGCAAGCTCTAGAAGCCCAGTTTTAGACTCACTGTGTTAGTGGACAAATTGCTATACTTAGTCTAATCATGGTGTACAGATATCAATCCATATCGCTCCACTTAAGAGATGCATTGTCAGCTACTGTCATCCCCATATCCCACCTAAAGCCTACCCTGTCTCAGGCCTGCAGCCTGTCTCAGAGATGACCCTGCCCTGGGTTTCCCCTTCCTTTCCAAGCTCTCTCCACTCTCCATAAATCTAATCTCCCCCTCCTCGTTTCCTTCTCCTATCCAGTTCCCTCTCTTCAACTACTTCTGCTGTCTATTTTATTTCCTCCTCTGAGTGAGAGTCAGGCAACTTCCTTTGTGCCCTCCTTGTTATATAGCTTTTTGGGGGTCCATGAATTGTAATATGGTCATCCTGTAATGTAAGCTAATATCTGCTTATAAGTGAGTATATACCATGTATGTCTTTCTGGGTCTGGGTTACCTCACTCAAGGATGATCTTTTCTAGGTCTGCCTGCAAATTTCATGATTTCTTTGTTTTAAATAACTGAGTAGTATTCCATTGTGTAAATGTGCCATAATTTGTTTATCCATTCTTTGGTGAGGGACATCTAGGTTGTTTCCAGTTCCTGGTTATTATGAATAATGCTACTATGAACATAGTTGATAAAATGTCTTTGTGGTATATTGGAGCATGTTTTAAGTATATGCCCAGGAGTGGTATAGCTGGGTTTTTGGGGCATAACTATTCCCAATTTTCTGAGAAACCTCCAGATTGATTTCCAAAGTGGTTTAACAGTTTTGCATTCCCACCAGCAATGGAGGTGTGTTCCTCTTTCTCCCCATCCTTGCCAGCATGTACTTAGCCATTCTTATGGGTGTAAGATGGAATCTCAGAGTTGTTTTGATTTGTATTTCCCTGATGACTAAAGATGGTGAGCATTTCTTTAAGTGTTTCTCAGCCATTTGAGATTCCTTTGTTGAGAATTCTATATTTATTTCTGTACCCCATTTTTAAAAATTGGATTTTAAGTTCTTTATATTTGTTGAATATTAGCCCTCTGTCAGATGTAGGATTGGTGAAGATCTTTTCCCCGTCTGTAGGCTGCTGTTTTGTTCTACTGACAGTGTCCTTTGCTTTACAGAAGTTTTCAGTTTCATGAGGGTTCCATTCATTAATTGTTGATCTTGTAGAATAATAGCAGTGGGGGACATGGAGGCTGAGGAGGCCACCTTATAGCCAGGCAGGACTTATAGTAGTGGGAGGGGAACCACCAATCCACCTACAAAACCTTCAACCCAAAGTTTACCCTGTCTACAAGATGTGCAGAAATAAAGATAGAGCAGAGACTGAGGGAATTTCCAACCAATGGCTGGCCCAACCTGAGACCCATCCCATGGGAGAGAGTCAACCCCTGACACCATTAAGGATACTCTGCTATGCTTACAGACAGGAGCTTAGTATAACCATTCTCTGAGAGGCTCCACCCAGCAGGGGTTCAAAACGGATGCTAAGACTCACAGCCAAATATTAGAAGGAGCTCCAGGACTCCAGTGGAAGAGTGTGTGTGTGTGTGTGTGTGTGTGTGAGGCGGGTGCGAGAAGAAACCAGAGACAAGAACTGCACAATAAGACCAACAGACTCAACTAACCTAGGCCCATAGAGACTTACAGAGAATGAAGCACCAACCAAATGTAATCAATGGGCAGTTTGATCTTCATGTGGGTCCCTTAGTAAGCAGAGCAGGTGATACCTCTGACATGGACTCTGATGCCTGCTTTTCTATCACTTCCCCCTCGTGGGGGTGCTTTGCCTCAGTGGATGAGACTGAGCTCAATCCTGATGGGACATGATGTGCTGGGGTGAGTTGGGAGGGGCTCTATTTTTCTGAAAGTGGAAAGGGGAGCAGGAGAAAGAGGGTGTCAGACAGGGAGAGGGGTGGGGCTTTAATCAGGATGTAAATTGAATAACTAAATAAACTTGAGAGAGAGAAGCACACTTCCCATGGATATCCTTCAAGGATTCCAGCTTCAAGAGCAGCATTTGGTAAGTGTGGTGCTTCATTTTGACGGTCAACTTCACACATTTGAGTATGCAGTGACTTGGGAAGGGAGTGTCAGGTTGGGTTGTCTTGTAGGGGTGCCCACGAGGGAGGGATTTCCCTAACTGTGCCATAACTGATGTGAGAATAGTTAATTTGAATATGAGGGCACCATTTTAATGGGCTGAGGTCCTGTACTGTAGAAACAGGGAAAATGGAGTGAAGCACAACACACATGAGGAACACGGGCACACGCACATTCTTCACTCTCTGTTGCTGGTTATGGATGCGACATGACCAGCTCTCTCAAGTTTCTGCCATTGTTAATTCCCCCACTGTGATGGACTCTTACCTGGAATTGTGAGCTAAAATAAACCCCTTCTCTCCAAGGTTGCATTTTGTTTGAGTGTTTTATCACAGTGGCAAAAATAAAACCAGGAGTCAAGATGGAAATAATTGGATCCTGGGGAAGTAGAGGCCAGCAGACAGTACCCAGCCATCAAAGTCAAGGCAGAAAGAGAGACCCCCAGGGACAGCGGGGGTGACACAGCAGTCAGAAGCAGCTGACCCACAACCTATGGTCTCGATTAGCTCATGGTGATTTTAGTAGTGAGAAAGATGGGAAGCTTCAAAATTCTTTATCTGTATAATCAACAAACCTCAAGCCAAGTGAACAAAAGTCTAATTTTAAGAATAAAAGCAAAGAACTGTGGTTGTCTTAACTGATTCCCAGGCAGAAGCCAATTTATTGAGTCAGAGTGAAAGGGAGTGTTTGAGTGAAAGGGAGGCTGGGCCTCCCTCAGAATGTGTCGTAAATACACACTTGGGTTTGCTTATTACTCCAGCCCATCTACCATGTTATCTGAAGAGTTACTGGCTTTGTGTGGGACTCAGAACAGAGGCTCATGGAGATTTATACTGTTCTTTCTTCCATCCCTGCTCAAGAGGACTCTCAGGCTTTTACAGAGTAGGAAAAGGACATGTAGGAAAAGGACATAACCAGTCTTTCATGGACCACTAGGCACAGGCTCTGAGCTGACAGTGATCCAAGAGGTTCCAGATGTCACTGTGTCCTCTGTCTGCCCCCCACCCCACCCCAACACCCCCCAGCCAAAGCACATGCTAACAGGTCAAATGATCCATGGAGTTTTAGTTCACATCCAACTCACCGTAAGACCCTTGGGGCCCTCGGTAGTTACTTCACAGGTTCCAGGTGTACCCTAGAAATGCACAGACTCAGCTGTTGCCTGAACCCTCAGACTGATTAAATGCTTGACCCTTTAGCACTCACCTGATCTGAACGAGGTGTTGATATTATGAAAGCATCCAGAAGAAGCCTGGGTGATCTCTCACATGCTCTCTCACAGAGCTGTGTGACCGGCAGGCCAGTGACCCCATGGATCCTCCTGTCCCTGCTTCTCCGGTGCTAGTATAACAGGTGTTTTCTTGGGATTAAGCTCAGGTACTCATGCTTGGGTGGCAAGCGCTTTACCAGCTGATGTATTTCCCCAGCATATGTTTTGATTTTTTTATGGTGTCTTTGGGGAACTTATAGAGCCTGTCTCTCCCAGGGTCAGCTAATTCCTGAAGATAAGTAGCTCAATTGGGATCACACCCCTCCTCTGCAAACCAGGAATCCTTTCTAACCCTTACATTCCAAGCCAATTTCATCCTTCTTAAATCATCCCAGGGATAGCTAGGCCCCAAACCCGAGACTTCTTCAGTCCATTCTACAGCAGGTACATCCTGCCAACTTTGATTTCCCCCTGGAAACAACCAAAGTTGTGGATCAATGTTCCTCCTCACCCCGACTCCTTCTTCTCATCATTACCAAGGCTTTATAAAAATTAGTGGCCAACTGTAATTAATAAAAAAAAAATTAGTGGCCCTTGTGGTATGGCATGCCACCTCTCATTGTAAGGTAAGTGAGGAAGCCATACTTTCATGGTATTAACCTCTCTGTGGGACTAGTCGGCCTCGCAAAGTACTGCAGGCACACTGAGAGACAACATCAGCCACTAGGGTGTCTCGGTGGTCCATGGAGGGCCAGCTTCTCTCTGCTCCTGCTTCATCACTGGCTTTACCCACCAGCGAGCTCTCCATGGAGAGTGTTCGGAACACAGACAACTGCTTTATGCCCTTCTTGATGGTCCAGAAGAGGACTGCTGATTCTTGTCTCAAACAGGCAATTCAGTGGGGAGTCCAACAGACACCATATGCTTGAGAGGGCATCCTGTTGGGTGTGAGGTAGAGAGGTTTCTAGGGCTAGTTAGCAAGCAAATCTTTCTAGAGAGAGGAGACAGAGTGGTTCCTCTGGGGGTGCTATGAGGGCGATGTCAGAGAGCACCAACAGGAGCCACCATAGAAGGCTCTGGAGCTGGGAATCCGGCCTAGAGCAGAATTCTTCATTTGAACAAATCTCCCCTCACTCTGGCTGGCAAAAGTCCTTGGTAAATGACAGTCTTCCTTCTGCAGTTTTTTGGGGCCCTCTGACACTGCTACCATCAGGAGACATTCCTCAATTAATTCCTGATAATAGGGAGCCTGCCTTAGGACCCTCTCCATGGAAAACCATGACTCCTAGCCTTACAGATAGCTTCAAGGGCACTTCTCTTATTGCCTGCTTTGCAGCTATCGTTAGACCCTTGCTCAGGAGACCTCACATCCTTGGGTAAGTGTCCCAGGGCCTCACAACAAAAGCAAAAAGAGAAAACCTTTTTTTTCCTGCTCTCTCTGATGCACCTGAAGAGCATTTCCAGTTTGGAAGAGACCGTCAATCTCCTGGGCCCACAATTTATCAGCATGTTAAAATTTCATTCTTCCTAAGTCAGAATAATGCAAAGTTTGCCCCTTTGGAGCAGACCTTGGCCACTGGGACAACCAGGAGCTTAGCAGGTAAATGCCCAAAAGGAAAAGTGGTACAGAAAGAAGACAAAAAAGGAGAAAGGAAAGGATCAAAGGAAGGGAGGGAGAGGGAAAGAGAGAAGAAAGGGGAAGTAGGAAGAAAGAAAGGAAAGAAGGGAGGGAAGAAGAAGAAGGAAGGGAAAGAAAGAGAACAGAGGAAGGGAGGAAAGAAGGAAGGAGAAAATGAAATAGTTCACCACCTAAAATACCTATCAACTAAAAAAAAGATGACAGAAGCAAGAACTGAATGTGTGTCTGGCAAGACTACCTCAGGAAGGCTACAATGTACAGGTAGAGCTTCTCCCTGCTTGCCCTGGCTTTCTACAGCTCATTCAGCTCTTGAAGATTTGGCCAATGTGGTTTTCTCAGTGCCTCTCTACAGCAAATTGTATGTCATTGGCCTCTGCCTCTAAAGGAGTACATTGTAACCATCCAGGCCACCACAGGGTCCTCAGTAGCTTGGTCATTGTATATTACCTTAAACTCTCTTAATAACTGCCTTCTCCTTTCTCTAGATCTGCCTCTTTATAACATCCTCCTCTGTGGAGATTTATGGACATACTCAGTATGGTCATACAAACAATATTTATTTTGGGTTTTGGGGGGTTCTAATGGCAATAGATATCTTAATTTAAATTTTTATTTCAAAGGAAAAGTCAGGGGTACCTCTTGAGCCTCTGAGAGCCCTTCACTGTAACTGTGCATGTCTTACCAACTACTCAGGCCTCTTAATGGCTAGAAAGCGGCCAATGGATCTGATATAAGAAACTGTCTCAAAACCATGAAAACACTTCAAGATATGGCAATAACAATGGGTTTCTGAACACACTCCATATACAACCAAGAAAGAAGTAATTAAGAGAGTTAGGAGATGACCTACAGAATGGGGAAAAATCATGTCTAGCTTTCTATCTAACATGTATTCATTCTTAGAATATATAACTACCATATTTAAATATCAGGAACCAAGTAATCAAATCAACAAAAGGGCAAAAGACCTGAATAGGCCTCCCCTTTAAGGAAAGAAAGTACAACTGACAATAAATAACATGAAAAAAAATGTTTAGCATGTTTAGTCATCAGAGAAATGCAACGTAGAACTCCTCAGAACTGTGCTGGGATGCTGTATTGTCATCATCCCATTGGCTGTCATCCAGAAACCAAATACCTGTGCTAGTAAGGTCAGAAACGAGAAGGAACCCCGACATACTATGAGAGCTGATTTGTTTGTCCCTTAAGGAAATCACTTTGAAGGTTCCTTGCAAAACTAAAGTTAGACCTACTATGTGATCCAGAGTGGTATACACCCAAAGAAAGCTGCCATATATGATAGAGACCCACATACTCACGTGTAATGTGACATCATTCCTAGCAGTCAAGTTATGAAGTCACCCTAGATCCCCAGCAAACATGGAGTCTTGTTCAATTATAAAGAATGGAACCATGTCATTTGCAGAAAAGTAAGTATATTTGGAGAGCATCTTGTTAAATGAAAGAAGCCAGGCTTGGCAAGAGAAATATTGCATGCTTCTTTCCCTGAATGGAATCTGCTCAAGAAAAAAGCTACAAAATCAGAAAGAGGACTATTAAAGCAGAGGAGGAGGGCCAGCAGAGGTGGGGATAGAAGAGTACAATAGAAGGTGAATATTATTAAAGAGCAATATATGAATACATGAAAAATGTCACAATTAAGTCCATTATCTTGTTGAATTAGTATATTCTAATAAAAATTTAAAAGCTTTGCCAATAAAAAAATGCCTTATGCTAGTTACCATTAAAACAGCAATACCCGACTGCCTACAGATTATGACCGTACACATCCAGTTGCCATGCTCAGCACAGCTGCTGGGGGCTTCAATTTAGGGATACCACAGACTATGCAAAAGAATCTTATCATCATCAAATGTCATGGAGTTCTGCAGAAAGTGGCTGCTTTGGAATCCTCAGCTAGGGTGTCTCTGATGAAGATCAGAACCCAGGAAACAATTTGCTTCTAAACTTCAAACACTCATCTTCGTGTGGGTTACCAGGATAGCAAGTGGCTCTATCTTGACATTCATTGGACAGTCATCTAAAATTTGTTCTCTTCATGTTGAGAAACTTGGAGAATTTCCACCTCCTAGATACCCAGGATGTAAATGAAAATCACAGGTCTCTATGTATCAGGCCCAGAAAACAATGTCATCCCAGAGAACTCCTAATTCCTGTTGGAGTTATAGGTATTACTAAGAATTACCAAAGTACACATGTCACCCTCAGAACACAAAGGTGTAGCTGGTAGAAGAGGAGTCATAAAATAGGATGCTCATGTCCCAGAAAACTAGGTTAATTGAAGGATGTAATGGTTTCCTCAGACAACTCCTTTTAAAAACTCTACGCTTTCAAGTCCCCCCCCCCCCAAGAGTTTCTGTTTTTCACAATAATAGAAGGACCAGTGTGCATAGTCTGCTAGGACTGATAAATGCTCATCAGCCAAGTATCCGCTCATGTGGTAGAGGATCCTCTTAAACCAAACTATAGCAAACACCCTAGGTGCACCTATAGACTGTTCTGGCTGACTACTATTGTTCTTATTATTTCTCATTTGGACACTTAATTGTTTTACAGTCCAGAAGCCTACCTCTTCTGAAGACATCATAGCTTTGCCAGAACATTTAGCAGAAGCACAATTAAGAGAGTGAAGATACATTCTGAAAAATAGGAGAAAATCGTTGCCAGCTGTACATCTCACAAGGGACTAAAATCCAGAATATGCAAATGTAAAGAACTCAGATATATAAATGCCAAAGAATAAATAATCTCATCAATAAGCATACAAACAAACTGACTAGACCCTTTACAAATGCTAAGATAGACATCATTTCCAGCAGAGGTTCTCTTGGAAAAGGCATCTCAGAGGACATTGTTCTGTTTCAGAAGCTAACTGCTGGATATGACAGCCTCAGACTAGATGACCCCTGAGGCTTTCCAGTGCACTATGGAAATTATCTAAGAGCCAGGCATGGGCCAAACCTGCCAGATCTTGAGGACTGGAGTCAAATCATACTCATGTTGGCATTGCCATGAGTACCTCATACTTCAACTTGCCTAGAATAGTTACTACATGACCAAATCACTTGTTGCCACCCACAAGCCCCAGCTGTTGTCTCTGCAGGCTCTTGAGAAATTCTTCTCTGCTTTGGCTAGGAGAAATGTCCCCACTTGTAGAACCCGGGCTTCCCTCCAACCTGGCAATTAACCTCTGCACTGTCATCTGAGAGAAACCCAACCCCTTATTGTCCACCAAGCTTGAGAGCAAAGCTTATGGCAGCCTCTACTACATTTCTGTTAGCCGACAGCAGGCATTTCTTAGGTGGTCTTTAGACAAGTGAAGGAATTGAACAATGACTGAGTGGTGGAATGAATGAGGTCTCTCACAAGCCTGTTCTTAATCCCCTTGTCCTCTCTGAAGCAGCATCCCATATGGGATTATCTTGGCTCTGTGGATCCTTATGCCATTATTGGCTTTTTCAGAGTTGTTTCTGAGGTTCTCACCCAAACATCTTAAGTGTTTATATGAAGAAGCATGGACACACGCCAACCCACATATTGACAGTCTCGCCAGAGAGACAGGGCCACTTACCTTTTCTCTTCCCACCTTTCTGGAGCAGCAACCAGAGCTTTTAGTGGTGTGTACATGAGTGGCTAAAACTTCAAACAAGAGACTCCAGAAACATCTTCCATTCTAAGATAATCAGGTAGCATGTGAACATTTTGTACAGGTATATTTCTGTATGTTCTATGCCATGAGATTATGTGTGTACAAGCAGATGCAGAAATAGGCTGTGAAAAAGAGTACTAACACACGTAGACTCCTCTAATGAATCTTGGCTGTTAAAAATAATTTACTTTAAAAAATTCTAAGGTGGTTAAAAAGGTTAATTTGAAGAAAGATTGATCATAAAAGAGCAAAACCACCCCCTTCACCATCGCTTCCTCCATCACCTCCCCCACCACCTCCACCACCATGAAAACTTTTCTAGAGAGAAGTGTTTGAAATAAGTGTTACATGAGAAAAGGATAAGTTGTCTTCTTTAAAATTATTAGTATTCTAGTGTTGTAACCTACGGAAAAAAACCCTAATAATTTCTTTTTGATTGACCTAAAATAAAACGAGTTATTTTTTAGGTTGATTCAAAATCTGAAACAATTGAACATACCTGACAGAAGGAGTTAATACTAAATGTTTTGAAAAGTTTCTTTGCAAGTCATACAGTTTTAAGAGCTTTTCAGTGCTTTCTTACAGCTGTACTATCTTTCTCTTGATGGTCTAAAAAGAGATACGTTAGCAGCAGGTATCTTCTGATTTGCTAAACAGGTATTCAGAAAGCTCAGAATTAAAATGTGGAATGCACATTCTCCTTATAGTTCCAACATGAGTACCTGCTCACCGTTCTCACTGGATTTTACTGTTTGCTTAGCCGGCCTTGGATTTTCTTGGACACTGGGTAAGGTTTCAGTGTACTTATCCGAACAACAGATTGATATTGCTTTAATGCAGCAATTCAGGTTTATTCTTTTTCCATTCATGAGGTTACTTCCAAAGAAGTGGGTTGATTTTGGCTAGCATGGCTTGATAGTATTGCCCTTAGCTAAAGCTCACTAGAAGCCAAGCTCACCCACTCACAGAATCTCTGGGGGCCACAGCAGTGGGGCAAGCATCATAGGTCAAGGAGTTATGTGTAACAGCAAGTGAATGAAACCAACTCGGAATGTAATACCCTCTTCCAGCAACCAGATGAGAGAGACACTCTGTCAACCAGCCTTCCCTGGTGGGCAACCACCAATTCATCAGTAATATTCATTGTGAAGCTCTACCAAAAGCCAAGTTGCAGTTTAGTTATTTAAATTCTTTCATAAAGAGTTTAATCAACAGCAAATCTCCAATCTAATGAGAGACACCACATCCAAAAAGGGGGGACATTCTCAAAATGCCTACTGTGTGATAGCACAAATGCCTGTTTTCAAAGAAAACAGCTTCAGATCTCGTTAGGAGATCTAAACAGCTCAGCTTCAGAAAAGACTCCAGTGGGCCTCCTGCAGTGAATGCTGTTGTTAGCCACACATCTGGGCCAGTGGGGCCTGGAGGAAGAGATTGGAAAAGTCAGAGTGTCACACAGCTCGGTGCACACTGTGGCCAGGATTCCAGACCTAGAAGCATCTGGAATGATACTCTACCTGTAACAAGATCACCTGAAGGCAAACATTTTCAAATGAAATTCCATTTGTGGAGAATTATCTCTTCACCAACGCCTGAGGCCCACAGATTCATCTGCCTACACAGTAAATCCAGCTGGCTCCAAGCAACCAGGAACTCAGAAGCAGGTTTCACCAACTTCAGTCACTCATTCTCCAAATATTCACTGAGACAGCCAGGAGATCAGACCACAGATGTTGGATGTCCTGAATTTAAATTTGAGATCCACTCTTACCATCTCTGTGAACCCAGACACATTTACAATTGCCAAGTGCTAATTTCTCCATCTATAAAAAGGGAAGAAACAGTGGAGAAAATATGAAAAGGCATTAGAGGAAATGGCCTCGGTGTTTGGCAGCTACAATAAAGTGGAATGGCCTTTTTTTTCCTCTGTTCATAAATGTTGCTGAATCCTTGCCTCATTTTGCAAGGCTGAGCTGCGTTTTGGTCTTTTCCACTAGGTGGGAAAGGAAGGGCTTCCGAGGGTGGAGGGTTCTTAGTGAATGCAAACCCCTGCTACCTAGATTCCACCCAGCACACTTTCCCTCCAGGAACTGGCTCGATCCGAGGGGTGTGGCAGGGAGGAGTATAAATAAAGCTCTGCGAGTAGGTGAGTTGTAAAAACCCAGCCGGCTTGGGCTCCTGTATAAATAGCCCAGCCTTCGCCCCAGCTGTGAGGACTGAAAGGCTGCACTCCTTGGAAACACCAGGTGAGCCTGGCTCTCTTAACATTTATTGAAATATATATATTAATTATTATTTATTAATGTTATTATTATTGTGTGTGTGTGTATGATTTAAGGGATGGGGGTTTATGTGCTGGGAGCAGAGGATAACGTTTAGAAGCTGGTTCTCGCCTTCCGCCTTTACATGGGTTCCGGGCGTTGAACTCAGATCATCAGGTCTGCATGGCAAGTACCTCCATTCTTAGAGCCATCCTGCCAGCCCCCTCTTAAGAGTTGCTTTCCCCACCCTACTCAGTGCCTGGACCTCCTTGGGTTTGAATCACATTATGGGACGTGAAAGCTATACCACGATGCCGTGAGAAACAGGTTTCTCCTGGGCTTACTTTGCCTCCTGTCTCAGTCAAGCTTTAGCCCAAACTCTGTGAGGGCCTTTTCCTTTTCCAGCCTGACAGGTGGGCAGAAATGAGTTTTTGGCCATTTCCTGAGCTTTTTCTACTTTTCAGACAAAAATTCTCTATTTTTTTTAAGCATAGATTATATGAACGGTATAGTCATCATTTTTGATGCCATACCAAACCCTGTACAATTTATTGTTTTATTGTTTACTACTGCTGTTTTCTGAAGAACAGAATAAAGGTGAAAAGCAAGAAGTAAGCAATATGGACTGATAGAGAGGAATGCTGTGAACGGGAGAAAAGAGGGGCCTATGACTGAGATGAAAATTGAGTTAGTAAAGAGAGAGAGAGAGAGAGAGAGAGAGAGAGAGAGAGGAAGACTCTGGCCTCCCACCTTGGGCAACTTGCTTATCTGTCTGAGTCCTATCTGTCCCAGTGGTACCTGTGTTATGTTGACAGCTCTGTGCTAGGCTCCTTTGTGGATTAAGAGGCAATGAGAATGAAATCCTGGGGCACTGTTTAACACCTAGTAAGTGGCAAGTGAGCATGGGCTTCTCCTCTGCCTTTACCTATAGCTTTCTTTTCTACCTTGTAAAAACCATGTTGTTTAATACACCATTGAAAGTCACTTTATTTTTGTTAAAAACAAACAAACAAACAAACAAACATTGGGTAAATGTGTCCTGTGTGCCGGCCCTGTGCCACTGAACTCAGCCATGATCCATACCTTCAGTCTTGCAGTCTATAAAATCTGCATCTCATCCCTTCCCACCCTGTTTTACTTGGTCACATCAAGTTCAATGACCTCCCCAACCTTTGTGAGTTCCTGGGGCTTTTCCTCATGAATTTCCTCCTCTATTTCCCACAGCCGCACCCAAGCCCAATATGTTAAACCCTGTGCATGTTCAACTCTGAGTCAACACAGCTTTTCATGACACTTTCATGACTCCTACAAAATCCTTTCACGGTTGGTGATCATCAGTGCCCAAATAAATTGTGGGTAGAAACTGAACTCTCTCTGGAGCTAGAAAAGGAGTTCGTGATTATTTTAGTCAACAATTTCTAGAGGGGAAGAGTGGCTTTTCCAAGATTAAACTGAGGGCTGAGAAAGGGGAAAGTCCCTAGTGGATGCTATTTAAATTCCTCTGATTGTATCTTGTCAATTCTATAAGGCCTCAGGCTTTCTCACTCCCCGTGGTAATGGTCAGGATTTTGTAGGTACTCTGTGCTTGTTACATGAGTAGGTGAAAGACTGAGAAAGTGAGAAACTGAGTGAGTGAAGAAGGGTCATGGGCCCATGCAGTGGGGAAGGAAAGGAATTGGAACTTTATTTGAAGTGGAAATGAGAGCAAGCCAGCTGCTTGGCAGACCTAAAGTGGGCAAGCCAGTGTCAGAGTGGAGGGAGGCAGCCTGTAGTCTCACACTATTGGGTGCTGCCACTCAGTCACCTGCCTTTGTTAAACAGGTGTCCACCCAGCCGACTCCATGAGAATCCACAGCCTTGTCCTGCTCTCCTTCCTTCTCCTGGCTGCTCAGGTGCTCTCTGAAAAGGTCAGAAAGAGAGCCAAGAATGCACCACATAGCACAGGCGAGGAGGGGACATCTGCCTCCTTGGGCAAGGCCCAGAATAAGCAGAGAAGCAGGACATCCAAGTCTATGACCCACGGCAAATTTGTCACCAAAGACCAAGCCACGTGCAGATGGGCTGTGACTGAGGAGGAGCTGGGTGTCAGCCTGAAGGTCCAGTGCACTCAAGCCAATCAGGAGATTTCCTGTGTTTTCGTTGGTGATCCAACAGGCTGCCTTAAACACGACCAAGAACAGACCTACTGGAAACAAGTTGCCCGTGCTCTGCGCAAACAGAAGAACATCTGTGGGAACTCCAAGAGTGTCCTGAAGACCAGAGTGTGCAGAAAGAAATTTCCAGAGTCTAACCTCAAGCTGGTAAACCCCAATGCACATGGGAACATGAATCCCAGAAAGGAGAAAGCTGAGGTCTCCCCAAGGGAGCACAGCAAGGTCCAAGAAGCTTCCTCCATGGAGCCAAACAAGGTCAAAGAGGACACCTCCCCCAGTCCAGCTGTGACCCAGACCTCGGCCATCAAACACAGAGAGTGTCAGGAGGACCCAGATGTGCTCATGCAGAGGAAGACCGCCCTGGAATTCTGTGGCGAATCTTGGAGCTCCCTCTGCACATTCTTCCTTAACATGTTACAGTCCACATCATGCTAACGAAGCCAGAGGGATCAGCCTAAGACATGCAATGTCAGAGCCCAGCTGTCTGCTGGAAACTTCCTGAGTTTCCCTCAAGATACAGACATTTGTGCTATGAGAACAAAGTGGAGTATTTAAACAGTTTTGTAACATTTTGTTTTTGTGTTGTAGAATTTGCTTTATTTTTTTTTTCCATATCCTTGGATATGCTTTTCAGAGACTCTTTACCTCAGTGTATTCTTCCATGGACCATAAACCAAGATGCCTATGAGCAGTGGATAAAACCAAGTAATAATTTCCATGCACAGAATTTTTGGCTGTATTTACCAGGATAATAAAGTTCTGGGACATTCTCAGAAATACCAACAACAACTGTTTCCTTTCTATACTTGTTCTGAAAGAGACTGTGTGTGGTTCCATTATCAATAAGCTTCCAGATGTGAATAGATGAAATATTTAAGGTTGACTTCAGGATCCACCCACCCAAAGTTCTCTCCTGAGAAAATCCATCCCATATTTTCTCTGTATCCACTGTCCTGTATTGTCTGATGTTTATTGAAGTATAACCATCAGGATATGTTTCCAGGTGGAATGTCCCGTGCATGGTGTTTTGGTGGCTTGTCAAAGTGTCACAGATGGTGAGAGAGGAGGCAGATTCCTTGGAACCAGGAATACTTTAAATTAATGTTGTTGGTGTGTGTGTGTGTGTGTGTGTGTGTATTCTGTGGAAGGGTATGTACATGCCATGGTGTGCATGTGAATGTCAGAGGACACCTTTCCTCTTTACACAGATCCCAGAGGTGAAACACAAGACTGTCATCCCTTTGAACCAAGCTTTTTTTACCCACTGACCCATCTCACTAGCTCCAGGACCCAGGAATTATAGCTGCTGAGAACACAGGCTTGAGGATTCATGTCAGATTCCCCCCATGCCCATCCACCATATTTAGAACTGTCCTTACAGAGTCCATTGGGGATAGAGGCCTGGTAAGCAGTGTCCTGTGACAACAACTGTAACAGAAGGAAGAAGTGCAGAGAGATGTGGTACACGTGGATCGAGCTTCACAGGGAAGCAACGGTAGAGCTGGGCTCCGGAGAGAACATATTTCATAGTGAGATGAAGGGCTAGAGTGATGGCTCCGCACTTAGGACCACTGGCAGCTCTTCCAGAGGACCTGGGTTGGCTCTCCAGCACCCATATGGCAGTTCATAACCATCTGTAACTCCACTCACAGGGAATCCAGCAACCTCTTCTGATACACAGACATACATGGAGGCAAAACACCCATACATCCAAGACAATAAAATAATGTTAATACATTTTTTAAAAAAGAATGAAATGAAGTAAAGGAAGCCACATTCAACACGATGGCACAGGTTACAACAAAGCTATGAAGTTATGTGGAAGTCCCATAAGCTGGGAGTGGTCTGATGGCTCGTTAAGATACGTAGTTAAGACAGCTCTTAATTGCATACGTGTTAGTAGTAAAGAGATGACACTATTTTTGAGTCAAGTGTTGAGGAGAAAGGACTATTGCCAATGCCTTGTTTACATTCCACCAAGTGGAAAAAGAGTCAAAGCTAGTAAAAGCCCCACCCTTAGCATTTCTGATGGTGGCAGAGAGGAATGGCAGACATGATGACATCAGAGTCTTTTGCTATTTTTACCCTCATAAGACACCTGTTGAGGGATAGAGGAGGCTTCACAGTGGCATTAGGAGGACACCAGCAACTTTGTAAGGCTAACAGGAGTTATATGAACTCGCAGTGCCTGTGATAACATAAATAGTATCTGGACAGTCTCAAGCCAGATAAAATCTCAGCAGAGTGAGGGTGTTGAGAGGGAGTCCCAGCTCTGGCCCAGGAGCTATTATCAGCTGAGAGCTGCAGGGAAGGGGAGTTTTCTCAGAGCCTGTGGCCCTTGGTAGGTCAACCACATCCCAGTGAAAGGTTGTGCATCCAAGAGTGTAAGACCAGCACAAATTAGACTTGGCGGGCCTAGAAATAAAAGGACACAGAGTTGGGTGAATGGGTAAGTGGGGTGGACCTGGGAGTAGTTGGAGAAATAGAATAAATAGATTATACAAAATAGATTGCATTTACTAATTCTTGAAGAATTAGTAAAAACAAATTTAAAACAAACAAAAAAAACCATAAAACAAATAACAAACAAAAAGCAAAGCGAAACACTACAAAAACTCAAACAATCAAAAAACGAAAACCAAAGTCATTCACTTGCCTGGTTCTTTGTCAAGACTCTCTCATAATTCTATGCATTCACTCACTTCTCAATCATTCAGATGGTTTCTGGAGCCTGGACTCCTCATTGGTGTGTTCCAGGTGCTGGGCACACAGCGGTGTTCAGCACTCACTGATAGGCAGAATGGCAATAAATATAACTCGACAAGAGTTAGAGAAAGAAAGAAAAGCTGCGAGGGGCTCAGGGTGGAAGTGAACCATAGTAAGAAGTATTACACGCTGGTCAGAGACCTCTCTCTAGACGGAAATCTGTACATAGATCTAAAAAGAGGGAGCCAGCCAGGTGATGTTTGCGGTTAAGAATGTTCTAGAAGGAACAGTCAGAGCAAATGGTCTGACATCAGAGGTAATTTCTTGGTTCTCTGTTATGTTTACACTATTTTCCAGGCCCTCCTCCAGACTCAAATAACAGCAGGGACAACAGAAAGTATATCCTCATCTTTATGTTGTATTCCCATAACAGAGACCATGCTCGGCACGCTAGTGGAATGTCACAGACTGGGGTACCATTATAACATGGGGCCCTGGGCCTGGCTTGAGAACCTAACCATCAACTTCAGAAACTGAACCAACCTTCCAGGCTCTCCCTGCTATATGTACCTTTAAAGGCTGGCCCCAAGCATGAGGCCTTTAAGAGCTGGTCTTTAGTGGGAGTGAATTAGGTCATCAGGGATGCCTTCAAGGAGGCATTGGAAAGCTAGCCTCTTCTGTTTGCTTTCTGGCTGGTATCTGATTTATCTTTTTCGTGGCATGCTGTACCACCATAGACGCTAATGGATGGGGCCAAGGGTTCATAGACTAGAACCAGGAGCCAAATTAAACCTTTTCTCTTACTGTATTGCACAGTGCTTGCTTAGTATACATGCAGCTCTAAGTTCACTCCCCAGGACTAAAGTAAAAGAAAAAAAAATTACCCACAACTCCCTTTCCTTTATATAGTGGCTTCCCACCACAGGTATCCATTTAGAATCTGTGCTGTAAGATTGTAAAGGGAAGAAACAGTTTTTATAAATGAGTGCCCTTTGGTGGTGGGAGCTGGTTTTCTTCTCATTGATTTCAGTTTGCCTTTAGTTTTGTTGTTGTTGTTTGTGTGCTGCTAACTATTGTTTGAGATTCGGTGTCAATATGTAACCCAGGCTATCCATCAACTCAGTCTGTGGCTCAGACTGGCTTTGAATTCATAATCCTACTGTCTCAACCTCCCCACTATTGGGGATTTGGGCATGCATAATGTTTGGCTTGATGTTGTATTTTATAGACAAATAAGTGGCCAAGTGCCAACATTAATGATCATCTACAAGGCAACAATGACATTGTCCTCATTCTCTTATTTAATCCCTCAACAACCCCACCCTGACAGTATTCCTCAGCCTTGTGTCCTAAATGATGGGACTGGGATTCAGAAACGCTGAGGCACCTCTGAAACCATAAAACAATATAAAGCAGAGGCTGTGAGAATGCCTTCTTCACTGGCTAAGACTGACAGAGTATTCAGACCTGAGCCAAACAAGGGTGTGAACAGGATCCATCGGTTCCCTCCCCAGGTGAAGCCCCTTCCAACTTTTACAAAGAAAAAACTCAAGAAGCTAATGCTTGCAGTTGTGTTCAGCTTTTCATCCTAATCACACCCAAGGAAAGGGTTTGAAACCTTAAGAAAAAATAGGCAAAAGATAATCCAGACTTTATATTGGATTACCTAAGTTGCCTGTGTAGTTTCTCTGAGAACTTTCTTGATATAAAATAAAGAGGCCTCTCTCTCTCTCTCTCCTTTCCCTCCACCACCCCCCCGTGTGTGTGTGTGTGTGTGTGTGTGTGTGTGTGTGAGAGAGAGAGACAGAAAGAGTGAGAAATAGAAGCAGAGACACGGGAATAAGTAAGGTGAGTTTAAGATACAATTTCCCTTGATTTCAACAAATGGGAAGCTGGTAGGCATGCCAAGGGTGCTGACTGGAGGCATGTGTGCATCCTCTGAAGCCACTAGGAGTAGTAATATCTATCTGCCCCATACTTCAGCAGGAGGGCCCCTTTCCTGCAGCATCCCAGCTCTGTGTGGCAACTCACAGTAACACCAGTGCAGACTTGAATAGCTGGAATCAGGCACATCTCACCTGGCCTCCATCCCATGCGCCTTCTTTCATAACCTCCCTCCTAAATTGCCTCTGGCAGATAAGCAAGAGATACAACGTGTCAGGGGTTAAAACTACTCCCACACGAGTACAAGTTCCACCGTCCTCTTGTGTCTTGGCTTTCATAATATTTCTATGCACACCTTGAAATAGCTTCTTCCATAAATGTGCCATACAACAAGCTGAACAAAATACTTATTAGGATCTATTTAAATAACGACTCAGGAAGGGTGGGAGATTCCCTAAAACAGTCTGATTTGGGATCTGGATAGTTGGATCTGGGCTCTCCAGGGCAAGTTTTCACAATGTTCTTGGAAATGTGTGTGGTAATGCAGAGCTCAAGGCTGCCTAGCCCACCAACACAGTATGCTCAGTGAAGGGCTCACCACAAGGTGTGTCTTCCACACATACTGGCTGAGTGAATGAGAGAAGAAATCATAGCAAGGACAAAGACAGACTTCGGAGTGAATGAAAACTGGGTTTGAATTTCTGTCTGTGTCAGCCAGAACAAGTTATTCCTTCTCACGTTCTCATCCATTAAAAGAGAGTAGGAGACATGCATCTAACAAGAATGGTAAGTGATTAATGTTAAAAGCTCTAGCAGCACACACAGGGATTCTCATTAAGAAAGAACTTGCTATCTGTGAGTAGGTAGCTGAGAGAAGAGATGATAAGACTGTTTTCTAGGAGGCAGTGTTTGGGGATCTCCTGCCTGCTAGTGGAGTCTGGCTGCCCTGAGTCACCTTTTCATGAATACTCTCGACCTCATGGTCTTCAGCAGCCTCCCACACCTGAGAGGGACCGAATCATTGTCCCTATTTAGGAGCAGGGTGGTGACAGGTCTGACTTAGGAAGGCAACCTGTGCCTCCTCCTAACCCTGAGTGGGCATTCTGAGCTGAGGGCACCCTAGCTCATCTTTTCAGGGACCCATTGCTTTTCTCTGTTGTCTGCACACAGGTGACATTTACACTTCTAACTCCAGCTGGACCCCACCCCTTAATACTACCCTTCTCCTCTATTCCATTTATGATAACGTAACCTTATTAGATCATATCAGATTCTTCTCAAACTTCATATCCAGTTCACCTTCAAGTCTTTTCCTCTCTACCTTCAAACTATGCTTCAAGATCCAAGTCATGACTCTGCCACCACAGCCTTGTCAAAATTCAGCCTTTTTCGTCTGGATTGTTGCAATAGTGTCCTGATGGGTCTCTGTGTTTTTGGTTTTATCTCTTGCAGTTCACTTTAGCACAGTGGAGGAAATAAATCCCTTCCATTTTGTCATGCAACCTTTTTCTTCCCTAAAATCCTTTTAATGGTTCATTGACTCATTCAGAATAAACACCAGAAAGGTCTCTTGATACTTTACAAAACTATGTGATCTGGCTTCCCTTATTGATTGCCAGCATTACTTCCTAGGAGATAACTCCATGGTTACACTGCTCTGTGTTGCTCCAAAAACTCACCCAGCCCATCCCTGTGCTCCTTCTGGCTACTGCATGATCTCTTTTTCAGATCTCTAAGCCACCTTAGTTCCCAACCCTACTCGGATTTCTCATCCCAGTCACTGCCACATGGCTTGAATCAAAGTAATGGATTGCCAAGGGGGTGCTAGGGGCCCTAGCTGGCAGAAGGGTCAGGGGGGAGGGGCTGCATGGCAGAGAGATGCCTGTCTTAAATCAAAGGTGATGGGACTGTTTTCTCAGAAGGAAGAGGACAGAAGGTTCTGGTCCCCATTCAAAGGCTGTACCAGATCTTGCTTGCAGACTAAGAGCTCCAATCAAGTACTTAGCATTTCCTCTAGGTAGATCACAAAGGCTGGGCAGGGCAGAGTAGCCACGGAGTAGGAGTGGCCTCCAACAAGACAGGTGTGGATTCAGATGCTGGCTCAGCTGCATACTAGCGTCACGAACCACGGACACATTCGTCAAAATCTCCAAGGTTTAGCTTCATTCCCTCAGCCAGTGTGATTGAGTATTTGAGAACATGCAGATTACTGGTAAACATGTGCACAGCAAGAACATCCAGGGTTCATGGGCTAGCTCCCTAGGGGCCAGGCCCCTGCCAAACACAAGAATGACCTCGGTGCTTCTCATAGCCTCCCTTCCAGGAAGGGACCCTGCGAATTCTACCCTGTATTGTATAAAGCAGTAGTTTCTGACCATGATTTTCTCTATAAAGCAACAGTCTTGATATGAGTGGCAGCATTTTAGGTGTGAGTACCAAGAAAGCATGACTCTGCACATTGTTTACACAACGAAATACCCATCATTGGCCAGCACACAAAGAAACACATGCTGAGAATTGATTTATTCATGCTAGTAAAACTGATGCTTGTGAATAAACCAATCACATCAGAGAAGAGAAGCTGATTATGAACCACATTTGATGGAATCTCCTCCCCTGGGACTATAAAAGAGAAAGCACCCGAGATTGAGATGTGTTTGTACTGACCCATCACGTGTTACTTGTCAGAAGCCTCATCCAGAAACATTGCCCAACATTGCTTCCGTCCTCAGGTTCCAGCTTGAAGGCAGTTTCTCTTGCATGACACTTATCCTTCTTCAAATTGACACTGCCAATGGCCAGCCATTGAGACATACTTGAACAGCTTTGTACCTATACTTGTGAAGACTCTTTTTTTGCATTTGTATCAGCTCTCCATAGCTGATTAATTTTTTCTTAGCCATTCTGCAACCTGCTATGTATTGGTTTGTATAAATTAAAATGTTTCTGAGAGTTAAGATTAGTAATTCAGGTTGAAATGAAAGAAGCTGTGATTGCCAGTGTCTCTCAAGCAAAATCAAAATACCTGACAAATGGAAGCCAATGAAACCTGACATACCTTGTCAATTTATAGTTAATAAATTTTGACATCATAGGAAAAAGCAGGAGCATCCATCTATATTTCTGAAACAGTGTACTCAGCATACTTAACTTTGTTCCCATCATGAAGGCAAAGCCGAGAAAAACAGGAAACTTCCCAGTGTCATAGTTATTAAACACCAGAGTTGAAGGGAAATCCAGGCATTACAGTCTTAAAGATGTTGGTGTTGATGACCACGGCAATGTCAAGAAGTTTAGGGCTGGGAGCATAGCTGTGTGCATGCACAGTTCCTGGTTTTGACCTCAAGTACCACTGGAGAAGAAAAAAGTAGAAAATAGATATAAAAAATGGAAAGAAAAGGGGGAAGAAAGAATGGTGAAGAATGAGGCAGAGAAGGAGGAAGGGATGGTGAAGAAGGATGAGGCAGAGGAGGGGAACTCCAATATAACTTTGTAATTGGGATGCAAGCAAAGTTATGATAACAGGATACAACCAGAAAGGAACTCTAGGTGTCTGAAGATGGGTGAGCAGCAAACGAAGTCAGAGAAGGCTTCTTTGAAGAGGGAATTGTGGAACCAAGACTTTTTAGAGTGAGGTCTTTTGGGGAAACCAAGAATCAGGGAGTGGCCCAGGCAGGGGGTTAGAAAGAACTTAGCTGTGATTAAAAAAAATAAAAAATTAAAAAAGAAATAAATAAAAGCCACAGTTGGTCTTCAATACTGATATTATGACTCATCCCTCCAGCCTTATCTACATAAGAAGGTGGCACATTAAGGTCTAATAATCCTGAACAGACTAAGGGGATTTCTATGGCACAGCAGCCTCCATTTGTCTTGCCTTTAGTCTGGGTGTTTGGTGAAGCAATTGATAGGAATCAGGATGCCTCTGCTGTGACCCACAGGTGAGCAGGAAATGAGTTGTCTAGCTTCCCACTATCTTCTCCGGACTTAGCGCCCACCTGGCTCCTGGCAGCTGTTCAATAAATCTCAGCGATTACAGCAGGGTTGCTCAACCTTGGTGCTGTTGACAGGTGGAACTGATAACACCTTGTGCTGAGCGATTGTGCAGTTGGGAATCACACCCCGAAGCTCTAGACTTTAGGGGCCTTAGAGCCACCTTTTCCTTAGTTGGGACAGTCAAAATTACCTCCAGGAGTTGCTAAACATCTCCAGCTGAGAACAATTGGACCATGGGTTAATGACACATCTTCTCAGGTCCCCAAGGCCACCTGTGTTATCCTGGGAGGGAAGAAAAAAAGACACAGTTCTGCAGACAAGTCAGTCAACTACGGGATGCAATGCAAAGATGAGCTGGGAAGCGGCTGGCTTTGGCCATTTGAAATGTATGTTTTAGTTGTGTTTTTCTCTAGTCCATCCTCAGCTGGCAATGGAGAGTGTACTGGGTCATGGGTCTAAGGGTGAGGGCTCATACAGGTGATGGGTTTCTGGAAAAGTCTTCAGGTGATGCAGAAGGGTGGGAAACTCAATTAAGTAGGCCTTTATGGTAAGCCCACTATTGAAACAGCCCATTAAATCAACCAGTGACTAATTAATTATGTAAGGAAGACAACCTAGACACGAGAGTTGGGCCCTAATCACCTCTAACAGGTCCTAACTGCTCTGATTGCTTACTATCTCAAAATAGGATTCAATTTCAACATAAGCTTGGGAGAAGACAAGCCAGTTCTAAACTCAAAACGATGGCCTGCTCTAAATACAGGCTGATGACGTCAACCAAAGTCAAGGAAAATCATTTAAACTAAAATCTATTTATCAGATTCAGGCAGGCACTGAATCTGCCTGCCATGTACTCTGTGTCACCATAGTGGCTCCTCTGCTATAATCTACCACCAGAACTGGTTACAAAATCAAGCACGATATCCTCTTCCATCATTGAGACCAGCCAAGGAGGGGTACTCAGGGCACATAGGAATCACCCAAACCAGAAGATTCCACCCCCTTCAGCACCTACTTCCAATAATGTACGAGCTCTGGTATGGTCCGTCCTAGAACTGGGCATGATGGTTGCTCTCAGCCAAGTATCAGTTTGCTATCGTGCTGGGGATAAGTGCCAGAGCTAGCACAGGTACCAGTGTTACTAGAAAAGCCTCTGGCTGAAGTCCTTGGACTTAGAGAAGCTAGACAGTGCTGCAGATGAGGAGAAGGATTCATCTTTCCAGTCAGGAGGTAGTATAAAGATTGGGAAGGACAAAAGAGCCATGTCCCTTATTTTTTTTAGGTTGTTCCTCATGCAAAGCGAAGTGGCTTCTAATCCTAGCTGCAGGCCTGAATCATCTGAGGATCTTTTGAAAACCCTAAAACCCAGATTACAGCCAGAGCAGTCACACTGAAATGGTCTGGGGACAGCTCAATGGTTTCTGAGGCATGGCAGGTGATTGACATGGGCAGGCAGGTGGAGCTACGCTCTGCTGGGCACTGATCCAAGTGTTTCCATGGTGTTATCTCTTTTTATCTCCACAAACACCTTTCTGTCAAGACTGTCCTAAGATTAATTTTTTTTTTTTTTTTTTTTTTTTTTTTAAGCAGGGTTACAAGGAGTCTCGATGCTTGCCAGGGACAGTGTGTTCCTGAGAGACAGAGGCTGGGGTCTCCCTAGGCAGCCTGTCCTCAGGGCCTGAGTTTCTAAGCATTCACACAGGCCTGAAACTTGCTAAGTGGGCTAGGCTGGCTAGACAGTTAACCTTAGGAGTTTCTCAGTCTCTGCCTCCTCGGCATGTGGATTATAAGTGTGAACTACCATGGCCAGCTTGCAAGGCCAGCGCTTTACCAACTGAGCTGCCTCCCAGCCCCTTCTTAAAATAGTTCTGTCACTTACACGGATGCTTCTTTAAGTATCCCTAAGAATCCACACGGTCAAAACTGCGTTCACAGCCTGTGGAAGGTGGGTGCTGAGAATGCGTGCCCTTCCAAACTAGAGCCCTTACCGTGCTGAAGATCAGGGATCAAAGATCAAACATAAACTTCAGAGGACAGCCAGGGCTGTGGGAGTAGCCAAACACAGGTCCCACCCTCCCCGTTCTCACCTGGTAGCTTGCTATGGCTAAAGTGGCTTCAGAAAAGCAAAGGAAGTGTTGTGGACACCTGAGTTCTCTACCGAACTTTCCTTCCTTTCTTCCTCCCTCCCTCCCTCTCTCTCTCCCTCCCTCCCTCCCTCCCTACTTCCCTCCTCTTTGTCATCAGCCTGTACTCACTTTCTCTGAATCCCTACCTGGAAAAGCTCGACATAATGGCATTTGCTAAAAGGCTGAAGAGAGACCCCTCACTATCTCGTCCAATGCGTGCACACCTGCTGCCCTGGCAAGGGTTCTTTGAGAAAGACCTGGAAAGAAAAGCAGAAGAAAAGATGTGCTCGCTGTGTTTTAGAGCTCAGGAGTCACACAGGGCGTGACAGCAGGAGGGAAACTAAGCAGAGAAGAAGCCACGAAGGAAGAAAGCAGGCAGCAGCATCCACTCGGACAACGGCGTTTAGCTTGATTGTGTCCTTTGGGTTCTCCGTCCGACAAGTTTGAGAATTTAATTGGAGCCGGAGTCAATCTCCAGCAATGCATAAAACCAGGCATGATCGTGCGCAACTATGATCCCAGCACTCAGGAGGCAGAGACTGGAGGATCAGAAATTCAAGGTCATCCTCTGATACAAAGTGATTTCAGCACCTGGCAGGGTGGTTGGTACATATCTTCAATCCCAGCACTTAGGAAGCAGAGGTAAGTGGATCTCTGTGAATTTGAGGCCGGCAAAGTCTACATAGCCAGTTCCAGGACAGATGGATACATAGTGAGACTTTGTCTTAAACAAACAAAAACCAAGCCAAACAAAAACAAATTGAGCTCAAAGCCAGCCTGGGGTATGAAACTGTCTCTAAAATTTTTAATTGGATTGAGATATCACAAGGTTTGTATAACTTTTCAATTTAAAATATCGTGAACCAATAAAAAAAAAAGTAATTGATTTTCTTGTTCCTCAGTCTACAACTTTATTTTAAGCCTGAGTTGTGTTCAGTATGTAGCTATATTGGAGTGCATACTGTGGAAAATTAGATTATTTGCAATTGTTTATCATAAAGAATGCTGTTAAAAACAATCCCCAAATGGAACTATTTTTTTCAACATTCAGGAATTTATTTTTCTTTAGGATAAATACTTATGGCAGAGAATGAAAAGTCTAATTTTGCATTTGGAAGAATGCATTTTATTACTAAAAAATTCAGACATTCGGAAACAAAGAGATGGCTGTTGTCAGTGTTTAAGCAGGTCACCCTTGTTCAGCTGTGACATCATAGACGGTCTCCATACCCTCACCCACTAGTTTGTTTAGATGTAAGTCTGAGAACTCAGATTATTTCATTCACCAAACATTTTCCCTACCTGGAAAAGCTCGACATAATGGCATTTGCTAAAAGGAAGCTGAAGAGAGACCACTGCCCATGGAAGAGTTTTTACAGCACTATCCATTTATACCTGCAATATAAGAATGTGGTCATTTCTCTCTATTCTGGTCACTCAGAGTGTAACAGTTTCGGTGTCCACTTTGGAAGTGGGTAGTAACAAAACAATTCAAAGCTAACAGAGATGACTAAAAATGGGCATTTCTAAAGACACTCAAAACACTAAATGGCACAACATGATGCAGAGATGTCATTCCACAGCCAGAACATCACTCCAGTTGCAAAGGGCTGGGAAGACAGTGGAAGAGAGAGGAGTCACGGAGCTGGGGGCCAAGATACCTGGCTGGAGGTTGTGAACGCTGCCACGGCCACTGCTGCTTCTGGGACCCTAAAGAGCTTAATCACCCCCCTGGGGAAAGCGCAACAATGGTAACGGAAAATATCATTCTACTTCCTAGGAGATCACAATGTCAAAAGAGCAGAAACAATGAACACAGTCTTAGGTAAGGGTTAACAAACTCCAGTGAGTCTATTGAACAATTTCTAGGAGATAGGGTAAGTAAAGGAGTTTTACAGCACGATCCATTTATACCAGCAATACTTCCCATGTGTTTACAAATTAGTAGGCATGAAACACTGTTCTTAGAGGACAACTAATTGTTTCTCAAATCACCAACAGCTATTGTCTTTAGGGAGAGCAGGCAGGAAGCTGGAATAGGAGAGAGTCCTCTGTACTCTTTATACTTTGGAATTGCTCAATATACAAAGGCATTAGGATAATCATATGGAATCACCAACATTCTATCATTTTTGACAAAGCAATTTTATGCAGCTCAAATTAGAATGTCTCTACAGATTAAAAATAAATAGCCAATTAAAAAAGTATGGAGAACTGACATCAGCTTCCTAAACTGCACTGAACCTGTGATGTGTGATTTTGTGTTGCCCCTGAGGTAAACTAGGTGGAACATGATGGCGTCTGAGGAATCACTGTGGATGAATACCTTGCCAGTTCTCAAAACAGCTTCACAGGATTTGCAAGTGAGGGAGTATTGTGCTTTTCTGTCAGCTCTGAATGCTGTCAAAGGCAGAGAACAAAGAAGGAATCAAAAGATCCCCGTCTTTCTCTAGGAACACCATGTACACATATGTTCTTCGAGCTCAAGTACATTTTCCTGTACCCAGAGACATAAAAAGACACTTAAGTAACCCTGGGAGTCCATGATAAAACAAAAGCCAGGCCTTTTACCAGAGGCTACCAGGGACTCCTGTGGCCTCTGATGAGTGACTGGGCTTGTCCAGGTTCAGCAGATGCAGGCCAGGGTACCCTCAGATGTTTCGGCCAGGTCAGAGAGATTCAGCCAGGACAGCAATGCTTAGGAGAAGGTAAAGAGAACCCAGCAAATGCAGGGTGCCTTCCATGAAAGCCTGGCCTCACAGAAACCTCATCAAGAAAGGGTGGGACTTTGCCTGTTTCACAGGAAAATGAGGTCAAGAGACCTTGCTAAGTTGGTGTA
This sequence comes from Psammomys obesus, assembly GCF_907164565.1. Classification (NCBI taxonomy): domain Eukaryota; kingdom Metazoa; phylum Chordata; class Mammalia; order Rodentia; family Muridae; genus Psammomys; species Psammomys obesus. The sequence continues at coordinate 26,656,786 of NW_026596051.1, read as the reverse complement.
GAACCTTGGTCTACCTTTATCCAAAGCTCACTCCAGAAGTTACTCTGGATGCACCAAGTGTTGAAGGTGCGTGGTATCAGAAGTGCTAGGTAGGTTTAGTATGTGGGGACAGATACTCAACGACCAGAAGGGGCTTCAAGCAGTGCATATAACCAGGGCATCCTAACACTCCATTCTAACACTCCAGAAGCTCTCTTTTGCCTGAAAATATACCCAATGATCACATACTACAGGAGCGCTGCCTGGCCAGTTTCTCATCAGCTCACTACCTGTAAGCCTCTGCTAAACACTATTGCCCAGGGGAGGCCAACTTCCTCCTTCCTTCCCAGAAGCCCTGCCTTCTCACCATGCATCTGTGTCTGTCTGGACTGCCTTGCCTACCTCATGGGAAGACTCCTTTGTTACATTCCTTCTCCCCCCTCTCCTCTCTTCCCTTTCCTTTTCCTTTTCCCTTTCCCTTTCCTTGTATGATTTCTTTCCTCCCTCCAACTCTCCTCCCTTTTATCCCTTCTTACTTCTGTCCCTCCTTCTTCCTTTCAATACCTTTTCATTAAATGCCTACCGCATACCAGGCACCTGCATTTGGAAGATACAGTTTGGTCAACAAAAAGTTCCTTTCTTCATAGAGGTCACTATCAAGCCCAAAAGGCAGACAGAGATGACCAGTTCAAAGCTGTCAATATTTATACATGCCAACACTGTGCTATACAATCCACATACTGAAGTACTGAAGTCCTATGTGATGGCAGCTTTCAATCTTCAGGGAGGAAAACCAAAGGAGGTTCGGGATTTGAACACAAGCAGACTGTCATTAAATGCTCAGCTCCTAAGAACCCAGAGAATGAGGGATTTGGTAAGAATACAAATAGAGTCAGTAGAAAAGAAGAGGTTTTAAAACCTGCCTGAGATACACATCTCTAGAAAGACTTAATGTCTCGAGGGGTCATCCTGGTTGGCTTTTTCTGTTAAGCTGACATAAACCCAGATGTATCTGGGCAGGGAGAATCTCAGTAGAGAAATTGCCTCCATCAGATTGGCAAATCTGTGGGCATTTTCTTGAGTAATGATTGATGTTCACTGTACTGGCTGGTTTTGTGTGTCCACTTGACAACAAGCTAGAGTCATCAGAAAGGAAGGAGCCTCGGTTAAGGAAATGCCTCCATGAGATCCAGCTGTAAGGCAGTTCTCAATTAGTGATCAATGGGAGAGGGCCAGCCCATGATGGGTGGTGCCATCCCTGGGCTGGTAGTCCTAAGTTCTGTATGAAAGCAGGCTGAGCAAGCCATGTTAAGCAAGCCAGTAAGCAGCACCCCTCCATGACCTCTGCATCAGCTCCTGCCTCCAGGTTCCTGTCTTGTTTGAGTTCCTGTCCTAACTTCCTTCAGTGATGAACAGCAATGTGGGAGTGTAAGTTGAAAACCCTTTCCTCCCCGGCTTGATTTTTGGTCATGGTATTTTGTCGCAGCCGCCGAAACCCTAAGACATCATGGGTAGTGTTGATTCTGTTGGGTGGTCCTGTGTCGTACAAGAAAGCAAGCTGAGCAAGCTGGGGAGCAGATCAGTAAGCAGTGCTCCTTCATGGCCTCTGCTTCAGCTCCCATCTCCAGGTTCCTGCCTTGACTCTCTGATCTGATTTTCCCTGACGATAGACTGTGATATAGAAGGATAGGCCAAAAAACAAAAAAACAAAAAAAACCCTTCTTTCCTCCCCAAGTTGTTCTTGGTCATAGGGAGGATTTTATCATAGCAATAGAAACCCTAACTAAGACATGAGTTTTAGAATAAAAAACAGTGAGAAGAGTTCAATAGGCTGAGGGTTAGCCTGGGCAAACTCTTGGAGAAGAGCCACAGGGCTTCTCCATAGACCCCCTAATCCAGGACTTCCCAAGCTTCCTATTGCTGCAACCATTAATACAGTTCCTCATGTCGTGGTGACCCCACAACATGCTACTTCATAACTATAATTTTACTACTGTTATGAATCATAATGTAAATACCTATGTCTTCTGATGACTTAGGTGACCCCTGTAAAAGTTTCATTTGGCCGTGGGGGGTCACGATCCACAGGTTGAGAACAACTTCCCTAAGCAGATGCAGTGGAGTGCTGCTGAATACATTGCCTGAAGATTGAATGGGGGAGCGGGGCATAAGGCAGTGGCCAGGTCACAGAAAACACTATTTGTCAGCAAACAAATATTTGTCCTGACAGGAAACATGTGCAGCACATGCGGAACTGGCAGAACAAATGAAAAGACAACAACAGGCAAAGACACATTTGGACTAACAGTGATTGCTCAAAGAACCATCAATTCCTCTATGCCAAAGAGGCAGAACAAATTCACCAGGGAGTCAGTCATCACAGCATGGCTGGTGAGGGATGAACTAGGGAAACAAAGGGTTATGGGTAGGAGATGGTAAAGAGTAAGATGGTAAAGGAAATGGAGTCTAGTGAGACAGAGTCTGCCCAGATCTGAGATGAGCTGATGTGAGTCATGGACCAAAAGGAAAGAAATAAGATTAATCTTTGACTTAAAAACAAATAGAAATTGCTGGGTCTCAGTTAAGATAAAAAGCTAAGTTTTATATGTAGATGACCAACTGACTTTTTGGGCAAGTGATTAAAATTATAGGAGAAATGAGCAATATGTTTACAGAAGGCAATTGTTGAGTTTTGTTTGGGAGAAGTTGAGTTTGGGCTGTTTATGGGACATCAAGCTGCAGATGCCCAGCAGACATTCAGGCTTGCATACAAGTTGGGTTGAATAAACTGATGAGCTAGTGATGGGTGGGTGGAATCCTCTGAAATCAGACAGAAGAGATGCAGTTTTTGGCAAAGATTCCGCAACTTCATGACATAGGCAAGGTTGAAAACAGGAATCTATCCAAGAGAGTGGAAGATAGCGAGATAATGGGCTGCAGTGAGGAAAGCAACAAAGCCAGCCCCATCAGGGTAGACGAAGTTCTCTGTGGTTGGATTAGAATCAGAGAGGCTGGAAACCAACATTCCTCCTGTTTACATTAATTGGAGAGTTTAATGACACCATTTTTATTCATTTGCTTGTCTAATTTGGTGTAAGTGGCTACTGAGGTTATGGTATATGGCTATGTATCTTGGCGGGGAGAAGAGTGATTCCACCTTAAAGCACTTACTTTGTTTATAGTTGAATTGCTTCCCCAGAGTAACTGAGTGGTTAGGCCCTTGCATTGTGCACTGGAGAGGGTATTTGTTCTGTTGGATCAAGAGCTTAAAGAACTCTTGTCTCCAGTACTCAATCCTCTCACCTGGCAGTAGGAATATCTAGGAACTTGGAACTGGCTGGCTCAACAAAGAAGTCAGTTTGTGGCAGTGGATAAGGAAGCTTCTAGCACAAAAGGAGAAATATCATGTTTGGGAACGAAAGTAAAAATAAATGGAGAGGACAAAGATCTGGTACTTCTTAGGAGAATAACAGAGTGGCAAAGGTACTCACTCTTTGGGTCCCATCCCCCCCCCACATTTCCCATCAGCAGGGGCAAATCCTAATCTGAAAAATGACTGTGTATTAAATTACTTTCTGTAGTGTGTTACACACTGCTTGAGGTCCTTGGAGAGTATCAGTGAGCAGTGATAATTCCCTTCTTAAGAATGTGGAGTAAATGTAGCAGTACGTGTTGGCTCACTCTGTAAACTTCATAGCATCTTGAATTTGAAGTGTCTGCAAGGACAGTGGTGGTTCTTGCATGTGGAAAACTAAAGGGCTCATGGAGAAGAAGCGCAATGAGCACTGGATGATGAATTGTTCCCTGAGCGCTGAGCTTCCTGAAGCAAGCTGAAACTCTACCTTCCAAACTCGTGTCTCTGACCTCCTAACATGGCATCTGAATTATACATATTGGTCATCAGCAACAAATCATTTTTTATTAACTGTTGCCAATTAATTTATGCATCACCAATGTTTACATATTTGGCTACAGGTCATGGACTCGGGATCGTAATGACAACCATAGAAAATGCTGAGCCCTAGGTACAAGGTCAAGATTAGTGGACTTGGAGAGGGGCATGGGAGGAGATAAGGGATGGAGGGTACGATTGGGAGGGAATGAAGGAGGGGGCTACAACTGGGATACAAAGTAAATAAACTGTAATTAATATAAAAAAATAAAAATTATAAAAATAAAAGATTGTGGGAGAGAACAAGAAAGCCAGGCAGGTTCTGTGGATCATTCCCATATGAAGGCTCAGTGTGGTTTACTTTACTCAATGAATGTTGGCTCCTCTCATGTAGACGGGAGGAATTAGATATAGTAATTTGAAGGATGAGTCCCTAGGGCCATTTGCTGGGACTGGACCAAGCTGAAGGAGAGTTGCAGGAAGTCAAGAGCTGCCTGGAGAGCACTCGTAATTGTTTATTTAGTGGAATTAGAAGTAAGCCAGATACTCTTCTGGCTTATTGCTGATTCAGTGTCCTGTTCTAGCAAAGAGTAGGGACTGGGAAGAAGAACACAAATACAGAAGGAGGCTGTGTGGAAACCTAGGATTTTAGCTGGGTTTTGATGAGAAAAAATAGCAGTATGGAGGGATTTGTAGCTGGAAAGAATCACAGGAGCTTAGAGGTGTGGTTGTATGTTTTCAACCCAAAGGACAAAGACGAGAGCTGAAGTCGGGAAGATGAACAAGGTTACCTGGCTGAATCCCTCCCTACACAATTGCCCGGCTTTTCTATCCTAGCTCTTTTTACTCTCTCCAGCTGCTTGGAAGAGATTTTGAAGGTGTCATTTGGGACTTGTGGTGGTTTGAATAAAAATGGTCTCCAAAGACCCACAGGGAGGGGCACTGTTAGTAGGTGTGACCTTGTTGAAAGAAGTGTGTCACACAGGGCGGGCTTTGAGGGTTCTAAAGCTCAAACCAGGCCTAGCGGCTCACTCTCTCTGCTGCCTGCTGATCTGGATGTAGAACTCTCGGCTCCTTCTTCAGCACTATGGCTGCCAGCTTGCTGCCATGCTTCCTGCCTTGATGACAACGGACTAAACCTCTGAACTGTAAGCCAGTTAAATGTTTTCCTTCCTAAGAGTTGCCATGGTCATGGTGTCTCTTCACAGCAATAGAAACCCTAACTAAGACAGGACTCTTTTGGAAAGTAGGAAGTCTAATGGGGACAACATCTGACAAAGTTCTTGGACCTTCCTGGAGAGGCCAGAAAGGCTACTTTGGTGATCAGATCTTTTCCAGAGGCTCAGGAGAGTACATGCTAGAGTCCATGATATGATCTCTGAGCAGCCTGAGCAAGGATTTGTCTTTTCTGTCTTCTTCCTTCCTCTGAAATATGGAGTTATCATGGTACCTATTATGTAACTGTTAAAATAGCTCCTACTACCTGGTTGTCTCAGATCAGTGCAGGTATGGGGGGGAGTCCTTTGTGACTCTCTGTGTCTTTCAACACAGGACTCCATTTGGGTGGCCTTATCCATCAAAATAATAATAATTTTTAAAATGCCTTTTTCATGGCAACCCAAGTATGGTTTTTGGAGTTTTCACCCAGTGATGTGCCCAATTTCCAGTTGTTTGGCCAATACAAACCCAGCGGCTACATTCAAGCATCTGGATGGTAAAGAAAGGGAGGCATGAATGATCATCATGAGCCCCAGAAATTGTGCCATCTGGAGCGCTTTGACAGAGCTTTTCATATATCTGAGCTCCTTTTTATTAGCTTTTTTGTTTTTATTTTTTTTTAACCTTGAACACCCCTTGTAGGTTTGGAGCTTCTCAGTACAAAATTAGGTCTGATTCTAAGTGACAGGGAGCCCTGCAAGATTACCAAAGACAAGGATGGAAGAGGTGTGGTCAGGCAGTGAAAGCTATAATCACAGTGACTCTGGAGACCAGCAACTTCGATGACACAACTCGGAGTGCGCCTGCAACGCAGGAATATGCAAAGGCGGAAGCCAGGTGCAGCCCAGACTTGATACGGAAAGAAAAGGTTAACTTACAGACACATGCCTGAGCACCAGTCAGTAACTGAGCTCCCACTCTGTGTTCAGTAGGGTTCTAGTAACTAGCCGGCCTGAGACAGACAAGAGCAGATGCAAACCAAGCCGATCCCGGCCTCCTAAGATCAGCCTCTGTTCTCACTGGGTGCCCACAGGCGTTAACACTCAACCCTGAGTTTCCAGACCTGTTTAAACCAGAAATGTCTTCCCTTCCACAATGGCCAGAGGCTGCAGATACCAGAAAGAATATCTGCATTCTCCTTATGTATTTTTCCCGTAGAGGAGTAACCCCTTTCCAGGGACCATACTATGGATGTGAGTGAAACTTTAAGGGTCCTGGACACCTGGAATAGGAGCTTCACTGACCCTCTCCCTTCCTCCATCCATTATAGCTTTTTAAAGTCCAAAACAGTGAAGCCTAAAGTTATACCACTCTAGGGGTATACCTAGATACTGTATAAGAGCTCGGCCTTCTTTCTTTCTCTTAAACTTCCTATGACAAAAATATTTTCTAAGCTCAGCCTTAGTGATCCATGAGTTTTATTTCTTGAATTCACTAGACAAGAACTGAATAGCCTCTGGCTTGCCATAGCTTCGGTATCCATCAAGTTCCTACCTCCCCAAGCCAAGCACAAAAAGAGCTGAGAAAGGTCTCTCAACAACACCTCATATTCCTCTGTTACCCCCATTCATTTATTAATCCAACTAAGAAGATCCCTCACAGCTGTGCCTACCAGCCAACCAATTCCACACTGAGACATCCTTATCAGATAATTCTAGATTGTGTAAAGTTGATAAGTAAAACTAACTGTCTGTCATAGGGAGGCTTGCCAGCCCTTCTCTGCTGAAAACTGGCTGGCTCTGGAGTTTGTGGCCTTCTGCCTTTCCACAACATGGCTGGTGCTCCAAGGGCCTGAGGGCAGAGGGGCAGGGGCCTCTCTCACAGATACTGAATCAAAAATCAGCTTACAGTGCCACTTCTATATAGGCAGAGTTGATGCTAACATAAAAATTAGGCTGTTAATATTTACAAATGTTACTTTTTATCATGTTAACGTAACTAATAAATATTGTTGGCACCTTGAAATACACAAACAATGCTGACTGGGCAACGATGTGATGCACACGCTTTTGAAAGATGTTAACTGGCCAAATGATGTTCAGTTGCCTCATTGCCACTACTGCCTGGACCCTGACTCGTGTCCATTGCCTCCGGGGGAAGAAGCTCACAAGTTAATCCTTCTGTAAGACAGGTTTTGCTCTTAGATGGGTAATGTCAGACTCCAGAGAAGCACTTCCTGTCAGAAAGAAGCTTATGTAAGAAGGTTCTTTTTGCCTCTCCTGGCCCAGCAGGGTCAGAATTCTTGTTCCACTGCAAACAGCCAGACTGCCTAGCAGAGTTAGGGCTGGGTAGCCTGGTGTTTAGAGCAAGCTCCACAGACAGTGTGGACACAGCTCCTCACCTTGACAGAAAATTTGGAACCAGGTCCTAAGCCCTGTGTGGTCTTTTCCTAGAAACAAAGAGATCCAGGTGAAAACAGTGAGGAGGAAGGAAAAAAAAAATGCAGTCTAGAAGTTCTTGTTGTGCACAGGCCCCTGGTTCTGCATAGCACCTTGGTGTGCACAGGCTCCTGTTTTACTGGCTGCTGGCTGAACACTGTATTTCTGCTAGAGAACTGAAAGACCTAAGCCTAGTTCCCTGTGTTGCAAAAGAAGTAGGAAAGGGGGGATTACGGTTCAATGAGAACATAGCAGGACTCAGGACCTCTCACACCTGCAGGGCAAAGTGGCTGAAGCTATATTGCTCAGCAGTATTACAGACTTGTTGTTGCCCTGGGCCTATCTGGAACCGAGGGCACACTGCCATGTGATGCTAGCTAGCCTTTGGTTTTGCTGTTTTCTAATGATTTGCTGTCTGTAGCCTCTGATGAGCCAGAAAAGGCTGCCACGGCTAAGAAAGTCAGTGTGTGCATATGTGTGTGTGTGTTGTTGTAGTGGAAAGCCACCTCTAAAGGCCATTTTTAAAACTCTACTTTATTTGGGGTGTTTAGACCTCTACCTCCCTTCCACCAACCGCCCAACCTTAAGTAGGAGAGAGAAAAGGTTAGTGGGTAGAAAGGCCCCAGATTCTTTTATTTCTTCCAGCTGTTCGGGTCAAGGGGTTGTTTTAGACTCTATAACCATTTTCTGTCAACCACAGATGCAGCTGGCAAGCTCCTCCACTCTGCTGCTCCAAACCGCCACGACACCTCTCGTCTGTGGTCTCTCCAAACTGCTACATGCTACATGCCAAAACCAAACGCCACACAAAACACTCAAAGTCTCTTTCTCAGCCTCATATTCATCCTCACAGAGGCCTGGATTGCTCCCCTCTCCAGGCTCATGTCGAGGGCCATTACCAGCTGGTAAAGATCATACCCTGCACATGACAATTAACAGGTATGGACAAACGATAGTCCAACTAAAATATCCCACACTTGGGATTAAAACAAAAGCATGTTTATACAACATACAAAGAAACCAAAACTTCCATTCCGTGTTGTTGTTTTTGATATAGGTTATCACATAGCTTAGGCTAGCCTCAAACTCATTATGTAAAATGACCTTGAATTTACTATCCCCTGCCTCCACTTCCCAAGTGCTGGGATTATAGGTGTGTGCCTGGTTTATGGGCTACATGGAATCTAACCCATGGATTAGTACCTGCTGAGCACGCACACCACCAGCTGAGCCACCCCCCACCCCACCCCAACACAGAAGCCGCAAATATCTACAAAGAGCAAATCACTCACTGCAAGGCTTCCATACCCACGGCTGCAGCCAAGTGAGAAAGCACTTCTGTAGCTTGCAGGAGGCCTTAGGATTGGGCACCTCTACTCCACCCTACAGCCAGCACCAAACCAATCAAGAATGTCCTGTATAGAAAACATGTATCCACATTTCCTTGTCATTATCCTTCAAATAATACAGCATAACAACTATTTACTAAAGTTGCATAATGTTAAGTATTATAAGTAATCTAGGAGTGATATAAAGTATATAAAAAGCATGTAGGTCATATACAAAACTTCTGTTATATATAAGGGGCGTGAGTATCTGAGGATTTTGGTGTTTGCTGAAGGTCCTGAAACCAAGTCCTTAAGGACATGAAGGAAATATTATTCTCCAAGCTACCTGCTTCCTAGAGCTTTCATAGGGCTCCTGGGCCCCAACACATAATCTCCTGACCCAGTCACTTCACTGCCTAAAGAAAACTTTCCTCCATCTTGCTGTAATTGCCTGAATGTATTTTAAGCTTCCCTTGGTTTATGACTGTCATTGTTCTGTAAAACTTCATGAAACTCTACATTTGAACACTGAGTTTGGGATATCTATGTAACTGAGTCATGGGCACTCAAAACGGCTCCAGAATAAACTCTCTTATTCACTTTAAAGTGAGAACCATGTTTTTGTTTGTTTGTTTTGTTTCGTTTTCCATCGACACTTCCCATGAAGCCACAGTAAAGACATTTGCCACATTTTCCTTCTGTGCTACCCCTGCCTCCTGGCTGTTAGGCTAAAGGAAATGGCAAGTTCTTTACTGAAAGCCCATCTCTTACCCTTTGACAGACTCCTCAGGGGCCCAGATTCTAGAATAACAGAGCTGTGATTCTCACTTCCCCAAAGAAGTTTTCAAGCTCAGGAGCATCCAAGATGTGAGAGAGTAATGAGCACAATGAATACACTTCCACTAAATGTGTCTCTCCTCCCCATGTCCCCCACATCTTCTAAGTCACACATTCCTAAGGTTCCTCCAAGACCTCGCCTCTCTCTGCTCTACCGCTAAGAGTCATAGATAGCCTGACTACAAATCTTAACAGACTATTCATAAACCATGAGGCGTGAAACCTCCCTTTTCTTTTGAGACCTATAAGGAGGGATGCCACGCCTCCCCCTCCCCTCCACACACACACACAATGCTTCATGGGCCTGTTATCTGTCTTCAGATCTTTAGCCATGCAGTCTTTCCATGGCATTGGCAACTCAAATAGCTCTCAAGAAGACAGTCTGACTCAGCATCCCCCTTGAATCCCAACCCCATGACCTTTCATTGACTGTCCTACTTGGCTTTTCTGTCACTAAACATTTTCTGTCATTAAACATAATGATCAACACCAGCTTTGGGGAGGAAAGGGTTCATTTGACTTACAGGTTTCAGTCCACCACTGAGCAAAGCCAAGGCAGGAACTTAAACAGACCATGGCAGAATGCTGTTTACTGCTGTTCCTCATGACTTGCTCAGCCTGCTAACTTACACACCAAGGACCACCTACCCAGGAATGGCATCACCTACATTGGACTGGGTCCCCCACATCACTCATCAATCATGACAACGCTCTACATGCATGCTTACAGGCCAATTTAATGTAGGCTCCCCTTTCCCAGATGATTTGACTTCGAATCAAGTTGACAAAAGCAAAACAACATATTGAACCTCTTGTTTTCCCATGTAACACTGCACTTGGTAGGAAATGTCTGCTCCTTTGGGGACATGTGAGTAGCAAGTCATTTTTCAGTGGTAAGCACCTGATCTGTTGGTCTCATCGAACCTAAGTAATTACTAAATATACACTGTGGGGGGGGGGGTTACACATATATGCACATACATGCACCTGGAAGGCAGAGGCTGACACTGGATGTCTTCTTCTATTGCTTAATATTGCATAACAGAGCTGTGATTGCATATTATTTTTTGAGACTCTCTCTGAACCTGCCACTAGCTAACCAGTTGGGCCTAGATCACCTGGCCAGCAAGCCTTAGAAATCCTCCTTCAGCCACACTCAGCTATTGTGTGGGTGGCAGGGATCTAGAGTCAGGTTCTAAGCCTCACAGGGCAAGCACTAGCTGACTGAGCCATCTCCTCAGGCCTCTAAGCCTACATTGAAAACATGGGATTTACGCAGGAGGCTAGAGGTAATTTGGACAGCATCTTTATGTGGCTTAGCTGTCTTAGATGGAGGAAGGTCTCTGACTAATCTCAATCTTTTGGTGTTTGAAACTTCTGCTTCTGTGGTATTAACTGTATCAAAGTAAAGAGGTGAGTCAGAACTAGCTTTAGGAGAATTTCCCATGTGCCCTGAACTTGTGGTGGTTTACCAGATTCCAACACTTGAGTATTCTCCTATAAAACCCTAGCTTGCTCTCCCTTTCCTTCCTTCCTTCCTTCCCACCCTCCCTTCTTCCTTCTTCCTTTTCTTTTTCTTCTTTTCTTCTTCTTCCTTCCTTTATTTCTTCTTTCCTTTCTTTCCTTCCTTTCTTCTTTTCTTTTCTTTCTTCCCTTCCTTCTTTTTCCTTCCTTTATTCTTTTCTTTTTCTTCTTTTCTTTTTCTTTCCTTCCTGTCTTTCTTCCTTATGTCCTTCCTTTCCCATTTTTTCTTTCTTTTCCTTCCTTCCTTCTGTCTTCCCTCCCTCCCAACTTCTTCCTTCCTTTCTCTTCCTTCCTCCCTTACTTTCTTAGTCTTCCTTTATTTTCCTTCCTTTCCCTTCCTTTCTTATTCTTTTCTTTTTATTCCTTTCTTTCCTTTCCTTCCTCCCTCCTTTCTTTTTCTTCCTTTCTTTCCCTTTCTTCCCCTCTCCTTTCTTTTTTCTTGCTTTTTCTTCCTTCCTTCTGTCTTCCCTCCCTTTTCCCTCCCTTCCTTCCTTCCTTCCTTCCTTCCTTCCTTCCTTCCTTCCTTCCTTCCTTCCTT
>NW_026596051.1:26600101-26645082 GCF_907164565.1 Psammomys obesus | reverse complement strand
CTTCCTTCCTTCCTTCCTTCCTTCCTTCCTTCCTTCCTTCCTTCCTTTCTTTCTTTCTTTCTTTCTTTCTTTCTTTTTTTCTTTCTTCCTTCCTTCCTTCCTTCCTTCCTTCCTTCCTTTTTTCTTTCTTTCTTTCTTTCCTTATACTGAGGTTTGTATATAGAGCTTTGCCCATGCTAGACAAATGTCCAACCAATGAATTATATTTCTCCCGCCAGCTTTCTTAAAGAAAAATGTCTATGACACAGGGTCAGGGACACAAAACTCTAACCTATGAAATTTGACCATTTTGAAGACTATATTTGCAAATAGATTACATGTATACATGCAGTTAATGACATTGCAATTGCCCTTCTGTAGGCCACCTGAACAAAAGAATGATATACCTCTGGCCTTGGGTAAAATATAACATTCTGATTTGCTTCCAAGATTAGAATACCCCATTCTATTGTTTCTTTTCTTAAGAGCTAAGGGACCTGTCAATCACCTAGTCAAGAGGCCACCTCTTGGAAAGCCTGATTCACCTAAATCTATGCTAAAGACATGGGAGAAATAATTATCCCCTTAATGAAATGACATACTCACCCTTCCCAGAATCCTCTCCTTCAGTATAGCCGCTTACAGCCCTTCTCTCTGAGCAGCATTGTTAAGCCTGTGCACTTTTCTGGGTCTTTACTTGGAAAGCATAACTTTTTCTTTTTTCTTTCTTTTTTCTTCAAACACTGGCCCACAAGTCTGGACATGCTTTCTTGGATACTCTAAGATCTCTCACTTGCTCTCTAAAGCCATCTCCTCCTCTGCCACCACCATGGGGATGTTTGGCTGTCTCTATTCTGGGTCGGACTCCTTTCTGGTACCCCAGGTCCAAAGCACAGATTTCTTTTTTCTATAATTCCTCTTCCCAGACAGCTGACAGCTGTTTAGGTTCACAGCTGTTTCTATTTCAATCCTAATAAAATAGTCCCCAAACTTTTTTCTGGGTCCATTTCTAAATTCTTCTATTAAGAGAGTGTGAACCCCAAAAGTGAACCTGAGCTTTCCCAGGAACAGAGGGGTTTACTTCCTACACAGCCGTCTCTGTCTCAGCTCAGGTCTGTGTAGCGGCCTTCATCCTGTCTCGCCTTTTGATGGCCACAGATTCCAACACTGAGGACCCTCCTGCACACACACCCAGGTCCTGTCCAAACCCATTTGCTGCATACTCCTGGCTACCTTTAAGATTAGGACTGTGAACATTAACAGCAGACCCATCCTTGTGAGGTTAGACCTGGGAGAGGCTCACACAGCTGAACAAAGTAGTTTCATGTTACAAATTCTGGGGTTTGAGGTACTCTCAGAAGGCATCTGGGAAGAAAATGAGCAACAATTCTTTGTAGGTACAACCCCTGTGCCTCACAGGCATCCCTTGGTAGACAGAGACCATCTCAGGTGGCTTAGGGCAAGGTGCTAGGCTTGTGTTGCCTCTGAAACAAATCGCCACTGACATAGTGGCTGAAAAACAGTTCACATGCATTATCTCATGGGTCAGAGGCCACACAGCTCCCATTAGGCTAGCATCAAAGCATCTCTAAGGCAGTATGTCTTTTAGGAGACTCCGGGAGAGAGTATCTGATAAAGCCTTTTCTACCCTTTGAAAGCTGTGGTGCACACCTTTAATCTCAGCACTTAGGAGGCAGAGACAGGCAGATCTCAGTAAGTGTGAAGCCAGCCTGTTCTACAGATCGAGTTCCAGGTCAGCCAAAGCTAAACAGAGAAACCCTGTCTTGCAAAACAAACAAACAGAAAGAAAAAAGAAAAGAAAGTTGGTTGTCCCTGCCGTTGGCTCGGGTCCTTCCCCCCTCCTCATAACCAACACTATCACCTCCCTTTGCCCATTTCTCGTTTGTCACATTGTCATCTGATCACAGATAGGAAGTAGTCCCTGGATTCTCATGGCTAACCATGATGAGGCTGCATTCGCCTTATAATGCAAGATGTTCGTTCCTATGTCGTGACATTTAAACTTAATTCCATCTACATCTCTTTACTTTATGTAAGCATATTCATAGGTTCCAAGGATAAGATGTGGTCCTCTTAGGGATAGGGTTACCACAAGTCCAGGACATGCCTGTTCTAGGCTGTGGTGCCTTGCAGATAGTAACAATTAATAACTTTAGATCTATCAGTTTATGGGTATCAACAACTTTCTGATTATACTGTTATAAGGAAGTTTGTCAGTTAGTTTTTGTCAACTTGACACAAAGTAGAGTTACCTGGGATGAGAGAACCCCAACTGAGGAATTTCCTCCCTTGGATAGCTTGTAGATATGTGGGGGAGACTTTCTTAATTGCTAATTGATACAGGAGGGGGGACCAGCCCAGTTTGGGCAGTGCCATGCCTAGACAGATGGGCGCGAGCTATCTATATAAGAAAATTAGCTAATTAGCCAGAGGAAGCAAGCCAGAGGGCAGTGTCTATCCATGGTCTTTGCTTCAATTCCTGCCTCCAGGTTCCTCTCTTAAGTTCCTGCTCTGACTCCCTCCCATGAGGATTATGACCTGGGAGTTGTGAGATGAAATAAACTCTTTTTTCCCCTTAGTTGGTTTGGGTCAGTGTTTTAACATATTAACTAAGAAACAAACTAGGAAAGGAAGCAAATTGGCATAAGGAAAACAAAAGTACTTCTTTTCTTTTTTTAAAGCGGTTTTATTTTGTTTGTTTTAGGGCCGTAATTCTCAACCTGTGAGTCATGATCCCTTTGATCCTGCATATCAGATTGTAAAGGCATTACAACTCACAACAGTAGCAAAATTAAAGCTATGGATTAGCAATGAAATAATTTTATGGTTGGGGCCACCACACCATGAGGAACTATATTAAAGGGTCACACAGTATCAGTATTGTTGAGAACCACTGTTTTAGGGTATAGATTATGCTCTACCATTCGGCATCTAGAACCTTCACAACTTTTGCTATAAACCATGAACAGAGAGTAGAAATATCTGGCAGAAAATGAATTAGAAATGAAAAGACTATGACAAAGAGACCTAAACTTTCTAGAAGGCCACTGTTTTCCATGATGTCTGGGAATGGCTGAGACCCCTTTAAGGGTTCTTGAGGTCATAGCTATTGTCTTATTAAGCAAGAACATTATGTGCCTCATTCATTCTCTCTCCTGGATGGAACAGTGGAGTTTTCCAGTGCCTATGATGGCGTTGTGCTGGGTGAGATGTTCCTGGCATCTTCTGAGCTAGACATGAAAGATATTTTTTTTTTAAAGTAAAACAATATCACTCTTATAAGTATGCTTTGTCTTGGAAGATACAGTTAAAACATAAAACATAATCATATCCATGAAACTGTTTCTGTAAACACCTCATGTATTTATTATTCATTTCAGGTTATTCATTTATTTCTGTGTTGATGTGTGTGCAGGTGTACATGCACATATATGTCCTGTGGCATCCTCGGGTGTCATTTCTCTGGAGGTATCCACCCTGGGTTTTGAAACAGAGTCTCTCGGTTTTCCTGGGATCTCATCAAACTGTCAAATTGCCATGGAGCCTGAAGAATACAGCTGTGTCTGCCTTCCCAGCACCAGGGTTACAAACTGAGCATCATCACAACTAGCCTTGTGTATTGAGAGTTCTGGACCTCAAACTTAAGTCCTGAACTTTACCAGCTAAGCAGACGCCTCCTACAATGCAAGAAGTTGATTGAAAGGCCCTAAGGAAATCTGGGAGAACGATGTAACTTTAATTTCTGTCTCTTTTCTTTGTTCCTTCCTTTCTTTTCTTTCCTTCTTTTGTCTGGTCATTTTAAAGACAAGGTTTAAGGAGAGAGCCCAGACTAACCTCTAATTCTCCCGACCCTGGCTCCATCCAATTACAGTTGTGCAACCGCCTGCGTTTATATTACTTAAAAGGGGAGGGGAGGGGGGGAGTCGAGGTTAGTGGTGATTCTGTTCCTCTACAGGTAAATGGCGGCGAGCAGGGGAGGCTGATGTTGCCATTTACTGATTGGATACTTGTAACTTCTGTGAGCTTCAGCATCCTTGTGTATACATTAGGAGTTAAAATTAGCCCTCACTTCGTAGGGGTGTGACTCTAGCTGCTGCATCTCTTCTGAGCCTGCTGCATACTTAGTGCCTGGTGAGTCTAAGTGCAAAGCATAGTCTTACAGAGTGTAGTGGGAACACCCTTTGAAGGTTGCTACGCACGTCTGCGACAGGAGACCTTTGTCACTCTTTCTAAATTCACTTTTTCCACCCCTCGCTGCAGGCTACTTAGTCACCCACTTGGCAGCTGCTGGGTGTAGGCTGTTCACAAGCTTGCCTAATCACTACACTTGGAAGAAGGGAGCCTGGTGCACATCCGGGGTGAGCAGTGGCGCCCGCAGGCTAGCCTGCCCTGCCCCTGCCTCCGCCCGCCGGCCCAACGCCTGATATCGCCCCATGCGCACGGGGCCAATCAGCACCTCAGAGGCCTCTGCAGGAACCTGGCCCGTGCCTGTGCCGCGTGCTGGGCGGGGACAGGGCGGGACTACTCTTCCCGGGTCGGATTCCTGAGCATCGTCTTCCTCTGTGGACCCGCAAGGCTGCATCACCACCCCAGGGGGAGGTGATCAGAGAGCCTGCCACTGAGTTTATACCAGAGAAAGTCCCTGCTCCCCCTACTAGGGACCCCTCTTGGAGACTGAGTCTATGGGCTACATCTGAGCTAGGCTTTTAGGTCCTCTCCATGCATTGTCCTTGGTTGGGGTATCATTCTCTTCAGGGCCCCCAAGGCTCAGTTTTTATGGCTCTGTTGTTCTCCTTTTGAAGTGCCTGCTATCTCCCCCTTCTTTCATAAGATTCCCCGCACTCTGCCCAAAGTTTGGCTATGTGTCCCAGGCTCTGCTTCGATACCGCAGTAGTCTTTCAGAGGTTGTCTGTGGTAGGCTCCTGTCTTCTGCTTCCAATGTCTATCGTGTTTGTCCTTCTGAATGAGGACTGAGCATCTTCCCTAGGGTCTTGTTGTTTAGCTTCTTTAGAAGTATAGGTTTTAGTATGTTTATCCTATATTAGGTGGCTAATATCCGCAGAGGAAGACAATGCAGCCAGTCCTCATGAGACCTGATTGGCTAGGGTCAGACAGAAGGGGAGGAGGACCTCCCCTATCAGTGGACTTGGAGAGGGGCATAAGGGAAGAAGAGGGAGGGAGGGAGGGCCGTCGGATTAGGAGGGAGGGGGCCACAGCCAGGACACAAAGTGAATAAATTGTAATAAATGATAATAATAAAAATGGGAAAAAAATCACACATTAGCATAGTTACAGAATAAAGCTTAGTTTTATTGCTTAAAAAAAAAAAAAAGATTTCCCTTAGCTCGCTCCAAGGCCTCTGTGCCCTGGAAAGGCAGCTGCCTAAATTCCTAAGAGAAACTGAGAAGAAAGACTTTTTTTTTTTATCATTGTTTTTAAGGGGGTTGGATTTATTAATTTTATTATTTTGCCTCAGACGGAGTTACAAAGTTTAAAGTGGGAGGTATTTATAGGGAGTAGGAAACAGGCCAGAAGGAGCGTTTAGATGGGAAGAGTGGCAGGAGTGGGAGACAGCCACCCCCTCCCTCATCACCCTGGGAACTTCTCAGAGGCAGGTTGCTCATGTGACTGACACACTCTAGGGACACCTGTGGAGCCTCTGTTTTGCTATCTTAATTATGTAAGGTTCGTGGAGCCTTTGAAAGTCTGCAGGCACCCAGTTAGACCCTGCTCAGGAGCATCTCTGGAAGGCTGAGCTTTCCTCTCAAGTGGGAGGGTGGCTTACACAACCAGGAAAGCGACAGCCAGGAAGGTGAAACTGCTGCTTTTCCTTCTCAATCCCTAGCAGAGCAGTTTCTTGAGCCCAGGGCACTGAAACAGGGTCAGAGAAAATTCCCTTCTCAGTGGTGACTTCCCCAGGCCAGCTCATCTTCACAGCCTCTTGTCAGATACCTCTCTCTCTCTCTCCTTACACTGATTTATTCCTTCAGTCAACAAATATCTGAGCTAGATAGGGCTCCAAAGGACTGATATACCATGAGGCATAAATTCTTGACTTCACAGAACTGATAATTTACGGGACTGGGGAAGCTAGATGTTAAACCAACAAGTGCACAACTATGTAGCGCTACAAGAGAAGCAGAGCATGCTATGAGGAATTTGAAAAAGCAGGGTAGGTGAGAGCAAGTTGCATCTAAAAGTGTGTGTGTGTGTATGTGTGTGTGTGTGTTTACATGTGCATGCCGTACCCAAGGTTTGTTTGTAGAGGGGTTGGTTGTCTCTTTCCATCTTTTGGGGGGTCTGGAGATTGAACTCAGGCTTATGCAGCATGTGCCTTTGCTTCCCCTCAGCCACCTCACAGGCCCCTCAAACTGCACTTGTGAAAAAGGTTTCAGGACCCAGTTTACAGTTCAGTGTGATGAGAGTCTGAGGCTAGAGCAACTAGAAGGGAATGAGGTGAGAGAGGAGAAAGAAGGGTAGGGTGGGACATGAATATCAGGGCAGGGCATGACCCAGAAGACCTGATGGTTATAATTACTCTTGTTCATGATGTAATTGGGAGGCCACTGGAGAAATGGATCACTTAACAGGATCACTCTATAACCTGAAAATAGGGAGTGACAGGGTGAGGATGGTTGGGGAGAAGACCATTTAGGAACTATTCCCAGCAATGCTTTAGCTAGTGAACTATTCCAGAGACGACAGATGGACCTACGAGCAAGCAATAAAGGCTAGAGTTGAGGATGTATTTTGAAGCAGGGATGGGCTTGGGCATGGGCTATAAAGAAGAAGAACCAAAGATGGTATGAAGATGAGATGATATTGAAAAAATGGAGCTAGCTTCTCCTGAGACAGGAAATGCTGGTGGTAGGGATGAGAAGTTCACTCTTGTTCCTCAGCAATTTTGTATGCAACATGATAAGAAGGGTCACACCCGGTGAGAGCCTTGCTCACCTTCTACCCTCTTCCAATATGTTAATTGGACTTTCTCATCCCTGACCCCCTTTGTTTCTGGTGCCCAGTCTATGCCCAAATTCTTTTCTCTAACCACTGCCAGATGAATTTCTATTTGTATTTGACAACTTAGGCAAACAGCATC
The DNA here is from genome assembly GCF_907164565.1 of Psammomys obesus. Lineage (NCBI taxonomy): Eukaryota > Metazoa > Chordata > Mammalia > Rodentia > Muridae > Psammomys > Psammomys obesus. The sequence goes on along the minus strand of NW_026596051.1, from coordinate 26,637,983 downwards.
TTTAAATTTTAGTTATTATTTTTGTTGTTGTATGCATGAGAAAGTTCTGTGTGACTGTGTGTGTCATAGTGGGCATGGAGAAGGGTGTGGGGGGAGCAGTGTGCCACAGTGTGCATGTGGAAGTCAGAGAATTAAACTCAGGTACCAGGTTTACATGGCAAGAATCTTTAACCACTGAACCATCTCGTTATCCCCAAGTAGCATCTCTGTCTGAATTCCCTGACAGGACTCAGGGTCCAGTTTCATATAGCTCCGCAAACCATGTCATGAAATAGACTCTTGATTGTATGTGATCCTTTGTAGCTGGCTAATTGCTTTAGGATTGCTACTTTCTCCTTAAAATGTTGATATTCCCATATTACCTTTTGTACCTCACAGGTACAAAATTTGGACCTAAAATTTGGACTTCAGCTTAAGGTAGAACTGAAACCGTGCTCACTGATGGAGACTATTGCAAGACTGGGCATGCCCATCAGATGGGAACTGCCAGAATCACAGAATCAACATATCTTTAGTTCAAAGGGTTTTTTAGCTGATGAGACACTTGAATCCCAGAAAGGGAAGGAATTTGTCCAGTCTTTTAGGGGATTAGAGAGACAGAGTCAGAATGCCTGAGCTTTGAATTTTAGATTAGCGTCTTTCTCCTGCACTCATAAAACTTGAGCACACGGAGACAGCACCTCCCAAACCAGAGTCCAATTCTGACTTTAATCTCTTAAGAATGGGCTCAGGGTGTTTGGAAATAGACGTTCTAGTCTGTTGGTGGTACAGCATTTGCCACAACCTTTTAGAAGAGTAACTTGGTAATATCCAATCAAACCTTTAAATTTTTTATTTTTTATGTGTATAAGTGTTTTGTTTATGTGTACATCTGTGTGCTAGGCATTCCTGGTTCCCCAGGAGATCCAAAAACAGCACCGAATCCCCTGAGAGTTACAGATAATTGTGAGCTGCTATGTGGGTGCCGGGATTCCAGCCCAGGACCTTTGGGAAAGCAGCCGGTGCTCTTCACCACTGACTGTCTCTCCACCACTTTTTCTTTTATTGAAAATATATTTTCCTCATACAATATATTCTGATTATGGTTCCCCTCTCCTTATTGCTCCCAGTTCCTCCACACCTCCTCCCCTATCCAGAACCACATCCTTTCTGTCTCTCCTTAGAAAAAAAACAGGCATCTAAGGAGTAATAATAATATAAAATAATAATAAAACACATTGAAATAGGACAAAATAACCAAACAAGAAAAAAAAGCAGGTAAGAAAAGCTCAGGAAATGCGTATAGATACAGCCACACACGTTTGCACATAAAGGAATCCCATAAAAAGCCCAAACTAGAAGTCATAATATATACACAAAAGACCTGTAAAGTAGGAAAAAAAATAAAGTCCTGATTTAACACAATAAGACAAAGAACCTCCAAAGATGCACTTGAGTTCATTTTCTGTTTTCCATTTACTACTGGGCATGGGGTCTACTCTTAAGCATGGTTTGTTGCCTTGCCAGGCCACAGAGGAAGACAGTGCAGCCAGTCCTGATGAGACCTGATAGGCTAGGGTCGAATAGAAGGGGAAGAGGACCTCCTCTATCAGTGGACTAGGTGAGGGACATAGAGGGAGAAGAAAGAGGGAGGGTAGAGTTGGGAGGAGTCGAGGGAGGGGGCCACAGCTTGGATACAAAGTGAATAAATAATAAATAAAAATATTTTTTTAAATGAGTGTTTGGTTCCCAAGTGAGACTCCACTGGAGAAAATTAATGTTTCATTTGCAAGTGCTTATCAGTTGGAACTAGCTTCCAAGTTAGAGATGGGGTCGTGTACCATTTCTTTCAGCTGTAGGACTGAATGTCAGTCAAACTTTTCTTTTTTTTTTTTAATTTTTATTTCATTTTATTTTTAATTACACTTTATTTACTTTGTATCCCCCCTCTTGTTCCCTCCCTCCTCCCCTCCCAAACCTTCCCTTCCTCCCCCTTCTCCACCCATGCCCCTCCCCAAGTCCACTGGTAGGGGAGGGTTTCTTTTTCTTCCTTCTGATTCTAGTCTGTTAGGTCTCATCAGGAGTGGCTGCATTGTCCTCTGTGGCCTGGTAAGGCTGCTCCCCACTCAGGGGGAGGCGACCTAAGAGCAGGCCAATCAGTTTATGTCAGAAGCAGTCCCCGATTATCAGAGCAAGTGTTGAGACATATGGCCAAACTTTGGGCAGAGTGCAGGGAATCTCATGAAAGAAGTGGGAAATAGTAAGATCTGGAAAGGACAGGAGCTCCACAAGGAGAGCAACAGAACCAAAAAAATTTGAACACAGGGGTCTTTCCTGAGACTCATACTCCAACCAAGTACCATGCATGGAGATAACCTAGAACCCCTGCACAGATGTAGCCTATGGCAGTTCAGTCAAACTTTTAAATGAGTAAATCCCAGAAAATTTTTTTCTAGGTATCTGTCTTGAAACAGACTCAGCCATAAGAAAAACAGCTACATATAATTGGCGAGGGTACGGTGTTTGTGACAGCAAAATCTAGAAACAATTTCAAATAACACCTATTAGTGAAACAGTAAACTAGTCTCATCTATCCATCCAGGCTTTGCCATTGTGAAAAGTAACAGCCAGCCAGTGCTAGCATGAAACCAGGTTCAAGGAATAAAGTGAAAACCCTAGCAGAGTGTACAACAAAATAGTCTCATTTGTCTAAAAATCACTAAATGTTTTCTTCTTTTTTGTGAGGTAGACATTCAAGACAGTTGTGTGTGTGGTATGTGTGTTGTGTGTGTTGTGTAGCCCTCGTTGTCCTGGAACTCACTCTGTAGACCACGGTGGACTTGAACTCAGAGATCCACCTGCCTCTGCCTTCTAAGTGTTGGTATTAAAGACATAAGGCACCACCACTCAGTGAATATCTTTCCATAAATATGTTTGTATATTCTTGCAGAGAACATAAGAGACTGATAACAGCAACTGTTGCCAAAGAGATAAACTGGGGAGGGTAGCTTATCTTTTTATATTACACACATTGGTATTTTCGATCTTTTGCTCATGTATTATCTTGTTATTAAGTGTTAATTAATAAAATATATTCATATCATTCAAATGCCAAATATTGGGTGGGGTGGTCGTGATCGTGAGACAGACTTCGGTGAAGAGGTCTTGCTGAACTGTCCCTTCATACTTGGAAAGAATGTGTAGATTGACATCGCCCATCGAGGAAATTTGTCAGCAGCCTGTACTTTACGAGAACTCACCCATGTGGCTGTCATCTGCATGCTCATGCTTGCTAGTGACTGTTGGCAAGTTAGAAAGTGACTCTCCCACTTTGATGTCCCTGGGAGACCACAAAGAGAATCAAGATAAGACCTGATGTCTTTGCCCTAGTTCTTTCAGGCTAGGCCCTGAGCTTGTACAAGAGTGAATCACCACCTTTTGAATGAGACAAGAGGATTGTGTTGGTAACATTTTTTTTTCATCAAATATTTGATAAAAATCAGATTAAGAAAGAAATTATTTAATTTGGGTTCATAGCTTCATGGGTTTTGATACATGGTTATTTGACCCCATGTGTCTGGACAGAATATCATGACAACAAGGTATTGTACTGGTGGCTGTTCACTCTGTAGTAGAAGAAAGGAGGGATGGAGGAAAGGAAGATACTTCCAAGGAACAACTTTGCACTGACCTACATTTTTTTAGGTAGGCACCATCTTCTAAAGTTTCTATAAGCTCTCTTCATCTTGAGACTGAAATTTTGACATGCATACCTGTGGGAGAAATTTCCTATGCAAGCCCTAACAGAGACCTGAGGTGGTGGCTGCCAGGCCCAGGCCAGTGAATCAGAATCTCTGACAGCTGTAAATTTTGCCCCACTGGAAGGGACTTCTGAGGCTCATAGCTTTGCCGACTGCTTTCCTCTTCAAATTCCATTCCAGCTTTTGGAATGGAATTTCACTAATAGAGGGCAGGTTTCCTAATGAACTTAGTAGGGTAACACATGCAGGATCACATCTGAAGTAGAGAACACTCCTCATCCCAAGCTGTCCATGTATTCTTCCTGGGATCTGTACATAGACTGCCATCTTCGTAGCAAAGGGGACTTCACAAATGAAGGTTAAAACCTGAGATGGGGATGGCATTCTTGAGGCAGAGGTGGTATTCTTGTGGCACCCAAGCCAATCACATGAGCTCTTATCTTGCTTAGCTGTGATTAAAAGAAAAAAACACAAACCAATGGAAGCATAGCCAGAAAGAAATGCTGGGCTCTGAAGATGAAGGGGGCCACAGCTGAGGAACATGGGCAGCCTCTAAACAATAGGAAACAGAGGGAAGATTGATTCTTTAGAGCTTCCAGAAAGGTGTGTAGCCCCACTGGCACTTAGGTGTTAGCTCAAACAAGAACTTCTGAGCCCCTAACTTTCATACACTGGGTGTGGCCAGCCCACTCCTTTATGTCTTTGTTCCTTATTTTTATTCCATTCACATACTCATCAAAGATATGTTGATTACTTCCTTTTCATAGAAAAGAGAGCACAAAGAAGGAGCTCTCCACAGGACAAGCAAACACTTGGGTGGTACTTCCTCTGAGTTCAGAGTGGCCTCCAAGGAGATATTTTTCTAGGTTGTAGTAGAGCAGGCCAGAAGAGATCGGCATAGCACTAGGTGAAAGAGTAAGGAAAGGCATGGGGAAGACCTCTCCACTATTGGCCCTGTTGACCATGAGCTGTGATCCCAGGCTTCACCAGCATTCCTCTTTCTTACCAGGCCCAGTCAAGCACTCTGGGTTCAGGCAGCTCCTATCCTGTGTCAGGATTTGATCAATGCTGTAGATTCACAGTGGTCCCACAGTGGGGAAACAGATTTGCTGTCCTCTTGAAAGCCATGGTCTTTTGGGAGATGAGACTCTTTTCCATCTGATTCTAAGTTTTTCAGGTTGACAACTACCGTAGGAAGTTAGGTGCAAGAAGAATCCATCAGATATGGCTGAAAGACGTGTGAGTAGCTACAGTAAATGAAATTCATTTACTCTAAATTAGGGACCAGAAGAAAAGCTAACAGTTGTGTCGGTAGATGAATGAAGTGACATCTTTCTCTAATTGCATACCCACAATAATAGTGTGTCTGGGTCAAGCCAAGACTGGGCTTAGAGTCTTTGCAGTATCATGAGCCAACCGAATGCCCTTGCCTTAATTTCTTTGCCTGTTGCTATGATAAATGACTCTGACAAAAATCACCTTAAGGGAGACATGGTTTATTTAAGCTCCCAGTTCAAGGTACAGTCGATCCTGGTCAAGGATCCTGGACAAGGAGGTGGGATCCTGAAAGAACTAGTCATACCACATCCATCAGGAAACAGAGAGAGATTAGTGCATGCTTGCTAGTGCAAGCATCTGTGAAATGCACCAGCAGCCACTGAACACAGCTTCTTCAGTGTGGACGGCAGGGTCAGGTCCTCATCATTCCTTTGTGTGTCAATGCATGCAAATTACACTACTCTGACATAGAAAGATGAGACAGATATCCCATTGGAGGTTTATTGTTCTATGGATGATTCTTGAATGATGGAAACTTCCCTGTTTAGGAAATGTCAAGGGAAATGCCAAGCAATCAAACTCATACTGAACGTGTCTGAACATGAAGATAGCTGACGGGTTATCAAACCTCTCCCCGAGAGGAAATTCCATATTGACTCATATGCTCTTACAAATTTCCCCACAGTCCACAGAATAACTTTGATGACTATAAGAAAAAGTTTGGACTGGGAATGGTAGTATATACCTGTAATCCCAACACTTGGGAAATGGAGACAGGAGGCTCAGAAGTATAAGATCATCCTTGACTACGTAGTGAGTTTGAGAGGAGCCTGAGCTGCAAAGGACCATGCCTCAGACAACAACAGAAAGTCAGTTTTACCTATGCCCAGATCAGCTTTAACAACTTTTCAACGTTGGCAATTAACTGAGTGAAGAACCCGCTGTTACACTCTTCATAATCAATCTTGTGCTTGAGCCAGATAAGCTAAAGATGACAGTGGACATTGAGTCATCATTATCAGCAATCTGGCCTTCAATAAAAATCCCTTCGTGATCAATCTGTTGTTTTGGTTTGGTTTTTGCTTTTTTTCAAATTTCCTAAATATACCGTGTCAATGCATTGACATTTTCGTCTATCATTCACTCATTTAGCAAACACTTACTGCTCATATGTGATGACAACTCCACACATCCCTTCTAACCTCAAAGAACATGAATGTTCATAAGCAGCTGGACCAGGTCAGCACAAAATAGAGCACTCCATCACGAAAGAGGAAGCATCAACAATGAGAACCATCTCACCCAAAGTCAGAGGGAAGTCACAATTTAGTATCTCTTTACACTCTACCTCAATGATGGATATGATGGAAAAGGTAAATACAATCACCTTTCTGTGTGCTAGAACACCAGAGCGCATTTCTCCATTTTTCTATGTCCTCCTCTGTTCCAAGAAATCAACATTCTTCTGTCTACTTCTGCAAGTTTTACTGTGTGTGTGTGTGTGTGTGTGTGTGTGTGTGTGTGTGTGTGGACTCTGTGTCTGTGTGGTGTATTTGTGTCAGGGAGGAAGTCAGGTATCATTCTCTATCACTCCCACCCTCAGACAGGGCCTGTCATTGAACCTAGAGCTAGACTGGTGGCCAGTGGGCCCAGCAATCCTCCTGCCTCTGTCCCTGTCAAGTGCTGGAGTTATAGCTGTGTGCACACAGCCATTCCAGGCTTTTATGGGATTCTGAGATCCCGCTGCTCCAACTCCTAAATGAGAACGTAACTGGAAGGTACAAGTTTAACATGTTTTCTTCTCATATCACTTTGGAAGGGTGTTCATGGGTCGACACAGTAACATGCTGAAGAACACTAGGCATTATTCTGGTCATCTACCTTCCCCTACACCAGAAAAATTACGTAATGATGCCAAAACTCTTCAGGGAACCCGAGGAACTTTTCCAAGAGTTTTCTGGATGTCTTTGCTAGGCCAGATTGGCCTTTTCCTCAACTAGAGAAGTTTCTGGACCTGGGTAGTTTATATATATATATATATATATATTTTAGGCTCTTCATTCTGGATACTTGTGAAATTCAAGGTCCAACAGCCAAAGCTACTGAGGGTCTCAGGCTACGTCAACTTATGTCAGAAAAAAGGAGGGAGTGGGCCCATGAGCAGGAGGGTTGAGTTGAAGTTCCCTCTCATCTCAACTCCCTTCCCTTCTGTTGAAGACTCTGCAGGCTGAAGGGCCAGTTGGAGCTTCTGTGGTTGTGGAGAGTTTGGCTGGGATATGAAACGTCTTGGATGTTTAGTACCCCTAGTGGTACAATATCATCAGCTTCTATAGCTGGCCTGACATCCTTTTGACTCTCGGGCAATACCTTTAGATGTATCATCTCAAGAGACCGTTAGCTCCCACCAACTAAAAGCTAAGGATGCCATCAGATAGCCTCTGAAAAGTAAGATGGCAGCCATTTCCCTGAACTGTTCTCTTTACAGATGTATTTAGTAAATAAATGCACTGATATGTGCTTGTTTGTTCTGTGGCTTTAGAAGCTCACACGTGTGTCCATAGTGGATCATCTGCGCATACATGCACCCACTCGTGCACCGACCCCATTCTCACCTCTACCTCCCTCACCCCTGAGCCCCCCCCACCCGCAACATCCCCACACAAAAGGCCATAGACCCCTGTTTGAGTTTGACTTAAGGGAGTTCTGAATCTGGGGCTATGTGAAAGCAAAAAAAAAACCAAACCAATCACTGTCTCTGCTTCCTTCCGCTTCTGAAATGAGAATCAGTAACTGCATTTTCTGTCCCACGAAATATGCAAAAGCAATGCCATAATATCCATTTTAAAATACGATTGTGAGTTGTGTCAGCACTAAAAGTCTATTTTTTAAAAAAAAAAACATGAAATTTAAGGGGAAAACTCAAGAAGACATTTTGCTTCAAAATATGCTGTGTAATGTTTTATTGCATTGATAATGTTTAGGCTGAAGAAACTGTTATACTTGAATTCCGGTCAATTTCACTATATTTCAAATATTTTTTAAAAAACTGAATTACAATTGTGCCAAGCAAATATAATGACTTAAGTTTGTTTAATTAAAAAAAAAAAAGTTTACACAAGCATGTGCATGCTGGAACATGTCACTTGGGACTGTCTCAGTCTGTGTTCTTCGGTCATTCTCATATCTGAGAATAGAGATTTAGTTCCCTTGGAGTGAGACTTGTGTTTCAGATCAGCAAAGCAAAGCATGGTGTTAAGTCTGATCTGAAAGGATCCAGTCTTACTGATAGCTCTGTAATCAGCGGCACTCACTTGAAAAAGGCATGTGTGTATTTGTGAGGACACAGGACCCACAATCCACACACCTCCCCTTACACACCACTGCCTAACATTGTCCCAGTAAGCACCCACACACCTTCCAAACACTGTTTCACTGATGACCTAGCTTTGACACAAGGACTGAGGGATCAAACCATATTCAAACCATAACAGGAGAAAAATAAAGGGAAAAGGTCTGGACGGAGGTTCCAGACAGCTTGTTTGTCTCTTATAGTTTCCCTTCTCATAGGTAGTAGAGTCTGTTTGTCACTCCTAAACTTAGAGAAAACACATTGTGAGCCTGAACAAAAGCATAAGGCCTATGGATAGAAGACTGATAGACAATGTGTAGATTGCCAGCAGTGTCTGCCACAGAGAAGCCCACACTCACACCCCATCCGCAGCCACTGCAGTCTGGATTTTGTAGCTGTGATGCATTTTCTCAGCCAGCCTTCCATGTGTGCCATTTAGGATGTACTTTGAGAACTAAGCTCACTGTTTCGGTGTATTTTGTACATTCAGGACCTTTAGCATATTTCTCTAAAGACAGAAGATAATAGCAGCAACTAAGACTTTAATGAACAATAAATCTAGGTTTCATAACTTTTTACATATGTCACAAATCAAGTTTTCTTTTTTAAACAAATGAAGGACCTAAAAAGGCTCAAGAACTCCAATCAAATAAATAAACAAGATATAAATAATGCTTACATAGAATCCGCTTGAAATTATGCGAATTAAAGTCAGACTGCAGCCGGGCATGGTGGCACATGCCTTTATTCCCGGCAAATCTTCTGATCTCTTAAAACGGAGTTTGCATGTCTGTGAAAACACATATTTGTAAGACCCTCTTTGCCCACTTTTCAGGATTGCTGAGGGTCAAAGGACTGTGGGCAATTGGACTTGAAGTCCTCTATTTCTGCTCCTGAGACTAAGATACTCAAACTCGCGCTGTCTTTAGCAGTCTTGAGGTGAGAAATACTGACCACAGTTTTCTTATAAAGTCACTGTGAAAATTAACTGAACTTATGCGGTGCTGTTTTCAAAGCAGCGCACCTCGAAAGTTTGCCCTGCGGTATTTGCAGTTATTAGCACAGGCACATGGCACTGTGTGTTCGACAAGCAGTGCTACACCGTGGCTTGGTGTTGCTGTTATTGGTGGCAATAACCCGCGACACACACTGTCTTTTCTGTCCATACGCTAGGGTGCCCCCCACTGTTCCTGTAGTCCGATAGTGTTCCAGGAGACCAACAGGCGGTCAAGAGCAGGGACTGTCTGAGCAACGAGATCCGACGCAAGCAAAGATTTCGACATCTGAAGGGTTAATTTAGAAGAGTCTGAACTGCAGTGTGGGTGAACAATCCTCACGGAACAAAACGATAATTAGTCACATAAAAACAGGTAATTACAGCAGGCGGATTATTTAGATCCTGTAACTGACCTGCTTGTGCCTCGTAGTTTCCCTTACCATTTTCATGATCTCCTTAAAATCCAAATCCTTCCTAGCGGTTGTATACTTAAAAATATTTCATATAGAGATCTGCAGTTTTAAAGCCACACATAAGTTTATTGGGGGAGAGGCTGCTGAGGAGATGCCCCAATGCGTGTTGCGTAAACATGAGGTCTTGAGTTTGGACCCTTAAAAATCAGTTGACTGAGGTGGCACCAGTATCGGCATAGGAGAGGCAGAGGATATCTCCGGGGTGTGTGGCTGGCAGTCCAGCTGGCTCCAGGGAGCCCTGGGCTCGGTGAAGGCTTCACTCCAAACAAACTAGCAAATAAATAAGACAGAGAGCAACTGACCTTTTGCCTAGACACACAAACACATGTACACGTGCCCCTGCGCATATATGTACACACCAACCAGTTCACACACTCAAAAATAATTTTACTTAAAGAGAAAATCCCTCCTTATTTACGAGTCACTGGCGATAACAAAAAAATGATGTCATTTGTATGAGAAAAGTCTCCCGGTATCTTCCCAAGTTGGAGTCACATTTAGCCTTTAACCCAACTACCTCACTCCTTAAAATTCATGTATAGTATGTGTGCACTATAAGTAAAAACGCCTTGTGCACAAGGAAACTCACTGTGCAACTGTCAGAAAACGAATGAAATCAGCCTGGATGTCTGGCATTGAGAACTGTTTGAGCAAGGAATTTAGTAGCAAAAAGGTCCAGTGTTACAGTCATCAAAAAATAGTGAGGCTTAACCCCTTCTCTCCCACACACACATACCAATCAGCCTTCTATGTTTGAGAGTTCCTAACCTGCTGACTGAACCAACAACAGATCAAAAACGTATAGACATTTTTTCTAATTAGTCCCTTAACATTCAGTATGACCACTATTTGTATTTTTTTAGGTATTGCAAGTAATGTAAGGAGGAACCAAAGTATATGGAAAGACATATGTGTAGCCCTTAAAAGCACTGTCATTTTATATAAGGGAAATGACAGTTTATATAAGGGAATTGAGTTGAGCATTTATGTATGTTGGTGTCCACGGGTTTACTGGGACCAAGCAGGATGACCACATGTTTGTATCTGTGTGTGCCTGGATGCGCATCTATATGTGTCTTGTACACATCTGTATAGAAGTATATATATATATATATATATATATATATATATATATATATATATATATATTTTTTTTTTTAATATACTTTGTGGCATACTCTGGATTCTTCATATACAATATTTATTTACCTGTAGGTAATTTTACCTGAAGGTAAAGGAGGGAAGAAGATGAGCTATTGCAGATAAGAAACAGGGCTTTTCTGTAAATATACATATTTTAAATAGTTTGGTTTTGGAGAGCTTATAAATCTTGGCTATCTAAAACAAAGGAAAAAAAAAAGAAAAATTCTAAGCCTTTAAACAAAGTAAACTTACAAATTGAAAGAAAGCCCCACATCACTATTGTGAATGGAAATATCACTCGCCATAAGTAGAAGGTAACTGTCTTAGTTTCTCTTCCATTGCCATGATAAAGTGCCCTGACAAAAACGACTTAAAGGGGAAAGGGTTTATTCTGACACACAGTTCAAAGGTGCAGTCATCATTGCAGGGAAGTCAAGACAGCGGGAGCTTGAAGCAGCTGCTCATATCACATCACTTCCACAGCCAGGAAGAGAGAACAATGAACATGGGCTATTACTCAGCCCCAGAATGTAATTCTACAAACTCATTTGAAAGACTTCCCAATGAAGAGAGAGCATGGCCAGGAAACCCTGTTCACAAATGAATGTCTAGAAGAGTATTTTCCTGGGTTTAGTTTCCAAGGAGTTCAAATGATGCTTCAGTGTTGGGTCAAGGGAGCCTGGATACTGCCCAACTGGCAGAAGACTTTAGCACCATTTATGTGATGCTGGATTTCTGTAGATATGCAGAATGCATGAGTTAACCGTCACAGAGACTCCACGAAGATTTAAAGCCAACAACTGTGCGTAGCAGGATCAGGATCTCTGCACACAGCTCCCAAGTCTGTAATGCAATAAAGCTGTCAGGATGAAGACAGAGATGTTACGGTGGATGCGGGGTAATGGAAACTATTAGAAACATGGAACACCTGCTGATGAACACCACAGGAAATAAATACATACAACCTGATAGATGGGCTATCTGAGCTGAAAATAACAAGAACTTAGAGGCCAGAATGCCAAAGCCCATCGGAGCTTAACATGTGTCACCCTATACCCCAGATGATAAGCATATGGCAACAAAATTTGGTGTTTGCCATTCTGGGCTTGTTTTCCACTTAGTCCAATCTTTCTTGGCTCTTTTCCTCTCTCTTCCTTTTGGGATAGAAATATTTACTTGTGGCGTTGTGTATTGGATAAGGATGAGAATTTTAAAAAAATTACAAGACCTTACAACTAAAAATCCTTGACTCTCAGAGGAGACTTTGAAGTTGAACTTTCAAACAATACTAGAATTAGTGAATATGGAAACTCATGGGTCAAACAGGGAGGGGTAACAAATGACACCCAAGGGGAACTGTGGCCCTGCCACCCCAGTAAGACTCTCAGCTCTTAGTTTTCAACTTAGGAAAAATGGTCAGTGGCTGAAGAAATGGGAGGACTTATTAGCCTGTTGTGCTTATTAAACATTTCATACATGGGTTGAATTTCTACAGGGTACTCTGTAAATTAAGCAAATTAAAAATAATGTGATCAAAATATATTGTATGAAATCCTCAAAGAATTAATAAAAACATTATTTAAAAAAAGAATACAAGTGTCCACACATTTCTTTCTGTACCCGTGAAGCTATGAAGCTATGCTTTCATCTCTCTGGGTGTCAGTTTTCTTCTCCATGAAATTCAATGTTCCAGTTCTATTTTATTTAATTCTTATTGGTCTAAAAGTACCTGATTGGCATTTGCCCTATTATCCCCAAGGGAGGGGAAAAAGAGCACTAAGTTACACCCTAACCTTAGGAGCCTGTGCTAGTCTACAGCAACCTATAATGCTCAGCCTTTCATTCCTACAGGTAGGTAATCAGGATTATATAAAAAGAATGGCAGCAATAAATGTGTTCCTGGTAACATCTGTTGCAAGGTAAAGTTGGTTTCTTGCCAAACCAGAGGTGTTCCAAGAACAAGAACCCAAACAAAACATCAACAGAAGCAGCAGCCCTGGCAATGGGGGAGGACCCTGCCTTCACTCTTTATTCTTTCTTGAATTCAGGGAAAACAGCTGGCCCTTCCTCTTCTGCCTCAATTAGCAAAGTGAGAGCTCGATTCTCTTGGTTGAAAAAGAGGTTGTCACAAGGTTCTCAAAGGAGTGAGGTCCTGTTTCTCCCCACCTCCTTAGGTACTGTTCTGCCTAAGGAGGCGGACTCTCTTCCAGGGTCTTTTATGTTCTCTGCTCTCTAGAATTTCACAGTGCTATGCTTTGACCAACATTCATTTCCTCTCCATGTGGGGTACTCCATAGCCTCTTCAGAGTTTGAAATTCAAGTCTTTCTCTTCAGAAAAATGGTTTGGCTCCTTTATTTGTGGTCTCCTCCTCCTCCTCATTTTCCGGAAGTGCTACTGTTTTCCTGCAGCCTTGTTAAGGTGTTGACCTTTTGGTTTGGTCTTCTCATTTTCTTTTCTGCCTCATTTCCAACACCCGTTTCTTCCTAACTTAACTAAGGCTCTTTTACTCCTTCCACTGAATTCTAGTACTTTTATAATGTTGTTTTTACTTTCAATTCTATTTTTTGTGAGTGTTTTCTTTCTATAATTCTCTATAGTGGTGCTTTTCTCATTATGGTGTCAAAACACCCAACAAAAGCACCTCAAAAAAGAAGAAGGGTTTATTTTGACTCACAATGTGATGTACCATCCAAGAGTGTGAGGTATCAAGAATGTGAGGTGGTTGGACATATTTTGTCCACAGGCAGAAAATTGGAATGCTGGGGACTCGGCTCTTCTCCTAATTCAGTCTTGAACTCCAGCCCGTGGAATGGAGTGGTTCCCATTTAGAATAGGTCTTCTCCCCTCTAGTAAGTCAGTCTCAAAACTGTCTCACAGACATGCCCAGTGGTTTGTCTCTGTGGTGATTCCAGAGCTTGATAAGTTGACAATCTGTATTAACCATTGTTATTGTTTTATTTCCTTATATCTAAATGTATCAGTGTTTTGCTTACATTTTCATCTTATGTTGATTGTCCTATGGATATTTTTCTGCTGGTCTGGATGTCCAATTTCATTCTTAGGGAGTTTTCTCACATGTTTAGCATGATCTCTGCTTATCCTGTTTACCCATCAGGGTGACTAACTCAGGATGCATTGCTAAGCTGACAAGAACATTCAACGGCTTTAAAATTGCTATTCACATTGGCTCATGGAGCACACTCACAAACTGGTAGGGGTTTTTGTTGTTGTTGTTTTGTCTTCGTTTGGCTTGGTTTTTGCAGTATCTTCACTCAAGGGCATAAGACACTTTGTGTTCCATGTCAGCTTATACTTGTATGCTCTAAAAGACCGGGGAAAGAGTTGACACTGGTGCTCAGAACTTGTTTTCTGTAGTGAAAAACATTGTATCCTGTTAGCTATGGTCATGCCATTTTGGGAAATTCATCTGTTCTGGGTGAACTGTAACAATTCTGAAAACTAAATTTATTTCCAAAACTACAATAATTCATGCTGAGCTTCCTGCCTCCCTAGCTCTATTGGCCTCCAGTAATAGTGGTCAATGAGAGATGTTTATTGATCCCCTAACATTCTGTAACTGAACACTCACTGGTTACCCACCACACAGGAAAGAACAACTGCAGAATGAAATTTTCTACTCTCCTTCCTACCTGCCTTCCTGTAGAAAACTGAAAGGAAAGACTCCCATTCCATGAGGTAGGGCTGAACTCTCCCCAGAATGTCTGACAGGCTTTTCTCTGTCAGTGGTGTTAATGTTTATCCTAATAGATCTCTCTAAAAAGGACAGGGCAGGGAGCAATAGCAGCCCTCCCAGAAAGCACACAGAAAGCGGAAAGAATGAAATGGAAGTGGGGTGAGGTTATAAACTCTCAAAGCCCGCACCCAGTGGTCTCCAGGTCCTAAGTTCCAGAGCTTCTCTGAAGAATACCATCGACTGGACATCAGATGTTCAACAGAGGAGCCTATGGAAGACTTTCCTCACTCAGACCCTAACACCAGGGAGGGAGAGGTAACTTCAAGGAGCCACTATGAGGATTTCAGCTGGTTCCTGTGAAGACTTGAGAAGCCTTTCGTCTTCTGCTCTGTTCCCAGCAGCGATCTTTGAGCAATTGACAGCGCACTATGCTGCTGAACTACTGTAGCAAAGTGCCACAGCATGGGTGCTTGAAACAACAGTAATTGTCTTCATAAGATTCCGAAGTATAAAAGTCCACACTTATGGTTAGTAGGGTTGATTTTCACTTTCTCTTCTGTTTTGTGCTGTTTTGCTTTGTTTGAGGTCTCTCTCGGGGACTTACAGGTGGAAGCCATCTCCCTGGGTTTTTACCTCATTTCCACATAAATCTGTGTCCCGATTGCCTCTTCTTATGAGGACACCATGCACACTGCATTAATGGCACCCATATGACACCACTTTAATCCCTTCTTTAAAGGTGGGGACATTAACGTCTCACTTCCTTAACGGCTCCCGTTCTTCAGGTTGTCCTTGAAATTACCTAGGTGGCCAAGAATAACCATAAATCTGTGATCTTCCTGCCGCTGCCTCCTCAGGGCTCAGATGACAGACCGTGCCCAGTGTATGCAGTGCTAGGGATCAAACCTGGGGCTTTGCTCATGTTTCACGTCTGAAATACATCTCCAATCCCAGAATTATTGACTCTGTAAAAGGTTTTCTTGATCTGAAGCTCCACTGCAAACTCCAAAGAAACTCTCTGTTGTGAGACACAGTGAAAGGGTTGAAGACATTGACTTCGTGCATGAGAAAAGAAGGACTCGGGGGTGTGTACTGTGGTGTGTTCCGAGATTTTGAATCCCATTTCCACTCATTTGCATCTATGAACTTGGATAAGAGCCCTAACTGGCATTTGAAAAACAAAGCGGAAAATTGTGTGTAGTGTGACCCCAGTTTTGTAAGAATTATTAAAAAAAAAAATCAAGAAATTGTAATAAAACCCAGCAACAGTCAGTTTACAATTCTGTTTTCATTACGTATTTCTGGATTTTCCATGGTGGGAAGCTGGTTTGTTGTTGTTGTTGTTTGTTTGTTTGTTTTCTATGGGTTTTATTTGTTTGTTTTAATAATTCTGATGTTCCAAGAAATAGCTCTCAGGTTGAGAAATAACCAAGGAAGATAGTCAGGTAAAGAATAAACACCCTCCAGTTAGCACTCTAGGTTGGAAATCTAACTAATGTACACTCGATTTTGTGCTGTGAGGACCACCGTCCTGAAGTATAACACAGTCTAGGGATCCTGAGGAGTCCTAGACACACAGAGAACCAGCAAGGAAATGCCTGTTTCACCCACTGTGCTATCAATGGCTGCTATAGCCTGTTGCTAAGCAATCACTCACAATATTTAGCTTTGAGGCAATAACAAACGGAAAGTGGAAATTCTTGCTAAAGGGACTGATTAGTAGGGTTGCCAATTGTTTCAGTGCTAAATTGGAAACGGAATTAAGGAATAAAAATGTAAGTGTGCATAATAGAGATCTGGGAAACGAGGAGCAACTAGAACTTCCTACAGATTTCTGAGCATCTTGTATTGCCGTCTTGGGGATTTCCTAACTGGTGGGTGTGTATATCTATCTTACTGTTTTGACATGAATATTTGAGCTCCTAATAAAGAGAGAGGGAGGTCCTCAGGAGATTGAGGCCAAAGGAGAGACTCCTCAACACAAACCCAGTCAATCATGTCTCTCAGGGCTAGCAAACCATGAGGCTGTTCTTATATCTCCTCACTCAGCTGAATGCCCTTTAAACTTAATAGATGTCATTGGACACACCATGCAAAATCCATTTATAAAGACAACAATGCTTTTCTGAGACAGTTTTTTGTTGTTGTTTAATTTTGGTTTTTTGGTTTTTTTGTTAGTTTGTTTTTTGTTTTTTGAGACAGAAAACAATATTTTCTCTGTGTAGCCTTGGCTGTCCTGGATCTCACTCCGTAGACCAGACTGGTACTGGGATTAAAGGCAGGTGCCAACACTTCCTGGATAAAGACAACAATGTTAAATGAACACTCGGTATCCCTTAGGACCAAAGAGCCTTGGGTCAGTAGGACTCACAACCAAGGCTGATAATATGAATGAAGGTTCTCACATTGACCTGTTTAAAATGTAAACACTATCTGTTTTACTACAGCGTGACTGCATGGCCCTGAAAGTGATGCTCCCTTTGTGTAAATATGCAATGAGATCCTCGGAAGGGTTTTAGTTCTGAAGATTTTAACAGAATTTGAAATTTTAGCCATTGAAGCCAGCATGCTTCTTACTTGAGCATCATGCCTCATCCTTCTCTTTGACTGAGACCAAATGAATCATGGAAAGTGAACTCGGGTCTCCATGCTTTTTCATGAAAACACTTGTGTGAGTTCCGCTTTAAAACAAGAATCCCAATTTGGCTTGCAATTTTGAGGCGCATGTTAGAAAGCAGGCTACAGTACAGTTCACATGCTCTGAACTGTAACCAAATGGGTATTTATAAAAATAGAACCTTGGGAGCCTGGAGAGATGGCTCAGGAGTTAAGAGTACATACTGCTATTGCAAAGGACCTGAGTTTGTTCTCCCAACTCAGGGTGCTCACAACTGCCTGTAATTCCAGCTTCAGGGGGTCCAAAGCCTCATATGTGCATAGTCACACATAGGCACACACACCTACACAAAATTAAAAACAAATGTATGTGTACTCATAATTACCTGAGAACAAAATAAATAAACTGTTTTCTTGGGTTCCTGTGTTTTTCCAGGGACTGAGTTAGTCATTACCCCCCAGCCCCCAAAATCGTGATTATTTCTGCATGGGAGAGGAGATATTTTTCACTTTCCTATCCGTCTTTTTAGAAACCATGCCAAATTTTATTTTGTACTTAAGAATAAGATTATGAGGATTGCTCTAAAGATCAATCTCACATAAATAGATCTATTCACAACATTTCATTAGACATGTTTCACTGTTATTGTATGACATGTGCCCTGAATTATCTCTAGGCTCCAAAAAGCTCAGGAACCATAAAAACAAGACGTCATTCCAGCAGAAAGAACAAGCTTTGAGTGTTCCTGGATTTGGAATATACAGGCTTGTCAGTAACGCTCTGGTAAACAGCCTGTTATTTGTAATGAATCATTTGCATGTAGATGCTGGGAAAAACAGATGTGGCTGCTTCCCATCAACCTCAGGCTAGTGACAGGGGAAACAAACCTTGCCCA
Source organism: Psammomys obesus (assembly GCF_907164565.1). NCBI lineage: Eukaryota > Metazoa > Chordata > Mammalia > Rodentia > Muridae > Psammomys > Psammomys obesus. The sequence goes on along the minus strand of NW_026596051.1, from coordinate 26,619,796 downwards.
GCACTAAGTCTTTGACAAGGATGCTGTAGATAGCAAGAAGATAAAGCCTGGGCTTGACAGCTTGTGACCAGTTTTCAAATATTCTGACATTCTTTATTGGACCAATCTGAAAACTGACATGCAAAAATTATAGCCATCTAATCTCCTTTGCTACCTGTCCATTCTAATATATTCTTCACTGAATATATATGCTCTGGTCTTTGGTTCAGACAGGGAAAAATTATGTATATTGTCAACCTAAACAGACACACTGTGAACAAAATATTTTAGGGTGCTATTGCTTTTCCAAAACATAACTTGTTTTGCCTTTTTTTGTTGTTGTTGTTGGCATAAGTAAGCAGATTTTTACTATATCTGTTTTGCAAACATAATGACCAGTCTTGACAGAAATTCATCAGCAACATGTGGACTCTTTTCTAGAAGCTCTTCAGTTGATAATGAATTTCTGTCCAGCCAAGAAAAAGTCAAGATAATATGGATGCCTTCCACATTATGAGACAGGACTGGATATGCTGATTCCATGCCATGCCATGTCCTGGGTGGCAATGTCTTGTGTGATGGATCATGGTATAACTAGAGAGGAAAATGGGAATTGATAAGTCCAGAAGGCTGGCTGAATCTCTGTTAAACAGTTTTTTCCGCTTTGCACAGCCTTGAGACTAAAAACCCTGGCAAGGGTTCTGGAAATTAGCAGTGCTCATTGTGTTCAAGGCTGTTGCAGTTTCCCACAGGGAACTGCATGAGCTGACCGTCCTCTGAGGGAGGGTGGCTGTTACTGCTGTGGACTTCCTGGAGCTTCGTCAGTAGATAGCAGGTGGGAGCACGAGTCGGGGAGAATTGCTTTGGTCCCTTGATGGAGCACAGGAGAGGGCCCCTTTATTGAGTCTAGTGTGCTACCTACAGGGCTTTCTTTTTCACAGAGTTTGCAACTATAGATTCCTCTTCTATCCTATAAGCCACTGCAAAAACAAAACAACAACAACTCCCCAAAACTACATATTGGCTAGTCAACAATCCGAAGAACTCATAGACGGACAATTACCAAAATCTTCAAACAGGAAATATCTAAGAAATCATCTTTGTCTGTCTCCTTCATTAGATTATAGATTAAGCCCTAGAGAAATGAAATGATTTGCCCAGAGCCACACTTCAGGTTCTTTCCATCAACTTCAAAGCCAACCGACTTCCCTGCCATCTTCCAGGACAGCTCCACTCAGAGTTGCCAGTGGTGATATTGTGAAGATGGGTTGTTTCCCATTGTGACAGTATGCTGACTGGGAACTGTGTTCACTGTTGTTTCATCCCAAGAGACCACCATAGCTCTTCTCAATAGCTCAAGAAAAGATAAAAATTCCAAAGTGCAAGCACAATTAATCCTGAATTCACATCACTCTTAGACTATTGTGAAGCCAAGAGATCCATAATTTGAGCCATATTAAGCTTGGACTGACCACCTATAGAGCATTTGACCTGTCCCACATAGGGCTAAATCAGCCTGAACTTCCCTTAATGGTTGTCTTTGGGGTAGGTGTTGAATGTAGATTGATGGTCTGCATAGGAGATGGAGAGGTTGCCCCCTTTCTCTTCAAGCTTAGAGGAATTCCCTGTTTTCTTGTATCTCCCAGACTCATATGGAGACACAAACAACCTAGTGACTAGCTAAAAACAAACAAGGAAAGGATTATGAAACATTCAATATATTCCAACGTCATGTCTTCATGTTTGGGTAGCAAACTCTTTATAGACTGATTCATCTCCCCAGAACCTCATTAACAGCAACATTGATTTCTAAAATGATAAAATATCAAAACTGCATAAAGATGTGTTGTGTTTTGAACCGTGATAAATTCTAACTCTGTTCTTTACTGGGTCTTTGCATAAATCACTCAAGGATGTAATGTTCATCCTTGGGTCTTGGCAAAAAAGAGATAGTGGTGTTTGGTAGTGGGTTATGTTTTTGTGTCTGTTAGGTTGGGTCATAATGCCCACATGTGTAGTCAAACATTATCTTGGATGATCTGAGAATGTGTTTCTGTAGCTAACATTTTCTATGTAAATTGATGTACACTGAGTAAAGAGATTGTCCAGATTCCTACCATGTCTCTCTCATCCTCTACCTTTCACTTGGATCCTCCTGTGGCTTTTGCTCCTTTCAACCCACAATGTAATCTACACAACCAACAAATATCCTCACTGACATACTCCCCTGACTCTGGGTTAATTCTTTCTCACTCTCTAATGGAAGAAGTGCTAGAGAATAGGCTAGGGTTAGGCATATCATCAATGACCCTTTCCAATATGTCTGTGATTGTATGAAGGCTAAGCGAAAAAAAAAAATGCATGAATGAAGGGCATTGCAAGCTTTCCAGGGAGAGGGATCTCAAAAGCCATCTGATTCATTCAGTGATTTAAAATTAATTAATTAATTAATTATAACTTATCCTCTAGTTCAGAATACTTGTTGATAACCTCATTGAGACTACTTGTTTAGATATTCAGGTTTAACCACAAATGGGAAGTCCCTTCTGAATGAAAAAAAAAAAAGGAAGAAAAAAAAAGAAATAAAAAGGAAGGACATGACTACTCCTAGGTATGATGGAGAAAGTTTACTATAGATAGGTTGGAGAGCATAGCCACAGGCAGACACATCTGGGAGAATCCAGTGCACATGACCCTGGACCACATGGGAGAAGGGGAGAGGAAGGGAGAGAGGGTAACTAAGTACAGCAGCCAAGAGGTCAAAGGTACAAAAGAAGCAAAAGAACAAGAGAGTGGGTGACCAATATGTCTGGATTAAATAGGGAAGCGCCTCTGTGGGAAGGCCAGCCCAGCCTCTGGGTTGGAAAGTTCAGGGTAGAGGGCAGGGCATGCCAGCCATGCCCTGTAACAGGTAGGGACTGAGGAATGCTGGGAGAACCTGGAGACCAGTTCTGCTTTGATATGTTAAATAGGCACCTCAGCCAATTGGCCCCTGTTTGACACTTAATGGCTCCTTCATGGGCCTTATCTGCTATTTAGTGTGTAGTTTACTTAATTGCTTTACTAATTCATGTGATAAAAGTTTACTAAATACTTAGTACAAGCTAGGGCTCTGTGCATATTACAAGTATAGAACCAAATAAAACAAACAGAAGCCTCTGTTTTCTTAGAACTTTCACTCAGATTAGAGGAGACAGAAAATAACCAAGTACTTACATAAATAATACATCACACAGTCCCAAGTGCAGTGGGAAGCATCTTGCAGATTAAGAAGTCTTAGATTTCAAACCCACTGGGCTTGAAGTCAGCTAGCTCTAAAATTCCCATCAAGCTACACTATTTGTATACCACGGTGGTCTTCCCTGCAATATGCTGATAGGCACATGGCCTGCCTCACAGCAACTTCTGATAGAACTGAGAAAAGTATTTGAGAGGTGACTAGGATGGTGCCCAGCTATTCATTATTAGATGTGTGATCAGTAAATAACAGCTCCCCCCAAAAAGAGAATTAAGAAAAGTATCATCCAGAGATATCCCCAATTGATGGTAAGAGGTTGCCTTTCCACAGTGTTCTCATGCCAAATCCCCACTTGTTTAACTCAACTACCCAGCAGCGCTTGTCCTCTTCTCATCCAGGTTTCACCTTAGGTGCTTTGGCTGAAAATTAATTGTTAGTTTTCAGGGAAGAAATGAAGTGAAATAGGGAGAAGGTGGAAAATAGGCCAACTGCCCTTCCATGTCGGTCTGAATATTTTCAGCAGACCAGGAAAAAGGCTCTCAGGCCACGGCTCTTCCATGACTCAGGCCACAGTGCCTTTAATGACTCAGAAAATGGAAAGTCTCGATTTCCTTCATTGGGTTGGGACTTGGCTTGGCTTCTCCTGACTTTCTCGAAAATCAAGTGACACCTGTGTTGTAATGTGAACACATGGTTTTCTGAAAAATGACCGGGCCTCGGCAGCCTGTCTCATGATAGGACACTGCATACATTAAAAATTCACCCATATACTACAGCCCTACAACCAAGCGCTAGGTTCATTCACATGCAGAGCCAGGTGCCAGGCTTCAGATTGGGCAACACCTTAAACTAACAAGGCTCTGGATTTTCTCTGGTTAAATAAGAAAAAGGGGACTGGGATCACACACATCTGAGGGGCGGGGACTCCTATCTCACTGAGTGGTGGATCAGCACACTTCCTGGAAGTATGCCCTTTCTTGATACCAGAAGGTCAAGAGTAGATGTGAATTTCAGCACAAGCTCTTCTTCCACCCCAGGCACAGTTTGCACACGTAATCCTCACAACAGCCCTGGGAGAGAGGCCGTGCTTTCTCTCTGAGAAACCAGGTGACATGCTCAAATTCCCGCTAGCTATTGGGAAATTTATAGCAACCTCTGCCTTCAAATTAGATAACCAACTGCTCCACTTGGCCGAATGTGCTCCCTAAATATGGGACTGTCGGGGTCAAAATACAACTATCATAAGAAAATTGGGACAAGTTGGTGACCCTGTGTTTAGCACAGTGCTTTCTATCAGTTGGCTCAAGTTGTGGCTTATATGAGCTGCTGCTGTAAGATAGCCTGGTCATTCCCTTATCCCGCTACCCCCACTGTTTGAAACATGAGAATTTCAACATAGTTAAAAATGGCCTTTGTCTTTCCCTTCTCAACCTCTTCCTCCACAACAGCCTGAAGCTCCATCTCACAATGTAGCCGACAGGTTAAGGACCTGCACTTATTCTGCATTTCTAGTCACGGCCCTGAAGACTCAGGAAGGGTGTTTCTCATGGACCATGGAGGAGGACAAATGGATTGTCATTGAGAGTCTGTGAATGGGTGTAAACATTCATATTAGTCCCCTTCATATCCCAGGACACATGGCTTCTTTGCTGATTGGCTGGATTATAGTTAAGTACTGGCCTTACCTTTTCATGATGGAATTTATATAAGACTAAAGAAATACATAATGATCGCTCAACCGAGGCCAACCATGGACCTTATGGATTTGAATTTGTGATTTGGATAGGAAATAATATCTCACATGATACTGCTACAGTGGCAAAATGACAACCTAACTTTCATGTTTTGGGGGAGGGGGAGGTGATGATAAATAGGCTCTGACTGGACAAGGATGATCGAGAACTCCTGCCGCCATGTCATGAGTTTGACTTTCTTTTGTTTTTCTTTCTTTCTTTTGAGAGGATTGCTATTTACTTGTGAGCAAAAACTTTCTTAGGAAAAAAAAAGCAAAAACCCAAAGCAGTAAGACTCTCTTAAGAAATGCTAAGGGAGAAGATAGGATAGCTCATTAATTGGTGTATCAGTTTCTATATAATAACAAATGCTGGGTAGAAGTCATTAAATATTGTTATTGCACAAGAAGTAGTCAGCGTCCCTATGACAGCATCTGAGGGTCTTTACCACATCCTGTAAACTACTTTCTGGCATCACTGTACTAGTATTTCTCCAACAGAAGTAATTGTTTGTGTATATGTGTGTGTGTGTGTGTGTGTGTGTGTGTTGTTTTCTATAGATACTGAGGCTTCTTCTGAGAATCCTTTACAGTTCCTTTATCTATATAAATAGTTATCTTCTAAAAACCTCTACACACATCTCATCATTCAATGCAAGAGCCTTAAAGATGACATTAAAATAATAAGCAAGATAATAACTGTGTTTTTTGAATGCCGCCACCCCACCCCACCCCCCGCCTTCACAATCTACATGTTGGCTGCCAGGGTAAGGACAGTGAGAGTTTCTTAGAACATTTGATCAGCTCCCAGAGAGATGTCCCCTTAAATTTTGCTCCCTGGTACCTCTCACACTTACAACTGTCCTGATGGCTCCGCTAACTGCAATGGACTTGGGAAACGGGCTTTGCCTAGCACTAAAGTGTGTGATTTAGAATGTATAGATTCTCACCTGGGTGACAAATTGGTGCATTTAATGTCTTTCTTGTGTAGTGATCTCAAGGAGCAGCCCCCATATTAATATCTGCATCTACAAATACTTTCTCGTGTGTGCAGCTTTCTAGCTAGTCCTCCCACCATTTTTCTTCCACATAATTTATTCTGAGAATGTATTTCTAAATTGGGTATTTTTAAAAATTATATTCCATTAAAAAGATAGCCTATTTTAAGCCATAAAGATCACAGGTGTTCCTACTCTACCAAAATGTCATTCCAACGAGCCTATATCCCATGTTTTACAACAACACAATTGTGTTGATCCTTCAAATAATTTAAAAATACCTGGGTGACTCCTTTGTGAGAAATATCTCATAAGCAAAGGATTGAGAGCAAGAGTACTGAGGTCAGAGTCCTTTTGGGGAAGTCATTCATGGTGATAGCTCTGTTTTATCATCCATCCGTCTATCTATCTATCTATCTATCTATCTATCTATCTATCTATCTATCTATCTATCTATCTCTGAGCTAAGGATAAAACCGAGGCCTTGAATATGCTCGGGAAACATTTATTAATTCTTCTGGGGCTTTTATTGTTATTTGGGGTTTTGTTTTTGGTTTGTTTTGAGACCCCTTCTTCTATGTTATCTAGGCTGGTCTTGAATTAGTATCTTGAATTAGTAATCATGTATTTAATGGTGTCTTGACTCTGTTCCCTCTATTAGTCCCTATATGAGGCAAGTGCATAGGAATAACAATGATGCATTTGTGTGTATTTACTGAGTAGTCAGATTCAATGGTAGTCTGAGTCTGTCAACTTAGCTGTTTTGCAACAGCCATGCTCATGTCTGTCTAAAATAATGGCATGTTTATCTAGTTCAGCACAAAGACATTCTTTAGCCTCTTCTATGGCTGGGTGAAGCCACATGAGTTTTAGTGAAGGCTGTCAGTAGAAGTGTTCTATGAAACTTTCTAGAAGCTTCCTTAAGAGACAAGGCATTCTTTGTTCTCTGTCCTCTTTTTCCATCCTTCCTGCTACATGGATCACAGATGTGATTCTCGGAAAGCCATTCTGGACCATGAAAGCTGAGGACAGCCCTGAAGCGGTGCAATAGGCAGCTGGGCTTCTGAGGATCCCAAATCACTGAGAGATGTATCCATGGTTTTCAGTATTAGCCAGTGATTATGAATTTTGTATTTATTACTCTGTCTTCATTATCTCTTATTCAGAAACCCTTCAAGGTAGACATTGTATAATTCTATAGTGAATGGAAAAAGCTTTCTGCTGTGGAGTAGGAGCACTGGAATCCTCAAACTCAAAACCGATGCAACTCTTCACATGGTTCTCTGCTGCCCCCTAGTGCCTCGCTTCTCACTCTCACTCTTACTTTCCACAAGAAAAGAACAAGCTTTTGAAAATGACATCAAAGCAGCCAATTTTTGATTTTTTGGATCCCTTTCCCCTAGCTGGGCTCCCTTGCCTGGCCTCAGTGGGAGAGGATGTGCTTAGTCCTGCTGCAACTTTGGTACCCTTTGGAGGCTTCCCCCTCTCTGAGGAGGAGAGGGGGGAGTAGAATTGAGTAGAGAGTGGAATTGGGAGGAGAGGAGGAAGAGGGCTGGGGTCAGGCTGTAAAGTGATTAAATAAATTTAAAATAAATTTAAAAGCAGCCGTTTTCCAATTCTTATGGCCCGAAATGTGTGTCACGTTCTGCTTAACGAAGCCAAAGACCAGGGAAGCTAAGTTCATTGGCCAAGGTCACATGATATAGGTGGAATGGAATCCAAACCAGGCAGAGAGCACTGTGTGTGGAGGAATGATAGCTGGAGTAAGCATTGAGGAAATGAGATGATAGTCAAGGAAGCATTCAATTTGGCATGAGGGTTTACTGCAAAGACAGGGAGGGCCACAGGCTTGTTGTCATCACTGGTTTTAGTCATTCTTCTTGATGTGAAAGAAAAGGGTAGGAAGATTTCTCATTTTACCAAGGTGAGCTACCATTGATGTCAGAGTAGTCAGCTGTGGTCAGGAGAGTGGGGACTAAGTTGGTAACATCAAGGCACGCTGTGGAACTCTTGTCTTAAGGAAAGAAAATAACAGATCTTAAATTCTTAGACATGGGGCCCGAGGGTTCCATCTTTGTCTCTGTCAAGGGATTTGGAAGTGATCTCACTTGAGATGGAGCCAGCTGTGAAAAGAATGCCCGCAGATGATCGCTAGCTATTTCTGCCTTGGGTGGGAAGGTATGAAGCTCTTAGGGTGATTCAAAGCTAGTGAAACATTGTGGTCAATCCTTCTGATAGGCAAGAGAGCCGGTCACTCTTTCAACTGCCGCCCCAGACCTCAAGGTCCCAGGGTGTCAAGGTCTCAGCTTCTAATCCAAGCTTGCTTGTCAAGGGATTTTCTCCAGAACAAATACAACACCAACACCCTTCTAAAAACTGGCACTAATAGCTTCACAGGCACTGAGCAGTTTTATAAGAATTTTTTTTCTTTCTTTCTACAGGACACTCAAAATGATGCAACAGGTAGGTGTTCTGGTTTTAGTTCCATTTCTGTGATAAAATAAAAAAAAAAGTAGGGGGAAGAAAAGTTTGTTTAATCTTGCAACTCCAGGTTACAGTCCATCGCTGAGGGAAGTCAAGCCTCAAGGCAGGAACTGGAAGGAAGGCCTGCTTGCTATTATTCCATACAGCATTCCTTCAACCAAGGAACTCACTTCCTGGGCAAAGAAGTGTGGTGTGAGCCACAGAGGACACTGCTTGCTAGCTCGTGCTGTTAGCTTTTTATGCAGCCTAGGGAATGGTGCCACCCATAGTGGGGTAGGCCCTCCCACATCAATCATTGATCAAAACAATCCCCGCAGATATACCCACAGGCCAATCTAGTATAGGGAGCTCAGCTAAGGCTCTCCTGTCTCTCATATGACCACAGGTTGTGTCAAGTTGACAGTTAAAGCTGACCTTGACAAACGGTATTACTGTGACTCTCATTTGAAAGAGGGAATCAGAGCCTACGCTAAACAGTTATTTATATGAGGTCCTCACAACAGACAGATTTATGGAATGAATTTGAGCCTGATATAGAAAGCAACCATCAGGACCCATCCATACCTTCCATCCACTTCTGTAAATTCTATTCCCAGAAATAGCCATGACTGTTGTGGCACTGAAGGATAGATCAGTGTCTAGAAGGCAAGCAAAGATTCTTTTCCCTTTTCAGTGGAGCGACTGGAGATGACATTTTTGCCTGAATGCCTCTGAACTCTGTTTCATGCCCTTCTGGGGAACCCATAAAGTCTAAATAGCGTTTATAAGATTTAGTCAAAGCTGTATTCTGTTGTTGCAGTGGGAGCAACTGACGGCTGCACGGTGTGGAGTGCCATGTGCAATGATTGGTAGTTTTCTCTCTCTGTAGGTCTGCTCTTTGCATGTTTTTAAGTGCTACCTCACATTGTGTCACCTCGCAAGAACTATGTGTTTTGTTATGTCACTGCAGCATATCTTTGGAGGAGGTGAATTTTCTCCATAGAGAACAGATGTGTTATTGCACAGTTTTCAAACTAAAGATTTTTTGTTTAACTCTGAAACAAAGAAACAAACTTTGCTTATGAGCAAATACATTGCCCATTAAGGGAATCAGGAGCTGATTCCTGGGCAGCTGGTTCTTATGGAGGAAGAGGGAGCAAGGGATATATGAGAAGAGGAACGCCTTAAGGGAAGCTGTGGCAGGGAAAGGAGCAGAGAAAACAGCAGAAGGAAGAAAGCCTAAGGGGAGAAGGCAACTAAAGAGGTAGAGAGCTGGCATGAGATCCTGTACAGGAGTGACCAGGCCACATCCCTCTGTCTCAGTTGGATCAGCTGGGCCTGCTCCAAAGGAAGAAGTTGCATCTTGACGAGGGGTCATCAGGAGGACCTTGTGGCCTGGAACACATGTAGAAATGGCGGCCCTGGTTGGGACCTTGTTTTTTCACAGTACGCATCACACATGGCTCCTTGTGGGCTCTGCAGAGGGGCATGGGTGAGGGCCCCGTCAGCACAGACTTCCAGAACAAGGTCCGTATCTCCTTCTCATCTTTGACTTCAGAAGCCTTGGCCTTCTCATCCAATGTTGTGGCTATCACACCCTCTTTCAGAGTCTTTGGGGTTACAGGAGTGTCCACCAGAGGCAGTCTGGGTAGTTTCTCAGGAGAGGTTTGAGGAAGGCCAGCAGAAGGCTGAAAGTAACTCATCAGGTTTCTCTGGTGTCTTCTGGATCCACTCTTTCGAGGCCTGGATGCTTGCCCGTAGGCTTGGGCTTTTCGTTGTTTCTGTGCCTGGACTGGACTGCTGAGCTGCAGGAGTAACTGCTCCCTCATGGGTTCTTGTTCACGATGGGCTAGGAAGCCAAGAATCTTGAGCTGGGTCCCTGAAAATTCAGGGAGAAAACGAGTACACAGAGCAGGGCATTGTTTGGCTGGCATACAGGACACATTCAAGGCAGCTCCCACAGGGCAGTGGTCAGAGCCCATCACCTCAGGGAGCAGATAGGCAGCTTGGAGACTGTCTATAATGAGAGCCCTATCTCCTAGTATGTAGTCAATTCGGGCACCATAGTTGAGGCTGCGGGCACCACTGATCACTGACCAGCAGGTGAAGGCCTTCTCCTGTTTTGGATAGAAATAGCGATAGCTATCCATGAAAGGCCCAACACGGGATCCAGCCTGGTACTCCAGGTTACTGAGCAGTCCATCCATCCACTTGCGTCCCAGGTCTTCTTCAAAGCACTCCAGACTACCAGCATCACAGTGGTCAATGGGACGGTGGGCTGTATTCAGGTCCCCCAGGATTATCACATGACTGCCTGCTGCCAGGAGTGCTTCTGCCCGGATCTGCAGCAGGCGATAGAAATGCATCTTAAAGGCCAGCCGCTCAGGCTTCCCAGGATCCGCATGCGGGCAGTACACATTGATGAGGGTCAAAGGCGTCTCTTTCCCTTCCCACGTGCAGATCTTGTGCTGTGTAAGGAGAGCCCGACCCTCACTATCCAGAGCCCGGAGCTGCTCTTGGGTGAACTCGGTCATGTTTCCATAGCAACCGACATCCCTGTTCAGGGTGGCAAACTGACCCGTCAAGCCTTCTTCAGCAGCCACTGGGGTGGCACTGTCCCTACAGAAAGTGGCTACACCAGAATAGCCGCTCCGGCTGCGGCTGAAGCTGAAATAGGAGTTATAGCCCTCAACAATAGCCAGGGGCTCTGTCAGCACATCTCTGGTCACTTTGGTCTCCTGGAGACAGACAATATCAGCATCCAGCTCTTTCAAAATGTGTTGCAAGGCCGTGGCACAGTTGCCGGGTACCTGGTATTCGAGACTTTTCAGGGGCCTCCGGATGCCATTGATGTTCCAGCTTACCACACGCAACATTTTGGTAAACGGTGCAGTTTCTTAAAGAATGTATAGGTACTGGCAAATTCTTACCCGGAAGTTGACTAGCTCCCATCGTCCTAGTGCGTTTGCGCAGGCGTTCTCAACTCCCAAGCCACCAGAGCTCACAGGCCCTTCTAGTTCTCTTTAATGGGAGTTGAACTATGATAGAAACCCCAGAAGGGTGGTGCAGATCTCAAAAAGGAAGAAAAGCTGATTTGCACATGCTTGTAACCCCAGAACTCAGGAGTCTGAGGCAGGGGGCTGTGATGAGTTCAAGAAGTACCTGGGCTACAGAGCAAGACCCTGTCCAAAAGCTTGGGAAGAGTGAGTGCTGAGAGATGCATCTATGTCCTTTTCTTCTGGCCACACACAGGCCTGGACTCTTGAACTCCTGATTACCTCTCTCCTCCATTCATAAGTTCCCATGATGCATTAGGCTAGTTGCAACTGGATTTCCAAAGGCTGTTACTAAAAAGCAAAACGGATGATCTTTTCTAATTCCCACCATTTACCTGCAAATTTCATGATTTATTTTTTATTGCTGAGTTATATTCCATTGTGTAAATGTACCACAATTTCTGTATCCATTCTTCAGTTGAGGGACTTCTGGGTTGTTTCCAGCTTCTGACTATTACAAATAAAGCTGCTACAAACATGGTTGAGTAAACGTCCTTATTGTGTACTTGAGCCTCTTGGATATATGCCTAGGAGTGGTATGGCTGGATCTTGAGGAAGCGCTATTCCTAGTTGTCTGAGAAAGTACCAGATTGATTTCTACAGAGGTTGTATAAGTTTACATTCCCACCAGCAGTGGAGGAGGGTTCCCCTTTCTCCACAACCTCTCCAGCATGTGTTGTCACCTGAGTTTTTGATCTTGGTCATTCTGATGGGTGTAAGGTGAAATCTCAGGGTCATTTTGATTTTCATTTCCTTGATGGCTAATGAGTTGAGCAAGGAAATTTTGAAATTTGCAAGTAAATGGTGGGAACTAGAAAAGATCACCCTGAGTGAGCTATCCCAGAAGCAGGAAGACACACATGGTATATACTCACTCATATAGACATATAATATAGGATAAACCTACTAAAATCTGTACACCTAAAGAAATCAATCAAGAGGTAGGACTCTGGCTAAAATGCTCAATCCCCATCCTGAAAGGCAAAGAGGATGGACATCAGAGGAAGAAGAAAACAGGAAACAAGTTAGGAGGCTGCCACAGAGGGCCTCTGAAAGGCTCTGCCCTGCAGACTATCAGAGCAGATGCTGAGACTTATGGCCAACTGTTGGGCAGAGTGCATGGAATCCTATGAAAGAAGTGGAAATAGTAAGATTTGGAGAGGACAAGAGCTCCACAAGGAGAGGAACAGAACCAAAAAACCTGAGCACAGGGGTCTTTCCTGAGACTCATACTTCAACCAAGTACTATGCATGGAGATAACCTAGAACCCCTGCACAGATGTAGCCCAAGGCAGTTCAGTGTCCAAGTGGGTTCCATAGTAATGGGAACAGGGACTGCCTCTGACATGAACTGATTGGCCTGCTCTTTGATCACCTCCCCCTGAGGAGGGAGCAGCCTTACCAGGCCACAGAGGAAGACAATGCAGCCACTCCTGATGAGATCTAATAGACTAGGATCAGAAGGAAGGAGAGGAAGACCTCCCCTATTAGTGGACTTGGGGAGGGGAGTGTGTGGAGAAAGGTAAGGGAAGGAGGGATTGGGAGGGGAGAAGGGAGGGGTTTATGGGGGGATACAAAGTGAATAAAGTGTAATTAATAAAAATTACAAAAAAAGCAAAACGGTGGTCGTCCTATCATTTAACAGTTAACCAAGCAGAGTCTTCCCATGTTTATAACTTTAAACATGGTCTCGGAAGAAACAGGCCACTGAAGAGGAAGTCATTGTGGCTGGCTGATGCTGTCTTTTGTATCTCAGAGCATGCAGACTTGAGTTGGGCTGTTTTCGGGCAATGGAAGAACAACACAGAGAGTAACCTGAGACAAAGCCAAAGGAAAAATATGTATTTTTTCCAAATACTCAGTAGTTTTGTTTGTTAGCTAAGAACACCGATTGATGTTTATTGATGTTAATATTGTATATTGATGTTAATATACTGATTACTGTATATTGTAACTGTGGTGTGGCTCAGCCTGAGCACAGACCTTTAACCCAAGAGCTTCCTGTAAAGAAGAGCTAAATAAAGTCAACCATAGGTCAAGAGGCAGAACAAGCAACAGCTGACAGAAAGTGAACATATAAAAATACAGGGAGAAATATTGAGATGAAGGGTATTTAAAGAAGCACGGAGAAGCAAAAGGGGCTTTTTTTTTTCCTTTTGGGACCTTGGTTGAGTAGGAAGGTCAGCTGGATGCTTTCTCTGACTCTCTGAGCTAGTAGGTTTTCATGCCAGCATGTGGCTCCTGAGATTTTATTGGTAAAATCAACTATTTGGAATTTTGTTTAAAAACAACATCTTCCCACCTCAAAGATCCAGATTATAAGTGTGTTTTCTAACTTCAGATGATTTAATCAAGAAGAAAATCCCCCACAGTGTACCTAGCCCTTTAGGTCTTAGTTAATTCCAGATGCAGTCAAGTTGAAACCAAGACTTCTCCACCATACCTGTTCTTCTCTGTCTTCCTTTGATCAAAGATCCAGTTCTTTTAAGAGTCCTCATGGCTATAGCCATAATGGACACACAGTGGATAACCCAGATATTTCTCACTGGCATCTGGACCACTTGGGAATTTAAGTCTTGGTTTGACAGACCAGTTCTGACAGGGATTCAGGTTTGCTCCAGGTTTCAAGCATCTCCCCCTACAGAATGTCTTCAGACCCAGATCCCCTTCCAAGATGAAGTACACAACTTGGAAGACACACCCAAGAAGACTCCTCTGAGGGCAAGTATTGAGCCAGTGGAGATCTCAGAGGAGGCAAATCACAGGGTTTTCACATGATCGTGTGGCCTCAAAAGCCACAGAGGTGTCCTGACAGCTAAGATGTTCTGTTGTCTCCCCATTTCCTTATAGTGGTTCTCAACCTTCCTAATCCTGTAACCCTTTAATATCGTTCCTCATGTTGTGGTGAGCCCACAAACATAAAATTATTTTGTTCTTACTTCATAACTGTAATTTTGCTATTGTTATAAATCATTTTGTAAATATCTGATATTTGACTATGGGCTGACCCACGGGCTGAGAAATGCTGCTTTATCACCATAATATACTACCCTAAACCCATTCTCTCTATAGTCCTGACTTTGAGAGTCTATATGATTAGCCCTACAAGCTGTCTGAAGCCCTAAGGACTTGATGGCCTATATGCACAATACATAGTCCACATTCTTTTTCTTATGTGACTGCTAGATTACTGTTTGCTCATAGACTGTCTATTCCCTCTCTACACACTTCCTTTTTCCTTTATAAACTACTCTCACCACCCCTACTGTGTCTTCCATTATAGATACTCTAAGGGTGTAGAAACAGCCTGACCCTTACATCCCTCTTCTAACTTTTTTAGGCTTACCCTTTTCCTGTTGTAATGACATTTGACTTTATAATGTTTGATGCAGTTTCAAAGAGAGTTCTGAAATGGTAGGTGAATGCTTGAAAGTGTGTGTGTGTGTGTGTGTGTGTGTGTGTGTGTGTGTGTGTATTTTTGCAGGACATTTGATCACACTGTGAAACCTGAGATGTGTTATTTACTGGAAAAACCTGTTTCTAGTTGTGGTGTGGCTCATACTTAACACACACCTTTAATCCAAGAGCTTTCTGCTTGAATAGTGTAAACAGGATCAAATAAAGTCAGCCATAAGTCAAGAAAAAGAGCAAGCAGCCAATTAATAGGATGTGAACATAGGCATATTAAGGAAAAAAAAACAGAGAGGAATAGAATGACAGGAGGATAGATAGACACACCGGAAGTAGAAGACAGGGACATTCAATTTGAAGGAAGGTTTTTAAATATTTATTTATTTTTCATTTATTCACTCTACATCCATTGTCTTATTTTGATCCCACCCTCCTTGTCTCTTCCCCCTATTTCTCTCCCTTAGTCTTCAGAAAGGGGAGACCTCCTCCCTTACCAACTGACCCCTGCCTATCAAGTTTCATCAGGACTGGCTTCATTCTCTTCCTCTGTGGCCTGGCAAGTGATAGAGGTGATAGAAGTGATAGAGGAGCAGGCAACAGAGTCCTTGTCCAGAGACATCCCCTGCTCCCCTTACTAGGGAACCCACATGGAGACTGAGCTGCCTATCTGCTTCATCTGAGCAGGAAGCCTAGGTCCTCTCCAAGACCCAACTATACCACTCCTGGCCATATACCCAAAATATGTTCCACCATACAACAAGGACACTTGCTCAACTATGTTTATAGCAGCTTTATTCATAATAACCAGAATCTGAAACAACCCAGATGTCCCTCAGCTGAAGAATGTATAAAGAAACTGTGGTACATCTACACAATGGAATACTATTCAGCTATTAAAAACAAGGATATCATGTAATTTGCAGGCAAATGGATGGATCTGGAAAAAAAATCATCCTGAGTGAGGCAATCCAGACCCAGAAAGACAAGCATAGTATATACTCACTTACATGTGAATATTAGCCATATAATACAGGACAACCATACTACAATGCACAGACATAAGAAATGAAGTGACAAGAAGCACCCTAGGGAAGATGCTTAATTCTCATTCAGAAGGGCAAAAAAAAAAAAAAAAAAAAAGACCCTGCAAGCAGTTGAAGAGCAGGAACAGGACAGGAGCCTACCATAGATGTCCTCTGAAAGACTCCACCCACCAGGGGATTGCAACAGATATTGAGACTCACAGCCAAACTTTGGGCAGAGTACAAAGAGTCTAATAGAAGAGTAGGGGGACAGAAGGACCGGGAGGGGACAGGAACTCCACAAAAAGACCAACAGAGCCAACAAATCTGGGCCCAAAGGGGCCTACAAAATCTGGTGCACCAACCAAGAACCATGCATGGAGAAGCATGAGTTTTTGAGATGGTGTGGAGAAGGAGAGATAGCTTCAGGGACATTGGTTGAGGAGGAAAGTCACCTGGGTGTTTCCTCTGCCTCTCTGAGCTAATAAGCTTTCACTCTAGCATCTGGTTCCTGATCTTTATTAGTATAATTCAGCGACTGAGACTTTGTTATAAACTATATATAGTGTTGTTTACATGTGCACACAGTGCTCACATAGGTTCAAATGTGTGCATATGCATGAGAAGGCTGCAGAACAAACTCAGCTGTCATTCCTTAGTTGCCTTCCACCTTGACTTTCGAGAGAGCATCCCTGGGTCCTGGGTTTATCATTCAGGCTGGGGGTGTAGAAGGGAGCTGGAAACCTGTTCTTCATTGTCAAGATTCCAACAGTGCACCTCCATTTTCAGTGTTTTATTGGTGGTGGTGAGTGGTGGGGTGTTGAGGACAGCCATCTTTTTATGTGACCCTGTCTGTCCTGGAACTTGCAAAGTAGACCAGGCTGGCTTCGAACTCACAGATTCACCTGCTTCTGATTCCCAGTGCTGATAATTTTTTAACATGTTGTTTTGGGGGATTGAAGTCAAGACCTCATTTTTTTTCCTTAGTCATTTAATTTTATTTTATGTGAATTAGTGTGAAGGTGTCAGATCCTTTAGAATTGGCATTCCTGACAGTTGTGAGCTGCTGTGTGGGTGCTGGGAATTAAACCTGGGTCCATTGGATGAGTAGACAGTGCTCTTAAACACTGAGCCATCTCTTCAGCCCCAAGGCCTCATTCTTACAAAGTAGCATTTAATGGGCTGAGCCATCTCCTGGTTCCCAACATCATCATGGAAGGGAGCAAGCTAATATCTTTCAGTGGCTTTTAAAAAGTTTAGAAAACAGATATATTGTTCAAAGGCACAGAATAGTGTCAAAATATAAACACAGAATTAACTGCTCCAATATCTATGCTATTTTCAATAAATCAAGCAAATTCTTTGAAGTCATATCGATTTACTTTATTAGTATCCATTAAGCACACTTTAAAATAAACTAAAAAATTCTCCAGATGTTGAACAGTAAAAAAAAAAACAAACAAACAAAAACAAAACAACAACAACAAAAACATTTCTAAATAACAATGAAATTGGGAACTATACTAAAGTGAATGGTAACCAGTGGAAACACTCAGAAATTCAGCGCTACAGTGAAAGCAGGGTTCCGAGGAAACTTACAATACCAAAATACACGTGTAAGAAAAGAAGACAGGCTAAAACAGCAAAGATCTAAACATTTGTCTCAAAAAGCTGAAGGAAGCTATTCAAGGAAGTCAGAAGAAATTTCTATATTTCTGAAAATAAAGACAACAATTTAATTAAATAAAATAAATGAGAAAAGCTAAAGATTGGAGCTTTGAAAAGAAAAACAAAACAACAAAATTGGTAATTCCAAGTAAGACTGATCTACGAAAAAAAAAAAAGGATAGAAAATATAAGTTGCCAATGTCAGTAAAAAAATATATTTTAACATTTAACTACCTATAAGAGGCACCAAGAATGAGGAGAAAGACAAAGAGGGAGCTTTGCAACAATCCATAAAAATCCCATTTCAGATTCTATTGCATTCAATTTAATACAATAGCATTTGCTGGACAATAACATAGGCTACTATCAATCTGGCAGTAAAGGCCTAGAAAAGAAAAAAAAATCAAATGTGTGGACTTTGATAGAAATGAGTTAACTCCAGCTGTAACCACAATCCTAAGACTGTGATGTTAGGAAAATCAACAACCTCTCTCGGCTCCATTGAAAGCTCCTCACCAAGTTCATGCCAAACTTATTGGACAAATGTTGCAAGGGTTAAAGATTAGAGCAACCGGAACGTGGGTTGTTCCCTATAATGACCCATGACCTCAGGTTTATCATTTGAATATTTATAGGGAGAATGCAAAAACATAAAAAAATGAGGTCATTCATTTTGATAAGCTTGATGTCTCATTTTCTTTGTCCATTCTAACAGGGGATGTGTGATTGCCCATTTTCCAATAAAAATGATGCTATCAGCTCCACTGAGGGTTTAGCTCCGTGGTATATATGCTTATTTACCAGATGTGAAAGTTCTCTGGTTTGAGTCTCGGCCTGATTAAAAGAGAAAAAGAGGATGTTATCAATATTTAAGCAATATGAAAGTACCACATGAGAAAGTTAAGATGAAAGAGCAAACAGAGGGTGGAGGAAGGGGGGATTGGGATGGGAGGAGGGAGAGAACCACAGGGGGGACACAAAGTGAATAAAGTGTAATTAATAAAGAAAAAAAAGAAGTATATTTAAAAAATAAAAAAAAATAAAATGAAATGAAAATGAAAGAGCAATATGAAAGTTTAACTCTGCATTATGGAGTAACTTTTCTTGAATGTTAGTAGCATATAGTAAGAGCGAAACTGAAGGTGTAATTTCATCATAATTTGCTGGGAAGGTCTTCCATCACTGGTGTTGACATTGTATTGGAGTCAGCTTTCTACCAGTGTTTCTTCTAAGTCCTTCATCTTGATGCACGCACAGGAGCTCTAAGATTCGAACTAGGGATATATTAGATGACACGATGAATGCTCAGGATTCTTCACACACTGAACAAACCTGACAGGCCTGTGGTAGAGGAGCAAGAAAGGAAGAAAATCAGGGACTGGCAAGATGGGTCTCAGGGATAAGCGGTTCCCTGCCATGCCCAGTGACCTGAGAGTTTGACCCCCAGAGTTTATGTGGTGGAACAAAGCATTGACTCTTACAAGTTGTCTGATGTCCATGTAAAGGGTATGGTATTTGTACACATGTATACATGCGTACAAATACCGTAAGTAAATGAATATAAATGTAACAGAAATTTTAAGAGGAAAGAGACCAAATGACGCACCTATACTCCAAATCATCAATGAATGAAGACCCTCCTTGGCAACCAAAGAAAAATGGACCACTGAGCATCCACACACGTCTGTGTGCTCAGCAACAGTGTTGAGAAAGGGATAACCCAGGAGTAAAAGACTTGAAAGTGTGCCCCAATTTATTTGCAGTTCAATGTTAAGTCCCTAGCAACCAATACCAAGGAGGGTATGTGGTGGTAACCCATGGAGGTAAAAATGAACATTTGGCTCAAATGTGTGACAAATGTAACAGCTGATGGTCATGAGACTGCAGATAAGGCCACTGGGACCAGACCCACACTCAGTTTCTTCCTGAGGATTCTGCTTTTCTCAGGTCAGAAGCTTCCTGACGAATTTTGGGTGAAAGCACAAGACAGCACAGAACTCGGAGACCTTCCTCAAGAGGTGTGGACACCACTGTCAGAGGACCGTGCTTCCTCTACAGGAAGCAAGCTTTAGGTAACGCTCTAACTGTTAAATTTAATTTAAAAGACTATCATTTTCATAAATGTGAG
>NW_026596051.1:26593082-26600091 GCF_907164565.1 Psammomys obesus | reverse complement strand
AGAGGAATAGTATGCAGTTTAGAGCAGACAGACAGATAGAAATGCTACGGGACACAGCAGAAATGCTTTGGGGTGCAGAGGCACGGAGGAAACTGCTGTCTGCGTTTGCTGTTGACGGAGATTGGTATAAGCCTAAAAGAATCCCTTGACCCTAAACAGCTGGGAGAAAAAAGGGGCCCTCTCTCCCCATTAACCTTTTTCTCTCTCTTACATATGGTTGGGAGGTTGGAAGGGAGGTTGAGGCAGAAACACCCCAAATGAAGTAGCGTTTTAAAAATGAGCACTACAGCCCACTCCCAGTGGTACACCTCCAATAAGGCTACTCTTCCTAATTATTACTAAATAGTTCAAGTGAGAGCCAAACATTCAAATATATGCGCCTTTGGAGGGATCATTCCCATTCAAACTACCACATAGTGTATATTAAATTTCCTCTCTTTTGAAGGCTGAACAATATGCCATTGTAAAATGGTATCAGTTTGTCTGCTCATCAGTCAATTGATAATGTTGTTCTTCTATACATTCTTTTGTTTCATATTTTATGGGGGACAGCCGTAGCTCCTACAACGTGTCCAGGAAGCTATCAAGATAAACATTTCTTTCCTTGGGGCACTTGAACATAGGAAGAAAAAAAAAAAAAACACTATTCAATACTGGAGCAAGTATCCTTGGTCCTGACCTGAATGCTGGCTCTTAGTACAGGGTCTTGTTCCATCATCCATTATCTTTTCACATCCATTTTCCAGTTAAGGTCCATGTAATCAGGTAATACTGAGGACAGGTGTCCAGTCCTCATCCTCAAACCCAAGGATGTGAAATCTGGGATAAGGAAGGAGGCCTGCAGACTTTTACAATGAAAAATTTTCTCCAACTTTAAAACGTGCCCTTGTTAAGTCACACACAAATCACAGATGGATGCCAGGACCAGACTTTACCAGCCAGGTCAAGGAGATTGGCAATGAAAACAAAACAAAACAAAGACAAAACAACAACAACAACAACAACAAAAAAAACTCAGACAAAAATGAAAAACAGATGGCATACCGTGCTGAGCTCTCTGAGTTTCCCTCTCTTTTCTGTCTAAGGTACATGCTTTTTAGATCAGAATAGTAGAAAGAAGGTCATGTGACTCTTTTTGTGGCTGGAAGAAAGTGGTTCCATTTTGTTCCCCTAGAGCTCTTTACTTTGTGTGACTTTTTTGGGAGTTATACCTTACAGATTCTGAATATATTTTTTGGAACTGATGCTGTTAGCATAACAAACTCGAGGGCAGTCTGCTAAGGGCCTAAAGAAGTAAGGTTTTGTTCTGGCCTCTATGGTCCTTCCATCTACTGAGCATCCAGATGATAAGAAGACTGGTTCAGTTCCCTGGTTTCTTTCTTTCCCCTGGGAACATCCCTCCCCAGACTGAGTCAACTGGTGGCAGGCCAGCTGCCTTAGCTCCTCCTCCCCAGGACAGGAAATGCACCAGCTGTTTGTGGAGATATTGAGGAATGAAGGAGTAACAGCCCTGACTGCAGAGAGGTCAAACTGTGACCTCATTCCTAAACCACATCTTAATTTCAATTCACCACAAGCAATTCCACCCACCACCCACATCAGATAGAGCAAAGGTAGACTTCAGTTTCAATAGAGACAAAAAGGAATCACAAACACAAAGAAATGGTAGTAGAACCATCCTTGCGCTTGGCTGATAGAACCGATAGCTGCATTTTAACTTGTACAACCCTTGGCCTTCGTCCTGTTTACAGCCTGGTAGAAAGAAATTTATCAAGATTTCATATCAGACAATTAGACCCATCCTGTTGACTCCCTAACACCATACAAGTAAAGACAGCTTCCTTGAATCTTCCCTTAAACTCTTAAAACTAAGCCAAATACCCCCAAGTTCCCTGGAAGCCATGCCTGTCCCCCCATCCCTGAACCTCTGCTGTGTCTCTTCTTACAGAGAGCAACAAACCCAACTCACACTATTATGGAATGCTCTCAGTGGTCTTGCGTTAAGGTCTTGGGTACAGCAGTGATTCTCAACCTTCCTAATACTTTGTACTTCCTAATACTTCTTTTAATGCAGTTCCTCATGTTGGGGTGACCCCCAGCCATAAAATTATTTTGTTGCTACTTCATAACTATAACTCTGTTGCTAGTGCGAATTGTAATGTAAATATCTGATAAGCAGGATATCTGAAAATCAACCCCTGTGAAAGGGTCCTTCAACCCCCAAAGGGATCACGACCCACAAGTTGAGATCTGCTAGCCTAGACAGTAGTGAACAATCTTGGGGTACAAAAGATTCTAAAGGCATGACAGCTGGATGCCTTTGTGATTGTGAACACTGGGCAGAAGTTTCACAAGATACCTTTGTCATTCTCTTGACTTGCTGGAACAAAGGCTTTTCTGGTGGGGAGAATCTTGATCTTAGAGCAGTTTTTTTTTTTTCCCCTTGCTTTCCAAAATGGAGTCCTAGAGGCTTGCCATAAAGTAAATTAGCCCATATGTCAGGACTCAAGGTCAATGGCATGCACTCCTTTTTTTCTACCAACGTTTTTTGTTTTGTTTTGACCAACAGGCCTTCACTTGATCTGTTCCCACCACTATAAATCACTTCTCACAGTTTTACCTCGCATTCCTTCCCTTTCCTATAAGTTACTCTGGGTGAGCAAAGATGAAAAGCAGCAGTAAAGCAAAAGATGGGCAGTTGTGACCATGCCATAATGTTACCTGTGATCCATCCACTACCCAAGATGCCAATGACTCGTGCTTACATCAAAATCTCACATCAGCCAGTGAGGAGGACTCTATGTTTCTTACTTAGAAATAAAAAGACTAGAGCTCAGAGCAGTTTAGTCCTTGTCTGAGGTCAGGTAGGCAGCTCCAGAACAGCCCTGAAGGCTAGATCTTGCTCTTTTTGCTAAACAATGCTGCCTCCCACAGGAAAATCAAATGTATGCACCTATGTTCCTAATAAAGTAGCTTCTCAAAGAAAAGAAAGTCATGAGTCCTAGGAGAGTTGTATCTTCAGGTTCCAGTAGACATTCAAGGTTAGAACAGGACAGTCATTTCTAGACGCTAGAATAACATAAACAGGGAAAAACGGTAAGTCTTGGGCTGACAGGGAGATAGATAGATAGATAGATAGATAGATAGATAGATAGATAGATAGATAGATAGATAGATTAGATAGTTAGACCCAGTTGTTACTGTCATTTTTCTCTCGTATATTACATCCTGACTGCAGTTTCCCCTCCCTCTTCTCCCAGTCCTCCTCCTGTGCCTCCTCTAACCCACTCCTCCCCCATTTCCTTTCAGAAAAGTGCAGGCCTCTCAGGGATATCAATGGAACATGGCACATCAAGTTGCAATAAGATTAGGCACCTTCACCCATATTAAGGCTAAACAAGACAATGCAGTAGGGAAAAAAAGGATCCCAAATGCAGACAAAGGGGTCAGAGAGAGCCCCTGCTCCCACTATTAGGAGTCCTGCAAGAAGACCAGACTGCAGAACCAGAACTATATGCAGAGGCCTAGGTCAGACCCATGAAGGCTCCCTAATTTTTTATTCAGTCTCCATGAGCATCTATGGGCCAAGATCAGTTGGTTCTATGGGTTTTCTTGTGATGTCCTTTCCCCCTCTGGTATCTACAATCCTTCTTCTTCCTCAGGATTCCCTGAGCTCCATCTACTGTTTGGCTGTGTTTCTGTATCTATTTCTACCAGTTGCTGAATGAAACCAGTCTGATGACAGTTATAGGCTCCTGTCTAAGAGTATAGTAGAATGTCGCTTATTAACTTTTTTTGTTGTTGTTGCTGGTCATGTTTGCGTCTATCCTACGTGTCTGGGCTATCCAGCCTCTGGTTCCTGGCCATCCAGGAACGTCAGGGGCGGGCTCCCTCTCGTAGCATGAGTTTCATGATGAACCTGTCATTTCTTTGGCCACTTCCCCCAATTTCTCTGCCACCTTTTACCCCAGCACATCTTGTAAGCAGGACAAGGTTTTGACACTCTCTTGGTGTCCCAGTTCCTCCAGCCGGCAGTCTTGCCTGGTTACAGGAGATGGCTGGTTCAGGTTCCATTTTTCCCTTTACTGTAAGTCTTAGCTGGAATCACCCTTGTAGATGCCTGGGAGTTTTCATTCTCCCTATGTTTCTAACTTAACAGCACCCCCAATGTCCCCAGTTCCAGTTGTCTCTTCTAGTACACTCTCCCTCCATCTTCCCCTGACCTCATTCTTCCTGTCCCTGTCCCTACCCACCGTCAGTCCACCCATGATGCCGGTGCTGCTTCCCCTCCCCAGCGAGATTCCTATACCCCACCATTCCATGAGTCTTTCTTGTTATTTAGCCTCTCTGGGTCTGTGGGCTGTAGCAAGATTATCCTTTACTTTACAGCTATGAATCCACTTATAAGTGAGTACATACCATGTTTGTCTTTATGTGTCTGTTGTTAGTATTTAGGCAACCTGCTTCTGGGTTGCCTAGCAATCTATGATATCATCACGTGTCCCCTGCCAGGTAGTCCCACCTGGCAGGTGTGGTTCAGTTGCTCCATAAAAGGACCAACCTGCCACTTTGTCTCTCTCTTGCCTTCTTGCTCTTGCACTCTTCCTCTCTGCCTTTCTCTCTCAGGGGTGCCCCTCCCACTATCATGTCTCACTCTCTCCTTCTCTCTCTTTCCATCCAATAAACCTCTTTCATATAAAATCTGTTGTGCATCATCATTTCATCTGTAAACCCAGTTTTTTTTAAATGTATTTATTTTTATTAATTACAGTTTATTCAATTTGTATCCTAGCTATAGCCCCCTCCTTCATCCCCTCTCAATCCTACTCTCCTTCCCTCATATCCTCCCATACTCCTCCCCAGGTCCACTGATAGGGGAGGTCCTCTTCCCCTTTCATCTGACCCTACCCTATCAGGTCTCATCAGGGCTGGCTGCATTGTCTTCCTCTGTGGCCTAGAAAAGCTGCTCCCCTCTTAGGGGAGGTGATCAAAGAGCCAGCCACTGAATTCATGTCAGAGACATTCCTTGTTCCTCTTACTAGGAAATCCACTTGGAGACTGACCTGCCATGGGCTACATCTGTGTAGGGGTTCTATGTTATTTCCATGCATGGTCATTGATTGGAGTATTAGTCTTAAGAAAGACCACTTTGCCCAGATTTTTTGGTTCTGTTGCTCTCCTTGTGGAGCCCCTGTCCTCTCCAGTTCTTTCTATCTCCCTCTTCTTTCATAAGATTCCCTGCACTCTGCCCAAAATTTGACTATGAGTCTCAGCATCTGTTTTGATACTCTGCTAGGTGGAGTCTTTCAGAAGTCCTCTGTGGTAGGCTCCTGTACTGTTTTCTGTTTTCTCCCTTTTCCGATGTCCATCCAGTTTGCCTTTCTGAGTGAGGATTGATCATCTTACCCAGGGTTTTCATTCTTGCTTAGCTTCTTTAGATGTACAGATTTTGGTATATTTAGCCTATATTATATGTCTAATATCTATTTATAAGTGAGTATATACCATGTGTGTCTTTCTGCTTCTGGGATACCTCACTCTGGATGATCTTTTCTAGTTCCGTCCATTCTCCTGAAAATTTCATGATTTCCTTATTTTTAATTGCTGAGTAGTATTCCATGTACCACAATTTCTGTATCCATTCCTCCGTTGATGGACATCTGTTTGTTTCCAGCTTCTGGCTATTACAAATAAAGCGCTACAAACATGGTTGAGCAAATGTCCTTGTTGTATACTTGAGCATCTTTTGCATATATGCCTAGGAGTGGTATAGCTGGATCTTGAGGTAGCACTATTTCTAATTGTGTAAACGCGGTTTTTCTATCAACAGCCTGTACTGGGTGTCAGAATGCTCTGTCACCACTCTAAATGTATACCACTCCCATAACAAGCACATTTCTACCTTCGGAGTGTTCTGCTTCTGTGGGAGGCTTTCACACCCTGAACCCCTTTTCTTCAACACATTTGGCTCATGATGGGTAGGTACACACATGTTATGAACTTTCCAGCTACCTGGTCCTCCAGGTGAACCTGTCTCTGCGCTAAAAAACAAGCCTGCTCTTGGGTCTGCTGATTCTTGCATTTGAGACCACGACAGCCTGTATTTAGAGTGAGACTGCCACCTTGTGGAGAAGTGAGTGATCGGTGAGACACAATAAGGATTCCCCCCGCCCCTTTTTCTAAACGGAGTCTTAAAAATAAGAAAATTCTTGAGGTTGAAGGTGTTCCTAGAAATGGTGAAACCACAAATCCGGAAAATATTTAGATAAAATCTGCCATACTCTAGGTGCAGAGAGCAAACCCAAGATCATGACAAAGTCTGTGAAAGTTATAGAGCATGTTAGAAAGTTCTAGGGTCTGTGTGAAAATAAGGAAAAAATGACTAGAATAAGAGTGTTGGTGGAGGGGAGCAAGCAATGTTCAGCATTTTAAAGGTGGGGACGTTAGATGACATTGAGCAAAGACTTGAAGGGAGACAGAACCTCACAGCACTAACATCCAAAGGAGTAACATTCCGGATAGAAGGCCTGAGTATCTGATGTGTCCAAAGAAACCATTTTTCTGGAGCAAAGCAAGCAAGGAGGAGCTGATGGAAACAAAAAACAAAAGGCAAATTTGATCTTTGCCGTGGACTTTTGTCTATGGTAGAGTTACGAGCAACTTTGTGCACAGGAAATAGGAGATATCACTTAAGTTCAAAAGATACTCTGCCTTCTTTGCAGGGTGTAATCTAAAAGGAAAGGGGTGCAGGCAGCCAGATTAGTCCTCCTGATAAGAAGAGCTGACTTTGCACCATGGAGAGAGAAGGGAAGATATTGGTGAAGATGGGAAAATGTAGCCAGGCATGGTGGCAAACATTTTTAATTCTAGCACTTGAAAAGCAGAACCAGGATGACCTCTGAGTTCAAAGCCTGCCTGGTCTGCAGAACCAGTCACACAGAGAGGCACCCTGTCTCAATAATAATAATAATAATAATAATAATAATAATAATAATAATAATAATAATAA
>NW_026596051.1:26580849-26593072 GCF_907164565.1 Psammomys obesus | reverse complement strand
AATAATAATAATAATAATAATAATAATAATAATAATAATAATAATAACAACAACAAAAACAAAGAAGCCAAGAAAAAATAAGATGGGAAAAAAGTGATAGATTCTGAGCTCACCATGAATTTACATGTTTACCGTGGACTGAGTATAAGTGAGCATATGGAGTTAGACAAATACTAGAGTCAGTAACTAGAAGGCTTGGGGCTGACAGGCTCGAAGGATAGATTCAAATGGAAGAGAGCTTCCAGCAGAAGTTGCCTTGATTAAGGATTGGTTTTGAAATAGTTGGAGCTTGGGAGGCCTATATGACATCCAAAGAAAGTCACAGAATTGAGAAATGGATTTGTCACAAGGACAAAGAAGAGATGATGATGAGCTCAATAGGACTGAGCTTCGAGGCACACCAACAAGACGATGCCGGAAGATGAGACATGAATCCCATCAAAAAAGCAAAATAAAGCATTGTGACAAATGCTAAGTGAACACAATCTGTCAAGCTGAAGGAAATGTTCCACAGTGACAGATCCTCCTGATAACCCAAGGAGGAGGAAGACTGATACAAGACCATTAGAAATATTGGGAAGGAAGTTGTGCCAAGAACTATATGGTTTCTACATGTAATGGCAAGGGTAGAGAGGATCTATTTTTCTTTCATTAATGTCAAATATTGTATTTTGAGAATTAATTTGGAAGAATACCACCTTCATTTAAATATAAATATGTCATGAAGGAAGCAGTGGACCCAAATCCATCTTCCATGCCTTCATTTCCTTGCCCATTTCAAAGCTTAGCCGAGTTTCCTTACCAGTCATCAGTTTGCTTGGAAATTTTCCTGAAAGTGTAAATCAGAATGAAACATCAAAACTTTTTTGGCTTATCTATTATATGACAGTTATTTGTAATCTGTTCAAATTCCTGTATTCTCTAAAACCTATTTATAATTTTCTCTTAAAATTTACAGCGTCTTAGCATCTGCTTTGATACACTCCTAGGTAGAGTCTTTCAGAGGCCCTCTATGGTAGGCTTCTGTCCTGTTTCTTGTGTTTTCCTACTTTCAATGTTCATCCTATTTGTCTTTCTAAGTGAGGATTGATCATCTTACTCTGCATCCTCCTTCTTGTTTAGCTTCTTTAGGTGTACAGATTTTAATATGTTTATCCTATCTTATAGGTCTAGAATGCACTAGCAGTGTATGAAAGCAGATGCGGAGACTCATAACCAAACCTTGGGCAGAGTGCAGGGAATCATATAAAAAAAGGGGGAGTTATAAAGACCTGGAGAGGACAGGAGCTCCACAAGGACCAAATATATCTGGGCACAGGGGTCTTTTCTGAGACTGATTCTCCAACCAAGACTGTGCATGAATATAACCTAGAATCCCTACTCGGATGTAGCCCATGACAGGTCAGTCTCCAAGTAAGGGGAACAGGGTGTCTCTGACATGAACTCAGTGTCTGGCTCTTTGACCCCATCCCATCCCCTGAGGGAGGAGCAGTCTTGCTAAGCCACAGAAGAGGACATTGCAACCAGTCTTGAAGAGACCTGATAACCTAGGGTCAGATGGAAGGGGAGGAGGACCTCCCCTATAGGTGGACTTAGAGAAGGGCAGGGAGGAGATGAAAGAAGGAGGGTGGGATTGGGAGGGAATGAGGGAGAGGGCTACAGCTGGGATACAAAGTAAATAAACCGTAATTAATATAAAAATTAAAAATAAAAAAATTCCCAACGTCAAAAATGCAAATGTATACGATATACTTATCCGACATTAGTACAGTATAACTTGATCTGTTCTATGTGAAAGAGATCACATCATGAGGAAGGAGTCCAGAAAGAGTCCTTTCCCCTTCTTTTTCTTGTTTTTGAGGTAGAATCTCATGTATCCCAGGCTGGCCCTGAATTCATCATGTAGCTGAGGATGATTTTCAACTTCTCATTCCCCTGCCTCAACCTCCCAAGTGCTGGGATTACACCATATCAGGTTTTAGGTTACGTTCTAAAGACGAAAGTCAGGGCTTGGAGCATATTACAGATCACTCTACCAACAGAGCTGCATCCCAGCCCGTAGTCTTGTTTTTTTCTATAACACTGTCTTAGGAACTAACTCACAGCAGGACAGGGGCACAATCTCTTCTCTGAGTGTTATCTTAATGACTTTATTACTTTTCTCTGGGCCCTGCCCTAAAGACTCTCCAACCTCTTACATCAGCACACTGAGGGCCAAGCTTTGAGGACATGCTCTTGGGCGATGTACTCAAACAGTATCCATCACTTCTAAAACACTATTCTTTAAAACTATATCCATACCTTTAAAACTATCCCCAGCAACAATTTGGTGGCTTCACAAAAAGTTAAACACTCATCTGCCATTTGGTCCAGCTCTTTGTTTCCCGAGAGTTGTCTCACCCCAAATGAAAACATATGCCCATACATTGATTTATACACTAATGTCCAGGGCACCTCTATTTACCACATTCAAAATGGGAATATAAGCTGGATCTCCATCAAGCAGTAAGTGGATAAATAGTCGTATATACAAACAGTTGACTTAGTTATAAAAGGAAGCAACTTTTAAAATAAATTGTGTGTGTGTGTGTGTGTGTGCAGACACATGCACTTTTGCACACACTCACAGAGGCCCAGGGAGGACAAGGTGTCCTGCTCTATGAACCTACACTTCTGAAATAGGGTCTCTCATTGAACCGGAGCTAAGCTTCTGACCAGCAAAACCCAGTGATTTCCCATCTCCCACTCCTTACATCTCTGGGTTATAGGCCCTAGTGCAGTCTCATCTAGCTTCTCACACAAGCACTGGAAAATGAACTCAGATGGACAGTGGAAATGGCATTATCAACCCTGGATTAAGGTGAAATGTTCAACAGATAGCATTCACATAACTGATTATACACCTGAGAGTGGGAATAAAATCATTTTCCTAGTTTCAACACACACAAAGACAAATTCCAGATAGTTAAAAGACTTAGCTATGAAGAGTAGTGGTAAACATTTCTAAACCTATACAACTTACTTTTATAATGTCACATTAAAAAATATCCAGTCTCAAGTATGATACAAAGGCGCTCACATAAGAAATAAAGTCAAGAATGAAGCCACAGATTGAGAGAATGTTTGTCAACCATATAATTGACAAGAGATTAGGATATTAAATGTGTAAACAAACAAACAAAAGACTATTCAGTGGTAAGATTGGCAGAGCAGAAGAAGCAATGACCAAAGATTGCATAAAAATTATCAGTTGGCCTACCTGATCAGGGAAATGAAACCAGAAATCACTATCACAATTCCAAAGAATGCTCAGAGTGATCATGCAAAGAGACTCGATTCTGCAGGTTTGGAGAGTAGATTCAATGTTTTGGCCATATGTTATGTATCAGGCACACTTGGCCCTAACCAAAAAGATTTCCTTCACCCTTCTCTGATTAGATAACATAGCTCAATGAAAATTTCAAAATATCAAATATTTCTTGAACCCCTGTACTCCTTGGGTTAGCCATGCAAGCCACTTCTGACCAATGAAACTTAAGAAGAAGCCAGAGGCGTGGAGGAGGGATTCAGGGAAAGACGTTGTTATCTGGTGAGAGGAGTCCTGAAGTCCAGTCTCCCTGTTCTTTTTACTCTAGATGTGAATATTTGAAGACACAATGCCTAGAACTGCCACAGCCGTTTTTTGACAAAAGGCTTGAAGATAAAAGATATCCCAGGACATGACAACATGACAGACTAGAAAGAAAGAGCCTAGCTTTTACTGAGCTGCTGAGCTGACTCTGGGTCACCTCACTTGTGAGTATTATTTCAGGGCTGATCACCTGTATTGGATAATCAATTAGGGGGCTCATTCAAGAGAAAGGAGAATTCACCCAAAAAGACCATCAGTTGGAAAGGAATATTACAGAAGGATCATGGGAGTGGTTGCAGGGAAGAAAGGAGGGAAATAAAGTGATGTAATTATATTTTAATTTGAAAAAATTTAACAAAAATTAAAATATTTTAACTGCTAAAACCCATCTTTGTAGATGATCAGTTTTCCTTGACGTCACTGAGACAATTCCACATCCCCCCGTATGACTAGGCTAAGGTAAAAAGGGAGAATTTGGGACTGGGGTGATGGCTCAGTGGATAACATTCATGCTGCTCCAGGATGAGAACCTGAGAGAGAGAGAGAGAGAGAGAGAGAGAGAGAGAGAGAACAGAGTACTCACAGGCTGCAGGAGCTGCCCCTGCTGAGATCTCCATTTTTTACTTCCAGAATTCCAGACAGTCAGTCAGGTAGTACATTTCTGTTGCTGAAGTCACATTTTTCGTAAGTACCTGTTGCAGCAAACTAAGAAGCCAGTGAACGTAACCATGGAGCATTCTATGGCTCATATTTGTGCACAGATAAATGCCACCAAAATTGTAAAATACCCTTCACTGGAAAAAAAAAACAACAGTTAATTCCACATAATAAAAGTGTTCGAGGAATGTGAATTAAGTAAGAACAGACTGGACCTAATACCCTCTTTTACCATACTGGCAATCAGCAAGCCGAGGAGGACACCTGGCAGAGCCAGGGTGCGAGGAAATGGAAGCATTCCCTGTGTCAACAAAAGAACTGCCCCGTGAAGAGAAACTGGGCATTGTTTTGACTTCAAAATAAAAAATAATTTATGTTTTAACTTAGCAAATATATTCTTAAGATTCTCTTACACACACACAGACACAGAGAAAGAGGGAAGGAGAGGGAGAGGGAGAGAAACTTTCTCATAGCATTGCTTGGAAATATTGCAAAAATTGAAGCACTGAAAATGCCCCTGGATGCAAATCCAGAGTACAGTAAGTTCAGCTAGTGTGGCTCTATTAACTGTGAAAATGAGACCCAGCGTTAACTGTGGAGGAACAGGGAAGTGAGACATAGAAAAGATGTTGAAAACAAAAGTATATGCTACCTTATGCTGAGAACATTTCTAGAAAGCTATGTGCTACCCACCCACTTGCTGCTGCTGCGCCTGCTGTTCTGTTTGCTATTGCTGGTGTGCTGGACTGCTGGATAGGCTGACGAAGAAGATTGGAGTTGCACCAAGGAACCCAACATCCCTAAACACAACATTAGCAGGAAGCAGCCTACAGAGCTCTACGCTGCCTTTTCCCTCTAACCTTCTTTCTCTCCTACCTAGTGTTGGGGGATTGGGAAGGCTTGGGTGGAATAAAGGTTGGAAGGGAGGTAGAGGTATAAGAACCTAAATAAAATAGATTTAAAAAAAATACCCCTATAGCTACAAGAGAAACAAATGGCAGGATTAGTCTCTGAGAAACGGGGAAAAAATTGAGGGAGGTATTTTGTAACTATTCATTTATAACTGAATTAAAATAACAATTTCAAAAGATTCTAGGATCATTGTACTGGCTAGTTTTTGTCAACTTGACACAAGCTACACATGCCTAGAAGAAGGAAGCTTAACCGAGAAATTGTCTGTATTGGACTGGTTCTGTGGGCACATCTGTGGAACATTTTCTTAATTGCTGATTGATATGAGAGGGCTCCTGCCCAAGCTGTCCTCAAACTCCACATATAATCCAGGTTGGCCTCAAGACAGGCTCCTCCTGATTCTTAATGATGAGATGAATGCATGTACCCACATGAACCTAGATATATTTTGATAGTAGAAGCCATTTGATTTAGTTTGTGATTGCATATGAAATGTGAAGAAAAAAAAAGAAAAGAGAAGTGATACCAAGATTTTTGAGTTGGAAAATAAGTTGCTATTTCAAATAACAAGAGGATGAAATGAAACAAGCTGAGAAAGGCACCAGGGATTTGACTTTGTACAACTGCATTTTGTAATGCCCACAGCTGTCCGAGTGGAGATTTTTCAACAGGAAGTTGGGTATGTCAGTCTTGAATAGTAAAGTTTTGGGTGGGGCTATACCTTTAGAAGCAAACAGCAGCGTATAGAGAGATTAAGGGAAGAAAATGTTTCAAAAGGTGGGTGTGAAATCAGCTCTTTCAAGTGATTCTGATCGGTCAACTGAGATGAAGGCCCAAAGCTAACAGCAGACTGATGAATCCAAAAAGATTGGTTTAAGGTAAATAGTAATGACACTGGAATGAACTAAATAAAAATTTACTTAAGAGCTTCTGGATATCTTTCTTAGTTGAATTTTTGTCTTGCTACTATTTATCTATTCACAGTGAGACAGCCAGCATGATCTTTAATTAAGCAGTAACACGCCAGTACATAGTATTTTCAACATACATCACTAGTGGCATTAATCCTGTCTCTGAAGGTCAAAAAAAAAGACCTTGAAGTAAAACTTATGTCACTTAGAATATAATGTTAACAATAACAATAGCATAAGCATAAAATATAAATATAATAATTACATATCACATATCCAGAGACATGATTATATTGTTATTAGGAACTAAGATTTTCAATATAAGATAAATTAGATACAAACATAAAATGAAGGCTATTAAGTTCTTGTGCTTATACTCCAGATTGAGGTTATAAATGCGAACTCATACTGTGTCTGTCTCGCCTTTACAATACTATATGTCTTCTAGTGGCCAGAGAGATGATTCAGCAGCTAAGAGCATGTACTGCTTCTCTAGAGGACCTGAGTTTGATTTCCAGCACCCACGTTAGGCAGCTCCCAACTGCCTGTAACACCCACCTCACAGGGGACCCGAAACTCTCTTCTGTCCTCCAAGGGCACTGGACTCACATGCACAAGCATTCACACGTGTACACACAACTTCAAAGATAAAATATTAAAAACGCTATCTCCTAGAACTATCTACTGAAGTCCAGAGAAAGCATGCCAGCTTGCTGTGAGCAGCACTGACACGCTCTCTAAGCTTTGTTTCTGCCAACGGCGGTCAGGGTTCCTCGTTCCTCGTCGTAACAGCCAATGCCGTCTTGAGGGCAGGACAGTCGCAGAGTGAGTTTGGGACACCTCGGACTGGGGATTGGGTCTTGCCCTGAGAGTGTGAGCTCCTGCCTTGTACATCAGAGGTCCCGACTCCATGGCCCTGGGATTCCAGGCCTTCTATCAGCAGTCAGCCTGACCCACACGATTTTGGTCCCAGATGGAGGGTCACATTGCTGGCTCTGAGGCCTGAGACTTGGGACTGAGCGGTGCTGGGTCACCAGCCTGAAAAGGCCAGCTGTGAGAGTCCTCAGTCATCAGAACCACATGAGCCAGTTCTGCTAGCAAATTCCCCTCTTATCTGCCCAGCCACATCTTTTACCAGCGGCTCTGTTTCTATGAAGAGCCCTGACTAATACATTTGCCACCTGACTGAGGAAGAGAAAGAATCAAGCACTTATCCACCTTTCTTTTATGAACTCTCTTTCAGAACAACCAATGAAGAAAGCCCATTCCCCCAGAAGAATTTAAATACACAAAAGCTCCCCTCACCCCACCTCCTTGAGCGTTCTTAAAAGAACCAAAGGACTCTCTCAATTACAAAATAGTGATTGGCTAACCCCTGTGGAACTGGTCAATCTTGGTCTCTTTTCTGCCTTCCCAGGGCTAGAAGGATTATCAGATGCCACCAAACTAACGGAATGAAAAGTCATTGTGGAATCTAAGAACAGATGACCCTATACAATGCCCAGCTCTAATAATCTTCAAACTCTGGGACAATGTGACATTCTGGGCCGTTTGATGTGATGCTTGAAGGAGGCTTCTCTGTGATGTACTTCTGCCCACCCCCGAGTCTAATCAGCTCTCACCCGGCTGTCGGTTGCTTCTAGAAGAGCATGTTAAGCAGCACCATGGAGGCCAGTGAGATGATGCAGCTGGTCAAAACAGCAGCTGTACAAGCCTGACAACCCCAGTTTGTTCCGTGGGACCCACATGAAGGCGGAAGGGGAAAACTGACCTCCACACAGGCACCATGGCACATGGGTACCATGCCCTTGTGCCCTCGCACACATCACACACATCCACACAATGATAATAACTCAAAGCACAAAAGTGAACACCACCACGTGAATGTAACCATCCAAACCCAGAGGGTGGAAAATCCTAAGCCAAAAGGCCATTCTGTCCCACATACTAATAACTATCTGTAAATGGAGAGAAAATTGTGGTAAGTTAAAAAAAAATGCAATCTTGAACTTAATCATTAATCAGTGTAAAATATGACTCCTCAGTAGAACAAATCCAAGTTATATTATGTCTTTAAGAAGACCCTGGAAGATTAGACATGGCCTGGGCATTACTAAAATGTCACCTTCCAGGGAAGCTGTCCCTGTTCTACTTCCATAATTAAAAATGTAAGCCCTCTTCCACATTCTTGCTATCTCTTCCCACCATGTGCTATATTGTATATGTTCTTGCTTTGTTTCATGCCTACCTCTAGTTGTGAGAATGCAAGTTCCTAAAACTAAAAGAATTCTGTGGGTTTTGCTCACAGTTAGGAGCTAGAAGAATCTGCAAGAGTTCAGAAATACAGCCAGCCCTTTGTGCATGTGGCTGCCGCGTTTGTGAATCCAAACCACCTCAGACTGGAAATATTCAGAATAAGTTGCCTCCAAACATACACACAGTTTCCCTCTTGCTATCATTCTCTGGACTACAGGACATAACAACAATTTATGTGGCATTTACGGGGCATTAGCTATTTTAAGAAATCCAGAGAAGATGTAAAATATGAGTGCAAAATAAAGATTATATGCAAATATCTCAGAATTTTATAGAAGAGCTGTAGTACACAGATTTTGGTTGTCTTCTGGGAGTCTTGGGCTTCCTAAAACCAGCTCCCCATAGGTACAAAGGAATAACAGTATTCATGAATAAATATGTTACAAAATTCTTAAAACTTTGAAGGAAGGCCAAAGATAAGCAGCATTTCTTTGCAGTGTCATACTGGGATGTTGATATAATTTGGATATTGTCTGTGTCCGTATCCCAAAGGTTTCCATTCTGGAAGCTTGGCCCACCTTTAAAAAGTGGGACCTAATAGAAGATGTTAAATTAAAGGTCATCACTCTCAGAATAAATGAATCCTGTTCTGAAGGTGAGAGTTAGTTCCTGTGTAGGTGATCTGTTCTGTGGGTTTCATCATGATGCCACTTGCCATGCTGTGATGTAGCCAGGAGGCTCTGACCAGAGCCCAGGAGCTACAGCACCAAGTTCTTGGACTTCTAAAATTGTAAGCTAAATTTAACTTTCCTTCATCTATTTTCCAACATCTTATACTTCATTATACTAATAGCAATGGAGTAAGACAGGTACTGTTGGAAAGATTTACTCAAAATACAATTATCCAGTAAAATATGGCTGTCATTCCTTTTCATATGAAGGTATAGTTCCAACCTTTTAAAGTTAGAGAGTTGCTTGTAATTCTTTTCTGTTAGAGATATAAGTAATTTCTTTGCAATAACAAGGTAATCACAAAGTTTCTGCTTCATACTGTCTTCAAGAACATTAGCTAGGTTTATGTCTAACCCCTCTATCTGAGTCTCAAGTACTAGCAAATACAAAGTGCCTCAAAATATTTTTGAAGTGAATTTATCATTTTACTGACTTCCTCATAAATGACTATTTAAAGCCAGGCCTCTCTATCTCCATGTCCTGTTCTAGTTGCTTTCACCTCATCACTTTCAAGTCTGTCACACATGAAAAAATGTTTTTAAATTGTAATAAGTCCGGCAGCTGTTGAATCTGATACTTGTTCTAGACTTTTTTCTGATGAATCAGTTTTCTGTCCTGTAAGGAAAGGCCTGATACAATCTTACATAAAGGGAATGGGTTTATTTTGGTTCACTGGTCTGGCAGTTCCAACCAATATCAGGAAGTCTTTACCCTGTGTACCAATTTTCTGCTTTCATCAAGACTTAACTAAAATGCTGAGACTTTCGAAGTAGAAATTATAGGGAAGTAAAATGCACGGACTTGGCCTCCAGACATTTTGAAGAGGAAGAAGCAAAGAATAATTTTAAAACAAATGTAACCTGAAAACAAAAGAATAGAAGGGCCAGCAACCTAAGAAAGAAGTGAAGCAGGAAAACCGAGGAGACTGTTCTGACTTTCATCCTTTCCGTTTGCACCCAGCCATCTTGATCTTGACGTAAGTCTGTTCAGTTCAAAAGGATTTGCTTGACAAAGAAACTAGAATGTGAAGAACAGCATACAAGAGAGCAAGGGGTGGAGAGATGAATTAGAACCCCACCTCTCTGGGTCTCAGCATCTCCTGTGGCTGGAATGAAAAGATCTTTCACATACATCCTGTTTATATCCCTGTACTCTTGTTTGGACCTCCAGTATCTGCAACTGTTATCAGTGGATGACATCCCCATCATCTATGGGGGAAGCTGATCTTCACCCGATGGGAGACTCCTGGGACTTAAGTCATATCAATGAGGTCCCTCTCTAGAGACCCATCTTGCTCCATGGGATGGATCTCCACCCCACCCTCAGACTCTCTTCTACCTCTGCACATATTGAGTCCTGACTATCACACTCTCCCACAGAGCCAAGAGATAACTGTCAGTGTGCTGATCCCCTCTGCACACTTTGATGAATCTTGGACATGTGTCTCTCAGCATGTTTACAGCCATCTTAGTTAGATGATAGCTCCTAAGTGTAGCCTTCAAAGGAGAGATTGTTCAGGAGTATTCTACATTTAATGTCCCTGGTTCAACTTAGAGGGTTGAGTTTCATCTTCAAGGACATGGTTTGATATCATCTTCCCATGGGGGAGGAAGTATAGCTCAGCCATGAAGTATGTATGCTCAGCACACTTAGGAGCCCAGGTTCAAATCCCATGTATTGGTTACTTTTTTACTGCCGAGGACAAATAACTGCTACATTTATTGATTTTCTTTTGAAAATACTTAACAAAAGCCACTTTAAAAGGGAAACCTTTCTTGGAGCTCACAGTTTGGGCCACAGTCTACCATGGTGGCAAAAGCAGGAGAGAGAGGCTGTGGTCACATTGTTTCCACAGTAGAAAGTATTGTGAGATTAGTCTGGCTGCCTCCAGTTTACTCAGTTCAAAAGCAAAGCCCTTGGAATGATACTGCCCGCATTGATTTTGGGTGGTCCTACTTCAATGAACCCAGTATGAAAATTTCCTCACACATATGCCCAAGATCTGGCTCCTAGGTGATTTTGGGTCTAGAATCATGAGTTGAGTGCCTGCTGAAGTCTGTGTACCAGCTGCAGTCATTGTTGAGGGATGCATACCACCCAAGCTGAGAATCTTCATTTTTATGCAGGTCTGTGTATACTCTTACATCTATTCTGTAAATTTATTGTTTATTATTATTATTATTATTATTATTATTATTATTATTATTATTATAAACACATTACCCCATGGAAGGTACTTTCTTAATCATGCCAAAAACTGAGTTCTTCTGTGTGTAATGATCTCCCAATTCTTTTTTCACTATGCTCAGTTGCTGGGGTTCAAGATACATCACCCTTAAATATGATCATAGGAGACTATAATTTGATAGCTCAAGTTGACAATCAATATAAGCTCCCACGGTTCACATAAAATGACTCAAGGAGGACATGAAGGCTCCAGGAGTGGCTTAATCTGTGACCCTGAACGAGAAGTAGAGTAGGGAAATTCCAATACAGGCCTGTTTTTTTTTTTCCCCTCCCTGACCTTTTTGTCTAGCCCAGGATTCCAGCTCAAACAATGGTGCCACCTACCCCAACCCCATGTTTAGAAGGGGTCTTCCTTCTTAGTTAAAGCTCTCTGGAAATTCTGCAAAATAATAATAATAATAATAATAATAATAATAATAATAATAATAATTAAATAAATTTTAAAAATCTAAAGGTGCTTATGCCATAAATAAACCTTAACCCAATCAAGTTGATAATGGAAATTACCCTGACATCCAGCACAAAAAGCAAAAGATAGTCTGGTTGATGAGTTTTATGAGGATGAGAAGAACATCTTTTAAGAACAGAAGGGAAAGGAGCAGGTAAGAAAGATAAGAATCATGAAACCTGCAGTGTAGAGAAGACAGCTCCACTGGTAAAGTACTGGCCT
Source organism: Psammomys obesus (assembly GCF_907164565.1). Classification (NCBI taxonomy): domain Eukaryota; kingdom Metazoa; phylum Chordata; class Mammalia; order Rodentia; family Muridae; genus Psammomys; species Psammomys obesus. The sequence continues at coordinate 26,581,056 of NW_026596051.1, read as the reverse complement.
TGCAAGTAATAAGGACCTGAGTCCTGTTTCCAGAACTGTTAAAAATTCAAATGTGGTGATGTGTAAATCAGTGCTGGGGAGGCAGAGACAAGAAGATCCCGGGGGTTCACTGCTACACAGAGACACCCTGTCTCAAATAAATAAATAGATAGATAGATAGATAGATAGATAGATAGATAGATAGATAGATAGATAGATAGATAGATA
>NW_026596051.1:26573040-26580839 GCF_907164565.1 Psammomys obesus | reverse complement strand
ATAGATAGATAGATAGATAGATAGATAGATAGATAGATAGATAGATAAATAGAAAATAAAAGTAGAAATACTGAAGAGACCCTGGCCTAATAGGAAGAAACCATGTGGTGAGGACCATGCAGAGACAACAAGAAGAGAAAGACAGTCACAGCTTCTCCACTGAGCCAAGATATCAGTCACGAAAGCACAACATCTTGAATGATACGTAGGCTGATAGCAGACCCAGATGACATCCAGTGAGGCAGGCCCCCAGACGATCCCTGTCCACTCACAGAAGCATGAAATTTAAATGATCTTTGATGTACGTCACTGAGTTGGGGAATGGTATTTTATTCTAGAGACTTAGAAGATGGTACCAGGCAATAAGATTCTACAGGGGAAAAAAATCTTGAAACAGATGAGTCACTGGAAGTATCATCACTATGAGGCAAGAGCACACAGGCATTTGCTTAAACATATATGCCCACTGCTGTGAAGTGATCTATGACATGAAAAACATTAAATCAAACCCCTGGTAGAAAGGACCTCAGGCACCATAATTGTGAGTGGGCCAAATCTTATCAAGCCTTTAGAAAAAGACTCAGGTTCCAGGAGGAAAGAGAATCCTTCAGACTAAAGCTGCAACACTGGCAAATTTAGAGCTTCCAACCTGTCGGCTTGGTCTGCAGGTTTTTTGTTTGTTTGTTTGTTTGTTTGTTTTTTGCATTGCCAGCCTCCACAACTGTATGTTCCAACCCCACCCCCACCCTCATTATTTTTATTTGTCTAGAGACCCTGTGACATCAGTACTGACATTGGATGTCAGGTAAAAGAAGAAAGGTCTCAAGGAGTGCCTGCCTGTTCACGTTTTCTTGATGGACACACAGGAAGTGGTTATTGGAGGCTAAAAGGAAGGCAGCCCCTTGCAGAAGTGATATAAGATGTTGTAACTCTGTCAACAGCAAAAACGCAGAACACCCCCTCGGAACCCAAGACTTTGGTTCAAAAGCCTTAGAGTAGAAGCTGAAAGTCCAATTTTTTTTTCTTTTTAGCTGTGCAGGAAAAAGTGCAGACTCAGAAAGGAAAGAATTATTGATTATTAGTGCAAAATAGAAAGTAAACATTTCCAATCTGCTAGGTTTGAAAACAAAACTGCCATTCCCAGTATGTCTTGCTAAGGGTATCAGAATAAAAAGTAGCCCCAGGATAATAATAAAACTCAAGGCAGAGGTCTCAGCAATGTGTCTAACAGGCATTTTGTGTATGTGTGTTAATATTAACTAGAACACAAAGAACCCCCAAACACATATGTAAGTAACTCAACAGAAAGGGTAAATATCTGGACAAAAAACAGACAAGAGCTAAGACTGTTAGAAAACAGGGAACAGATATATGCTATTTTTTTCTATCATTCTCATAATTTAAAATAGTTGAAGACCCCCACTCCGAAAGGCAAAGACACCAGAAGAAGAAGAAAACAGGAAACAAGTTAGGAGCCTCCCACAGAGGGTCTCTGAAAGGCTCTGCCCTGCAGACTATCAAAGCAGATGTTGAGACTTATGGCCAAACTTTGGGCAGAATGCAGGGAATCTTATGAAAGAAGTGGGAAATAATAGTAAGAGCTGGAGAGGACAGGAGGTCCACAAGGAGAGCAACAGAACCAAAAAATTTGAGCACAGGGGTCTTTCTTGAGACTCATACTCCAACCAAGTACCATGCATAGAGATAACCTAGAACCCCTGCACAGATGTAGCCCATGGCAGTTCAGTGTCCAAGTGGGTTCCATAGTAATGGGAACAGGGACTGCTTCTGACATGAACTGATTGGCCTGCTCTTTGATCACCTTCCCCTCAGTGGGGAACAGCCTTACCAGGCCACAGAGGAAGACAATGCAGCCAGTCCTGATGAGACCTAAGAGAGTAGGATCAGAAGGAAGAAAAAGAAATCTTCCCCTACCAGTGGACTTGGGGAGGGGAGTGTGTGGAGAAGGAGGAGGAAGGGAAGGATTGGGAGGGGAGGAGGAAGGGAACTAGAGGGGGGATACAAAGTAAATAAAGTGTAATTAAAAAATAAAATAAAATAAAATAAATTCTGCTTTTGAAATAAGCATTTCATAAAAAAATAAATAAATAAATTCAAATTATCAATGTCACATCCTAAAAAAAAAAAAAAAAGAAAAAAAAAGCAATGTAATGTTAATGAAAGGACTCATAAAAAATAGTTGAAGACATTCAGTAATGGTCAGATCATGAAGTAGGCCCTGTAGACTGAGGTGGGAGTGTGAAATAATAAAACTATTTCAGAAAAGGTTTGGAAACATGTGAAATTCAAAAGCCACTAAAACAATATGCACTGTGGTGTTTTGAATGAAATGGCCTCCATTGGTCCATAGGAAGTGCCACCTTTAGGAGGTGTGGCCTTGTTGTAGTAGGTGTGGCTTGGTTGGAGGAAGTGTGCCACTGGGGGTGGGCTTTGTGGTTTCAGATGCTCAAGCCAGGCCAAATGTCTCTCTCTCTCCCTGCTGCCTGGCAATCCAGATGTAGAACTCTCAGCTACTTTTCTAACACCATGTTTGCCTGCATGTTGTCATGATGATAAACCCCTGATCTGTAAACCAGCCCCAATTAAATATTTTCTTTTACAAGAGCTGTTGTTATGCTGTGGGTATGCTGTCTCTTCAAAGAAAAAAACCTAACTATGACATGCACAATCTCCCATTTTACCCATAAATTCCATCACCGGGAGTCTGTCATACAGAACTCTCCAGTATGCACATGAAGGTATAAGATGAAGAAGCTCATTGCAGACAGAGAGCTGTGCATGAATTGGAACCATCATTCCTGTGTCACCAGTAGCCAGACCACTGCCTGGAACATAGTAGGAGACCAAAAATATGTATTGAAGAATGAATGAATAAACGAATGGATTTGAAAAATTAGAAAATGGGCCAGAAAGATAGCTCACTAAATAAAGGTGGTTGCTGCCAAGCTTGAAGACATGTTTGATTCCTAGAACCTATACAGTGGAAGAAAGAACTGAGCCCCTCAAAATTGTTCTTTGAGCTCTGCTCATGCCCTGTGGCACACGAGCCCATCACACTGCCCGATGTAATAGAGATACATAATTAAAATTTGGAAATTAAATTTTTTTGTCAACTGGAGCTGGTTACATCTGCCCTATAAAGAATGAGGTAGATTTGGCCCAATATGAAAGACCCCTACCACCAAGTGTTAGGTTAACGAAACAATGTAACTTTCAGCATTGGAGGACTGAATTATGGGACTATGCTCTAATACATGAATGATGGTACTTAATCTGTATTTTTGTGGGGAGAGGGATATCCGCAACACTACATTTACACAGCAGTGACATTTCAAGCATTTACCCTGACAGGATTATTCCTCTCAGTCCTCTTCATTTCTCTAGGTGCTGGGTGCTGTCGTTAATGTTTCCATCTGACATGGTGAGAGCACACCACAGCACAGATACACTGAGGACCTAGTCCAAGGTCATACTGCAACAGAGATAAGATTCAAGCTCAAATGATCTGGCTTCAGAGTTCACATGCTCCAATCTTGGGAGGATAAGGTGCTTTGTCTTCAGGTTAAACTTATTGACTCATTTTGATGATAGTTACTATTTCCTTTCTGTTTCAAAGGTCTCCATACACGACCTATAAACTTCACACCCACTCTGCCTACAAAGCATGCATAGGCAGTTAGTCTGTTGGCTAGGAGTTCAATCTGTACGAACATGTGGACAGTTTACTCAAACTTCCTGACTCAGTTTATTCATCTATAAAACAGAGCAATCAATAGTAACTATCTTTGTGTGGTTGTCTTCTGTCCTACTCTATTCTGTTCCATTCATTCCTTTCCTTGTGATGGGGATGAACCGGGGCACTGAGTAAGCTGGGTATGAACTCTACCACTGAGCTGTATCTCAGCTCTGACATGGTTGTCAGAGGACTACATCTCTAATCTAGTCATATAAAACCTCTCTCTCTCTCTCTGTGTGTGTGTGTGTGTGTGTGTGTGTGTGTTTGTTGTGAGATGTCTGAAAAGATGCTTATCACACTATTACAAGGTTAGGTCATTGGGGTGGACCAATAGGTAGGTATGTTTGCTTCCAAACCTAATGGCCTGGGTTTGATTTTCAGAACGTATGCAGTGGACTCAGAGAACTGACCCCATGACTTCTGCACTCTTACTGTATACATGCATACACACATGGACACACACACAGTAAATGCATATTTTATTAATCCTGTTATTTTTAGCTCACTATGATTTAGCAAACAGAAATCATCATTAATACTTGCTGAACGCATACACACGAATGGATAGGTTGAAAAGTACTCAACGTCCACATGCTACAGGGTCAGTGCTAAGCACATCATGTCAATGCCATGCGCCCGCTTTGCTAAGACAGTGAATTTACTCAAAGTGATTCAACAGCCAATATCATCTCTAAAAATCTGTAAATAAAATATTTATCGGGACCCTGAGAGTCTTTCTACATGAGCATTTTCAAGTAAGACCAAGACCAAACCCACTGAGCATGTGAGAACCTGGGGAGTTTGTGCATGTGAAAACAGAATGTGGAGCGGGGCTTCTGGGCATGCCTTCCTTCTTAGCCGGCTGTGCCTTCTGTTTGACTTCAAACATAAGTGCTACATTAAAACAACGCCCTTCCCTCTGAGACAGGGAGTGAGTGGAAGGGGATGTGAGAGCTGGTTCTAAGGGCTGGTTCTATGGACCGAGAAAGATGTTGTTGCCGAGGATCTACACATGTCCATCAAGCTGACTCAGCTTACCCGACCAGTGATATTTCAGTTTTTATAGTCTGTCTTGTTTTATATTAAAGATCAGGTGCAAAAAGAATCAAGATGCTGTTTGGGCTTTTGTTTGCTTGCTTGCTTTGTGTATTAATTTATTAATTAATGTACTTATTTCGAGCCTGGTCTCCCTTTGTAACCCGAGCTTGTCCTGGAGTTTACAATGTAGCTGTGCAGCCCTGGCTAACCCTGAACGCACAGCAACCCTCCTGTACCAGTCTCCTTAGTGCTGGAGTTACAGGCATGAACTGCTACTCCAGGATGCTGCTCTACAAAGATAAATAAAACTCCAGGCAGACACTTGCCCTTTCTGACTCCCTCCACCGGCACAGCATGCTCAGCCAGCCCCCCCCCCCCCCTTTAGATAAGTGTCGCCTGTGACCATAACTCTCTGGACAGGAACGGTGGCTGATCAAAACCACAAGCCAAATGTCAACGTGAAGTGCATGAGCCTGTGAGTCATTCTCTGTCCCTGCAGCACGACTGTGGCCAAAGATAGCCCCAAGGCTTCTTCTCAAGCTGAGCACCTTTGCAGCGCTCAGCAAGGGTCAGCGCCCCCGAAGGTGGTGGTGCGGGGCAGTGTTCTGGTAACTTGCACAGGGGGGGGCCCTTCCCCTCGTTGGAATCCTACTCAGCACTGCCCCTTCGCTCCCAGCTGATCTGCAACACAAGATTCTTTGTTTGGGACGATCAGGACGCTCCCCCCCCCCACCCCCATGAGAACTCCAGCTGGGTCTCCCGGGTGTCCCGGTGGCACTTTGCACTGTGCCCAGCGTGTGCCTCAGGTGCAAACTCACCTCATCTCAGGCCGGAGGATTTGAGTATAGACGAGACAGCGTCCCAGGAAGATCTCAGGAAAGTGCTTCGTGGTAGGACTCCCATTCCACACCAGGAGTGAGCGAGGCCACAGAACTATGACCAGGATCACCACCAAAGCGATCAGGACCAGGAGACCCACTCCGAGACAGATCTGGACGTGCCTAGAGAGGCGGCAGCAAGGTCTGTCCCCAGATATCTGGCTAAATTCATAGTTGGCCATGGGGTTTCTGGAAGCCAGCCCAAGCTAGGCAGGAAGAGAGCACAGTGCTAGCTAGGTCAGAGCCTGCCCCTCCTCCTTTCTTTCACTTGCCTTTTATCTGCTTCCTTTTCCACCCCCTACTCCTGCTTCCAAGTTTCACGGGGTGACTGGACTAATAAGGCTTTAAGGATGTCAACAGGCACTCCAGCTGTTTACTTCCAGACTCCGGGGAGCTGATGGACCAGAGCCTCCCTCTCCCAGAGAAGCCAGCAATTTAGCCTCTGCATGTGCACAAACAACAGCTTGGGGACATTCCTGGCCAGCAGCTCCTGTCACCTGTACACGGGACACTTTTGCTGCATAATGCTGGGGGGGGGAGTAAAGTCTCTTCTCTCTCTGTCTCTCTCTCCTTCCTTCTTCCTTCTTTCTCCCTCCTCTCTTCCTCTCCCCTCTTTCCTTCTCTCTGCCTCTTTTTCTCTCTCCCTCCACCTCTCTCCCCCTCTCTTTCCCTTCTCTTTCTTTTTCCCTCTCTCCTCTTTCTGTTCACCCAATGCTCAGCAATGAGTGGACTACCTCTGCTTCTGAGCTTTAATGAAATCTTGCCAAGATCTTTAAGTCTCAGCTTCAGTCTGCTTCTCCTCTCTGGAGGTATCAGTTCAAACCCAGCCCTTGGTTAACCCAGGTTGTTAGAGTGCTGTTAACTCACCTCTCTGAACTAGATAGATGTGAATAAGATTAAGTACATCACAGCTTGCTCTGATCAGATGTGTTGCTATCTGCTAGGTGTGAGCACAATTCCTAAGGCATGATAACTGATTACTCAAAAAGTTTGTTATTACTGCTTGCTCTAGGGGGCTGCCAAAGTGATAGGATTTTATAGCTGATAGGATGTTTGCAGCCTGTCTCATATGTGCTAATACTACATCCCAAGTGATAACCTCAAAATACAGAGGTTCTTCCTGCTTCCCCTTTCCAAGAGGATGTATATTACCTAAACAGGGATTTGTCACATAATGGATCATAACAGAATTTCCATGGGACCATCATTTTCCAGTCAGAGAAAAATACTAGATACAAAAGCTGAAACGGAAAAACTCCTTCTCCTATTTTAAGGTCAGAAAGATAGACAAGCAGTGAGACTAGAGGATGGAAAGAGAATAAGGGCAACAGGAGAGCAGGTCTCTGCAGCTCTGTAGGACAGGTGGACTTTTTTAGACTACACATTTCATTAAAAAATTTTTGTTGAAATTTTGCTTATTCATTTTGTGTGCATCTGTGTGTGTGTGAGAGAGAGAGAGTGAATATATACCACAGCATATAAGTGGAGGTCAAAGGGCAACTTTAAGGAGTCCTTTCTCTCTGTCTGTCTGTCTGTCTCTCTCTCTCTCCCTCTCTTTCTCCCACTTGTGTCTAAAGAGTTGAACTCAGGTCATCAAACTGGACAGCAGAGAACTGGACAGGTTGGCCCATTTTACCAGCTCACATTTCAGTTTCAAACCATTCAAGGTCACTGAGTCACCTAGTGCTACAAGTGAAAGGCTCAGCCTGCCTTTGGAAACAACGATGGAAGCATAGGGACCATTAACCTGTAAAGTAGTAATAGAGTAGCAAATTTATAAATGATAAGACCATGGAAATGGTTCCAAAATAGAAGCAACAGGATTGGCTGAGTAGGATGTAGGTTTGCAAGGACAGAAGGAGTCAATCATAGCTCCAGTATTTTTGGTCTGAGAAATGATTTTAAAAAAAAAAGACACTATTGCTAGGTATAAAAATCTCTAGCCAGGTGTGGTGGGACATGCCTTTAATCTCAGCACTCTGCGGGGCAAAGGCAGGCAGATCTTTGTGAGTTTGAGGCCAGCCTAGTCTACAAAGCAAGTCCAAGACAACCAAGGCTACATGGAGAAACCCTGTCTCAAAAGAAAGAAAGAAAGAAAGAAAGAAAGAAAGAAAGAAAGAAAGAAA
>NW_026596051.1:26562349-26573030 GCF_907164565.1 Psammomys obesus | reverse complement strand
AAGAAAGAAAGAAAGAAAGAAAGAAAGAAAGAAAGAAAGAAAGAAAGGAAGAAAGAAAGAAAAAAAGAAAGAAACCTGAGGAGTAGATTTAGTTTGTAGGAGTTGATATTCCAAATAGAAGACACTAAGTTAGGTACAAACACAGGGTGATGACAAAGGGCCACAGCACACAGTTTGTAAAGAGGATCATAAGGTCACAGAGAAACTGTGCAACAGACAGAAAGCAGAAGTTTCAAAGTCCCATGAAACATTCTTGAAGCAGGAGGCACAAAAGGGTAAGAATCCCAGCAAAGGGAACTTGGAAGGGTGACTCCTGAATGAGAAAGAAGAGAAGCTCAGAAGTTCTTGACAAAAGGTAACTTAAAAAAAACCCAAAAACATATTATTTGTGTTTGTGTGTGTGTTTGTATTCAGGCTTGTATGTGGGGTGTTAATACAGGCCAAAGTTGGGCATCACGTCCCCAAGAATTGAAATTGTAAATGGTGTGAACTGCCTGATGTAGAGTCAAGGACTTAACTCCAGTTTTCTTCCAGAGCAGCAAACAATCGCAAATGCTGACCTTTCTTTCCATGCCCAAGAGGGGGCATTTTCAGACAATGAGAGGACACATCTCAGCAGAGTAGGTTCAAGAGTGTGTGTGAATGTTCTATCAGTAGGTTAGAGTGCAGCTGTGTTGAAAAGGGAAGGTTTTTTTGTTTGTTCGTTTGGTTGGTTTTTATATTTAATATAAAGGAAACAAATAAGGATACAATTGGAAACTGAGGGACATTATCATTTGATATGTAAAATCCCCTATAAGTTTATGATTTTGATCTCTTGATACTCAGGCAGAGGCCATATTTTGGAAGGTTGTATAAATTTAGGGGGGGAAACCACGATGGAGGAATTGGGTCACTGGTTAAAGTTCTTTGATGCTGTGCTATTCCTGACAATTCCCTGTCCAGTTCTCTGCCCCCAGGTCGGTTCATGAAGTGAGCTGCTCTCCTGTGCCACATAATATTCTACCCAAAAGCATGAGGCCGGCCGAGAGACCACGAGACTTGAGCCAAAGCGAATTGGTTTTTCTCTTCAGTTGTCCCTTTGGATGTTTTCTCACAACAGTGAGAAAGTAAGTAATACCCCCTGGGATTCAGAAAGGAGCATCCTGTTCTGAGATTAGACTTCTTCCCAGCACTTTTGGAAGCTGACAAGCTGACTCACTACCACAGTAACACTTGAAAATGCAGGCGAGGGGGAGAGGAATCTGAGGCATGGTGGGGATGTGGGCAGGATCTCCGCCTCTCAAAAAAAAAAAAAAAAAAAAAAAAAAAGGTGGAGAATATGGCTTGGTGGTTGGTTGAGACTTTAGAGGTTTTGATGATAAGGAAACAAGGACATTCTCTCCCGACTGCTTCTTCCATGAGGTAAAAAAGAAAGCCCCTGTGGGGAGTGGATGCATTCTCAGGGTGTCAATAAATGGTCAGAAGTTCAAACCCCAAAAAAGGTCAATTAGGGAACCAGTGTTTGTCCAAACACACCCACTGTTTAAACGAAAACTTTAAAAAAGGATGCAGCTAGGTCAGTAGCATGCTAGAAATGCCAGAGCAGAGTACCACACACTGTATGGCTCAAGCAAAGGAAGCATATTGTCTTGCAGTTTTGGAGGCTGCAAGTTCAAATCAGGCTTTCTGCATGGTTGGTTCTTCTGAGACCTCTCCATTTGCCCTTCTTCTCTGTCTTCATTAGCTGAAGAGGTCTACAGTCTGCAACCTAATTTCTAGTTTGTATAAAAACAGCCTGTGATGGATTTGAGCCCTCCCTCAATGATCTCATTTTAATTACTTCTATACAGGTAATTGGGCTACCTCCAAATACAGTTGCTTTTTGAGACACTGGGGTTAGTAGGGCTGAAACATAAGAATTGTGGGAGTCATCATGAAGTCCCAAAGTCCCTAACAGTGGGTAAACACTGAGCTGAAACTTGAGCAAGGACAGCATTTAACTAATGGACCATGGCTCCTAAGCCCTACAGAAACTGAAGTGAATGCAAAAAGATGAGAAACAGTGAAAAGACATAAGATATTACTGCCATGAGTCCGATGGCACTGCAGGATTATTAGAGCAGGAGACATTGTGCTTTCACAACTTCATATATCAAACTCAACGTTGAGTTTCTCTTCTGACTTGCATTCTTCCAGATCCTTCTTTATTGAAGTAACAAGCATCAAATTCTTTGACACACACTTGCTCAAGCTGGGAACTTCTAAGGGATCCCTCTTCCTCATCCCACATATCCCAGGGAGATTGGTTTCTTCTGCCTGCAAATGATCCATTGGATATTATGTTCTTCATCTCACATCTGACTGTGACCAGTCTCTTTCTCGCCTCAGAGTAGCTTTCAGCTCCTTTCCCAAATCCAGTCTGTCCAGTCTCCATTCATTCTCTGCACAGCAGACGGGGAAGTGGTCCAGATGCCATTTTTTTAAAGATGCAATTTCCCCAACATACCTTTGTCTTTCTCGCTACCCAGCTTGCTCTAGACACTTCCCACAGCATGTGGGCTTCTCTCTGCTTCTCCTCCTTCCACAATCACCTCGGCCTCCAACCTCCATGCTCCTTCAGTGCTTTGGTCTTCTCTGTCCTCAGCCAGTCCAAGCATTCTTCTGCCTTTGACCTTCGCAGGTCCTAAACGCTGCTGAGCCTTCAGGTCAAGGCCTCAGGACACCCTTTCCAGGAAGCCTTCCCAAATAGAAGCAGGCATATTAGATGCTTTGGGGGTGGCTGTGACAAACTAGCTGACAAGAGCAACTTTTGAAAAGCAGGGGTTGATGTGTACTTATGGCTTGGAAGTTTTTCCACCATGACAGAGAGGATATGGGGGTAGCATGAGGCAGTTAGTTTCTCTGTAACCTCAATCAGGAAGCGTAGAACAATGAGAGCTAGCGCTTGGTTCGCATTCTTTTCATTTAGATTAGGTGAAAAGGTGCTATTCATATTTGGTGGGTCTTGCTACCTCAATTAATCCAGTCAGGAAATTCCCCACAAAAAAATGTCCAATGCCATTTCTCCTAGGTGATTCTAGAGTCTATATTCACCATCTCCAGGTTGGCACGCTCCTGGCTGAACAGCACAAACGCCAGCAGATCTGAGATAAGAGAGATCTCAGAGGCTTGAAAAGACATGAACTGCCCAGCCACCAAATACAGCTTTGGAGAGTTCCTTCTAGGCCTCCTTCTCACGGGGCCAAGTATTTGCTAAAGGTGTGGTTGGAAACAATTGGTGATATTCCCCCCTCTTTGTATCCTGTAGTTCAACTTGAAGTCTTAAGAGTTTGTTAAACAAATGAACGCATGACTTCCCCAGTTTACACCCAATACCCAGTTTTTCTGAGAAGGGGAGAGAGATTCCCACATGCTGCGTCTATGCTATTGAAGTGAAAATCAACACAAAATGCTGCTCTTTCTTGGCTTCAAGATTGCTTCCCTTATCTTTGACCCTGTCCTGCTCTCCCACTTTCAATCACCCCTTTGCCATGTGTTTTCTTTCATGTTACCTCTAAGGGCAAAGCTCAAAAAGTTACTATGTAACAAGCCTTTACCTCCTTCTCCCTTGTAAAATAAAACCATATCTGCCCCCACCCCCCGCAACCATCATTTAAAAAGAGTATTGTTAATTTTTTCAAAGACATTTATTTTTTATTTATATGAATATGTGTGGGCCTACATGTGTTTATGTGCACCGAGTGTGTTCAGGGGTCTGTGGGGGTCAGAAGAGGGCATCAGATTCCCTGCAGTTAGAGTTAGAAGAGTTTGTGAGCCATCCAAGGTAGGATCTAGTATGCAAATTCAGATTCCCTCAAACACTATTCTCTCTAGACCAATGTGTTTGCTTTTGACAATAAACATGATAAATACACATGGAGCAAAGTGGTAGATGTAAGAAAAAAATATTTTTTCCCCTTCCCTGGTCTCCTTTTATGTTAATAAGCAAATAAGACATATACATATTTACACATTCATAAACATGTACACATGCATGCCCACATTTATAGACAAATCTTTATTATATCACAGAAACACAGAATGTCATGTCCTATTGCTTGCCTGGATTTTTTTCCCATAATGCTTGCATTGACAGCATTCAAAAAGCTGACTGCTGAACCAAAAACTTTTAAATGGCCTCCGGTATTCCAGTACAAAAACCACTATGGTTTGCTTAACTAGACCCATATTCATGGCCACTGAAGTGGTCTACGCCTCTGTTATGACATTAAAAGCTACAGTATACATCTTGGTGCTCACGTATCTTATGTTCAAGTGCATGCATTCTCCAAAAAGTAGACTTCCTGGGTCAAAGGGCACACAGAATACATATAGTTTGGCAAGATACTGCAGGCCAAAAAGGTTGTACCAAGTGGCACGTTCACTGTGTCTAGAATGTGGGTTTCCTGGCATTCGCATGAGTAAAACAGCTGTTTTCACTTTCTTCATTTTTTTGTTATTAATCATCAGTGACCTGGGGAAACTTTGGCTTTTAGTTCCTCTTTCTGCTAAATATAACAAAGACAGGATGAAATGAATTCAAAATGGAGCCTGTAACCCTTGATCTCTGGGAAGTCACTTGATTTTTGAGCTCTCTCCTTTTGTACTTTATCTTTCTAAAAGATGCCCAGCACTGTCTCTGACATGAACTCAGTGGCTGGCTCTTTGATCACCTTCCCCTGAGGGGGGAGTAGTCTTACCAGGCCACAGAGGAAGACAATGCAGCCTGATTGTCTCCTGATGAGACCTGATAGGCTAGGGTCAAATGGAAAGGGAGGAGGACCTCTCCTATCAGTGGATTATGGGAGAGGGGCATGGGAGAAGAAGAGGAAGGGAGCATGAGGGGATGAGAGAGGGGCTACAGTTGGGATACAGTGTGAATAAACTGTAATTAATAACAATATAAAAAATAAATTAATTTAAAAAAAAGAGCCCAGCAATGGAGCCTGACATGCTTTGAAAACTACATCTGTACCCAAACTGAACATTTCTTCCAGCCATAATATACTGCTATGATATGACTGGGGCCTGGTTCCCTACATTTTTTCATCTGAAAAAAAAAAAGAACCACTTATGATAGTGAAACAATACGGCTGCCTAAGACCTGAACTGCCACAGCACCAATAGACATGATATTATGGGAAGAGGAAATCTCCTGGGACTCTACCCCTAAACAAAAAACTACAGGCAACTAATGACTGCTGAGAGAGGGAGATCTAATTTTCCCCAGGGAGGAACTCCTACCTGGCTATACAATACAAATGTAAATAAAAATATTTATTGAATATATAAATATAAAAATATTCCAGGTCAGCCTGGAATCATATTCATACAAGAAACAATAAACTGACTCAGCAGGTTTTATTTATATATTTGTGTGTGTGCATATAAAACAAAACAACAATAAGTATAATAATAGTAATAATGATAAAGAGACCATGAATTTGGGATGGAGTGAGGTGGTGGTTAGAGGGGTTGGAAGGAGGGAGGGGGATGATGTAATTATATTGTTTTCAATAATACATTTTATTTAACTTCATAAATCATAAAATATTTTAAAATGTTTTCTACAATTTATTCATTTTATATCCTTATTGTAGCCCCTCCTTCATTTCCTTCTGGTCCCACCCTCCCTCCCTCTTCTCCTAATCCCCTTCCCCTAGTCCACTGAAAGGGAAGTCCTCCTCCCCTTACTGACAGTATCAGGTCATGACCTGGGATTCTATTTCTAGCTGATTCAAAGAGCTGCATGTTTCTCCTCCCACATCCTGAAACTAAGCAAAACTCAATCTCCTAGTCCCCATTTTTCTTCTAGATTTTCTGTAAATAGGACCTTACACAATGCCTTGAAGTATTTCTAATTCACTGGAGCCTCCTGCCTTCCTTGCAGGCTGCCTGTCTATTTGGTATGAGTAGAGCTCAGAGTTTACAAAAGCAGCCACTTCCAGGACAAGCACTAATCTTAGCCTGTGTAATTATGGTGACATTTCAGCTCCCCCTTCTCTCCACATCCTCTCCCTAGGTCCTTGCTCTAGTGAACTTTCAGATGACCCTTTAAAAGCACTACGTTTGACAAGTCTTGATGGGTTTTGTTAAGTCTTCTCTTATGGGTGGCAAGTCCTTGTGATAGTTCAGGCCCACCCTATATCCTCTGAATTCTTTAAAAGATGAACTTATTCTTATTCTATATATTGAGGTGTTTTGCCTGAATGTATGTGTTTGCAGTGCCCAGGAAGGCCAGAATACAGTGTCATATGACATGGACCTACAGAGAGCTGTGAGCTACCAGGTGGGTGCTGGGAATTGAACTCATGTCTTCAACAAGAGTGACTATATTTAACCACCGAGCCTTCTCTCCATCTCTCCGAGCCAACCCGCATCACTGAATTTCTGCCAGTTTCCCCACCTCCACTAGACTGTGGATGGATACCAAAGTAGTCTTTGATTCAGTTATGTCCCAGGGACTAGAAAGTCACAGGAAGCTAGAAGTTACTGCAAAACTGTTAACAAATATACTTCATTGCAATTATTTTGTCTTTTATTTCCTTATTCATCCACCTATTCATAAAATACTTATTGTCTATTTTTTATGAGCTGTTTTAAGTACCAGGTATCCAAAAACTAAAAACATTCAGTCCTATAGTCTAATGGAGGCAGGCATGTAATAAACACACTCTATCAGTAATCCAAAACACCGGCTAAGCAGTGACAAGGGCCAGAAGACCAACTGAACAGGGGATGAGATATGGACCTGGAAGATTGCTATGGGCCTAGAGGATTGAGGAGGATCTCATGGGAAAGGCTATGATCTGAAGAAGGTGAGGTAGCCACATAACACAGACATACATACATAAGAGCAGGTGAAAGCTCTTAAGACAAAAGTAAGCCACGTGTGCTTACTTCACAGAGCAGCAAAGAGCAACTAGAAGAGCCTGGTGGAAAGAGTGGGAGCTAAGAATAAGGATGCCATTGCCTGTGTGTTGGCAGTTGGTGGCAAGCAGACATATATGCAGAGAAGGACACCTATGCATAGACTTTGATTTTATTAGAATCCTCACTGAAAAGCAACAGAAACGGGGCCTAAAGCAGAAACATTTAAAAATCTGTGGTGTCTGGATCCAGACAAGAGACGATGGTGTCTTGACCTGGGTTAGCTTGGCAGATCCGATTAATTCTTCATGCGGCTACCAGGACTGGATGCTGGAATAGACAATAGTGTCAAAGGCAACTGTGATTTGGGCCTGAGCAGCACGGAGGATGGTGATGATATGAGCAGCTGGGATGAAAAAGATGTCGCTTGCTGAACTTAGAAAGACTGAGGAAGGAAAACTCATTTGGTGCCCAAGTTGGCAAAGCCCATTGCTTTCCACAAGTAAAAATGTTGAGAACACAGAGACTCTTCAAGGCTTTACAAATATTAACTCGTTCAGTTCCATAATAAATTCAAAATAAATTCATAATAAAATAATAAATTCATAATAAAATAATAAATTCAAAATAAAATTCATAATAAAATTCAAAACTCAGCCTGTGACCCAGCTGAGAGAAAGACTATTCTGATAGAAAGACTGACTTACTAGTAGCTGGTAGAGCAGGGGCCTGGGATTTAAACCTAGAGAACGGACACAGGGCGCTTGCATCTCTTCACTCTGCCACCTGTGGCTAAGCACACACCTGGCGCTTCATTCTAGCAATCAATATCCCAGCATGACCGTTGAGCTCACTCCTGAGACTAACACTCCGTCAATGACAAGAGTGTACTTTAAATCTGAGCAACTCCTATAGCCTTACCTTGCAAGTGGAGCCCCAAGTGGACTGTGGATTGCGCGAGAGAACATTCCCTGGTGGAAAATCAGTTCACGGACACTACAAAAGAGTGAACTGACACTGAATATCAAAAAGAGCAGACTCGCTGCTTTAGTCAAATTTAGCCCCCTCATCCCACGTGTGCTGTTTACACATGAGCTATTCTGTATGCGCATTGCCAACCCACCCAGAATGCCCATGGGTGCCAATTTTTATTTCCTCAACAGATTCTCTTATAAGTTGTTTACTTCATTTCTGGAGACGCTTATGCTTTCCGTTCTTACATTCAACACCAAAAGGCTGAAGGTCAGATATTTTAGCTGGAGAATTCTGGGATAGCTGAGGGCCACTGAATGATGCTCTCTCAGCCCGGTATCATTTGAAAAAATTAAATACAAAACAAAACAAAGAAAGAAACAAAGAAAAAACAAGAGAAAGTCCCAGGTGGAACCTATATGAAGACTTTGACCCTAAATATCATTCACTGTTTTTTTAAAGCTTTTTTCCGTTTCAACTGTGAACTTTTTTTATGATGTTCACGGCAAAACAGAGCAGAAAAACGATTCTTACATGTTCCCTTCCACTCATGGACCCCCACTCAAGCGCCCGAACCCATGCACCCACACACACCCCTGTACACTCCACTCACGAACCCACCCTGCTAGGTTGATTAATATTCATTATCAATTTAACTGAAATTAGAATCACCTAAGAGACATCGCTCTGAGCGTATCTGTAAAAGAGTTTCCAGAATGATTTGACGGAGGAGGAAAGACACACCCTGAGTGTGGGTGGAGCCATCCATGACTGGGATGGAGTCTGGAACCGAATAAAAAGGAAAAAAAAAGAATAGGAAGAAAGAAAAGGAGAGACTGAGAACCAGCATCCTTCTCCCCCATTTTCTGGACTGAACGCAGCAAGAGCAGCTGCCTCACACTTGTGCTGCCAAAAGGAACCTTTCCTTGCATTAGTTGCTTTTGCCAGGTATATTGTCAAAGCAATGAGAGAGATTACGGCAGCCCCTGACATCAGCGTCGCCCACGAAAGTGGCTCCATATGTTGATGAGACGCCCTGAATAACTGTAATCATCCAAATCCGATGTTTATACTCAGGCTCAGTCCTGTCATGTAAGCACAGAGGTGTGCATACTATACACAGAGGTGTAAAAATGTGTGCCTAATATTTTACACTCCACCTATCCATGCTGTCCCCTCTAACTTCAGGTAAGCGATGTGTTTCTCGATAATTCCTTTTTTTTTTTTTCTGGAATATTGCAGTTGGAATTGTACATTAGGTCACTTTATTTGATTTCCTTCGTGTGTCTGAATGTTCTGCCTTACATGTGTGTCTGTGTACCACGTGCGTGCCTAATCCTTGTCAAGGCCTGAATTGGGCATCATGTTCTCTTGGAACTAGAGTTACAGTGAGTTGTGAGCCACCATGTGGGTGCTAGAACTCCTATCATCCAGTCCTCAGGAAGACTGGATGTCAGTACTCCTAACTGCTCAGCCAACTTTCCAGCCCCAGTAGGCTGCCTTTTTAGATACCCTTCTTTTCCCCAGCCATACACACTTAAGGCTCTCCTCTGGCTCTTTATGACTAAAGAGTGCATTCCTTTTTTGTGCTGAGTCATATCCCATTGTTTAGATACACCACAGCTTCTATCTATCTATCTATCTATCTATCTATCTATCTATCTATCTATTAATCTATCGATCGATTGGGTTTTTTTGAGACATGGGTTCTCTGTGTAACAGCCCCGGCTGCCCTTTGTAGAAAAGGCTGGCCTCAGACTCACAGAGATTATTCTACCTCTGCCTCCCAAGTGCTGGGATTAAAGGTGTGTGCCACCATGCCCGGCTACATACCACAGCTTATTTTTCCATTCATCTACTGTAGGGCATATTGGTTATTTTTTTTTCCTGAGACTAAAATTTTACCAAGATAATAAATTATAAAATCCTGCTTATTTTATTAATTAGTAGTCTAAGTAAAACTCAAACACATATTTTCAAAGATACCACTTTTTAAGAACAAGTTCTACAGATAATTTTTTTTTAGATTGTAATAACAATTTTGGCTTCATACATAACTGAAAAAATTTATAACATGAAGAAAAAATTATATTGCTTCCATAACATAGAAATAATTAATAGTAATGTTACTATTTTGGTGTAAAATATAATTTCTCAAAACTTAAGTCCTAAGATTCTAAGTTAATCTTATGAATGATCTACTTTCTTTCTTGGTGTCCTTCATAAGTAGAACTTTTAATTGCAAATGGTCCTGTGTAGTTATCTATTTAATCATCATCTTGTTTTCAAATATTTCCACCCTTTTGTTGAGATGTAGTTACATCCTAAATATAATTCCCAACAACTGACCTCTTACATTTTTCTTACAATAATTTTCTGGAATTTTAACAAAAAAAGTGGTTTTGTTGTTAGAAGAAAAGGGACAAAATTTAAAAGGAACTAGGAATTTTTTAATGTTCAAAACCTTTACTTATTCAGAAAAAAAAGAGACATAGTTTGACTGTTTAATGTACATTATTTTTCAGAGCATAAAGGCCTGGGAATATGGCTCAGTGTCAGAGCACTTGCCTGCCAGACCTGAGCTTGATCCTTAGCACTGAACAAAGAAATGATGCCGAATTTAGGAGTCAAGCCTGGCGGTGATGGTGCATGCCTTTAATCCCAGCATTCAAGAGGCAAAGTTGCACTTTGTGTGTCCGAGCCAGCCTGGTCTACAGAACTAGTTTCAGGTAGTTTTGAAGAAGAATAAGAATAAGAATAAGAATAAGAAGAAGAAGAAGAAGAAGAAGAAGAAGAAGAAGAAGAAGAAGAAGAAGAA
>NW_026596051.1:26527666-26562339 GCF_907164565.1 Psammomys obesus | reverse complement strand
AAGAAGAAGAAGAAGAAGAAGAAGAAGAAGAAGAAGAAGAAGAAGAACAAGAAGAACAAGAAGAACAAGAAGAACAAGAACAAGAACAAGAAGAACAAGAAGAACAAGAACAAGAAGAAGAGAAAAGAGAAAAAAATCGGTAAGTCACAGATTGAGGATGTAGCACAATTTAATTTAAAGAGTGCCTCCCACCATGCATAAAGCCCTGAGCTTGATTCTCAGTATCGTGTAAATTTAGATGTGGAAGTGCATGTCTATAATTTCAGCATTCAGGAGGTAGAGACAGGAGGATCCAGAGTTCACGGTTATCCTCAACTACATGGTAAATTTGAGGCTAGCTTGGACTACATAAGAACTTGTCTAGAAACATGGGGGGGGGGGACACAGAAATGTTATTTTTTATTTTCAAATTTTTATTTATTACACATGCATTGCCATAAGGCATCGGGACAAGTTTCTTTTGCAACCTAATGGGAAAGCCGGGCCCAGGATTCCTGCAGCATTGTTCACAATTGTCAAGAAGCACAGCTGAGGTGGACATCAGTGAATGAATGTCTAGAGAAATTGAGATGCATGGATACAATGGAACATTATTCAGCCACAAAAAAGGAAATTCTGCTGTTTTACCAGCACAAATGAACACAGACGACAAAGAGGAAGAGAATACGACAGGGGCTATAGGGAACTGGGGAAGGGTAAAGTTGGGAAATGTTGGTCAAAACTTGCTGACTCTGACTCAGGACATCAATGAACACAGGTGCTGACTGGCTCACTAATTATCTGATTGTGATAATCACTTCACGGTGTGGGCTGAGTCAGCATTTTGCACACCTTGAGTATATCCAGGCTTTGTCTATTGAGTATGCCATAACAGAATAGACTTTTAAAAATAGATAGACAATGCTGGAGCTATTGCTTAGTGGTGGGGGCTTGCCTAGTGTACGCCAGGCCTTGGGTCTAATCCCAAGAAAAAGAGAAGATAGACAACATTACAAGAAACAAAGTAAAAACCACCATCATTAAAGGACCTCAAGGCAATCCATGCTTTTTCTTTAAAATTGTGTATGTGTGTGTGTGTGTATGATAAGATAAACAGGGAAAAGCTGACATACAAATATACAGATATATAAATGCATAGATTAGAGTTAAGTTCTTGGCCCGGATCAACAGTTCGGTGACCGAGTGCTTGCTCAGCATGTAGAGGCCCTGGTTCAAATTTTCAGCACCACACATGTGCACACAGACATTATTACAGCAACACATACATTATTAGAACTTCCTGAAGGAATAACGCTTGTCTTCTTTTGAAAACAGGGGCATCTTGTTCATCCAAAGTCATAATAAGAGAAACAGTCGGGGGTGCCCTAAGCGTCACTACAAAGGCTGGAAGGCGAAGGCAAGGGAAGGTGTGGACACTAATACATTAGTATATTGTGGGCCAAGAACAAAATAGCCTCCATATTCCTGAATGTATGTTAAGTCTTTTCTTCAGATCCCATCATTAGCCGGTAAGCAGCACCACTGTTTACCACCCAACCAATCCAGAAGAAACACACAGTCCCAAGGGCTTGCCTTCCCTTCCTGAACTTCTCTGCTCCCATGCTCACTCCACATAGCCCCACAACCCTTATCTGTGCGGATGCACGTCCAAGACCACTAGCTAAGCCTGCCTCCCTCAGATATTCTTTTTATAAATGAGTTGTCCTTAACTCTGGCCCAGTGGACATTTTCCAGCTGCTCTCATACTTGCCTGTATCAAGTTGCACAAGCATGTCCCTGCACCTGGTCTTTCTATGGCAGAGGTCCCGTGAGCTCAAGATTTTGAATTTAACCATCACAACCATCCAGAGCAGTAGAACTGGTTGGTGTTTGACCTCGAGCCCAGAGTGGGGCATTGAAGATGATGATGATGGAAAGGTGGCTACCCTTCACACTGTGGGCTCTTTGGCTGGAATATAAATTAAGTGGACACAAACAGATTAGCAAGGGGGGAAGCTACGTTTAACTATACAGGATATCTGGAAGTCCCAGAAAAATATACAACTTGAAGAAAGAGCAAATAGTTAGATTTTATGCAACATGCCGTCAGTGGTGGTGCACACCGTTAGTCCCAGGCACCTGGGAGGCAGAGGCAGGTGGGTCTCTATGAGTTCTAGGCCAGCCTGGTCTACAAAGTTAGTTCCAGCACAGTCCAGGCTACACAGAGACAGCCTGTCTCAAAAAACCAGAAAACCAAACCAAAACTAAACAAAACATTTATGTAACACATCCTTATTACAGATAGGGATGAGACTTGAGGCTTCTGGGGAAGTGGGCAGTTACCCAAGATATGGTAAGGGTGGGGAGGAAATGTGCCTGTCTTACAAATAAGTCTCCCAGAAAGAAAGGTTATATGGATACTGTCCTCTATTTGACACACAAAGTTTACCCTTGTACATTTCCCTTACAGATATGTGTGTGTTTACAAAAAGAAAGCTGCTCAGAGCTACTACTGCATCTGCAGTTTCTCACGACAACAAGACCCAAATATGCCAAGCGTGTTTTGAATTATAATATTTTGGTCTCCTATGATCATATTTAATGGTGATGTGTCCTGAACCTCAGTAACTGAGTACTATGAGAAAAGAATTGGCAGGTCACGGCACACGAGAAACTCGTCTTTGGCATGATTAAGACAGTACCTTCCATGGGGTCATATATTTATTTATAATAATGATGATGATGATGATAGATATACAGAGTACATGAAAGAGTGTGCACAGACTTGCATAAAAATGGAGATGCTCAGCTTGAGTGGTAGGTAGCCCTCAACAGTGACTGCATTTTTTTGCACAGCCTTCAACAAACACTCAACTCACCATTTAATTTTTTTCGTCTTTTGAGTTTCTTGCTCACAATTAAGCTGTCCAATTTATTGATAGTCCACAGAGTGGCTCAACAAAGAGTCACTCTTGTTTTTACAGTCATATGACTCCTGACATAAAGACTGGAAAATTTCTGGGTCAATGCAGAGTAATCTCTAAGATGTATTAACGGGAGGAAAAACAATGTACCAAGGTTTGTGCTGAATTCCTTCTTCTTTACATAGGAAAAGATAAAGCGTAATAATGTGTGTTCGTATCTACTTATATATTTCCCAAAGAGCCCCCTGATAGGTGTGTATGAATCTTTAAAGATGTGGTAACCAGAGTCGGGATGGGATCAGAAGAGGTAATGAAAGTGGGATTCCAGTCTGACTGTGATCTCCCCAACTCATGTTGAAACTTACTTGCCACTTAAAAACTATGAAGTGAGACTTTTAGGGTGTGGTGATGTCAGGGAACTTCTGTCATCGTGACTGACTCAGTGAAAGCTGTTTCTGTGGGAGTGAGTTACTGTCCAGTGTGCTCCTGATAAAGGAGAGAGAGGTCTTGATTCCTCTCTCTGCCTGCATATACTGGTTTGTCCCTTCTGCTATGTCATGACACAGAACAGATGCTCACCAGGTGCTAATACTGTGTTCTTGACTTTCCCAGACACCAGAAGCATGAGCCAGATACATTATTATTGTTCTTTTGGTATGCCAGGTTTTTATTATTTTTATATTTGTAACAGAGTCTCAACCTGTAACACCAGCTATTTTGGAACTTGCTATGTAGCCAAAGTGGACTTGTAACTTACAAAAACCTCCTGCCTCAGATTTTTGCATGATGAGATTATAAGCATGGTATTTTTCTATAGCCACAGAAAAAGGACTAAGAGAGATGAAATGTGTTTTTATAATAATTTTTATCTTTTATTAAATTTTTTATTAATTACACTTTATTCATTTTGTATCCCCCCATAAGCCCCTCCCTCCTCCCCTCCCGATCCCACCCTCCCTCCCCTTTCTGCATGCATGCCACTCCCCAAGTCCACTGATAGGGGAGGTCCTTCTCTTCTTTCTGATCTTAGACCATCAGTTCTCATCAAAAGTGGCTGCATTGTCCTCTACTGTGGCCTGGTAAGGCTGCTCCCCCCTCAGGGGGAGGTGATCAAAGAGCAGGCCAATCAGATTATGTCAGAGGCAGTCCCTCTTCCCATTACTAGGTAACCCACTTGGACACTGAACTGCCATGGGCTACATCTGTGCAGGGGTTCTAGGTTATCTCCACGAATAGTCCTTGGTTGGAGTATGAGTCTCTGGGAAGTTCCCTGTGTTCAAATTTTCTTGTTCTGTTGCTCTCCTTGTGGAGACCCTGTCCCCTCCAGCTCTTACTATTTCCCACTTCTTACATAAAATTCCATTCACTCTGCCCATCAGTTGGCCATCAGGCTCAGCATCTGCTTTGATAGTCTGCAGGGCAGAGGCTTTCAGAGGCCCTCTGTGGCAGGTTTCAAGGTTGTTTCCTGTTTTCTTCTTCTAGCTTTCAGAAGCCCTCTGTAGAAGGTTCCTAGATTGTTTCCTGTTTTCTTCTTCTTCTGATGTCCATCCTCTTTGCCTTTCAGGATGGGGATTGAACATTTTAGTTAGGGTCCTCTCTCTTGCTTAGTTTCTTTAGATGCACAGATTTTAGTGAGTTTGTCCTATGTTGTTTGTCTATATGAGTGAGTATATACCATGTGTGTCTTTTTGCTTCTGGGACAACTCACTCAGGATGATCCTTTCCAGGTCCCACCATTTACCTGCAAATTTCACGATTTCCTTATTTTTCATTGCTGAGTAATATTCCATTGTATAGATGTACCACAATTTCTGCATCCATTCTTCAGTTGAGGGGAAGCTGGGTTGTTTCCAGCTTCTGGCTATTACAAATAAAGCTGCTACAAACATGGTTGAGCAAATGTCCTTTTTGTGTACTTGAGCCTCTTTTGGATATATTCCTAGGAGTGGTATGGTAATTTTTATCTTTTAAATGTATGTGCTTATTAGCTTTTCAAAAATAACGTTAAAAATTACCAGATGTAAACTAAACAAATCTATTTGTTTCTATTATACAATAACAGTGGGACACTGAGAAATAGCTTTTGTTTCCTGCTCACCAGTCAGGCTTATAAAATCACCCGCAGTTGAGAGATCTGCAGAAGAGCAGTTTCCCTCTGGATAGAGCCTTGCTTTATCTTAGCATTCACAACACGCTGATAGTAGCTTCCTTCTTCTCAGGGTCAGCTTCTGCTGTCACCCCAGAGGCCCTGAGTACACAGCAGAAGATAAAAGGTTCGGATGCCTCTTACATGGCCCTGTGTGACTTCCCCAAACAGAGCCACCAACCGTGGAGCAAGTGTATAAACACCTGAGCCGATGGAGGACATCTTCCATCTAAACCACTGTAGTTATAAGTCTGGGCAACTGAAAGTGATGGTCAACAAAAGTGCAAATATGTTTAATATTCTTAAATTCCAAGAGGATTTTTCTGCTTAGACAAGTCTTATGTTAAACATACTTTACGGCATTGGAACAAATCTGGTGGATCTTGATGCAAACTTTTATGCTTGTAGAATTGTTGGCGCCAAACAATTTTTTTAAAAATAACACTTGACTTCATACAAGTCAGTTGCTAAGTCTGAATGTCATTTTAAGTGTCCAATTAGGCAATAGCATTTTGCCATTTGCTGAGGCACGATAATTTTCACAGGTTTGAGAAGTAGAAAGCACAAGCTTTTGTTCTCTGTGATCTGTAAAGGCCCCTTAATGCACTCTTCCGTGTCTTTTGTCTGTCCCCTGAAGTCAGATGTCCCCCACGGACAAGCAGATGCCCTGGTGGCAGGTCCTCTGGCCTTCTCTCTCAGCCTCTTTCTGTCTCAGGAACAACTGTCAGCCGCAGCAGAAGTTAGACCCAGCCGCGCTGGCTTCCTGGTCTGAGTGATTCACTCCCAGGTTTTCTCCCCGCAACAGACTTACTGTCACAGGGTCTGTTTCTGAGGAAATATAGCTGATCACAGCTGATCACAGCTTCATCTTACGTAAGGAATAAAGGGGGTTTCCTGACCATCAACACGGGGAAGGGGCTTCATCGCCCAAGCCCAACGATACCGCTCTCGGCTGTGTGCCTGCTGGGAGGGAAACACCCTAAGCAGAGAGCCCTTGTGCCTCCTTTGGCTTCCCCCTTTACTTTCGTCGGGTAGTAAATGGGACAAAACCTACTAAGCTTCTGCTTCTTTTAGGCCCTAGGTCAACAAACACGTTGTGGACCGGAAATGAGTACTTCCAGCTTTGATGGCTTCCCACTTTCTGTACATCTATTCAGTACCGCCATCTTAGCAGAAAGCATTACACGACACACAAGGGAAGGAGTGCAACTACATTCCAATCAAACTACGCTCACCAGCTCCTGGAATTTCAGCCCATTTTCTTTTAAAGACCGTAAAATGGCGTACTTTATAAATATTTCCAGTCATTTCAAAACGTAAAACCCAAAATGTCAGGCCACTCACAGGCTGACAAGAAGCCACAACGGGAAAGGTGCTTGCTACCATGCCTGGTGACCTTGGCATGAATCTACATGGAGGAAGAAGATATCAGATTCCTGAACATTGTCCTCAGACCTCCACAAGCATGTCTCATGCACACACACACATACACAAATAAATAAAATAACAAATAAATAAATAAATGTAATTTTTAAATGAATGAAAGCAAATTGACCTCACTCATAACCTCCAGGCATACAAAAGCAAGTAATATGTAGATTCTGCCCATTGAAGGCTGTCTACATTATTTTTTTTTTAAACAGATCTTGCCTCAGGTTTATTTGTAAAAACAGCATAGGACACTGGTCATCTGTAAATAGTGTGTAGATGGGTGTGTCACACCAGTCCGTCTGTCTTCACATTAGTAGAACCATTTCCTACGGGGCCGTCACAGGAGCCTGGGCACCTTTGGGAGCCTGAGCTGGAGCCTTGCCCTTTGCTGGAGCTGTGGCCTCTGCCTTGGTTTGAACCTTGGGCTTTGATTTGCAAAGCCTACGATCCTTAGCCATGTAGCTTTGAATCTGCTTCCCAAGCTTGGGGTGAGCAATGAAAGCCAGGCGGCTGAGTTTGTGGCTGGAGGCCTTTGGCATCTTGGGTTTAACAGCTGCAGGCTTCACAAGGGCCTTGATGGCCTCTGCTCGCTCACTCATTGCCTTTGCGTTGTTTGCTTGCATCTTCTTCAGGCCTTTCTTGTTGTGCTTCTTGGCAAAGTGCATGTTCCTCAAGAATTTGGGGTCCACCCCCTTAAGAGATTCGTATCGTTGTGACCGGGGTTTCTTGATGCCATCAAGAACCACACCACACACAACCAGTCCCACAAATGTCTACATTATTTTTTTATTGCTGTAACAAGATACCATGACCAAGGCAGAACATAAAAGAAAGCACCTAATTTGGGTCTCACAGTTCCAGATTGATGGCGTTCATTGCCATCATGGAGGGGGGCATGGCAACAGGCAGGCAGTCATGTCACTAGAATGGTAGCTGAGAGTGTTACATCTGATCCACAGGCCTGAGGTGGAGAAAGAGAAAAGGGCTAGGAGGGAGAGACAGAGACAGAGAGCTAACCAATTAATGGCACTAATGGCATGGGATTTCAAAATCCCAAAGCCCACGCCCAGTGTCACATTTCCTCCAACAAGGCCACTCCTCCTAATTCTTCCTAAATGCTTCCACCAGTTGAAGACTAAGCCTTCAGCTATATGAGCCGGTGGGGGCCATTCTCATTCCAACCACCACATGAGCCATGGACATACACACTCTGGAATGCCGTTGACTATGGTTTCCTCTCAAGGTTGTATCGTAAGCCACTTTGCAGCCTGGGAGATCTCATCACACCTCTCACTGTGATTTTTCATGAGGATTGCCAAGGGTGTACACAGACTATCTCATAGCTTGTCCCCGCTTATGTGACTTGGCTCTCTTCTTTCCACCAGCCACCCTTATTAAGAAGAGCACCTAACAGAATTCTAAGGAGTCAACATCTCTTTTACACCTAGGCAAGGGTATCATACTATGAGTATGCTGCCACCCTTGGCCCAGCTACTTCAACTAGGAACAGGCCTTAGTACAAGGCTAAAATATCCAGGTATTAAATGATTGTGTTAGCTTCCCATCATTGTGATATCAAAGCCAGAATAATTAGCTCATTGAAAGAAATGGTTTCTTTTGGCTCATAAGTTAGGGAAGTATCATAAGAGATGAATTGGTCTTATTGTTTTGTGCCTGTAGCAAGGGTAGGCATTGTGGAGTATGCTCTTCACCTCACTCATTTCCAGGAAGCAGAAGAGAATAGGGAGAAGGTTGGAGTCCCACAGTTACACTCAAGGCCAGTTCCCCAATAACCCAAATGCCTCCTGCTTGGCCTCACTGCTTAAAAAGATCTACAATATTCTGCAAGTTTCACCCTGAGGACCAAGCTCCTAATGCGTGGGCCTTTGAGGGTAGGGCATTCAGGATCCAAACTACAACACTAACGCCAACGGAACTCCAGCCTGTGATTTTACTGGTCCACAGCAACCTTATTAGGCAATTTCATTGGAGAAGGGATGAGTGGCAGGGCAAGTTCAGTGTCATGTCCTTGTGTACAGTACTACCATAACACTGCGTACTCCTCCCAAATTTTCTAGTCAAAACAGAAAGTCTGGGCAGAGTAAATCTGTTAGTGTGAAAATGTTGTATAGAAACTCAGCTCTAGAGAACATAAACTTTATACACATCAGTGTCCCATCCATGCCTTTCAGTCTGACCTCTCTCATCAGCTACATAACTCTCACCTCTTCATTCCCCATCACTTTTGTTTTTTCAAAGCTTTCCTCCCATGAGGCTAGGCTAGGCTGAGTCTTTCACTCTGAATCCTGAGGCTCCCTAGGTCATCTTTATCACTTACATTAAAAAAAAAAATGTTAATTGCTAGGTTAATTACCCATTGGTGGGTGTCAGTTCCCCTCCACTTACCTGCCCACTGTGCTTCTAAATCACATCGGTAACAGCAATGGTAAAGAACAGTGTTCTTATAAATAAGTACATATATATATTTATGTATACATATATATTTATATATACATATTTATATATATACATTGCAAATTTTTGTTTCAAAAACCTGCCAAAAAAAATCAGTGTGCTCTTAAAGCTTGGGAGTGCAGGCTTAGTATCAAATTGCTAAGTTTTAAAACACCATCTAGGTAGGATTGGTGTGCCACATTTTCTAAAACGTGCAAAATCATGCAGGGTAAGTTGGGAGAAGCCAAAATAAACCACCCTGCTTTGGCATGGAGAAGGCACTCATGAGTGAATCACCTTCTCAACACACATTTTCCCCAAATAAATTAGTCATTTTCATGGAGAATGTGGGTAATTTCAGCAGCCGCCACATGACAAAACTTCTCAAGGAGAGAATCAAACAATCAGGAGTAAATAAATATCCATTAGAAGAAAAAATGACATATTTTTAATCTTTGGAGGTTAAGCAAAAACAAACTGCAAAATACCAAGTAACTTAATACTTATTTCTTACTACTGGGATAACCTTTCTTTGGAGTTACAAAGAAAACAAAAACACAGTAAGGCTTCAAGCCATGGTGATCGTGTTGGAATTAGCACAGTCCAGACTCTACAACCTGCCTTGCTGTTTATTAATGTGGCTCTTCACAGTCCTTGCCAGGTCTTAGAAATCAGCTTTCCAGTCTCAATGATCATTCTACACTGGCTGCCAGAAGCCTTCCAGTTTGCCCCTCTCCTTGATGCCAAAAGCGTCCTGAGAAGGGAAAGGCTGAGGTCTGGCTTTCAGAGAAGCCTGTTTATTGAGTTCCAGCAACTGTAAAGTCTCTGATGAAGATTCATTTTCTTGGGTCCTGCTTTCTGCCTGGAAGAATGTTGAGTAGTCCTTATCGGTGGCAAAACAAGCACAGGATCCAGCTCAGCTTCTTTTGGAGTGAAACATGACTACTTTTTAAAGAGATATTTTCTCCATTCATGTCCATTCTGTGCCCTCTGCAAATCTTGACCTTAACCAGAATTTTAAAAGGGACTACTTCTGCACAGGCATGATCCTACACTCACTGGGAAAATGCTCATTGTTTTATTTGTTTGCTAAGGCAACTACAACAATATAAGGAGTTGAGGAAAGACTGTTTCTTAGTGAAATGTTACTATGACAAAATGCTGTAAACAATGAGCTTAAATCAGAGAGAAGTTTTCAGAGGTTTCCATCCATGGTTGGCTGGACCATCACTTTGGAAGTGGTGATGAACATTGTGATGAAAGCACATGGAAGAAGAGATTGCTCATCTCTTGGTAGCCAGGAAGCAAAAAGAGAGGAGAGGTCAAGATCTCAGAATATCCCCTCAAGGACATAGTCCAATTCCTTCTACTAGGCTATCATCCTTGAAGGCTCCACTATCTCTAAGTGGACTGAGGACCAAGCCTGCAGTACATGGGTCAGCCTGTGGTAGGAAGGCAGCAGCTTAGTACCCTCCTACCAGAACCTCTGAGAGGTCACCTGAAAATTTGGGGTATTGCCACGTTCTCCATATCATCACTTTCATGGTTCCCACAGTTTCCTCTTTAGGTTCTGGGAGTCTCTTGTCATCAAGGCTGTTGTGTTAGAGAGAAAAGAGTCACGTGTAGAGAGGCTAGCATGGGAACCTGGTGGCCAGAGCAGAAACAAAACAAGAACTGTTTTCTCAGTGTCCACAATCTCTCTCCTGTGCTCTGAGGACTTCCATAAGCATTTATCCTTGGTCCAAATGCTTGTCATTCATGCACCCATCAGCATGACCGCACTGTACATCCTCTCTGTGTCAGGAGTTTGCTGGCACAGGCATCTGTCTACTAAAAAACACATGGACCCCCTGCTGAGGCTTGCTGCCCTCTGACGTGGGTAGGGAAAAGCAGAGGCCATGGGAGGTGTCCTTGACCAAGTAAGTAATATGCTCTCTGTGATACTGTACTTTCCTCTGTAAAATAGGATAATAATTGCCAGGATGTCACAGGGCTAAGAAAGAAGTAAAATGGACTGTGTGTGAAGATGCTTCACCCGCACCCACCGCAGGTAGCAGCTCACCTGCGCACTGTTTTGGCAGGTGTTGACTAGAGAACTATAAAGCAATTATATCTGTGATGATAACACCAACAGTAATAAGTGCCAGCACTTGCACAGTACTAAAGACATGCCTCATATGTTTCTAGGTCTACCATGCGTGTTCCCTCCTCATGAGTTCTTACAGTCCTTACAGTCCTTACTGGCTTCACAGTTAGCCAGTCACAAAGTGACTCTTGGGCTACAGGGTTCAGCCCCAGAATCCATGCTCTTGGCCATACTCTTGGGCTGCCTCCCTGAGATGGTTTCTGTTTTTGCTGTTCCCCAAACCTGGTAAGTCATTCTATTACATTTATTCTTTTCTTAATTTTTATTAGCTCTTCGAGAATTTCATACAATATATTCCGGTTGTATTCACCACCCTCAAGTCTTCCCAGACCCTGCCTCCCTTTTCTTGCCTACCTAACTTTATGATGATTTCCCCTTCTTCCTTTGCCTCCTCCTCGTCCTCCTCTTCTTCTTCCTCTTCTCATTCTTATTTGTATTTTATTCTCCTTCTTCTTCCTCACCAATTAAATCCAGTTTGTCCTATCCATATACTTCTAGATATCTGGCCTTGCACTGGACCTTCGTTGATCTACCAAGGAATACATATTCTAAGAACACTGATTTTTCTCTGCCCCAGCAACTATCAAATATCAATAGCTACTCAGCTGAGGCGGGACATTGAGCCACCTTTCTTCTCCATGCTGGGATTTTGTCTGGCTTGAGCTCACATAGGTTCTGTGCATGCTGTCACAAGCACTGTGAGTTCTTAGGGGTCACTACCCTGCAGTGATGGGAAAACACTGTTTCTTTGTAGTTGCCCAACACCTCTGGCTCCATCCAGTCTGCTGCAATGATCCCTGAGCCTTAGGAGGAGAAAATGTGATAGACGTTGTATTTAGATCTGTACATTCCATATTTTCTTTCTCTCCACTGTGACGGATTGTGAGTCTTAGTATTAACTGCCATCTGCTGAAGAAAAAAAAAAAGCTCCTTTTGATGAGAGTTAAGAGATTCATGCAAATCCAGTAATGATTCCATCACTCCTCCACTGTCTACAGCAGCATGAGTCGTCAGAGTGAAGCTTTGTGACGGACATGGGTCAAATGGATGAGGCCAACATCCTCAAGGGAGACGTCACAATAAATATAGCTAAGACTCAGTGAAGCAAGGGTTCCACAGAAAGAGGGCAAATTGCCTGCTGTAAGAGGGAGAGTAAGGGGTTAAACTGGAGGTCACCAAGGAGACTGCAGCTCTGTGTCTTATGACACTCCAAATGCCCTTTTTGTGGCTAAACAACCTTTAAGCTGAAGTGGCTTCTGTATCAGAGGCTGGCGTCTGAGCAGTTCCCAACTGCCACACTCGACCACGACAGCTGTGTCCTCAGAAAGCCCTAACTTCCCTATAATAACATTTACGTTGTGGTTTTGAGCTCTTCCCGTGTGGTCTTTTCCAAAGAATCATGGGAAGAATTTCCCTAATAGCCGTATCATGTTTATCATTACTTGGTAAGGTGGGGGGTAGGGAGGCCATCTCACCCTGTAAACACACCACTCAACTCATAAATCATCCTAAAACGTCCTGAAAATCCACAATGCCCAGCCAACTGTGTTGCTAGACCCTCAGTCCTGCCTCCCCGTCTCTCTTTGGAGTGTAAGCTTTGTTTTGGCTGTTCTCTAGCCTGACTGCTTGGCTATGAGAAGGACTGCTGTGAAACCCTCACCTGCTGCTAGCAGTTGGACAGAGGCTGCTGTCAAGGATAGGGAACTGGGAGAAGGCATGGGGTCATGGATGCTCCTTCTTGGCACAGGGCTAGAAAGATGGTTTGAAAGCATAGGGGGAGGCAGGCACTGTGGCACACTCCTGTAACCCTAGCACTTGGAGGGGGGCAGAGGCAGGTGATTCTCTGTGAATATGAGGCTAGCCTGGTCTACAAAGTGAGTCTAGGACATCCAAGGCTACACAGAAAAACTCTGTCTCAAAAACAAAAACAAAAACAAACAATCAAAAAACATAGGAGGATGATCTTGAACACTAGACTTAAAAGTATGGAGTTTTGGCTGGCATGTACCTCAGTGGTAGAGTTTTAGGTTATAAGATGGCCAGAGCCTGAATCTGTGTTAGGCCAGTGCTGCAGACATTTAAAAATATAAACATATGCAAACACACAGGGAAAGCTCTGATACATTGCATAAGTTAACAGATAACATCCATTTATTGTCTTTTCCCCAGTTTTTCGATATTGGGAATTTTTTTTCAAGTGATCAGGCATCATCAATTTTATGTGCAGAAAAAAAGATTTTATTTTTAGAAAAAGAAAAGCCTTCTCATTTGCACAGAATTCCAAAGTGCAGCATCTAATTAAGTCACAGGTTAGTGTGCTGTGGGTGACTGTGTAAGGGCCTCTGTAACCCAGGCAACTGACAGAGTGGACACTGTGTTCTCCCAGCCAGCCTAAGAGACACCCCTTGGCTGCTGCCTCCATGAGATCAGCCTGAGGAGCTGGTTGGCCCCAAAGTAAATTGGGCCTTTTTCTTCTCTTTTCTCTGAGCCATATAGTCCTCCTCGTCATCTTCCCTCTCTCTGCTTCCTTCACACACAACAAATACCCCACACTTCAAATATTTTATTGAAACAAAGAATAAATACAGGAAAGTGTGGCTCACCCTAGCTTGAGTACTGTCTCCTTCCATTCCTTGTCTTCTCCAAGAAAGACTCACACCCTGTGTGTGCATGTGTGTATGTATGGGGGGGTTAAAGCTTAGTTTGCATACAGATCCATTTTCTCATTCAAACAGTTACAGGTTGTCCATATTTCTCAAGCACAGCTTAGCCTGGGCTGCAAAGATGGGTAAGTCCACAAGGAAGCCAGGAAGCCACAGTCCAGGTTAAAGTCAGACAACCTCCCCCGCCCACACACACACATAAAAAAAAATGTAAGACAATGGCAAGGGAGGCAGAGGTGGTAGGAGAAAAATAATGAAGAGTAAGGCTGGGCAGCAGTTGAAGACACCTTTAATTGCAGCAGTTGGGAGGCCGAGGCGGGTATGTCTCTGTGAGTTTAAGGTCAATTTGGTCTACATAGTTAGTGAGTTACAGGAGAGCCAGGGCTACACAGAGAAATGCTGTCTAAACAAACAAACAAACAAAACAGTGAAGAATAGGAAGGATATAATGGGATGGGTGAAAATGGTGTGACTGTTTCTCTAAAACTACAAAAGTTCTAAGTGAGGAGGTGATGTCTAATATCTAAGCAGGCCTTATGTCTGCCAGAGAGATGAGAGAGCAGGAAGGATGATCAATGCACAGGAAACAGCATGTTCAAAGACCCCCAAAAAGGGGAAATAGGGCACATGCGGGCTCTAGTAATGAAGTGAGGTAGGCATGGCTGCTCCAAGAAGCAACAACAATAAGCAATGGAGACTGGATCTAATGAACCTTCTACCATAGGCCAGGTCTTTGTTCCTCTGCAGAGACTCACTTTTCACGTCTGTTTTCTTCACCCTCCTGAATTTGACTGTGTACTCCACCTCTGTCTGGGCTGTGACTCGAGTCCCAGAGTGTCCTAGTATAGAAGGAGAGATCATAGAACTGCCAGGTGCCTGGGTGTGTGCTGGGTATAAAAGCTGGAAGGCATGCTGCATACAAACAAGGACTGCTAGCTATAGCCATGGTGATAGTGATGAGGATAAAGGCGACTGTAGAGTATTCATCTTTTGACTACGACAACACAACTCATGTTGGCTACTTAAGAGAGAAGCAAAGTTTATTTGGGCTCAAAGCATAGGAAGTGTTACGTCCTCCCATCATGATATACGTTCTACTGAGGGTGCATATATCTATGTGATTTGTCTTAGCCACTTTTCAATGGCTATGAAAAAAGCACCATGACCAAGGCAACTCTTTTTATAATACTTTTTATTGGTTATTTGGGAATTTTACATCATGAACCCCAATCACTTTCCCTTCCCAGTCCTCCCAGGTCTGCCCCTTGACCTCAGGACCACCCTGTCCTAATAAAAAGAAGAAGAAAAAGAAAACAAGAAAGTCTAGCTGTGTGGCCCATATTACTCACTGGAGAGTGATCAAACTCCTGATAGCCAGTTCCTTAAAGAAAAGAGTTCTTCCCTACCCACACCCCAGCCAGAAGCCATCAGTTGTGGAGAACCACACTTCAGCATCCTCATCACATTTTTTAAGAGTTCTCTTCAATGGCTTCCTATCTATTGCTGGGTAGGGGTTGTCACAGAAGCCTTCTGTGTCCCTCTTTCTCAACTGTGAGTCTTCAGTCATCAATACTATGGCAAAAGTAGTTTCTGAACCCTTTACAGTCAGCAGGAGCATGGATCATAGACTTACACATGGTTTCTGGCAATAGCACAGAGGTAACAGGTCACAGATATCAACACAGACCCCAGCTGCAGTAGGACCATGGAGAGCTCACAGATACCTGGATGGTCTCAGCTGGTAGCCCAGAACAAGGACATCTGTATGGCCTTTGGTGGCAACTCAGGCCAAGGACATCAACATGGCTTCCAGCTGCTGTAAGACCATGGGCCTCCACATGAACTTCCAGCATCAACACGACCTGGAGCAGCAGACCAGGGATACCAGAGCGGCCCGCAGGGACAGCACAGACCGTGGAGGTCTTTCAGGGAGGTACAATACAGAAAATGAGCCGTTCTTCATCTTCATCATGTTATTGCTCAGAACCCAGGCAATCATGCAGCTGGGCAGCATGTTCGGGGGGGGAGTGCAAGCTCCAAACTGCTGCCCACCACCTGTAGACCCTGCGCAACAACACGTTCCCCTGTCCACCACAGCCCTCTCCCACACCTGTCACTGCAGTGCTTCTTCAATTAAGCCTCTCTCCACTGCTTCCTCACAAGGCTCCATTCCTCTAGCTTTCCCACCTCTCCATCAAATATTCTTTTGTCATAGTGCATTGAAAACTGCTGTATGTTACAAAGCATTTTTTTTTCCTGCTTGCCCAGATAGCTTTGCATGCAGATATTCGTTGCAACAAGTCATTGGTCTGGTCAAGGTGGTAGCACAGACTGCGGACATCTGCATGGCCTTCAGTGGTAACAGGCCACAGACATCAACACAGACCCCAGCTGCAGCAGTACCATGGACCCACTCTCTGAAGCATCATAAATACTAGACCATTGCCAAAACTTGTCTCAGCTATCCTCCTGTTGGCATCCAGTGTCAGGGTGATGTTGCAGCTAGGCAGGGTGTCTGGGGAGTGGGTTCTGTGTGAGCTACTGGCTGCTGCACCACTCCCTGCCCTCAATGTCTGCCATCCCGAGGCTCACCAGGCTCAGTCTTATAGAAGAAACAGTTTATTGGGAGTTTACAGTTTTAGAGGGTGAGTCTATGACCACCATGGTGGGGAGAATGGCAGCATGCAGGCAGGCATGGCCCCAGACCAATAGCTGAGAGCTCACATCCTTACCCAAGTTGAAGACAGAGAGCACTAAGTGGGCATGGTGTGAGCTTTTAAAGCCTCAAAGCCCACTCCCAGTGACACACCTACCCCAAAAAGGCCACACCTCCTAATCCTTCCCGAATAGTTCCACTAACTGATGACCCAGTATTCAAATATAAGCCTGTGGAGGCCTTTCCCATTCAAACTACCACATGGTCTTTCTCACTTCCCTTTTAAAGCCGCCAGGATTTAGTGACCTAATCTAATCTACTTCCCAAAGGCCATACCTCTGCACACAATAGAAGCAATTAATTTCCCTTCTCTTAATCTACTAAAATAAAACTTGGAATATTAAACTCCTACATGAGTCTACAGAGAAAACCACAGGAGGTGGCAATGATCAAATGTTTTCTCCTGACGCTGGAGGAAAAACCCCTAAATGGGCCTCATGGAGCAAATTTGTTTGTGTATTCCAAAGGGATGGAGTTAGTAAAAAATGAAGAGGACTTTTACCTCAGGAATTAGAGGTAAAAGGCTGATGTTGGTATAATGTTCTTTTGAAATGTATACACCTTACCCTTGTTCATTCAAATGCCGATTTCTCTCTCCCACTCTCTGGTTTCAATCGGACATTGCATTGTGATACTTATTCTAAGCATCACCTGTCTCAACTTTGTGTAAACATGCCAAAATAAAGCAACTAGCCACAATGTTGAGCAACAAAAAGGAAGCAGGAAGAGAGGGAGGGGCCAGAGGAGAGGAAGGTGGGAGGCAGAGGAGGAGTAGAGAAGGGCAGAGGAGAGGAGAACAGAAACAGGGGAGAGATCTTGGAATGATCTTGGAGAATGAACCGGACCTAAGATTTCACTACAAGCAAGTATAATGTGGGAAATCTAAATGTTAGGAAACTATCAGGGCTTGGAGGTTTAGGATAGACTAACTATTACCCAGCATTGTATTCTAGGTTAATTAAATAAATCATAGTCTCTGTGTGGTGATTTGGTTATACAGTTGTTTAGGATTAACAGCAGCATTAATAAAAGATAATTATTAGTAACTATTAATTGTACTTACAACAGGCTGAGAAAGTCAGAAAGTGATTATGTAATTTACACACATACACACACACACAGTGGCAGGGAGGGGGGAGGAAGAGACTGCCTTGGGACTTAACCTCCACAGTCCATAGTCATAAGGCTGAGTTGTGAACCTCTGCTGAATGCACTGATCTTTAAGAACATGTTGTGTTTTTGTTTTTGTTTTTCAGGTTTATGTGGAATGTTCATGTAAGAGGCCACAGGAATTGAACATCAGCGCTGTCTGGAGGTCCGACCTGGATCAAGTGACCACAGCAAGAAAAGACTTCATGCACTCAACGTTGCAGGGTTGGGAACAGAACCATAGAACAGGCTGCCGGGCAGTTCTCAGAACTTCAGAGGTTACTAGGCCCTCCAAGACAGTCAGGGGATCTCCTGATGTTCTACATGCTGTAACAATTTCACCCCAATCCCAGGCCCACCCCCACATCAGCATCAGGGAACTCTCATGCCTGATTACTAGTGGTAGAGAAGAGAGTTGTCTGTGCCAAGATTCTGTTTTTGTATTTTTCTTTCTCGAAATGTTCTTTGTCAGACCAAATTTCTGCACATATATGGTGTGTATGTTTCAATTTTTTATTATAAAAGTTATATACTGTAACTATACTGTAATATTAGAAAAATATTAAGGTCAAAACATAGAATGACTGTGAGGTCATTATCCAGAGATAAACTGCACTGTGCTTTGGGGTATTTTCTTTCATTCATTCACGGTGCATATTTTATGAACACGCATTCATGATGGGATTTATTACATATCTCCTAACACTTGTATCATATTATGAGTAGTTTTATATCCCATCTCTTACACTTACTAACATGAAGAGATGGCCTCTCCCTCTGCATAGATGCCAAAGCTCTGAAAAGACTAAGGGAAACAGAGACAGAGTCAGAGTGTAATGTCTGCTTTCAAAATCGTACATGTGCTCCACAGAAATGAAATTGTGTGATTAAATGTTCACTGAAGACGGAGATTTTGAATCTCCATCCAGTGAGATTTATTCTTTCTGAATCAAAGCTCTAAGAAAGACAAAGTTCTGAGAGCTTGGAGAAGTACAGACTTACATGAGATGCCACCTTGGTCCTTCTCTCTGCTTGTTTAACTTAGTCCTCACACCTCATAATTCCCCCGTACCTCATGCCTCCCTCCCACCCTCCCTGCAATCCACTGCATTCCTCTCTTTCCCCACAGCTTTGTCTCTTCAGAACTCTGTATCTTTATCTTGCTGTGTATAGCCGTTTTCGCCAGGCTTCTTTTCCTTAGCACAGTGCACTGGAGTTGCTCTCCATATGATTATATGTATGTAAATACTAGTTACTTTTGATCACTGGCCAGTATTTCCCAGTACAGAATGTGCGCCAGTGTTGACTTAACTGTTCACCAGTCAGGTGATACACATGACTTTCACTTGTTAAACGAATATTCTATCCTATGGGGGTGTGTGTGTGTGTGTGTGTGTGTGTGTGTGTGTGTGTGTGTGTGTTTAACATTTTAGGTTGTTCCCTTATCATAAGTATCCATATAGAGGTATACAAATATAACATTTATATTTGTATACCTCTATATACTGTACATGCATCTGAAGCTCTTAACAAGCATGTATTGTGTCTTTCTAAACACAGGAAAATACAAAAAAAATATAAAATACAGATGCTTCCAAAACTATATTTAATTATATAAGATTATACTACACCCCATGTCTCAGCACTTGGTATCATGGTTAAAATAAGAAGGAGTACTTTAACTTTGTGGTCACAAATTCTGCCTGCCAAGTGGGACTAGCCAAGTGCTTTGTTTCTTGAATCATGAACATGAGTATGATTGGATTCCTATCTGGTTACACTGTTCATAGAAGGACATGTCTTTCGACAGTAGGCTCTCTTGGTTTACACAGAACAGGTGGGCTGTTCAAGGGTAGATGCAAAGCGGGTTCTACTAGAACAGCGTGGTGATTTTCTGGTCACACTTGAGAGCTTGAAGCCAAAGCCACCAACAGAGAAATGATAAGGGTGGCATCTCCTGCTGCATGAAGAGATGGCCTCTCCCTCTGCATAGTTGCCAAGGCTCTGAAAAGAATGAGGGAAACAGAGACAGAGTCAGAATGTGATGGCCGCTTTCAAAATCGTGCATGCGCACCACAGAAACGATTGGCTAGAACAGAAAGTTCACAAAGCCAAAAGTAAAAATTCCTAATTTCCCTATTTCCAGAGAACTGCAGCTAATAATTTCAGTTGTCCTTCCAAGAAACACACAGACACACCTCCTTATGTAAGTATACGGAATACAGTTTGCTTCCTTTGCCTAACAGTGCCTCTTGGACATAGTTCATCCTGGTGCAGATGGAGTCAGGTCACTTTTCCTTGTGTATGAATTCTTATTGTACAGATGTTCCAGAGTGTTAGCCAAGTTCCTTATTGGTGAAGAGTGTATCAGCAGGGTTTGGATGGTTTAGAAAATCCTGTTCCGACTAAGACACCAAGCAGCGGCCTGGCCAAAGCCCATTTAAACAAACTAAAGAAGGTCTGACCTTGGAATTTTGAAACAGAAATTATTGAATTCTTTTCAATCAGTTAAAAAAGGAATTTCTTAAATTAGAAAACTGGACTAGTGGCCCTGTCCTTACCTAGGGAAAACGTCCCTTGAACTTTGACGCCCCTTCTTTATTAGACAATGCCTCCCCCTGCTGGACATTCACTATAGCTGCATTTCTGGTTCAGTTTCTACTTAAATAGTCATACTTGAATCATTATTCCCCCTACCTTTTTTTTGGGGGGGGGAGGGGAGAGCTTAAAATAGTTAACTAATTAATATCCGGATACATTTTATTTATTTTCAACAAAATAAAGTAACAAAGCAAAAAGCAATAAATACAAGTGGCTCCCCTGATCTTTTTGCCATCCTTACTCTCTTCCCTAGAAGTTACAATCAGTGGTGTGGAGTGCATCTTCTCAGACCCATTTCTGTTGTCTTCACCCATTTTACCATCCACAAATGAAACACACTTTGTTTCTTTTTGTGCCATATTTGTGGGTCTATGGTAGAGATGTTGGTTTGACATATTTAAGAGTTAAAGTTAGTTGTGAGACACCGTTTGGGTCCTGGGAATCAAACCCAGGTCCTGTGGAGCAGCAGCCAGTGCTGTTAGCCACGGTGTCACCTCTCTAGCCCTAAAATTTATTTTCTTAAAAAGTATAGAAGCATCTCCAAGACATATTTAGTGAAAAATCAAATCCCATAATCGTCTCAATATTATCATTTATTATAACTGATATAAGAGCTTTATCTGTGTTGTATGTGTGCATATCTGTGTATATGTACAAATTCACACATGTGCTGTGACAGGAGTCGCATACTCTGCAAGGACACACGAGACTATAGAAACAGCTGTTTACCTATTTTGAGGAAAGAAACTTGGTAGCATAGGAATAAAGAAAAAAAAAAACACTGTTCACTCTCTTGTCCTTTTTTATGATTGTAAACTTTGTTTCACGCTTGGATATTAACTTTAAAAAAATAAATTAGGATTTAGAAGGAAAGATCCCAAGGGACCCTGCTGCCGCACTTCTAGAATGCTGCTAGGCAGAGGGTGGTGTCGGGCATTTGGGTAGAGTTGGTTCAGCCTGCAGATGTCTGTGGAACTTGCAGCAACGTAACTAACAGATTAGGGGGATGCAGTGCAGAAGAGCCCACTGGGCAGTGGGTTAGCTAGGGAAGGGCCAGAAGATCAGGCTGCAATTCACCTGTGTTCTGACTTAAGCCATGTACTTACGAGTTCATCACACAGTCGGGGTGAGCGCTGTGGTCCACACACATTAAGAACTTCACTGGTCTACGGAAGGAAAACAGTACTTAGGAGGTTATCCAAATAATAATCCGCCCATTAAGCATTTGAGATGTGCCTGCAAGGTGCTGGAAACTCAAAACTCATCCTTGAAGATCCCACAAGCCACTCCTTTATAAGCAGTATTAGCTGGGCTGGGCGTCATGGCGCATATCTCTGTGAGTTTGAGGCCAACCTGCTCTACACAGAGTTCCAAGATAGCTACACAGGGTGACCCTGTCCAAACTCCCTTCTCACAAAGCCATTTACCAAGCACTTACTATGTGCCTGAAATTTTGGATTGTGTTTTATTCAGATCATTGCATTTAACCCTTCAACCATCCAAAAGAGTTGCAGACTGAACCTGATCATCCAACTGTGTGTGAAGAGTTATAATTTTTCTGTATATAGGTTAGATGTCCAGAAATGTGTATTTGCTTAGTTTTCCGTTTAAAGTGGAGAGTAGGTGGCACCTAAGCTCTGCATTTGTGTGAGCATGAGCAAAGGTGAATCAAAGGGCAATGGTTAAGATCAGGGAGGACTGGAACAGGGATGGCATCACCCACACACCTGGAGGCTTTGGTCAGTTTGGAGAATGGTACAGCCCATTCAACTTTGGGGAGGCAGAAGGCAACAAGATTATGGTGTTGGGCAAGAATACTCCTGATGCCATTTCCACCCAGGCACATCCATAGTGTCTAAGAAAGCTTTCCGGTGTTGAACTGAAAAGCCGTCAGGCTTGCACACTTAAGAGCTGAGATGGTGGTGGCAGCGCACGCCTTTAATCCCAGTGTTCAGGAGGCAGAGGCAAGTGGATCCCTGAGTTCAAGGCAGCCTGGTCTACAGAATAAGTTCTAGGGCAGCCAGGACTATATGGAGAAACCATGTTGTGAAAGGGGTGAAGGGGTTAGAGAAAGACAGAGACAGGAATTCTGAGCCCAAAAGAGGATTAACACTACCCCAAGCTTAGAGCCAAGCTTTGCTAATGCTTAGGTAGAAAAGCCCTTGATGACACCTGAGGCAAAGCATCTAAAGTGCGGATCACAATGTCTCAATAAACAGTAGCTGCTATGATTTTTTTCTTCCATCTGTGGTCAGGTCCCATCTTTCAAGCAAGTGCCCATTTCATTATCTTTTATACTGTGATTTGAAGATATGGGAACCACAGCGCTTGGTCTCCAATCTCATCACACATCAAAGGCTGGAGGGAGAAAGCAGCCTTTGATGTGTAAATGATAAACTTCTGCTTTCAGGACCTTCCAGCTGTCCTTAAAATGGGCTCAGGAAGGTGTTCCCTGCCCCCACGGTCCTTGGCAACGCAGAAACCACTATGCACGGTCTAAACCAACCCTTTGAATCGCTCTAACCCCGCAAAGTGGTGATGCATAGCGCCACCTACGGGTAGTCATCGATACAGCTGTGCTGGAACCCCAGGGCTTCCAGTCTGTCTTCCAGGATCTTCACACTGCCTTCGCCACAGGATTCCCTAAAACACAGACAGATGTGGGCAGAGTGAATGGAATTCTATGTAAGAAGTGGGAAATAGTAAGAGCTGGAGGGGACGGGAACTCCACAAGGAGAGCAACAGAACAAGATAATTTGAACACAGGGAACTTCCCAGAGACTCATACTCCAACCAAGGACTATTCGTGGAGATGACCTGGAACCCCTGCACAGGTGTAGCCCATGGCAGTTCAGTGTCCAAGTGGGTTACATAGTAATGGGAAGAGGGACTGCCTCTGACATAATCTGATTGGCCTGCTCGGTGATCACTTCCCCCTGAGGGGGGAGCAGCCTTATCAGGCCACAGTAGAGGACAATGCAGCCACTTTTGATGAGAA
Organism: Psammomys obesus; assembly: GCF_907164565.1. Classification (NCBI taxonomy): domain Eukaryota; kingdom Metazoa; phylum Chordata; class Mammalia; order Rodentia; family Muridae; genus Psammomys; species Psammomys obesus. Next base: position 26,539,132 of record NW_026596051.1, on the reverse strand, counting down.
CTGATAGACTAAGATCAGAAAGAAGAGGAGAACCTCCCCTATCAGTGGACTTGGGGAGTGGCATGCATGCAGAAAGGGGAGGGAGGGTGGGATCGGGAGGGGAGGAGGGAGGGGCTTATGGGGAGATACAAAATGAATAAAGTGTAATTAATAAAAAATTTAAAAAATTATCTATAAAAAAAACACAGACAGATGTTTTTTTGAAACAGATTAGAGAAGGAGGAAACGATAGAAGAAGCTGTTTCAGAGTTAACCAAAGATCTTTAGGCCACTCCCGGATGTTCTTCCCTCACGGAGAACACGGGAAAGCGTGTGGTCTAGACGCTGTTGCTTCTGGGAAATCTACAGTCTAGCAAAGAATGCACTGAACATCCATCTCCCAGAGAGAAGCACAGGGGGCCAGGGATGGCTTGTGCTGTGCCGTTTGCCATGTGTAGCCATGACGGCCCCGCTGCAAACATTTGCAATGGTCCCCAGGGGCTGACAGGATGATAACTTTGAATCTGCTCAACCTACACTAAAAGCTTCAAACAACAAAAGCATACAAAGTTTAAAATGTTAGAGAAAGCAAAAGAGAAAAAGATCATTGCAAGTGTCATCCCTAGACATAATTACTGCTAACAATTTCTAGGCGGCATTAACCCCCACGTGCCCGCAGTCACGCATTCCACAATTCAGTTAGCCAGTCGATGCTGGCCTGAAAATTCTGAGTAGAAAATTACATAAGCAAAACAATTCAGACGTTTTCAATTGCACTCCATGTTGATCGGCTCAGGGAAATCTCTTACTGACCCACCCTGACTCACCAGGGTGTGCATCATCCGTGGTCCAGCCCAGCCACACTGGATAACACCTGTTCATTGGTCACTCTTAGATGTCAGATGGACTGTCAGGGACTTGTAACACTTATTATTGTTCTCGAAATACCCAGAGCAGTCATACTGGCAGTCTGGATATGCCAGAGGAGCCGTGTGCTTTCTCTAGTTTAGATATATGGATGCTGAGCTGCTGAGGTTGCTAATCCTAGAAGAGAAACTCTATCTATGAAATTCTGCTGAAGAAAAAAGAAATTGTGCTGGTTTTGCTGCCATACTCCGCACCTCAGAAGTTAGGCCCACAGTGCATGCACGCACTGAGTCGCTCTTCATTTCAGCTTGCCTTGGAGGCATGTATACAGCACAAGGGATGTTTTCAAGCTAGATCACATTCATTTTTTTACTACAGTATAATATTGTTGTTCTACTTTATTACTAGTTATTATTTTTGTTTCTTAGTGTGCCCAATTTATAAAAGAAACTTCCTCATAGGTTGTACAGAGAGGAAAAAATGCAATCTTCCACTAGGCATTTGAATCACATTCCCAGGGTGGAGGCGCAACAGTATATAAACTTACACTTCCCATGAGGCTTTGTATGCATAGCATTGGCATGCTACCAGTGTGATTGTGTGCTTTAGCCCATGTCTGTATGTATCTGGCTAAATACACGCACACACACACTCACACACACCAGTTTGTAAACTCTGCATGTGTAATATATACATATGTCTATATATAAGTATGTATACATATATGCCACATTTGTAGACTCCGCATTTAAGCACACATATGTATATATAAGTGTATATGTCAGTTTATAAACTCTTCATGTATGTATGTGTAGATGTGTGTCTATATATAATTATGCATTGCACATATGCCATTGTTTATAAACTCTGCATGCTCTCCCTTACAGATCATGTTTCACATAGCAAACTCCCTGTTTTGAAGACTTAAGTTGATTCTTGTATTTCATTGTCACTTAAACTATAACAAAGCTTGTTGAAAATTCATTTTGTACATATTAATTTTCTGTTTCTTTGGCATAAACTCCTAAAAGTAGGCTTTCTTCCATCAAAATTTAAAATCCAATTTGAGGCTCGGAATTTTTCTAATATAATCTTAGCAACTTCAGCATAAGATTTTTTTTTCTTATTAAGTCAAGAATTTTTACCTAGAGAAAGCTCACAGCTTCTGTGGCATATCCAAGTTGCGAGCATGACTCTTCTAGTGCCTTAAGGATAAGGCACAATAATAAGAATTGTAAGTCCATGACAGCAAAATCACACATGCTGAGCATGTCCACTACCCTCGTTCCAACCAATATTAAATCTCTTCCTCATGATGCTCACAATTAGCAGGAGGACTAAAACATCCATGGTAGACACATTGCTACAAACTGTGGTTAGAACAGAGTCCTGCTGAGTCTATGTGGAATGGGAATAGAAGCAACCTCCCCACCATAAAGCTGGTTGGAAGTGAATGTTCAGTGAGCAAATGAGCAGCTGGAGGAAGTTTCCATAGAAATAGAGTTCCAGGAATGAAGAAGACAAAGTACTGGGTGGTGGCATATTTTAGAACTTTTGTCAGAACTTGGAGCCGATGCCCTTCTCTGGGTCAGGCTTACTACTTAGAAATTTTTAGCCAGCAATAGCATGAGCCTCTAGGATATTGGACACAGGGACAAGGAAAGGATTCTTCTATAGTCACTCTAGAGCCAGTTAAAGCTACAATGCTGACAGTTCTCAGACTGGACGTTTTATGTAAATACATGTCACTGTGTTCAGTTGAAGCTTGTCATAGGATGTTTTAAGATTCATATCTTTAGTAAGATCATTACCAGCAAAACAGGTTGACACAGTTCTCACCTCATGCTTGCTGCAATCTGGTTGCCTAAAATTAATCCCTAATAAGATACAACTTATAAACTGTAATCTTCATTGCTTTCTTTAGATTTTGTGTTCAAGTGCCCACTAGTTAGCTCCCAGCCTGCAAGCAACTCTATGCTGTGGCTCAAATGTTCAAGCAGGTGCACTTCTTTTTGTTTATTTTTATTTTTTATATTAATTACAGTTTATTCACTTTGTATCCCAGCTGTAGCCTCCTCTCTCATCCCCTCCTAACTTCACCTTCCCTCCCTCATCTCCTCTCATGCCCCTCTCCAAGTCCACGGATAGGGGAGGTCCTTACTCCCTTCCATCTTAGCCTGTCTTATCCAGTCTCATCCAAACTGGCTGCATTGTCCTCCCCTGTGGCCTGGCAAGGCTGCTCTCCCAGCTCAGGAATAGGTGATCAAAGAGCCAGCCACTGAGTTCATGTCAGAGACAGTCCCTGTTCCCCTTACTAGGACCATTTCATGGATATAATCTGATCACTTTTAAATCCCTCCTGCCACAGAAATGAGGAGATGAGATGATGTTAAAATGACATTTTCTAAATGTAGGGTCAAATAACAAAATCTAATAGATATGACAACATAAATACTAGAAAAGAGAAATTCCTTACAAAAAGTAATTAAAAAAAAACAAGATATAATGCTTTTAGGAAACAGTAAGTATAATTTGTTTTCTAGGAAGAAAAATGCAGATCTTGGTATAACTTATATGAAAAACAGTTTCCAAAGCTGTTGTAATATGTTACCCAAAAGGGGGCAAAAATGCACATCATGAGGTTAGACTCAGGGCATGTTTCATGTTAGAAAGGGAATTTACCAAAGTTCTCTTGACACACACACTCAGTAGCAATGCTTCCTTGGGTTTGGCAATATTCTGCACACAGCATCAAGGCTCTGAAGATTAGGGCCCAGCTCTTCTCTAAAACAGGCTGTGGCCTCACTGCCAGGCTTTGGGGGCAAATGGATTTAACTTTTTAATCTGGCAATATTTAAGGCACAGGTTTGCAAACCGTGAGGTAAGCAAGTGTGTACACAAGTGTGTGTGTGTGGTCTTAGGCTGCTTGACAGTGATGTTCATTTCTGGAAAAAAAAGAGCTCTGCCTTTGCTTATATAAGTTGGGTGGTTGTTGAGAAGCTGTGGGTCTTCCAAATGCTGGTCCTCACCAGTTAGCAGTACCTAGTTGCAGAAATGGTTACTCCATTGAGAGCAAAGGCTTCATCACAGAGCACTGGGCTGATTTTGAAAACCCTTGTGAAGGATTGACCCTTCAAGTGATAAGAAGAAGAAACTAGTTTTGACCCTCAGAAATATAAGAAATTCATGTACCCAAAGGAATCATGAAGGGTAGCATGTATTGGGCTGGAAGCACACTGGCATTCCCAACTGTTGTCCTTCTTTTCATTAGAAGCAGAAGGCTGGCGGGTCCCAAAGCCAGGGCCCTAATGCGCGAAAGGGCCCTGATCAGATCATATCCAAGCAAAGCAAGACCTCACAGCTAGCATCCCAAAGCCCCAATACTTACACATCGGGTCCCCCAACTTCATGCATGACCCAGATCTCAATTCTTGTGACTTTATCCTTTTGTAAGTATGGGATTTCAAAATCTGCAAAAAACCTGGGAAACAGAGAAGACATTTATTTTTGTCTGTGCTTCCATGGAGTTGAGGCTGTACTGCTAGGCCAATTTTCCAGCATTGAGCCCTGTCTCCAGACAAAGAGAACAGTTCTTCAAGTCAACACAGTATGATAACTCTCCATCTTGGCTCTTAGTTTATTTTAATATTTATTAAAATTTTTGAAAAGTTTCCAGGAAAGCCAATTGTGGTGGTACACACCTTTAGACCTAGAACTTGAGAAGTAGAGGTGGATGCATCTCTTGGAGTTTGAGGCCAGTCTGGTCTACATAGTGAATTCCAGAATGATCAGGGCTATTCAGAGACCCTGTCTCCAAAAACAGTTTCTAGGGCTCTTTTCACATATCATTTACATGCACGTGTTTATGTGAGGGCGCACATGCTTGTGGGTATGTACAGAGAACAACATTGGATGCTGTCTAGTCTCACAGTGGCCTGGAACTGGCCATGTAGGGGGGGCTGGCTGGACTAGTACGCCCCAGAGATCCACTTGTCTCTGCCACCCCAGCACTTGGATTACAAAAGTGCTAACATTCCCAAATTTTTTACTTGGCTTCTCGGGATCAAACAGAGGCCCTCATGTTTGCAAAGCAAGCATGTTTGCAAATCAATTTACCTTGTACATTTGGAGACTTTCTCACATATTTGTCAGCTATCTATCTATCTGTCTATCTGTCTGTCTGTCTGTCTACAGCCTGATCCTAACCCCTCCCATTTTCCCCTCCTCCCATTCCCCCTTTCCTTCTTCTCATAGAAAGGGAGGCCCCCAAGGGGTAGCAACCCAGCCTGGCATCTCAAGTCGCAGGAGGTATTTGTCAGCTCTTAGTGGTTTAACGGTATAGAGATGGTTCTAATCACTACATCATTCAACTGTTTTATTTTACCTGACTGTACAAAAGCAAGCATTAAATTGGCCCTGGGAAGATTCCCTAGACTTTATTTGTTATCATCTGTGTTGTTTGTTGGTGTTGCAGTTCTTACCCTTTCACAGGATAGGCTCCTTTTGGCTCTGAGCCATTCAGCATGACGTTGATCACCCCAGAACTGTCTCTTGAATACTGCAAGAAGAAACAGAGATTTTGGCACAAGTGAAGTCACATCATTTTTGTGCTTTAAAAGCAACATTTCTTCGGGGTCTTGTTTGTTTGTTTGTTTGTTTGTTTTAAATTGACAATTTTTGGACTTTTAAAAAACTTATATTTGTGTTTTGGCTCCATGCATGTATATATCAGATACCCCTGGAACTGGACTTACAGACAGTTGTGAACTGCCATGTGGGTGCTGGGATTTGACATGGGTCCTTTGGGAGAATAGTGAGAGCTCTTAACAGCTGAGCCATCTCTCCAGGCCAGACAATTTTTAACAGGGGAAAACTTGGTACTCCACCTGGCTAACAGAGATGCACATTGGTTTATTTATTGGAGAAGCAAATTACCTTTTAAGTTCCCCTTGTCATAACTCAGGTACCCTGACCTGAGAAAATGATCGAGAATGCACACCGTCATGTCTGCTAGAATAAACAAGGCTAAGCAGATGTGACAGGTAGCCTTGACATTGCAGTGGCTTCGCACAACGATTCACTCTGCGCCCCCACTGAACATTCACCACGGGTTCATGGTGGTTTGGCCCTTTGAGTTCTCAGTATGAGGAAGTCTCGACACCTGCAAAGTTATTAACTGCCAGGAAGGGAGTAGGGCCAGTCACACACATGTCACTACCACTCACCTCTTATTGGCCCATGTGAGTCGCACATGAATAACGGCTTGCAGCAGAGTACAAACCACAGGTGCAGAAAGCCAGAGTTCTTTGGTAAATAGTACAGTCTCACCACAAGCACTGCACACAGTGCGATGTGGCATGGCTAGCAAGACCAAAAACATGCTCGCTGGCTTGAAACAGCAAGAGAGTGGTGCAGGATTCCCAGGAGGTACAAACATCGCACTAAAGCCTGAATTATTAAAGTGCACTGGTAAGAATCTATAAACATAGGAAATGCTTACATTGGAAACAAAGTGCAAGATTAGATGGACAGAAGGTGAGTTTCGATACAATATAATTGAGCAAGACTGAGGGTGTGGCTCAGACATACTAGCATGCACATGTCCTTGTGTTCAGTCTTTGGTATCAACAAACAAACAAAAAAGTAAATAAATAAATAAGTGGATATCTAAATAGCCTTGCTCTCAGGGTAGGTGGTTAATGTGTTATTGAGCCTCATTGGACCGGCTTACTCACTAATAAAATGACGCCTGATACCAGCTGCTCCTAAACAGAGATACATTTTGTTAGTACTGCTTCCAGCCAGTACCAACAGCAGGAGTTACCTCTTGTGAACCTGAAGTCTGACAACCTCTGTGCTAAAGGGGCAGCATTTTGGTGGCAGGAATATGGATGATCTCATTTTTCTTTCTGTAACTTGCCATTCTCTACCACAAGCAGTGACTGAACTGATGATGGGAAAGAATTGAAAAGGGTGTGGCTATACATGCAACAAAGCTGTAGACAGTATTGGAAGGAAATTCAGTCTCTGAAGCTAGAGAGCCTGTTTTCAAATCCCAGTTCACCTACTTATTACAATTTTAGCTTTAGGAAAGTCTTTTCACCTCATTTTCCAAGTCTGAACAAACAGCTACCTCAGAGGATAACTATAAAGATGAAACTTTTAACATCATGACATTTAGCCTGGGAATGTAGCTCATGGTAGCACCTTTGCTTGATAAGTGCAAATCCTAAAGGTTGATTTCTATCACCACATATAATAGTGATGACAACAACCTTTATTGACTTCTTATACAGTCCGAGCCTTCTCATTACTATACTGAATTAGTTTTGTTCCTGCTTCAACTCTAGTACATTCTAAGGGCTTAAAAATTGAAGGCACTGATACTACTTTCCCCTAATAACATTCTGTTGGAGCACACACCTTAAAGCCAGGCAGATTCATTGTGGCATGTGCTACAACTCTTTGTTTGTTTGTTTGTTTGTTTGCTTGCTTGTTTTCAAGACAGAGACAGGATAGTGCTTCTCTGCGCAGCCTTGGCTGTTCTGAAACTAGCTCTGTAGACCAGGCTGTCCTTGAACCCACAGAGATAGGGCCTTCTACTGTCTTCACCTGGCTCAAGTGTATTTTACTACCTGTTCACACGTCACTCTTTTATAATGATATGTCTTTAAAAGATTTTAGATTAAAGGTTTACTTTTTTCTTTATGTGTATGGGTACTTGGTCTGCATGGGTGCCTGCAGGCCAGAAGATGGCAACAGATGGTGAGCCACTATGTCATTGCTGGGAATTGAAGTGAGGACCGGAAGAGCAGCTCTTAACCGCTGAGCCCTCTTCAAATAATTTGTTTATTTTTACTTTCTAGGCATTGGTGTTTTTCCTGTGTGTATGTCTGTGTGAATGTATCACACTTCCTGGAACTGAAGTTACAGACAGGCGTTAACCTGTGTGTAATGTGTGGGTGCTGGGAATTGATCCGGGGTTCTCTTAAAGAGCAGCCAGTTCTCTAACTGCTGAGCCAGCTCTCCAGCCTATTACAGTTCTTTTACAGGCAGAGTTGAAATGATACCTCTGTAGGGGTCTTAACCCTTCCAGTCTCCAATAAGAGACTCTGGCAGCTGACTGGAGCCTGTATTTCAGATGAAGCCCTCCCTCCAAAGGTGGGAACAAATGCTGCTCTCAGTGGGGCTGTCAGGAGTGCTCAGCATGAGACCTTGTGCTTGCAGGAGGTCCTTTCCTTAGCCCTGGTGGAAGCTTTGATCAAAGTCCTTCCCCCTATCAGTAGAACAGCAGGAGAGCAAAGTAGATAATGGGAGGCAAAGACACCTCACTTCTGGAAGGGGAGGGGTGGAAGTACCCTGTCCTCAACTTGCTTCTTGCACAATAGACATTTAATCACCAGCACTTAGCTGAGGACTTAACCCTCTTTGTTTCTAATCTTTTTTTTTATTAATTACAATTTATTCACTTTGTATCCCAGCTGAACCCCCTCCTTCATCCCCCTCCAATGCTACCTTCCCTCCCTCTTCTCCCATGATCTTCCCCCAGTCCATCTGACCTTAGCCATATCAGGTCTCATCAGGACTGTCTGCATTGTCTTCCTCTGTGGCCTGGTAAGGCTGCTCCCCTTTCAGAGGGAGGTGATCAAAGAGCCAGCCACTGAGTTCATGTCAGAGACAGCCTCTGTTCCCCTTTATTGCAAAGGTTCAGGCAGAGAGCTTAAACTAAAAATGACGCCATTTCATAGTCACTGACGGCCATTATCAATTGTGGAGCTAATATCCTCTGAGACTCAGACATGTCTTAGGAACATTTCTGTGATTCCAGCTTACTGGTAGCCTATCAGCTCTTCTCCCATTAAAGATACTCCATGGACACTTCTGATACCCACATCTAAGTCTTCAGCTTCCCAGGCTCTTCTGTAAAATAGTGATTACTCCTGTTTTTCATAGCACTAAGAATTAGCATGGCTTTGAAACACTAAACACAACCACACCGCAACAGAAATGCTGACTATGCACTGCCCATGTATAGCTAACATTTGCCAAATGTTTCTCTCTGCCCCAGCCACTGCATTAAGTATTTTATCCCCTTAAACCCTCACAACTTTGTGGAACAGAGAAAAGGAGTGAGAGCAGTCATTAAAGTGGAAAGGAAGATTCATTAAGGTAATCTTGACCAAGGCATTCCATCTAGAGTCCAGGTCATAGATTCCACACATGCTCAGCACCCACTCACCCATCCCAGGATTACCTGCATGGATGCACTTTTCCAGTAGGCATCCACAGCATTGTTTTCACAGTCTTCTGATGTGGGGCAGGACTGGTAATCAAGTCCTAAAAGAAAAGTACACAAACACATTTCATGTTGTAAATGTATTAATTCTAAGTACATGCTAACTCCATATTTGGCATGGATTCTGAACAATGTGCACAGGGCATTTACCCTCTCTAAGCCTCAATTTCTCTTGTGGAAAATAAAGAGATGAAGGCAGAGTCCTGCTGGATTGGAATCATAGACTCTGAGATAAGAGTGCAAGACTACACAGCCTATTCACTATACCTACCTAAGCAATTCCCTTAATCATGCCATGCCTCCATCTCCACAACTGAAGAATAGGACGAATGATAGGAGATAATGTGTGTATTCTAGACTTAATGGGTCTAAAGTGCTTGTAACTGAAGTTGGCAAGGTAGATACACTCTTCCTGTTATTGTTATTACCAATTCCTATAGATACCACTTACCTCATAAGATTTGGGAAGGATTTAAAAGAGATGAACACATATGAAAACTTCCAGCACCGGAGGTAAACCCACAGGTTGAGGAGCTGCGATGGGTACAAAGGTCTTACCAGAGGCATTTTCCTGTCGACACCAGCTCAAGAAATCCCCAACCTTGCCATACAGAACATCGCACAGGGGCATGAGGCGACGGGTGTTCTCTGCATAGCTGGTAACGAGTAGGTGGTTATTTTCCCAGAACAGTGACTGATGAGAAACAACCAGGAGTTAAAATACAAACTAAAATGAAAGCGCATTGATTGCAGTGTTATCAGGATGAGCCAGCAGCCATTCCTTAGGGAATCTGGCCTGCTGTAAGCCTGCTGCTCTCTTTTTCCTCATGGCTGTATCACAAACAAGCACGTAGATGAATGGTTCTCAACCTCCCTAATGCTGAGACCCTTAAATCGAGTTCCTCATTTTGTGACCTCCAGCCATAAAATGATTTTAGCTACTACTCCACAACTGTCATTTTGCTACTGTTATTCATTGTAATGTAAATATTTTTGGAGCTAGGGGTTTGCCAAAGGAGTTTCAACCCACAGGTTGAGAACCACTGGCTTAGACTATGACATAATTCTTCTGTAGTGTAAAATAAGTGCACCACTGATATTTTTTTTAATCATTTGTAACCTTTGCATTAAAAATTATTAAAGGACCAGGGTTAGAGGCCTGGCTTTGTCCATGCTAGATGTGTAATCTTGGCCAAGGCATATCATCTCTCTGAGCCTCAGTTTCTACATGTGGAAAATGAGAAGCAGAAGCCTTTGGCTTAGTTCTGTAGCTCTGATTAGGATGGTATGCAGTAACACAATGCAAAGTGCTTAAAAACATCTCATTTTTTTAATTTTTAAAAATTTCTTATTTATGCATTTTTAAGTGTAGGAGTGTTTTGTCTCCATGTACACCTACATGCCAGAAGAGAGCATCAGATACCAGTATAGATAGTCATGAGCCACCATGTGACTGCTGGGAATCGAACTCAGGACCCTTGAAAGAGCAGCCACTGTTTTTAACCACTGAGCCATCACACCAGCCCAAAACCCCTCACTCTATATAGCACACCTGCTACCTTCCAGGATAACTAGTGTCTTCATACAGCATATGTAACAATATTTCTGGTCTCTGTTTCATACAGTCCTAGGTAGTCCAGCCTCTTTGTAGATGGGAAAGGCTACAAGAACTGTTTTGTACATTGGATCCTTAACCCTTAATACAATACCAGGAATACAGAAGAGTTCCAGTACGTTATTTATTGTGTTCATCAAATATCTCACTAAACCTATGAGAGATGTAAGTTTTAAAATTACGCACCTGTCTTTTACCAACAAAGAAGTAGAAAAAAAATGCAGTACAAATGAAAAAATTACACTTTTGGTCATATCTGAGGTGCTTGTGCTTACCTTGTCTCTAGGAATGGAGTGCCTGGAGAGGCTAATGAAGAGGTCATAGTCTGAGGGGAGGACGGAGCAGGGATCCTTGTCTAGCACCACTCTGAAGGCCTCCCAGATGGCTGTGCAGTTTTTGTTCCTGTGCAGAAGTGCCAGTCAGGGCTGGGGACATGGTTCCCAGGGTAAGGCTGCTTGTGCTGTAAGCACAAGGCCCTGAGTTCAACACCCACCACCCTCCCCACGTGGCTGCCTGTGCCTCTAATCCCAGCATTGTATGAGCTGGAGACAGGAGGATGACTGGTGCTTGCTGGCCACTAGCCTAGCTCTCGCTTCCAGACAAAGTTCAGAAGATGATGGAGTCAGAAAATGACAGAGCAGGAGACCCATTGTCCTCCTCTACATGGGCACAGGCACATCACACACACACACACACACACACACACACA
>NW_026596051.1:26520622-26527656 GCF_907164565.1 Psammomys obesus | reverse complement strand
GTGTGTGTGTGTGTGTGTGTGTGTGTGTTTATTTGAATCCCTTTTTGTTGTATTCTCCTGCCCAGCTTTTTCTTAAGTAGAAGTTCACAGTCCTGTGATAAGTATTTTCAGTTCTTCCAGCTTCCATCCTCTCCCTCCTTGCTTCCACATTTCCACCCAGGCATAAGGGCTGTCTCTAGGTGATTTTGTTTTGAATATTATCTTTGGCTTCTTACTGTGGAAAAGTAAATTGTCTCTGCTCTCTCCTTCCCCACCACTCCCCATTTCCACCCTTTTTACCCTTCATCCTCCCAACAGGGTATTATCACAGATTTAAATCTGCCATGTTGCATTATTATGAACTTGTGAGCATTATCCATGGCTGAGTGTATAGCATTTTATTTCCTGGTGGCAAGAGGCAGTAAATGTCTTTTGGACTTTTTTTTTCCTGCTTGGGTTGGCATTCTGTGCATCAGTGTACACTTGAGGTCATAGTCCACACTCTAAGTCAAGTAAATCTAGTGCACTCAAAACCACCAGTCAGCATCCTTCCTTGAAACTATTCCATTTCCTCATTCCAAGAGGAGTATGTTGCCTTTGGCTGTGCGATTGTCATCCTGGTTGGTCATCCTCCCTCTCTGCTGTGTCATGTACCCTTGTTTCTAGCTCATTCTATGAGGCACACTTTCTAATTGATTGATTAAATAAAACAGAATGAGCTAATGGCGAGATGAAGCTATATTATGTAAGTGCAGGTTTGTTAGGAGCAGCGTGGGAGGAAGAGGGAGAATGCAAGCTGGGGGCAGGAAGGATGGTGGGGGGAAGGGAAAGAGAGGGAAGAAGGGGGAAATGGCAGGAAAAGGTGTTTGGATTATACAGTGAGGAGCCTCTGGGAGAGGAGAAGCTCTGCCCCTAAGTAGAGGGCAGGGTGTGCCAGCCACGTCCCTTCCCACAGCAGGACTTTAACATCCCAGCCTTTTGTTGATAATAAATGGATAACAAGCAAAGAATCTTTTCTGGATACTTCTGGCTGACATTGGGGGCACTGATTTTGGGGGTTGCGCAAAGAGCTGGAATGTTGGCCAAGTCCCAAGAGCAGGCTGTTTTATTTGCCCAGGATCTGTGAGACCATCTGCAGCTAGGAAAATGGAGGTTCAGATGATATAGTCTGTGAAGTTTGGGCCAGAGCTGAGTTCTAGATGTGCTCTTGAGGAAACAGGATGCTGGAACATATATATGTTAGGGACAGAAGATAAAGTCAAGTTTTTTAACTTTAAGCCCTATGGACTTTTAGGCCCATGGTCTTGGTAGTTAGAGGAGGGAAGTCCCAAAACCAGGGGAGGAATCCCACCCTCAGGAATAGGTAGGCTGGGAAACAGGCTGTTGATTGTCAGTACTTATCTAGAGCCTGACCTGTGGATTCCAGTGGGTCTCCTGAAGCTAACAAGAATCTTTTTAAGTTTATAAAATGAGACAAATTGGCTTGGGAAATAATTAAAAATCTGATTAATGTTAAAGCTCTAAATAGTTTATACAACAGTAGCATAGTGGGGGAAAGAGTTTTTATATACCTTAAATTACTTTCTAATCACCAACTTTAAAATACCTTCTCGGGGCTGGAGAGATTGCTCAGTGGCTTTAAAGGGACTGTGTAGTCTGGCAGATCTTGAACTGGAGCTGCAAACTTAGAAAGGAGGGAAACAGATATTTCCCTAGAACGCCCTAAAATAAAGGGCTTTCACGTCTTTAGCAGAGTAAGATTAACTCAGGACTTCAAACACCTAATGAGTGTGTGTATGTCACTAAATTAATAAATATGCCACCAATAGGGATTAAATACAGATTTTGGCACCCCAAATTGTTCAATCTGTCCTATTTCCTTTCAGTTCCAAGACTGATTTGTGGGTACTACAGAAAATAGACTATACTTAGCTAGTCTCAAGTGGACCATGAGCAGTACCCTCCCAAGTGAAATAATGTAGGAGAACAGTTTAGTCAATCAAAATGATTTTTCTGGCCCCAAACTGCCTTCACAAATGCTGGAAATATTTGAGTAACTGTTGTACAGGCTGGGAGGATTTTTAAAAACACGGGACAGAGAAGGCTTAAATTGCCTTCAAATGGTTAATAAAACATGGACATAAGCCAGAAGTGAAGAACATCATAAACTCTGTAGCATCTTAGCTATATCTAAGTTATCAGAAACTGTAGGAATACAGGTGTCAAAAGCACTGCTAGGGAGGACCCAAAATAAAGTGAGGAACATGTTTGGATACTGGAGGACAGGAAGCTCATAGTTACATAGTGATAAAAAGCTGAGATAAATTGTTTTCTACAGTTATACAGGGAACACTTGGCATTTAACAAATCAGTTATACTTAGTTGGGATTGCCAAACCAGCCACTGAAGGAATGATTTCTTGTTGCATTAACAAAGCATAAAAAAAAAAAAAAACTATTAAAACCAGAACTAACACTATGATTTGGGGGATTTTCAGCCTATCCAGACTGTGAAAGATGCTGAAGTACAGGGCCATTGTGGGGGAACACATAGTTTGTGTTGAAGACAGCTATGTGGCTGTACATACTTATTTTAAAATATATATTAAAATTTCTTAAATTATCGTAAGATGCACATAAAATTTCTCTTCTTAGCCATTTTTAAGTAGGAGCATCATTATCTTAGTGTTTGAGGAGTGAAAACAAAAAATGTAGTCATAACAGCGAGTGTTTTGGAAAGTGCTGTGATTCATGGATCCCTCACACATCTCAGAAAACAAAAACAGTGCAGGATTGCTTAGGAAAGATCGATGGATGAAGCTCTCTTGTAATGGAGTGAATCATTGTGAACCACAAAGCATTTAAGGCTGTCATACCAAGGAACACTAAGTAGGACTAAAGGAATAGAGAAAAAGAAATGGTTTTAAAAATAGACCTGGCACCAGGCATGGTGGCTCATGCCTGTAATTCAAGCACTCAGGATACAGAGGCAGGTGGATCTCTTTGAGTTCAAGGCCAGCTGGTCTGCAAAGTGAGTCCAGTACAGCTAAGGCTACACAGAAAAATCTTGTCTCAAAAAGAAAAGGAAAGAAAAGAAAAGCCAAACAAACCAACAAACAAAAAAATAGACCTGGCAGTGCAGGGTCAGGGAGGAAGGCTGTTGGGCTACCAAAACTTTATGGGCAGGAAACAGACCTGTAAGATCATTCCAGGACAGACATGCACTACCCTTTATAAAAACTGATGGTTTTCAGTGAAGCCACAGGTATAGAGGGCACAGACAAGAACCACACACCATTCCTAGGCTTTGAACCTTATGGGTGGACTTTGGATATGACTGTTTGGTCACTCTGTTTTGCCTTTCGTTTTCTTCCTTTGTGAAGGACAGTATCCACAGACATTACCCTACACCTGCCCCATTCGTTCTGGAGCACAGCACTTGCTTTCCAGTTTCAAAAGTATACAGATAACGTTGTCCCAGAATACAGTACGATCAGAGCTAGACCCATTTGTAATTTAGGTAGTTCAGATGTGAGGTTTGGGACTTGAATTGATACTAAAATAAGTTCAGAACTGTGGGGGACATTAGAATGGGTGAAGGTATTTATCATATGGGACGGATGTGAGTTTTTGAAATGGAAAGGATTAACTATAATCAAGCTGAAATGCCCCTCACAGATGTCCACACTTGTATTCTGCAGACCTGGGGCTGTTGCCTTAATGGTAGTACAAAAGTGATATACATATATATCAAAGAGCCAAATCCTTAGGGTCTGAAATACAACTTACAGTTCACAGAATTATATTGGACCCCATGCTCCAAACCCCTCCATGTGACAGATCAGGCCAGGTGTTACCTTTGCTTCAGTGGGTCATATATACCACAGAAGAACCCCAACTTTTACTACACTAGGTTTTTCTCTAGGGAGATTCCTGGAACCTAAGAAAAGATTTTTTTTTTTTACCAAGTTTCTAGAGGCAAGTCAGGTAGGGGGAAGAAAGCTTTTATCTTTGTGTGTGTCTGGCATAACTGTGTGTGTGCACGTACAAGTGTTTGTGCGCCCCTAGGTGCTTGCATGCATGTGAGTGTGTCTACATGTGTGTCTGTGTAACTGTGCCCTTACCTGTATGGGAGCATGTGCAGGCAAGAGGCAGATGTCAGCTCTTCTTAATCACTTCCCTATGATATTTTCAAAGGACATGGTCCTCAATAACACCCACAGATTCAAGGTCTTGCAACTCTTCTTCAGTGAATACGAAGAAGTTGTAATAAGTCACTTGCTTCTTCAGGTAGCAGGCTTAACTCAGTTCTTGATTTCCAGTCTTTTACCCAACTGCTTCCTTAACATTAAGCACTTAAATTTCTCTTCTGGAAAGACACAGTTAAAGGTCTGAGCCAGAGAAGAAAGATGTAACAACACTTTGAGTTCTTTCAAAGTGTTTCCATTAACAATATTCTCTATAAATGTTACATAAATATTGGAAACATATGTCAGTGTAAATATGTCAACATTGTTACACAAACATCTTCAAAATTATTCCTAAGTGAATTTTTTTTTTCAATGAGAAAATGTGAATCTCATACTTTGCTTAGTATTTTCTTTTGGGAAAGCCTACAAATCTTATTGTGCTAGAGTAGGTAGGTATGAGTAATTTCAATTTCTGGACCAAATATTTCAAGAAATTCAATAAATTTCCTTGAATAAGTTAAAGAGTTTTCACTGCATTTTCAATGCTTTGGTGAGAATCTGTGGAATTTCTCTGTATGGGAAGCTTCCCAGTGGATGACACAGTACCTCTACACTGACCTGTTACTAGCCACTTCTAGCATTTTGTTAGTTAACCTGCTATGTTCTTGATGATGCTTGCTGCTCCATGTCTTGTGACTTATTTCTAATTTTCAGCTTAATTTATATTGGCCAACTATATGCTTTTCTAATTCTTTAAAAGTATATAAAGACTTAGATGTCAGGTTAAATTTAAAAGGCACAAAAATCCTCCATAAAGCCCTCTTGCCATGTACATCTGACATAAACTTAAAAAGTGTTGTGCAGCTCCTCTTATTGGTATTTTTTATTAAGCTGAATTGCAAATTCTATCCCAGATTGTACCTGAACAATAGGCACCAGTTCTAAATGTTCTGCAATAATACAAATTTGAGGAGCTATTGTTTTATCACTAAGCAGTGTTTTCAGCTTATCTGCTGAATTTTCACCAGAAATTATCCACATCAGAGCCAAACATGCTAGAAGAATTTCTTCTGCGTCTGTATGAGACACTCAAGCATTCTCACTATCAAAGGGAGGGCAATTGTGTTGATAGTTTTATGTCCTTTTTCTTTCTTTGAAAATATTCAAGAGGCTCACCATTAAATTCATCATTCTAAAGAGTGCCCCTTTAGTTTGGAAGGTTTTAAGCTTTCATTTGAAAGAATATTATTACAAACGATGCATGGGGATCTTTCATTTTCAAAGAGTTCTGCATATCTGATAAAGCCATATTTTAAGTGATCTTCATTATAAGGTTTTACACTCACTTTTTCCTTTCTGAGATGTGGCTCAATTAAAGTTGAAGCTGGAAAATTAGAAAGAGTATTTTCTTTTAAGATTTATTTATTTATTATGTATGCTTGCATGCGAGAAGAGGGCACCATATCTCATTGTAGATGGTTGTGAGCCACCATGTGGTAGCTGGGAATTGAACTCAGTATCTCTGGAAGAACAGCCAGCGCTCTTAACCTCCAAGTCATCTCTCCAGCTCCTAGAAAGAGTATTTTTCTCCATAATTGTCAGCATTCACACTCACAGATCCAAAGCTGAACTTACATGTGTCTAGGCATTCCTTTTTCTTTTAATAAAGAAATGACCCCTTTAAAAAGTAATTCTTCATTTTAATTAAAATATCATAGTTGCTACTAATAAAAATGAATGAAAACAGCTTAAATAACAGTTCCAAAAATGCACTTAAGGTTTGCAATTGAATCTGTTGGGTATTCCAGACTTTATCTCTGTTTGCAAGTCATGGTGATGGAAAACTAGACTGTAAAACATTACTTTTGTTATTATTAATACTAAATGACATTCACAGTCAAGCTATTTAAAACATGTTTTAGCCGATATATTCATCATCTCTTTCCATGGTTAGTTCACTTATCAGGGTGGAGTTAGTGATGTATTTTCCAATACACTATACACTATACACTAAACCTTAAAGACAGTAACTTCCAGGTACCAGTATTAGAATGTAACTATTTTCCCAGGAGACTCCTGACTGGTTGCGCTCGACCTCTTTAGCTTCATTAAATGAGCTGATCTGTGTATCTGTCCCCTGGAATACCAAATTTTGCCTCATTCTCTCAGCAGAACTTAATTCATCCCTGAGTTATATCTGAAAGGTCACTTTTTCAGGTCCATCCCCAATATAAGCTGCCTCTCACTCTTTAAGGTACAACTCCATCATAAGCTTTTTTTTCTTCATACCCTCAGCTTCAGACCTCACATTTAATCCAAGCTGCTGCAGTTCAACCAACCTGCTAACCACTGTGAAACACCATTTGGAGGCTGAACCGGGACTGGCCTACATGTGTGCATGAATCCTAGTGCCTGGCAAGGATCCCATTTCCCTATGCTGATCCAAATGCTGTTCGAAATGTTGTGTGCCGCTGCCTCCTCTCGTGGGAGTTATTTGAAAGTGTATCCAAGTGGGTCGCCTAGTAAGGGGAACAGGGACTGTCTCTGACATGAACTCAGAGGCTGGCTCTTTAATCACCTCCCCTGAGGGAGGAGCAGGCTTACCAGACCACAGAGGAAGACAATGCAGCCAGTCTTGATGAAACCTGATAAGCTAGGGTCAGATGGAAGGGGAGGAGGACCTCCCCTATCCGTGGAGTTGGAGAGGGGAATGGGAGGAGAGGAGGGAGGGAGGGTAGGATTGGGAGGGAATGAGGGAGGAGGCTACAGCTGGGATACAAAGTGAATAAACTGTAATTAATATAAAAAATAAAAATAAAAAGGAAGGAAGGAAGGAAGGAAGGAAGGAAGGAAGGAAGGAAGGAAG
>NW_026596051.1:26494506-26520612 GCF_907164565.1 Psammomys obesus | reverse complement strand
AAGGAAGGAAGGAAGGAAGGAAGGAAGGAAGGAAGGAAGGAAGGAAGTTAGTTAGTTAGTTTTGGGGGTAACTGGGCTTGCAAGGTCTGAGTCTGAGGAGAAATTGGGGAACTAGGGCAGAAGGCGGTCTTGAGCTGCAGCTCCTGTGCTCATGGGCCGTGGAGAATCCCCGTGAAGGAAGCGTTTAGCCTGGTGCAGCATCAACATCAGTACCACCGAGGCTTCGGCTTCCGGCTCCAGCCGCGACCTAGGTGATAAATCATAGAGTAATACACAGCCCTTATGGAAGTATAGCAAGATTTTTGACAGTTAGAATCCGGTCGCCCTTGTTTACTTATTTAGAATGCTATAGTGTTTTTAGTAATCACAGTAGTCTTGTGTGCGCCTTTAGGCTAGGCCGACCATTGATTTTTAAAGCAAGCTATAAATTTCTTAGATATACATATGTATTTTTCCCTGTAATGGTTTTAATAAAACACATTTTAAAATCACTAACAAGACAGAGCAAATGCATGCATCTCTGTCACAACCCATATTGTTTTCTGGTTGATGCATATGTAGCCTTTTATTACAGTTTAAAAAGAAGAGGGGCTTAGCGGTTAAGATGGCTCAGCAGTTAAGAGCATGTACAGATCTTGCGCAGGAGCAAGACTGGATTGCCAGCACTCCCATCAGGTAGCTCACAACTCCAATTCTGGGGGATCCAACACCCTCTCCTGACTTCTAGGCTTGTATACACTGTTAGCCTATAGGCAGCCTGCCTCTAGGTTGCTTAGCAACCGGTGACGTCATCAGCTGGCCCCTGCCAGGGGCCCAGGATAAATAAACCTTGTCTTTTGCCTTTCTCCTCTCTTATACTCTCTGCTTCAGTTTCTCTCCTAGGGAACCCCCCATTCTCTCTCTCTTCTTCGCTCTCCCACTGTCTCTATCTCTGTCTCTTTCTCTCTCCTCACTCCCCACCCCAGCACGGTAAATCGCTTCATATCCAGGTCTGTTGTATGTGGCATTTTAATTTATATCATAGCACACACACAGTTTTAAAAATGGAGAGAAAAAGTTGGGCACAGAAGTTTGAATTTCAACTCAAACTTTATATGACCTTTACAGCATTTCTTTTTCTTGAGCTGCTAATTTCATAATTTGAGAGGATCATTGCATCGGTCTTTAACAATAATAACTTTAAGCATGGTTAAGAATAACTTCTAATATTCTAAAGTAAGTTATGTTACTATGGTTGACAGTATTTGCATATTTAGAGAAGACTTCAAACATTCCCACCGCAAAGAAATAGTAAATGTTTACTGCAAGGGATAACCAATTAACCCGAGTCTCCTAGGCATTGCACATTGTATTTACCTATTGAAATATTACACAATACTGAACAAATACCCACTGTGTGTCAATTAAAAGTTAAAATACTCTTTAATTCTCTCCTTTGATTTTTAAAACCATTTGTTGATTAGCAAATATTTATTTTATGGCTCAAAGTATAAAAAAAAATATCACTGAGAAGACTCAACCTCCTTTAGCTCACTTCTGTCTTAGGTTGATTTTTTACTGTCTTGACAAAACACTGTGACCAAAGAAACTTATAGAAGAAAGAGTTTATTTGGGAGCTTGCTTACAGTTTTAGAGGATAAGTCCATGACCATCATGGTAGGAAGCATGGCAGCAGGCAGGCAGGCATAGTGGTAGAGGAGTAGCTGAGAGTTTATATCTGATCCACAAGTACCAGTCAGAGGGCGAGCGCTAGCTCAGAATGGCATGGGCTTTTGAAACCTCAAAGCCCATCTCTAGTAACACATCTCCGTAGGCTTCTGTTTTTCAAAAACTTACTCTATTTAGGGTTCACAAATACCTCTCTACCTCCAACCCCCCAGTCCTAGTTAAAAGAGAAAGCAGGTTAGTAGGGACAAGGGACGTAGACCTCTCTAGCTACTTCCTGCTGGTTACAGTTGTTGGGTTCTTCAGGGCAATACCAATCTCATTCATGCAGATTCCAGAAGTCCAGTCAGACAGTGAATGGTAGTAACAACCTCGAAATGTTCTCTGGAGCCTTTCTCTCTAAGAGTGTCATGAAGCGAAGCAAAGCAATGCCAAACAATAAAGAGCATAGAGAAGCAATGCAAAGCAACGGCTCTCCATCTCTGGGCTCTTATATGTATGCTCGAAGAGTCCAAACAAGGATGTTTTCCAGCTGGCAAAACCATGCCTCTCACACGAGGTAGTTTCCAGCTGGAAAACATCACTTGCCTTTCACATTCTCAGAACACAACCGAGTTTTTAAAGAAACCAAAACTTCCAGTACATACTTCCTCACACAAGGTTACACCCCTAATCTTCTCAAATAGTTCCTCTAATTGGAGACCAAGTGTCCAAACATATGAGAATGGGGCCATTCTCATTCAAACTACCACATCATCCAATACTATTCCTGATAGTCCTTTACAGGTAACCACTTTAAATTAACGTCTTGTTTATTTTTTTCATTCTACAGTAGACACAGCAAATGAGTATATTTTTTGTTGTTGTTGTTGAAATGGACTCATAGAGCTATGTAACCAAGACTGATCTTGAACTTTTGATCCTCCTGCCTCTACCTGGCAATCCCTAGAGTCTCAGGCTTGAACTATCACTCCTGGCTGAGAATATTGTCATTATTATTATTATTGTCATCATTATTAACCTCTGGGGTAATTTTTCTTATGTGTTTGGTGTTTTGATTGCATGTATATCTGGGTACCATATCTGAACAGTGTCCATGGAGGCCAGAGAGGCATTAGATCCTTGGGACTGGAGTAAATGATAGTTGTGAGCCTCCATGCAGGTTCTGAGACTCAAACCCAGGTCTTCTGGAAAAGCAGCCAGTGAGCTTAACTGCTCAGCCATCTCTCCAGCTCCAGAATGCACATTCTTATCTCACTCCATTATTTCTTCAGTATTTCTGAATCACTCAGCCCTTTTTTATAAACTTAGTGTATTATGGAAATTTCTCTTTACTAGTATTTAATTAGGCTTATGTACTTTTTTTTCTGTCACACATTCCATTTCCTCAATATAATCAAAGGCACTTGTGTTGTTTCTAGTCTGTAAATATTAGAAACATGGAAGAGGTACCAATGAGAACAAAGTATATTGATGTGAAAATGCCATAATGAAACTTGTTTTTTGTATAATAATAATCAGCTGGAGAGATGGTTCAACAATTGAGAACACTTGCTGCTCTTGAAGAGGACTGGAGTTGGGTTTCTAGCACTCATGTCATATGGCTCACAATTACCCAGCCACTCACAATCATCTGTAGGCCCAGCTCCAGGGGCTCTGACACCATCTTTTGACCTCCAAAGGCACCAGAACATGTGCACATAATCAGACATAGTCACACACTTATGATATAATCTTTTAAAAAAATAGCAAACCATTTCCCTTAACAGGTTCATCATTCATCAGCAGAGAATGGAAGGTATTGTTGACTTTTTGTTTTGTTTTTGAGGGTTTGGCTAACTCTAAGTTTGGAGGCTATTCTTATTCTCTCCTTGAAAGGTTTGATAATGTAATATAATGACAAAATTTGAGGAAGTGCTATAGGTAAAATGCCAGTTTTAGTGTAAAAGAACACCATGACCACAGAAACTCTTACAAAGGAAAACATTTAATTGGGGCCTCTTAGCGTGTGCTTCTATCCTAACAGACCTGTGTCTTCACACTGGAAAGTTATTGAATGTGGTTGTGTGAATATTTTTATGGGAACTTTTACTGTTACTAACTATCTATGGTTCAGCTGTCTCTAGGCCTTCTCCTATCCTTAGAGATGTAAGGATGAGTTGAATAATCTAACTCCATATACTTAGTTGATTGCTCTACTGACTAGCCTATGGCCTGGAGCTACCTAAGACCTCTACAGTCCCATTTCTCAGGTGTCACTTCCTTAGTATAAATTCGGATATGATTTGAAGGAGTGAACTACAAAAGGATTCATATCAGGAAATAGCAATGATTTAAATGGCTCTGTACTAGGAACCCAGGACAAAGAGCAAGTATCTTTTTTTGTATTATGCTACATAAAAGGATAATAAGATAAAAGCACATACTTAGCATCCACAGAAAAAACAATAGAGGCATGGTGGTAGCTCATACCTATAATCTCAGCACCTGAGAGGCTGAGGTAAGAGGATTTCCATGAGGAGGCCAGTCTCAGATGCCATGTGTGATTCAGTTAAGATCTAGAATGCTAAGGCATCTTCTTATGTCTCCCATGACCCTTTCTGACTATATTCCTTCTAAGTGGAAGAAGCCACTACCACAAATTTTGTGTTATTTATTATATTACTTTTATTTTAGTTAATCTTTTAGATATTAAACATTTTGTGTCAACTAACAGTGTTTATTCACATTATATCTAGTTCAAATTTGTGTGTCATGCTTAAATAACATAATGTTCCTTACAACCAATCTTTCTACGCATGTCTAACAGAGTGTTGTGTAACTTGCTCTCAAAAGCTAGATTATGAAATCTTACAACTTGCAAGTATTGCTTGTAAGTGTAAGTGTTCCGCAATGGCAGAAAAGTACATAATATTAGGTGGAAGCAGCAGATCCGTGGTAGAACGGTTTCCTAGCATATACAGTTCCCTGGTTTTGATTCCCAGCACACAGTTTAAGAAAAAAGAAAGTGAGTGAGCTAGTTGTTTGTTACTCTTCATCAGTTTTAATTAATTAGCTGAGATATCAAGGT
Source organism: Psammomys obesus (assembly GCF_907164565.1). Classification (NCBI taxonomy): domain Eukaryota; kingdom Metazoa; phylum Chordata; class Mammalia; order Rodentia; family Muridae; genus Psammomys; species Psammomys obesus. Next base: position 26,515,877 of record NW_026596051.1, on the reverse strand, counting down.
GTGTACACATTTATAAACATATAAGGGATTATGTGAGCTGTTTTCTGCCCCAGAGTGGGTATTCAATGAAAATAAGATTTCATTAATAACAGAGGTGGAATAACTAAAAATTTAGGCAGGACTCTTGAAGATTAGTTTTTAATTTCTTTATCAAATAATGTATTCCCCCTTTCTTCTTCACTGCTATTAATTATGTGCGTCATTGTACACACTGGGCAAGCACTCTAACACTAAGGTACAGCCCCCAGTTCATAAAAAGCATTTAAAAATTTAATATTCAACTTTTATTTCAAGAGCACCACTGATACACTTGATGAACTCACAGGCTAAATGTATCTTTAACCTATATCTTTATTATATCTTACTTCTTTTTTAAGAATGTATTTTGAAGTCAAAATTAAAAGTTTAAAATAAACTTTCAAAAATAACATTTTTTATTTATTCTTTGAGAATTTCATGTTTTTCTCATTTTCTTTCCTCTTGCTCAACTTATCCCGCAATTCTCCCCTACTCTCCTAAGTACCCAAGTTCATGTTCTTTCTCCTTCATAAAAGGAAAGAAGCCATGCAGTCTGTTTGTGTTGCCCTTACTCCTGAGCATGGGGCCTGTCATTGAGTGTGCTTGGTATACCCGGTGTCTCTACTGAGGAACGGTGACTTTCCCTCTCCCAGCTGTTGTCAATTGCAAATAGCTTCTTGATTAGAGGTGGAACTTTGTGCTTACTTTCCCTCTTCCATGCTAAGACTTTGAGTGGCCTGAGCCTGTGGTCTTCTATATGGAATGACAACAGTTTTCTTTTTTAATTAAAAAAAGTATGTAGGGATGGGCACACATGTTCTATAGCGAATGTGTGAGAGCGCATATGTGGAGGTCAAAGGTGCATGTGTGTAAGACAGCTTTCAAGATTTGACTTGTTCCTTCTAACCTGTGAATTCCAAGAGTCAAACTGAGGCCATTAGGCCTGGCAGCAAGTGTCTTTACTTCCTGAGCAATCCCTCTGGCTCCAACACTTTTCTTTACATTGTCACTTATTTTGCATATTAGATCTAGCAATGGAACTAAAACGCTGCTTTGTTTCCCTTTTGTATTTTTTATTAAGTTTTTAAAAGGTTTTAACTTTTAAAATTAATCTTTAATGTTTATGATATTTCACATATATTTCTTTTTAAGTAGAATGTTGGCATTGGAGATATGTCAGGGGGTAATAATACTTGCTGCCCAAGTCTTAGGACCTTAGGCTCCACCCCCATAGCACCAGTAAAAAGCAGTTATCCATGTTTATGTATGACCCGGTGCTGTGTAGCTTACTGAATTACATAACTAAAAGTGTAGTTGTACAAATGTTAGTGTTTCAGTTAAGGTATAGTTATACTGACAGACAGAAATTCCACTGAGAAGGTTGCAATCAAAAAAATATCCTGTCAACTCAGGTTTTATTTAATGTATCATCTTCATTAACTGTTTCTCTTAGTGGCTGCAGATGGCTATGGCATTTTTGAGAATGGAGTTATTGCTGAAACTTCAAGTTTTGAAGTTCTGCTGGGTTCTGTTAAAAAGAATTGTTGGTTTTAGGGCTGGGGAAATTGCCCAGTGAGTAAGAACACTTACAGAATAAGCATGGGGACCTGGTTTCAAATCAGTAGCATTCACATAAAAAATGGGGAGTGACTGTCACCTCAATGGTATGGAGGGCAGATAAAGGTGGCTTGCTGGGGTCCTCTGGCTACCTGCTTAGCCCTAAGTTAAAAGACCCCATCTCACATGAATAAAATGGAGATAGAGTAGGATGCCTGATAAAGTCCACCTCAGTTCCTAGCATGCATGTGGGGCATTACTGTTTTCAATTCATATTTAGTCTGTGGCCAGAGGTTTTAGAATATAGCCTAAGTTAGGCCAATCCCCAATAAATTGTAGTTTCATCAAAAACCTGCACAATATAAATAGCAGCAGCAACCACCAACACCACAAGACTTGTAGCTGTAAAACTGGAACAGTCAAAGGAATCAAAAGGTTTCTATTACATGGGCAGGTTAGGGGAAAACAACAACAAATGCCATTGCTGGGAAAGTGAGGCAATTCTGTACATCCAACCACAAGGAAAGTGAATCAGCTTCCTCTTGCTTCATCTTGGAGGGTGTGGTGGCATGTGGTCTTGGACAGTGCACTTACTTGTTACCCAGATTCTTCCAGCAGGTTCTAGAACAATAAATGTGGGCAGACAAAACTCACATTCTGTTTTCCCCCTAATTTGCTTAAATTTCAGGGTTTCTGTGCAGTTTTTGAGTTGTGTCCTTTCCTCTCATAAGCAGATAGTGTAAATTTATTGTTATAAAAAACAATCATGAGGGATTTTGTGTGAACAGAACCCTGGTAGGCAATGGAAATGGGTGCGAAGAGTGAGACAAATTATATATTCTTAACACTAAATATAGTTACTTGGGGATTCAAATAATTTTAGGCATATTTGGTAAAGTTGTAGATGATCTCACAAAGTTCTGACATATTAACTACAGTATCTATTCTGAAGCACATTGTTTATGAAAAGAAATGATCTAAGCCAGCAATAAAGCTATTGCTGGGAGAAAGTGATTAAAACTTTCTCCTTGATTATGGTGTTATATTAGCTACTTATATATCACTGTTACAGACCACCTTCAGTTCATTCCTCCACAGGGATTTCTGTCTGTCATGGTGGAAAGCATGGTGGCAGGGATGAGTGGTAGAACTGTTCATGTCTTGGTAAACCAGAAAGCAGGGACTGTAGCCAGAACAATGGTTGTTTTCAATCCTTGAAAGCCCACTTCTAGTGGCCTTCTTCTGCCACATGGGCCCTACCCCCTAAAGATGCCATATCAGTTCAAAACAGTATCACAAGCTGGGAGCCAGCATTCAATACACAAGCCCATGGGAGGCACTTCAGATTCAAACCCATAACATTTTATCCCTGCCCTGCAAAGGCTTCTGGTTATCTCAAATTCCAAAATGGCTTCAGCACAACCTCATGAGTTATCATAGTTTTAACTAATGATACTGTTGAAGGTCTGAAGTCTAAAATATCTTCTAAACTTAAGCAAATCTCCAAGCTGTGTACTCCTATAAATAAAAAAGTTCCAATATTCAGTGACACAGAGTAATAATTCCCATTCCATAAGGGAGGTGTCCAGAAGATAACTAGAAAAGATTGGATTAAAGGAAGATCAGAATATATTGTATGAAAAAGAAGTATTTTCAATTTTAAAAAAGCAAATACATTCAAATTTTATTTAGTTATTTAAATAGTATTTAAATATAAAATTTAAATATTAGAAAAATACAACTGTTAAATCATACTTGCTCTTTTGTTTTTAAAATTTCAAGAATAGAGCCCTAAATACAAGAGACTATTCTTACCCTTTGGATATATTTACAAAAATCTTTGTTAGAGCCTGTCCTGTAGCACTGAAATAAAACAAAATGATAATTGACTTGGCAATGATGAAAAAGAGAGAGAGAGACACAGAGACAGAGAGAGACACAGTGAGAGTGAGACACACACAAAGAGAGAGGTCAAACCCACAAGGGAAAACAACAAATCATGTAGCTACAACCTCTAAGCCCTCCTCTGTATCTCTGACCTGCTTCACGACTGGCCTGTCACTTGAGCTGGCTCCACTCAGTGCCTTCAGCTTTCTTCTGGAGACATCTCTTGTTCTACTTCTTGAGCTCTCCATTGCAATTTAAACTTAATTTTCACAGCTTCATAAATAACTCTTCAGAGCTCCCTTCAGGAAATCTTACTCCATTTTACATTGCCTGGCCTCTGCAATCTTGGTGCAAGCCTTCTTGACCCCATAGCTTTTGGATAATGGAGGCCTATAAAATCAGCATGACATGGATAATAATGAATTCTGGACCCTGGCTACAGACATCTATGAGTTCCTGCACACCTTACCTGGGAAAGCACTTGCTTGGACAGCCTTTTCCTGAAGAGTGCTTCTGTGGCTTTCTTTTCAGGCAGTTTTCAACATACATTTGTATTTGGAATCCTTACATCCTTGTATTTTCACATCTTGGAAAATGCCTGACCCTCAAGACATTTTCCATATTGCCTCAGTGCATTATGCGTAGGGTATTTTTCAATGGTCTAATCTCTGTCACATTATGGATAATTTGTCTGCAAAATACCAATGTTAAAGCATTTGTCCTTCTTTCCTCACAAAAACTGAACATTTTAACGTCTGTTCCCTCCGCCTTTTATTCTAAGCCTCACAGTCATGCTGTTTAGCAGCAACAAACAATAGCTGTGACACAGCCTGAATGGTATGCTCTCTTGAAATTTCCTACACCAGCAATATTCTGTTGCTTTTGAATTTGGCCTCATTCAACTCTTTAGAACACTAGCAGGATACAGCTAAATTCTTTTCCAGAGTGAATCATGAATAGGCTATATTTCAGGTCCTTGTAAGTCCTTATTCCTGTATGAACCCAATGAACAGCCTCTACCATTCACATTTCTGTTGGTATTCTGGTCTTCCGAATTCCTACCAGAATAACTTATTAAGCAAAGCTTACAGCATTTCAGGATTTCTCTCACTTAAACATTCAAGTTCTCCCAGGTTCCTCTCACAGGTTAATTCCAAAGGCTTAAGAACCACACTGTCGTGCTCGCTTCGGCAGCACATATACTAAAATTGGAACGATACAGAGAAGATTAGCATGGCCCCTGCGCAAGGATGACACGCAAATTCGTGAAGCGTTCCATATTTTTTTCAGGGACAAGACAAGGCTGCCCACTGTCTCCATATCTCTTCAACATAGTGCTGGAAGTCCTTGCTAGAGCAATAAGACAGTCGAAGGAGATCAAGGGGATACAGATGGGAAAGGAAGAAGTCAAATTATCACTATTTGCAGATGATATGATAGTATATATGAGTGACCCCAAAAACTCTACCAGGGAACTCCTACAGCTGATAAACACCTTCAGCAAAGTGGCCGGATACAAAATTAACTCAAAAAAAAATCAGTAGCACTCCTGTATACAAAAGACAAAAGGGCTGAGAAAGAAATTAGAGAAACAACACCATTCACAGTAGCCACAAATGACATAAAGTACCTTGGTGTAACCCTAACCAAGCAAGTCAAAGACTTGTATGAAAAAAATTTCAAGTCTCTGAAGAAAGAATTAGAGGAAGATATGAGAAGATGGAAAGATCTCCCATGCTCATGGCTTGGCAGGATTAACATAGTAAAAATGGCCATCTTACCAAAAGCAATCTACATATTTAATGCAATTCCCATCAAATTGCCAACACAATTCTTCACAGACCTGGAAAGAAAAATTCTCAACTTCGTATGGAATAACAAGAAACCGAGAATTGCTAAAACAATCCTCTACAATAAAAGATCTCCTGGAGGTATCTCCATCCCTGATCTCAAGCTGTACTATAGAGCAACAGTTATAAAAACTGCATGGTACTGGCATAGAAACAGAATGGTGGATCAATGGAATGGAACAGAAGACCCAGAAATAAACCCACACACTTACGGACACCTGATTTTTGACAAAGATGCCAAAACCATACAATGGAAAAAAGATAGCATCTTCAACAAATGGTGATGGTCCAACTGGATGTCTACATGTAGAAAAATGAAAATAGATCCATACTTATCACCCTGCACAAAACTGAAGTCCAAGTGGATCAAAGACCTCAACATAAAACCAGACACATTAAATCGGCTAGAAAAAAAAGTGGGGAATACCCTAGAACTCATTGGTACAGGAGAAAACTTCCTGAACAGAACACCAACAGCACAGGCTCTAAGAGCAACAATCAATAAATGGGACCTCATGAAATTGAAAAGCTTCTGTAAAGCAAAGGACACCTTCATCAAAACAAAGCGACTGCCTACAGATTGGGAAAGAATCATCACCAACCCTTTATCTGACAGAGGACTCATATCCAATATATATAAAGAACTAAACAAGCTGAAAAGCAACAAACCAAGTAATCCACTTAAAAAATGGGGAACAGAGCTAAAGAGAGAATTCTCTGCAGAGGAATATCGAATGGCAGAGAAGCACTTAAAGAAATGCTCAACCTCATTAGCCATTAGGGAAATGCTAATCAAAACAACCCTGAGATTTCACCTTACACCCATGAGAATGGCCAAGATGAAAAACTCAAGGGACAACACATGCTGGAGAGGTTGTGGAGAAAGGGGAACCCTTCTCCACTGCTGGTGGGAATGTAAACTGGTACAACCACTCTGGAAATCAATCTGGCGCTTTCTTAGACAACTAGGAATAGCGCTTCCTCAAGATCCAGCCATACCACTCCTAGGCATATACCCAAAAGAGGCACAAGTACACAAAAAGGACATTTGCTCAACCATGTTTGTAGCAGCCTTATTTGTATAGCCAGAAGCTGGAAACAACCCAGATGCCCCTCAACTGAAGAATGGATGCAGAAACTGTGGTACATCTATACAATGGAGTATTACTCAGCAATGAAAAATAAGGAAATCATGAAATTTGCAGGTAAATGGTGGGACCTGGAAAGGATCATCCTGAGTGAGTTGTCCCAGAAGCAAAAAGACACGCATGGTATATACTCACTCATATAAACATACAACATAGAATAAACCCACTAAAATCTGTACATCTAAACAAACTAAGCAAGAGAGAGGACCCTAACTAAAATGTTCAATCCCCATCCTGAAAGGCAAAGAGGATGGACATCAGAAGAAAAAGAAAATAGGAAACAACCTCGGAACCTGCTACAGAGGGCCTCTGAAAGCCAGAAGAAAACAGGAAACAACCTTGAAACCTGCCACAGAGGGCCTCTGAAAGCTTCTGCAGTATAGACTGTCAAAGCAGATGCTGAGCCTGATGGCCAACTGATGGGCAGAGTGAATGGAATTTTATGTAAGAAGTGGGAAATAGTAAGAGCTGGAGGGGACAGGAACTCCACAAGGAGAGCAACAGAACAAGATAATTTGAACACAGGGAACTTCCCAGAAAATCATACTCCAACCAAGGACTATTCGTGGAGATGACCTGGAACCCCTGCACAGGTGTAGCCCATGGCAGTTCAGTGTCCAAGTGGGTTACATAGTAATGGGAAGAGGGACTGCCTCTGACATAATCTGAATTGGCCTGCTCGTTGATCACTTCCCCCTGAGGGGGGAGCAGCCTTACCAGGCCACAGTAGAGGACAATGCAGCCACTTTTGATGAGAACTGATAGACTAAGATCAGAAAGAAGAGGAGAACCTCCCCTATCAGTGGACTTGGGGAGTGACATGCATGCAGAAAGGGGAGGGAGGGTGGGATCGGCAGGGGAGGAGGGAGGGGCTTATGGGGGGATACAAAATGAATAAAGTGTAATTAATAAAAAATTAAAAAAAAAAAGAACCACACTGTCAGGTTTTGTTACAAAAAAATAAGGCCACCATTCTGGTATCATGGTTTTTTGTTTTTGTTTTTTGTTTTGTTTTGTTTTCCTGCTTGAGTTTAAATGTGCATTGCTGTGATCAGAATACATAACAGCGAAACTTAAGGTAAGAGAAGTTTGTTTTTGTTTATATTTTTAGATGAATTTCAGCCCATCTAAAGGTATGATTAGCAGGAAGAATTATGTCCATGGGTGGGAGTGTGTGTGGAACTCTTCGCTTGACAGTGGGCCAGGATGCAGAGGGAGAATGACTAGAACCAAGGAAGTCTAGCTTTCAGAAGCCTGTTCTCAGTGGCCTGTTTCTGCTAGCTAAGCCCCACCTTATCAGTGGCTCTACAGTTCCCTTAAACAGCATAATTAATTGAAAAAGCACTCCAACACGTAGCCTGTAGACAATATTTTAGATTCAAACCATAAGTGTATGACTGTATATCAAATTTACCCTGATATTTCAGAAAGCTTAAAGTATTCCTGATACTTAAAGAATTACAGGACTCTAAGCAACTGCAAACTACTTCACTGAACATTTGGGCTAAGGCAATCCTCCACTGGGACTCTTAACAATATGTTCATGAAGGAGTAAGTCATTCTTTTCTACCAAAGTACGTAAACCCACAATGACCTCATGAGAATGTAGACCTCAGAAGAGTGGAAAAGACATATTGGCTTACTTTTCATGTAGGCCGTCACCATAGCCATAGTCACCATACGTCCATAACTAAGCTTGTGGAAAGTGTCTGTGAGGTCACAGATGCCTGTGGGTAAGACCAGGCCTGGAGGGCTCTGTTACAGTCTTCAGTAAGTTATGTTATCTCCTTTATTATTCTTTTCCTCTGTAAATCTCAGATGATTATGTTATCAACACTTCATATATTTATTCTGTGACTAGAAATGAGTTCATGCCCCCAAAGTTCTTAGAAAACTGCCTTGTTATCCTTATTTATTTTAGGACAAATAGATGAACAATAATACAAGTCAGTGAGCTCCTCTTTTTTAAAACTGGACATGGTGGTGGATGCCTAATTCCAGCATTTCAGAGACAGGAAAGAGGATCAGGACTCCAAGGGCATCCTCTGCTACAGAGTGGATATTTTGAAATCAACCTGGGATACATCCTGCCTTCCAACCCAAACAACTAAACAAATAAACATACAAACAACCTCCCCCCAATAAGCGGAGGTCAACAGAAGATGGTGTCATAGTATACATTGAGATGGGTCATGTGAGCCCAGTAGGTCAAGCCCAGACTAGGAAACCTAGCAGAACTGGCTAAAAAAATCTTTAAAAGACAATGAGATGGGAAAACAGAATACCAGACAAAGTAGAACAGAAAAATGGTGAGTCTCATTGTGTTTGCTGAATAATAACAAGGGAGCAAATTTTTTGGTAAGTGCCAGGCACTGGTCAAGTTATCAACACAGTATTTACAGACTGACAGTATTAGCAATGTCCTTATTCCAGGAAGCAAAAGGGTTCTGATTTACTCTGCTGGTAGTGAGACAATGAACCAGTCAGGACTTGAACATAGACAATTGAATTCCAAAGTCAGTATGTTGAGTTATTATTACAACCCATGTGTACCCACTGTCTCTTATGATTTCAATATTTGAGTCTAATAAGAGAGGGTATCCTATTTCATTTGTAACCATCAAGATCATCAAAATACCTATTGTAAGGGCTAATCTTTAATACCAACTTGGATTAAGAAGCATCTAGGATATTAGTTAAAGCATACATCTAGGTATGTGTTTGTGAGGGTTTTTGTTTTGTTTTTATTTTTTAGAGAGGATTGACTAAAGAGATAAAACCTATCCTGAATGTATACTTAGTCTCTAGTTGAAAGAAGGAAAAAGGGATACTCACTCACCCAGATATCCTCTGCTTGCTAGCTGCCAGGATGTGAGCTACACCCTCCCTGACACAAGGGACAGAAGCCTCTGAAAACAATGAAGCAGAACAAATCTTTCCTCCCTTAATTTTCTTCTATTGGGGTTTGCCACAGTGACTGACTACCATACCTATTGTTTCCTGGGTGGATGCTATGGCAGGCATTACAATCATTGTTCTCCGAAAGTATGTAGAAGCTAATGTTCACAGAAGTGCAGAAACATGCCCATAGTTGTGTATGCAGCAGAGATGAGCACAGGTCTCCTTATTGGGAAAACATTTCCTATTTCTATACTAATCTTTTAAATACTAAATTTTTAAATTTAGCATATTATACATGTAACCCTCCTTACCTGTAGGTTCCGCATTCATGGACTCATACAACCATGAATTGGAAGTTTGTATGTCTTTCTGTGTATGTGTACATGTGTCTGTGCCTGTGACTACTCTTGTGAGGACGTGATCCTTTCTGCGCTGAACAGTACAAACTTTTTTTGCTCATTATCACACCAAAGAAGTGTGGTGGTTTGGATGAAAATTTCTTCTGCAGTGTCAGGTACTTGGACACTTGGTCCCCAGTTGGTGGGGACCAGTTTTGGAAGTAGGACAGCCTTGCTGGAGGAGGTACATCACTGGGGTGGGCTTTGAGAGGTCAAATAGACTTGACCCACTTCCAGCTCACTCTTCCTGCTTCTCATTTGTGGCTGAAGCCATCTCTCTGCTTTTTGCTCCTTTTGCCATACTTGCCACTTACTGTCATGTCTTCCAAAGAGATGATGGTCTCATCTCTTTGACACTGTAAGCCAGAGTAGACTCTTCTTCCACAAGTTTCTGCATAAGTCATGGTGCTTTGTCACAGCAACAGAAAAGTAATAGTAAGTCTATGATTCAAATGGTACTGGAAAGTATGTGGAAGTATATATTCAAAAATAAAGTCATTTTATGCAAGAGCTTGAGTATCTGGGGATTGTGGTATTCTTGAGTGAAGTTGGAAGGAGCTGATATGGAACAAATCAACTGTACTTATTAGCATGGTATCATGATGCTACAGGCTTTGCAACCCCCTTTTCAGGTTTGAAAAGTTTTAATTACAGAAGCACTGTCAGTAACTGGAATGGTGTTTTTTACATTTTAGTTAAAAATGAACATTATATAATCCTAGGACTTAATCCAAATGCATTGATTCAGATTTCCAGGGGTCAGGCTCAGATGCTACATTGTTAAGATGCTTAAGGTTCTGATGCAGGTTCTCTGAAGACCGTACTTTGAGGGCACTGTGGAGGATGCTATGTCAATAATCTTGGTATTTAAGCTTTCTGGGAGAAGTTTTACTACAGTGGCATTGTCAGTACCGTAGAGTTTACCACCTCTTATTTCTTACCCACCATCATTACTTTAGCTGATGGCAAGCACATAGGTAAGAACTTTGAACAGCATGTACTCTACCTCCTGCTGTGCTGAATGTGATTATCTACTATGGTCCCTTTCCACTGATGACCATGTAGCTCAACAAGTCTACAAGGTCAAAATTGATTTTAGTGTGTAATATTTGTGATACATGTAATAATTGTGATACAAGGGAGCATTGGTTAAATCCTATTGCTTGTGTTAACTTTGTTCTCCTCATCTGTTTACAGAACTTCTTTTCAATGTTTCAATATAACATTGTGCCAGTATATGGCCAATCTTGAAATATCTATTTTTGGTTATCATCAGTGCATAATACAGCCTTCACGTTGGAGAGGAGTAAAATAGAATTATTATGCTGAGGGTAAAGGAAGAATTATCATTTCTTAGGGGAGGGGAATAGGGAATATATGATTAAAAGGTCTTGTATGGAATAATAATAATAATAAAATTGACTTGAAGTCTATTTTGTCATATATTAGAATAGTAACATGTGCCCCTGGAATTTCAACTGAGCCATTTTGATCAGGGATCATTAGTATGGGCTTTGTAAGTTTTAGTGAAGACAATTACCTTATTTATTTTTTTCATGTTACCTCTGTCTTTGTGATGGGATCTGCCCATCTAAAGTTAGACCATTAGTTAAGACTTGTTGGTTTTGTTCTTTTAATTCATGTTGCTTCTTTCTTTTAGTGGATTCATTTGCAGTGTTCAAGAGAGACTGGGTTGTAATATAGTTGTGATGATATGTCCGTGTTCCAGGCATTTCACTTCATCTTCAGTCTGTCCCTAGGGGTTCAGTATTGTCTGCAGCAACCACGAACATTCAGTATTTAATCCACTCTGATAATAGAGTAGCAGATGACTTCAAAACAAACTCTTGTTTTGGGAGTAAAGAGACCCTAATGATACTGTGTCTAGTTAATATGTTAGTATAAATGAAAAAAAAAATGAAAGAAAGAAAAGAAAAAGAAAAATGAATTTAAAAAAAAAAAGAAACAAACACAAAAAGAAAAGAAGAGGTAAGCAATTAATTACCATGAGACCAGAGATGAGTATTGAGTTATATCGGAAGTAGAGGGGAAAGACATACACACAGGGGCGGAAATAATTGAGGCAAAGTAAGAATAGGGTGGATATGTGGCATTTTGGTTAACAGGCTATAAAAAGGGGATCAGCGTCTGGGTTTTAGGAGATAAAACAGTAAGAGGAATGAGTAGGTGGAAGAGAAAGGGAGAAAAGAAAGAAGGGAAAAAGAAAAAGAGAGGGAGGAAGAAAAACAGGAAAATGAAAGAAAAAGAGTGAGTTGGAATCAGAGAAAGGGGTGGGAAGTGCTTACCAGCAAAAAAGTGTGTGAAACAGCCAAAGGTGAAAACAGTATCTTGCTTCAGCACTCTCCTGCACTATACAGATAAGAAGATAAGTTAAAGCAGGGTGGGGAGGGCTGGAGATAATAGAATCACTGGCTGATAAGAATAGCTGTAGTGGTAGAGGTGAAGAGATGGCTTCACAATTAAAAGCACTTGTTGCTTTTCCAGAGGACACGGATTTAATTCTCATCATCCAGATGGTAGTCACAACCATCCACATGGCTCTTCTGACCTCCAAGGACACTAAGCATGCATGTGGTACACATAGATACATGACAACAAAACCCCCACACATAAGGTAAAAAGAATATAAAAACTAAAAAAATAGCTATAGTGGGGAAGGAGGGCTGGGTGGAAATATAAGAAAATGAGATTACTGGTCTGAATGTAGATCTCCTCTTCTTGGCTGATACACAGCTTTGCTAGCTTAGTCCAGGTCTAGTCTGTGTTCCTCCTACATTTGCACATTCCCATTCTTCTCTTGTGGGCTCCAAGTTCCACTCATGCCTATTATGTTATGCAGGCAATTCGGTTGGCCTTCCCTCGGGACCTTTAGGGTTCTAATAACACCCTGTGTCAGTGCCTGCATCCTGTGACATCATCTGGGCCAGGTACTTAATGACCGGTCTGCCACTCCTGTTCTCTTTCTCTTCTCTTGCTGTTGTTCTCTGCCCTTCTGCTTTCTCCTTTCTCTGTTGGGGCAGCCCTTCCATCTCTCTCTCTCTTTCTCCATCTCCATCCAATAAACTTCTTTCATATAGTATCTGTTGTGTGCATGGCATTTTTACATAAATACTAACAATGCATGCTTTCTGTTCTCTGGCACGTTGATAGCTGAGGCTATCAACTGCCCAGGCTTAGTTGCTTTGTTCTCACAGTCTGGAGTAGCTGATGGTTGCATGTAGCCACAATCAATATTCATACTTTATGCTTACCTCCCAACAGCTTTGCCTTTCCTTTTAGAGTGCTGATGGTGGCCTTGGAAGTAGTCACTGGGAACCTCTTCTGTGAAATCCCTAAGGCCCAGCTTTGTAGAGCTTCTGGTCAGTCATTTAGCCCAGTTTGCCTGGAGGAAAATACTCCTGTCAGTGGGGTAAGACAGGTCCTGTTGTAGATAGTTTGTGGCCAGATGGTAGAAGGGGTTGTTTGAGATGTTAAGCAAGTCAATTCCAGGTCTGAAGAAGCAGCTGATGGAATGATAAAACATTCTTGTTCCCTTTCTTTTTTCCTAGTTTGTAGTCAGCTACTCTATCTGATGTAGCTTCTAGTCTATTATTATGGGGCCTCAGAGCCATGAGATTAGGGGAAGCTGGCCTGAAGCAAGAATGGGGTCCAGGCATGTCCAAACCCTGGAAATATCGTCCTGAGATGGGCAGGAACTGAATCACCTTCCCCCTCTTCCTGGCCCCCACCTTCCCCCTGGGGGCCTTTGAGTCCTAGCTGTGCACCTCCACCTAGTCGGTCCTGTAGCTCTGTAACCAGGTAAAGCTTCTTTTTCCCTTATAAGATGTCCAGCAACACCTGGAACTAATTCCTTCTCATGCAAATAAGGCATCCCCAGCATCCTGGTCCTGGGTCAATAATGTCTATTCACCTTGAAAGCCCCTACCACCCACCCAAAGGTTTAAGTAACATTTGTTCCCCCAATTAAACTCATTGAAGCTATCTCCCATGAAGTCTGTTTCTTACTATACTCACAGCCACCTGAGGTCTCTTTTAAACCTCTCCCCTCCACCTTCCCCTCTCAGGATCCACCAGTTGTGGGTTGATCTCACCATAACAGGTTGGGAAACAGCCTGAACAGCACACTAACTTACCCCAAAATCATTTTTACTTTTTATGAATATTTACCTGCATGCATAGCCATGTACCACATGCTTATTTGGTGCCCATGGAGGCCAGAAAAGGGCACTGGATCCTCTAAAACTAGAGTTTCAGACTACTGTGAACTGCCCTGTTGGTGCTGGGAACCAAACCAGGATTCTTTGCAAAACTAGCAAGTGCTTTTAGTCCCCGAACCATCTACTCTGCTGCAGTAAGTAGGTTTTTGTTGTTGTTTTTTTAAAATAAAACATGGGACTTGTGAGATGGACAGCTCAGCACATAAAGCCTGACATCAGGAGTTCTGCCCAGAGACTCACTTGTTGGAAGGAGAGAACTGACTTTCAGAAGTTGACTTCTGACACAAGTTTTCCTTTGACTAACACACAAGCTCTTTGGTATTGTTAAACCTGGAAATTCAAGAAGAAAGACCAAATCTATGACTGTCCAATGAAAGTAAGTTTTCTTCTAGAGGCGTACCTGGAATTGGCCAGCTGGCTGTCACACCCTGTTGGGCTTTGAGAGATCAGCCCCTTACTGGCTGTCGAGGTCCCTTTTATTAGGAAAAGTTAAGGTTAATAGAAAACAGCTGTACTCATGTTTATAAGGGGGAGATAATTGATTGTTAGAAAAAATAATTAAATGTAAGAATAAAAGCAAGACTAAATACATCATTCCCAAGAGGAGTCATACATTAGGTAGTCACAGGTAGAGATCAAGGTATTGTGAAAACATATTTGGAAGGCAAAGGGCAGCCATACATCATGGAGTCACGAGTTCAGCAAAGTATATCTCACGGGGTCCTGTATCACAGGGTCGCAAGTTCAGTGTTGGTTGAAAACATGTTTTGCAGAGTACAATAGGTTTAGTAAATAGAAATTTATTTTTATCTAGCAATAGAAACCTATTCTTATAGGGTATGGAGACTTAATAACAATATGGTTCCTTAACAAAAATGAGGCTCCTCTATGGTTTCATAGTCTGTGTGTAGTATGCATCCATAATAAATTATTAAGTATAATAAATAAAACAATAACAAAAATACTTTTAAAATAATTCAAAGGCGAAGAGTAGAAATTGTATACCCATCTCCTAAAAGACAGAACTCAATCACAAGCTTATCAGTTTTATTATAATCTTGGATACAATGAAAATGATCATTGTAAATATCCCTTGAAAAATATCCCTTGAAAGAGACATCTGGAATAATGAATGAACTAGTCATAATTATCCTGATTATACAAAGTAATAATTGATTATAGGTGATGTAATCATTGACTGTTCATTAATGATGACTGATTCCCCAGAACAGACTAACAGACTAGTACTTACCTGGCACAGTTATATAGTTATTTTTCCATGTGCTATAAATTAGATTAGCTAGTGTTTTTTGTTTGCTTGTTTTGGCTGCTTATCACTGAACAATAGCCCAGACCAAGGCTGCACTGGAGAAAAATGTGTCCCTAGGACTGTCATAGGCAGTGACTGAGGTAAGATTAGAATTCAGGCCAGTGTTTCTTGTATGCATGGTGTTTTAGAAGAACAGTGATTAGTCAGTTCATAGGAATTCTTGTCTTTTTGTTCACATGGTTCTTGGCTTTCTAAAATTTCATATAGTAACTTTATATAAGTATAAGGGTTGTTTTTTTTTTTTAATGTGTGTGTTGTCCCATGACCCCCACCCACACCCCTCTCCACCTCAGTCAAAACTAGAGAGGAAGGAAACAGATGAGCATTTCTGTAAACATTTTCCCCTTTTGGATGGGATTAGGCAATTGCCCACCAGATTTCGTCATTACAATGACTAAATCCTATAATTTACAGAAGCTTATTGCTCTTTCATTCTAGCTGCTTGTGATACATCTTACCACAAGGTAAAATAGCTGCGTTGAGCTGGCTATGAAACCAGGCACCCTCCTTCAGGCCAATACACCCTGCAAACAGCCTACAATAGAGGCTTTGATTAGGTTTCCAAGCTGGTGTTGAGTTGTAAACATTTTTTGAGAAAAGAAGAGGTCGGTAAACATTATCAAAGTGCATTGTAATCATGTATGAAATTCTTAAAGCATTAATAAAATATTAAAACAATGGGAGAGGTGGAAAGGTTATTACTCAAAATTAGTGTCCTTGCCTCAAATGACTAGGCAGCACTCCAACTTTAGCAGTTAAAAAAGATATATAAAGAAGCAAAAACAAACAAACCACCCAACCAACAATAAAAAGACTAAAAGAGATGACATACAGATACGTTTCAGAAGACATTTTTATCTGGAATGTTTGCAAAGAAACAAGGGCCTCTGTACACATCACATTTCTATATTTGAAACAAAATAAAACCATGGTTTTATCTACTAACCTTTCTCAACAAAAGGAGATCTAAAAGGTAGGGTTGTAGATGTTGGTAATCCAAGGGCTTAGGAAACCAAGGCAGGAGGACTGCCACAAGTTCTAGGCCAGCATGAACAATACAACTATACTCTACCCCAAGGGGGTAAAATGATGGGGGGGGGGATGTCCTAAAGAATAAGGACCCATCCACATTTGGGCACTTGAGTAATTTATTGCATGGTTTATTCCTCGCTGGAAATTAGAGCAAGACCTTCTTCAGCTTACTATGTATCTAATAGGACTTACTCTCTTTTCTTGTTTGCTACTTCACTAGAACAGAGAATAGAATCATAACAGTAAACTTGGGTTCCAGCCCGCAGGCTAATAGAACATATTATTGAGCATTCAATATGCTGATATAAACTAATGACAGAAATTGTCTTCTGAGCATCACACTAAATGTATAAGGCATTAATTTAGACCCTAATATTTTCCCGTCATGAGTTTTATGATATTGGACAAAACAATGCCTGTCTTTATATATCATCTTCGCTTTCTATTCAGTGGGAAAATTGTAATAGTTGACATAAAATTACATATGATCACATGGAAAACATCACAAATGTGTGAGGCATGCATCGATGTATTTCAGTTACTGTTTATTTTTCATGTATTTTTTTCTTTCCTGTTTTCTTCCCTGCTCAGATTTTCCTCATCTTTAAAAGTTTTTAACACTTCTTATTTATAATGTATATCCTATGGCATAAGTGTGGAGGAGGTCAGAGGACAGCTTTCAGGAAGCAAGTTTTTCCTCTCTCCATGTGGACCCAGCAGTAAAGTAAGGTCATCAGGTTTGGTGATAAGCACCTTTACCTTCTGAGTCATCCCACTGACTCCTCCTCTTTTTATTTATAGAAAATGTGTCCCCCCTTTTTCCCTCTATTTTCTCACCATGTTTCTCATGACTTTGAATATGTTCAAGTATGTCTCATGTACTGAGTATCAGTGAGCTGCCTCTAGGGAACAGAATTCTACACCTTCAGAAAAGTGCGCATTATTCACACTTGCATTCCAATTTGATGAGCTAGGGAATGATGTGCTGCAGACATGTTCCATCAGCCAGCTCTGCCGCTGGACACGTTGACAGTGGTGAGAGCACTCGACTCCTGACAGGGCCTTGAAAGAAGGAGCTAGAGTTCCTGTATCCCCTCTGAGATTACACTCCTCAGTGACTGGATGAAGTGCTACTAGGGTCTTCCTCTTAAAGGTCCTACAACCTCTCCAAAGCACTATGAACTGGGGACCGACCATACCTTTACAACATGGGCTCTGAAGGATACTTACATAAATCCCAGCAAATGCTAACCTGAAATTTTGAAAACAGACACCAAGACTAATAGTGTGTACAGAAAAGACCCCAATTAGGAAAATGTCCAAGGTGAGACATGTTTCCAACCTTCTAACAGTTATTTGGACTTTAAAAGGAACTGGTACCTACCTACTTCAGGTAGTTTGGGAGAACTCATCAAGGTAGCGTGCTGTGTGTGTGTGTCATGTAGGTCTTGCTCTAAAAACAGTGCTTTACCAGTGACAAGCTGGGAGACTTAGGTGTTGGGAAGGTGAGACACTTGGCCTAGTCTCTGTTGTCTGTGAGGAAGGATGGGTCTCCGATGAGCATAGCTCTGGCACTGCATACTATATTCACTATTTTTCTCCTTGACGTGACCAAATGCCTAACAAGAAACAACAGAAGGGAAGAAGGGTTTGGCTGTCTGAGAGTAGTCCATCATGGTGGGAAAGGCATGGGTGAGGGCAGCTGGAACACTCAAGACTGCTCCACAGACCAGCAGGAAGAGAGGGCACAACAAGTGAAGGCAAGCTATGAGTTTCAAGGTCCAGTACCCATAGATTCACTTCTGGCTAGGCCTCACATACATTACAGAGAAAAGGCAGTGTGTGAACAGTTTGAGGTGTCTGTGTGAAAAGCCGAAGAGAGGCTTCAGAAGAAACCAACTTGTCACCCTGTTGTTGGACTTTGGGCCTCGAGAATGGTGGAAGATAAGTTTCTGTTGTTCAAGTCACCCAGAATGTTATAACATGTTATGACAGTCCTAATAAACGAATGCATATAGCAACATGTCTTTACTTGTATGGTAAGAACCAGAAAAGAAAAACTGTTAGTTCATTAAAACAAAGGAAGCAAAGGCTTGGAGGAACCTCTCTCTGTGTGTGTCTTCGTGTGTCTACACATATCATCAGTGTCTATTTGCATATAAGAAAACCCAAGAACATTTGGACTTGCACTTCAACTCACTAGCTATCTTTTCTTTTAGCAATGCCATCATTTTTTCTAAAAGTGTACTGCTAAATCAGCTTATCTCAGTATAACAGGTTATTAAAAATCATTTGCATATGTACATGGGTGCTTTACCTACATGTGTCTGTTTATTACAAACATGCCTGATACCCCTGAAGAGCAGATAAAACACCTTGTGGTGCTGGGAATTGAACCCAGGTCTTCTCGAAGTACAGCTTATGTTCTTCACTGCAGAGCCCTAATTAGCTATTTTCAATGGTGATGATCAACTCCAGTACTCTCCTGGGATTATGATGGTTTCTTAATGGCAACCTTGTCAGTGCTTATTTTCAAAAATCAACCCACTCTTGGGGAAAGTACTAGGTCATATAGTCAAGTAAACTAAGTTATATGCCTTAGAATTAACTGGTTTTGACTAGTGATTCTTCAAGCCTTCAAAAGCACAGTTGGGAATATTCAGAAAAGGCTGCCTATCAGTATATTTTCAGTTTTCCAGAAAACAATTTGACATCCTCCCCACTGCATTCTTGTTTGCTTCTCATAAGAATGAGACTGAGGATAAGAAAAAGCCACAATCCAAGGAGGTTTCTGTCATGTGGACTTTCACTGCTCTGTTCACTTATACTATCTAGCCCTTTTGTGGTGGTAAGTGGATAGATGGTCTGATAGAATTTGTCTGTTGTCATACCTGAAGAGATCACAGAGAGATGACTTAACTGCCAGCCTGGACTTTAGTAACAATTCAAATCCGTTGTAGGAATTTACAGTGATAGTGTAATACTATCAGTATTGTCTCTGGCTGAAGTTCAGCATGAATTAGTCATATATATATCCAGAAGATTAATTGACCTTTACTCAGCCCATGGGAATAGTGTTAACAGCTTCCTTGAAAAGGAAAATGACTCAAAGGCCTTATTTTTTAACTCACTTGTTTCTTTCATTTTAGTCCCTGAAATAAACTCCTTGAAATAGCCAAAGTCCAAAGTAGCTGCCATTTTTCTCACTGGACTACAAGCTTTCCACTCTAGATTAGAGTGAAATTCAATTTGTAGGTGGTCATTTTCGTTGTTATACACCTATTATGTGTGTTTTGTTCTAGGGATGCGCTAGCAAACAACAGGGACACAAATATGTGAATGAGACATATAATATGGTATATTCATAGTTAAAATGAGAAAATCACAAGAATGCTGGGTGCTACCCTCATTCTTTCTTTATTCTGATGGACCTTGTTCCAACTACTGAGGTTAATCTCATGTACCTCTATATGACTGGTACACTTGAAGTCTGATTCTTTATTCCAAGAGCTGAAGTGAAAGATCACGATAAAATAAATAAGGGTTAAACAAATATCTTTTGAGAATTGTTAAAAACATAGAGAGCCACAGCTTTGCTGAAACAGCAGAGTAAAGAAGGGGAAAACCAGGGCCAAAAGGTAAGAGAAAAGGAGAATAGTGAAAGAGGACGGAAGTCAAGAGCTTTTCAGTTCAGTAAGCTGGCTCTTTTTATTTTCCTTTTTTTTTTCTTTTTTCTCTTTTCTGTTTCTTCAGCCACCTCCTTGTTCCAACTAATACAACACACAGGAGTGAATTTATCTGTCAGCCAGAATTTTTGCTTATTGACTTGTGAAACCCTGGACAGTGTCTTAATTTCCTATCTCATAGTTGTTTTCTCCAACATTGTTTACACACAGTATTTATGATGATCCAGGTATAGTTCTTAAAAATCTTATGAAGTAGGCATTATACCCCCACATCTTACCTAAGAGAAGACTGCATTCAGAACACTGAAATCATGTTGCTTTCCGAGGTTAGTAGAGCTAGGGTTTGGTGACACCATGAACCTAATTTTCATCTCCAGAGTCTGTTTTCCTGCTTACCTTGCATATTAATATCAATTGGTAACATTAGACCTACACAGACGCATACCAGGGTTCTTTTTCACCTCCTCCTACTCCAGTTTTGAGTGTTTGATCCCTTTTATCCATTGTCATGAATCCGTGGCAGGAAATACAAAGGTGAATATAGCATGTCTGGGGCTTACTGTCCACAAGTTTACGGCTTATGAGAAAACACCCCACCCCCAGGCTCTCAGCCTTGCCCTCGTTTCTCCCACATCTCCCATCAATCCTATAGCCACAGATGAAAGAGACTTCCTTCGATAAGTGGGAAAAGTCTACTGGAGGGCTTAGACGAGGGCAGGTGACATGTTGGTGCGAGACCTACTGGCCTTTCTCTGGGCAGTGACCTCATTTACGGCCCTTTCTCCCTGCCTGAGCCTCTTCGGCTTAAAATGGCGGAATTTGTGCTAAGGCTCTTTCCCTATTAGACAGCCATAATGCCTCGCCCTTCCCCCATCGCAGGCTCATCTGGCCGCTTTGGAGCTGTTGTCCCCAAACTGAGGCTTCCGTCCTCCCTCCAGCGTCTCCAGCTCTCCACGGTTGGCCTCCCACCCTCCCACCACGCTCCACGCCAGGTGGGGTGAGGAGGAGCGGCCGGGTCCCCGGCCCTCAGGAGCAGGGAGGAGGTTATGCTAGCTAGGCCCAGGGCCACCAACCCCAACCCCGGGGCAGCGAAGGGGACTGAGGGCCGGGCGCGCGCACCGTGCTCCCGGCCGGAGGACCTGGGCTCCACCCGGCCACGCAGGTCGGCTGCCCTCGCCTAGAGGCCAGGCGCACGGGGGAGCACCCCGGGAGACTCCCACCCTCCAGAGGGTGCGTCTCCCCGAGACGGAAGCACGGGAGGGAGACCGCGGACGAGGGCGCAGACCGGAGGCGGGAGCCGCGCTCGCCGGCGCGCGCCGGTCACGT
>NW_026596051.1:26484603-26494106 GCF_907164565.1 Psammomys obesus | reverse complement strand
TTATTTTCCCGGATATTTATTCCTTGTAGATTTTTGTCCCGAGACAGCTATTTCTCTGTTGGACTTTTTACCGGAATCGAAGGCAAGGGGCACCTAGGAAAAGTTGGTTTGCTGTGGAACACGCTTTGGACTTTTAATTGATATAGCCTAAGTTCAAGAAGCACTTCTGTGAAGATGAGTTGAGGACTTTTTTCTGGTTGATTCTTAAAATCCCCAATTGTCATTTTATGTTTGGAAGGTCATGTATAAGTAAACTCTGGGCGGTCATGTGTTTTGTAAAATTGAACCAAGTAAGTAGCTGTTAAGTAATTATTACTTAAACATAAAAATAAATTGCAGCTTCGGAGATTACACAGAATTAGCATCACTACTAACAGCAAACAAGAGTTGTCTTTCAACCCACAGAGGCTCCAGGAATCCAGTGCCTTCACTGGTAGGCCACAGAAGACCAGGAATTCGAAGTTTCAGATCTTAGCATCCCTGCCCCACAATCGTTTCTTTCCTTCCATTTTGGGAAATGACAATCAAAAACCAAACCCAGTAAGGTGTACGTTTAAACACCAGGGCTGTTTAGGGTCATGGTTCTCCACTTGGTTGCTTATTAATTAACCCCAGGCTCTTTGAAATCTTGATGCCTGAACTCCCATTCAAATTGGAATCTCTGAGCATAGAACCCAGATACCAGGTGAGACTCCGGTACATCGAGGGTGATTACGACTTATCCAGGAGAAGCTTAAGGACTGGCTAAGCCTTGAGCAGAAGAATATGTATAATCCTGCATTTTTCAGTTAGTGATTTTGTTTTGGTAATATTCACCTTTTGACTTTTTTTTCCCTCACACTAGCCTTTAATATCAGGAAAGGAAAACAACAACAACAAAAAAGTTTTTCATTTGTTCAAAAAACAAAAGGGGAATTAAGTGAGAACTAATCAAAACCAAGGCTTTTCTCTGGCTAGTTTTGGGGAGAGGTAGTCCAGAGATACTCTGGTGCTATAGGGTAAAATTTGTCCATTTGTACACGTTCCTAGGAGCTTTCTAAGTATTTCTTTTCTTTTTCCTTTTTCCTTCCTTCTCTTCTCTTTTCCTTTTCTTTCTTTTGTTTTTCCATACATGGTTTCTCTATGTAGCCCTGGCTATCCTGGAACTCTGTCTGTACACCAAACTGGCCTCAAACTCACAGAGATCTGCCTACCTCTGCCTCTGGGGTGCCGAGATTAAGGAATACTGAGATTATAGACATGCACCAGTATATTTGGCTAGTATTTAAGATGCTTCAGATTGCCAAAGGATTTTGATCTTTCTAAATAATCAAAATTTGTAATGTACAACCAAGTCTTTTTAAAAAGTTGAGGAAGTCAGTCATTCGTTTGTTGGTTTGTTTGTTTGTTTGTTTGTTGAGTTTGATACTGTTTTGAAACAGTAGCTCCCCTAGTCCAAGCTGGCCAAGAGAACACACTACATTTCAAAGGTTGGCCTTGAACTCTTGATATTCCTTTTTCCACCTTCTAGGTTCGAGAATTACAGGCATTTGTCATCACACTGGGCACAGTCACTATTATTGTATCTTCTTTTTATTTGAGAACATATGAACAAACTTTGAAAATGCAGTTAACGTTAAAAAAATGAGTCAAATAAGATTCTCAATAGTTAAGTGTTCCCTCTTGCATAAACTAGCATAATAAATCATTTTTAATTTGTTATAGCATTGGTATAAATTGCCAGTGATTTATTGCCAACATTGTAAAACAAGTCAGTAATTATGAATTAGTTGAAAATAGTTAATGAGATTATTGTATATATTCATCAGAATACTAAAAGTCCAGTTTTCTTAACTATGAACAAGGTAATTTAGTGAAGAAAAAAGAATTGCACAGGAATTTTCATCATTTCTTCTAGCCAACAATGGCCAGTAGAAGGTTCTCTGGATGTCCTTGTGAGTAAAAGTGGAAAAATAAGTCTTTTGTGATGGCACAATAGCCTTAAAGAATTAAGGGTTGTTTTGATTGGTTTGTCATCTGAAGGTTTGTTGTCCTCATCTTTCTTTCAGTTGTATAGATCAAGGATATAGATCCAACAACCTCCAGTAAAACTGCAAAATGAGAACTAGTCTTTGGTTAAAACTAAAATGCTGCAAAGTATACTATCTCACAGTATTCTAAATTTTAATCAAGAATGTCCAGAAACTATAAAGATTTCAATTTTATTCCCAGTATTGAATTTATAAAACACAGTATACTTAAAAAGTGATTTCTTTAGTATCATCAAGTCAGTTTTTCTATGCTTTGAGCAATTTACTTAGCTAATTCTTTTAAAATTGTTACAGATTATGTTAAATATTGTTCTATAATAGTTTAATGTAAATTTGCTCACATAAAAAGGTAATCCAGACAAAATACAAGCACTGAGAAGGGAAAGTCACTATTCAAACTGATACATAGTGTTCTCTAATGGAGAAAGAGAAAGTAGTAGTTGCCCAGGAGTAAGTTGGTCAATAAAAACAGACTCCATAGCTTTTTGTTTTGTGTGTGTGTCTGTGTGGGGGGATTTGTAGGCCTGGATTGGTTAGGTGAGGGTTTATGTAAGCTAGTGATAGACCCATAATCACCCAAGTCAGCATTACAACGCCTAGCTTAATTTTCTTCATCTGAAGCTACGGTAGCTTTTGAAACAGTCTGCTGAGAATCCTGTTTCATAAATCATTGACCTTCCAAAATAGGATGAGTGTAATAAGAATTTGCGCCAAATGGTATATAATCCCTTCCCCATTTTCTTCCCAATTTTCAGCATTCCCTTCAATCCTCAAAACTTTATTTCCATTGGTTCTTTTCTGTCTGTCCTGCAGTAGTGGCTGCTGGCATTGCAAAATGCAATTGCTGTTCATACGAGTTCACAGTTTTGTACTCACTATCGTCTGTGCTAACACAGAGTCCCACGAAGAGTGCAGTGAGAGCAAACGGAAAGCAGTACATGGTCAGGTCCACAATACAAATCAGGAGCGGGCTCTGAATTGATTTCTGAGAACAGTTAGATGGTTCCTGTAGACATCCCAAACTTACAAATAGATGAGTTATAAAAAAGTTGAAGTGAGGGACTTGAGAGTTTTAGCAATTAAGAGCAGTAGGTTGCTCCTCCAGAGGACCCAGGTCTGTTCCCAGTACCAACATGGAAGTTCACAAGAGTCTGACTCCAGTTCTGGGAGAGCTTATGTCCCCTTTTATCTTCCCCTGGAATCAGATGTGTATGTGGTGAATAGACACACATGCAGGCAAAACACCACCCCCAAATAAAAGAGAGTTCTGAAAACAGGGAGTGCCTAAGTTTTTCAAGAAAGGATATGAAAAGTGCTATCTACTGTTATCATTTATTTTAAAAAAGGATATTTTATCACCAAAACTAAAAAGAAAGTAGATGTAAAAATTGAATAGATTATTTTCAGACATGCAGGAAACAGTTGAATAGATTACTTTCTGAAACTCAAACTTTCTGTAGCTTCATGGTCAGTTTTTTTTTTTTTTTTTTCCTTTATTTTTGTACATATCTGTAAAAATGTACTGGCATTTGGGAAGAATGACTTAGTGAATAATACTGAATTTTGAGCTGAAAGGAAGGAAAAGGGAGTTTAATGGATTCTTACTACATACTGACATTTTTTCTATAATCCTTACAAGAGCTTTGTAAGACAAGTGTTATCCCTCATTTAAAAGTGAGGAAACAGTCTTAGTGGTTAAATAACTTATCCAGCTCACTCAGCAATTAGTAGAACCTGAATTTTAATCCTAGATTTTTTTTCCCTCTGACACACATTTTCTTAGCCTTACCTCACTTGTTGCTTATTCCTGTTTTTATGAAAAACAGTTTGTTTGTAGGTCATTTTTTTCCATTTGTAAATTTGGCCAGAGCATACTAAAGCTTCTTCATTGGGTGTTAATCTCTGGTTAACTGAAAGTATATAATTGGAATAATTGAACAAAACATAAAAATTAATCTGTGGTGATACTTTTTAGATTCCTACTGTGAATTTTTGTATCTATTTTTTTAACTTAATTGACTTTATGTTACAAATTTTTGGCAAATCAGTTTTAAGGCCAGCCTTTATATTTTAGCTGTACAGTGTCTTGAGGCAGAAGGTCATTTATGTATTTTCACATGAAAAGAACTATGTTACTGTTTTAGTGTTTGTTGTTATATGTAGGGTCTTTGTTGAATGTGGTAGTACCAGACTATATTATTGTACAAGCTACTAGTGATCCTTAATTCTACCATTGGGCATTGTTTTTCACAGTATATCTTATGGCCCACTAGTAGGTCATAAATCAACTTTGTGCATCAGAAATAGCATTAGAAAAGGAAAGTGGAAATATAAATACATCCCAGAGTACAGAGGGAGATAGTTTTTTTCTGAATTATCTTTGAAGTGTTTGTTCTCTGTCTGGATTTCACTGCATTGTTTCATCATATTTTGTATAGTGGGGGACTGTCAAGGTCTTTTGTACTAAACAATATTTGGAAGACACTTGGTCAGAAGCAGCGTTTCTCAGCTGAAGCACTGTTGACATTTTGGGCTACATGATTTGTTGAGGGGGCTGTCATCTGCATTGTGAAATGTTTAGCCAGTTCTTGGCTCATGCCCACCCTAGGTCAGTAGCACTTCTCCATTGGTCACAAACTAAACTGTGCCTAGACCTTTTCCTTTATCTCCTGGGAGACAGTGTTTCTTACAGTGAGACCTTTGTTTTGGAGTCATTATTATGACCAGTTACTGTCTTGGATCCAAAAATATAGCTTTCTGTGTGGGGTAGACATTTTATCTGTGACATAAATTAGTTATAGAAGCTAAATCTGCATCATTGCATGGTTACATCATTTAGGATAGATTATTTTTCCTAGCCCATTTTCTTTTCTGATCTGTAAAATGGCCATGATAAACCTATATTGTAATGTGTTGTAAGAAATAACAAATACTTCTAAGCAGTTTAGACTCCGGCATGCTATAAGCTGCAGTATAACCTAAAAATAGATTGTTAGTGTCCAGGTTTATGTAAATCTAAGTGTGTGAGTATCTTTATAGAAGCAAATAAAATTTTGATAAAAGCATTCACATAGATTTTTAAAGAATTATGTTGTGTGTCTTCTGACATCTTGTTTTTATTTTGTGGTGTTTAAAATTGAACTCAGGTATTTGTTCATGCTAAGTTTCTACCGCTGAGTTATGGCAAGGATACGCTTTTCACTTATTAACTTTTGGTTAATACCACTAACTTTTGGTAATCAGATTAAAATTATTTTTATGTGGAGAAAATTGATGTGGGTTGTAGCTTAAGAACCCTTTCCCCTTTCTTCTTTTCTTTGTTTTGGCCTTATTCACATATTCACAAATATTAAGGATTTAATACAAATGAAACTTTTTTCATCTATTGTATAAACATTTTTTTTCTCTCCAGAGATTTTCAAATTCATTCTTCTTTTCCAAACTCTAAAGTGTACTTGATGAAATTTTATATATTTAGGATTACAGTGGTATGGTATACATTTACAGTGTTTAATAATTACCCAACTCTAATTGATTAACCAATCCATTAATATAGTTATAATTTGTGTATAGGTAGATAGGAGAAAAAAACACTTCAGATATACTCTTTTAGCAACTTTCAAATACAGAATAGTTTGTTAATTGTAACAACTTTCTTAACTTCTGTGTTTTGTATACTTTTGGTACATGAAAAGTTTATATCTGTTCGTGCTTTTTATTAATGTCATATGTCTACTAAGATTTTTTTTTTCCTCCTGGGGTTGAGCGTAAACCTATAGCCTTGTGATTATTAGGGAAGCTTTCTGTTGCTGAAACATATCCCTAATCTTTTACATTAAGACTTTTAAAGCATCTGTTGGCACCTCCCCCCAATTTAAGCAGTTATTCATGGCGATATTTGTAGCTATTAGCCACTAATGAAGCTTGTTGTAATTTGGTTTAGTATTTCTGAACATTCTCAAAATCTGAACTGAGAATTTCATCAAGTGCTGTACACATTGTTCTTCATATGGAAAGGATCTGAGCATTATTTGTTACATAGTTGAAAATGAAAGAATTTGTGACATGTGAACATTATATTAAACTTTGGTGTCCTTAAATACAAGGTTTTGTAGAATGAAGTAACAGTCATTTTCTTACATATTGTGTATGATTCCTTTCAAGCTGTAGTGGCAGAGTTAAATAGTTGGTTTAGGCCTGTACCCTGAGAAAATTAAAATATTTACTGCTTGATTTTACAGAAATGTTGGCAACCTCTGTTCTAGATAATTGACTCATGTATTGTGGTTAACTATTCATTATCTTCTCTTCAGTAGAGTGTCAGTTCCATGAAGGCAGAGATCTTGATTTTGTTCTGTGTATTCTCACGTACCAGGAACAGTATCTGGCTTATCATAGCTACTCACTGATTATTGGAATAGAGGAAAAACTATCTGAATTTATAAAAGTGAATATTTAATTTTTAAAAGATGGTATCTATGAATTATAGGCATTTTGTTCCCTTTCTTCAGAGAGAGAGCAAGAAAGAGAGAGTATACTTCCCTTAAGTATTTTATACTTACTTCCTAGATGGATCAGTTTCAGCTCAAAACTAAAATTTAAACTGTAGTGAAATATTTTCCAATGTTTAAATTGTAGAAATAGTGTAATAGCTGCTTTAAGAACATTTTGAACAGGGAAACAGAAGCCACATTATTCTAAGTTTATTCTTCTAATATATGTGCTTTTGGTGAACCTGCCTCTATTTATAATACAGAGAGAGTAATGGATTTTTTATTCTTGGAGGGAACTGGATCTGATCATTTTTATTTAAATAAACTGTGCTTCCCTCCCCCTTGTATCATCAAGTACTTGAGAATGCCAACCAGCAGCTTCCTGGTCGATGGTACTTTTAAATTTTACAGCTATTTAAATTTTTATTTTATGAATTTCCTTTATTTGTGTTTTAACATAATAATTTAGCTATACATTTGAATGTTTCTTGTTACATTGTTTCATAATTGCATCTACTAACTATGTCTTTTTAAATTTTTATTCAGCTTTCTAAAACCAACTTCTCCAATAACAATGACTTCCGTGCTCTTCTCCAGTCTTTATATGCTACTTTCAAGGAGTTTAAAATGCATGAGCAAATTGAAAATGAATACATTATTGGTTTACTTCAGCAACGCAGTCAGACCATTTATAATGTTCATTCTGACAACAAACTCTCTGAGATGCTTAGTCTCTTTGAAAAGGGGCTGAAGAATGTTAAGGTGAGTTGCAAAAATTGATACGTAACTATTAAAAATAGTGTCACCTGTTGTAATTTTTGTTAGCAACTTTAGTGTATTTTGGGAAAAGATTTATCGTTTATTCATGATAGTTAGGAAGGCTGTAAATGAGGAATGGTTATAGTGGAGGCTTGTAAGACAGAAAGATAAAGCTCAAATCTCAATACAAGAAAAACTAGGAGTTACGGGCCAAGAAACAAAGAACAAGTGGGTGGAAAATTAAGAGGACCAGGAGGACTCTTGTTGAATCAACTCTATAGTATTTTTGCTGAAGATAGGCCATAGTGTTAACATAGTGTTAAATCTTTGTGCCTGAAGTAGTAGTGAGGAGTTTGATCAGATACTGCCATAGTCACATACTGTGCCTAAACTGACTCAGCAGGATTCTTACAAAAATGAAATTGAGAGGATAAGGAAGAGTCTACAGTCAGACCTACCTGAAAAGAGGGACTCAGGGGTCTGGATTAGTCTTTTGAGAGGCTTTGGAAACTGGCTTTTTATTAATTCCTAATAAAGTTTTGTTTTTTTTTTTTAATTTTTTGGTGAATACTGACTACCAGATTTTAAAGTTTTATAAGTTAAAATTTTAATTACCATGAAATTGTTGCACACATTTTCTGAATTCTTTAAAAAATTATTAATTCAGGTACTGGTGACTAAAGATATAAATTTTGTTTAGAATGAGTAACACTTCTGTTCCATACATTTTATTTAAAATTTAAGATGGGACCAGGCAAAAGAAGGTGAATCCTTGTGAGTTCAAGGTCAGCCTGTTCTACATAGTGAGTTTCAGGCCAGCCACGGCTACATATTGAGACCCATCCTCAAACAAGATAAAAACTAACAAAATAAAATTGAAGGTGGAAGATGTAATTCAGTTGTAGAGTTCTTGCCTATGATGAGCAAGGCCTTGACTTCAGTCTGTAGCAGTGGAAAAAAAAATAAACAAAAATAACCAATTGAATGGCAGCTACAGTTACTGTATTTTATTTTCTCTATTGTAGTAAGCAGAATAGTTAAAGAAGACAGTTTCAGTTGTATGGCATGAATAGTGGTACTTGTCTGAAATCCAATAGTCAGGAGGGTCACTAGTTCAAAGCCAGCCACGAGTACATAGATTTTATCTCAAAAACAAAAGTAAAATAATATTGAAAAAGAAAATGATTAGGGTTCAGAGTAACATTTTAGCGCAACAAAAATAAAGTAATATTGAAAAATGAAATACATTTGTGAGTGCAGTATAGGATAGTGATGTATGTACATTTTCTTAATTATATTTGTCTTATACAATATTTGGAAGTTAATCTTAGTTTAACCCTTTCAGTTCAGTGTACCATAGAAGTAAGTTATAACTCCATCAAGCTAACATATACCCTTCACTTAGATACTTTGTTTTAGAAAAATGATTCAGAAGGGGGGAGATTTATTTCAAAGGACAAAAAAACACTCAAGCCATTATTGAGAAATTTTACTCATAATTACTAGAAGGAAGAACAGTTGGTAGATAAGCAGAGGAGAGGTAATTAGAGGAAACATTGGATAATAGGAAAAAGGAGATTTACTGTTCTATTGAATATTTCTTTGTACTCTTGGTATTTTATATTATATTCTTGTATTATGTAGCCAGTAATTTTAGAACCAAAGTAGTGATTTGTTGAAACTATAGGGAAAGGGACATGCTTCGCAATTATGTATGACCTGAGATCAATGGAGTACTGGGATTATACAAAGTGGAAGAGAAAAGGAGAAAGAGAAACGAGTAAGAATTATATTGGACTTCGTATGTGGAAGAAGGCTAAGGATTAAGGCTTATTCTGAACAAATGTGCATTTATTAATAAGAGAAGGAATTGATGGATTTGAAGAGCAGAAAGAGTGAATTAGTGTGAAAAGCAAATTCGATAATTAACATATAAGTGGAATTGGAAGCCATACATATGGATATGTTTAGGGATGTGTAAAAATCTCAGGAAAGTACAACATTGAACTGAATATTAGAAATAATTGAATAAATTATTTAAAAGAAA
This sequence comes from Psammomys obesus, assembly GCF_907164565.1. NCBI lineage: Eukaryota > Metazoa > Chordata > Mammalia > Rodentia > Muridae > Psammomys > Psammomys obesus. The sequence continues at coordinate 26,484,777 of NW_026596051.1, read as the reverse complement.
AACAGGTCACAACAGAGTACTTGTTTTAGTTACCTTTTATTGCTGTTATAAGACACCATGACCAAGAAAACTAAGAAGGGTTTCTTTGGAGTTTATAGTTCCAGAGGGATGAGTCCATAACCATCACGTGTGTGTGTGTGTGTGTGTGTGTGTGTGTGTGTGTGTGTGTGTGTG
>NW_026596051.1:26443759-26484593 GCF_907164565.1 Psammomys obesus | reverse complement strand
GTGTGTGTGTGTGTGTGTGTGTGTGTGTGTGTGTGTGTGTGTGTGTGTTAGCAGGCAGGTTTGGTGATTGGAGCTGGATGCTGAAAGCTGAATACTCACTCAGATCTTAAATCACAAACAGGAAACCGGAAGTAGAGACACTGAGCTTGAAATGAACTAGGAATGATCACTATTTTTAATCCCTCCAAGTTGGCCCCCAGTGACGTACTTCTTTAACAAGGCCACATCTCCTAAGTCTTCCCCAAACACAGTGCCACTAATCAGGGACAAAAATTCAGATACCAAAGCCCTTGGAAACATTCTCATTCTGATGATCACAGTATCATATTTTTAAATATTTTATTATTTTTTTAAAGTTTTCCATATGTTTACATTGGAAAAGATGAATAACTTACAGGAAGGTGACTTTAAAGATACAACTTTAGAGATATGTTAAAGATATGACTTTAATTTGTATGTGGAAAGAAATGTTTGGCTATTGAGGTGTCCAGAATTAGAATGATTTACTTTAAAATGTGAGTTCCTTGCCTTTAGAAATATTGATATTAATATATGTACCCTGTTAGAATAATATAAAAGCTGTATAGTATATTTTAAAATAAACTTGCTATATTTTAATAAAATTAAAAACCAAGATTAGAATTACTTAGGAATTTAAAGCTTATTGTTTTAATGGCTCTGAGTGGGAGGTAGTGCCAAGACTGAGTGTAGAATGTCAGACACTTATGTGCTTCAGCTCTGAGCTGTACTGTAGCTCCAAGAACATCTTTATGCTAAAATAAAACTAAGTTGACTTCCTTTGATCAGTCAAAATATGATGAAGCAAATCTTTACTCAACATATAATGTATACACACACACACACACATATATACATATATATATATTTGAGACAGGTTGTTACTATGATGCCCTGGCTAGTCTAGAACTTGCTATGTAGACCTGGCTGGCCTCAAACATAGAAATACACTTGCTCCTGATTCCTGAGTACTGGCATTAAAGGTAAGTGTCTCTATTTTCTGCTAAATGTGTGTTATTTTTTGTTTCTAGAATGAGTATGAACAGTTAAATTATGCAAAACAACTCAAAGAGAGATTGGAGGCTTTTACAAGAGATTTTCTTCCTCACATGAAAGAGGAAGAAGAGGTAAGCAGAGTTTTTCTTGGCTTTATATTCATAATTTAACAGAAAATACTATTTTGCCTTAGGTTCCTCAAAATAATGCATAAGAAGAAAATGTTCTGTTGATGGAGAGAATCCACTGTTTCTTGGGAACAGGAATGAATTTAGTGAGAATTATAAAAAACATAGTTTTATTTTCTTTTTGATAAAAGATTGCTACTTTTACTGAATGATTTTTATTTACTTAAATACAGATTTTTTGTGTCATGGCACTGTGATACACATTCATAATTGTCATCTTTAGATGATTCTGTAAGTCTTTAAGATTTTTCTCTATGCCATATTTAAAGAGTTTTCAGTGTTTATTTTCATGAGTGGATTTGAGTAATCAAATGGTGCTCTTAAATTTATCACTGTTGTGCCTCGTGTACATGAATTAACCTATCATTAAGCACATTGCTAAACAATTTGTCTTCTTTCAGTAATAAATGATGAGTATCCAGTGTAAGATAGAGAAACTATCCTATGAGGATTAGATTCTTTTTTTCTTTAAAGGCTTATTTTTATTTTACATGTATGAGTCTTTTCTCTGCATATTTGCATGTGCACTGTATGTCAAGGGACAACATCAGATTCCCTGGAGTAAAGTTATACAGGTGACTGTGAGTCACAATATGAGTGCTGGACGTCAAATCCAGACCCCTTGCAAGAGTAGCAAGTCGTTTTAACTGCGTAGCTATCTCTCTAGCCCTACTTCGAAAAATAAAAACAAAACATTTATTGTACATTTGGGAATTGTTCTCCTTCCACCATGAGTTCTGGGAATTGAACTCTGGGCATAAGTCTTGGCAGCAAATACTCTTACCCATTAAGCCACCTTGTTGGCCTCTGGATACTTTTGTTTTTAGTTGTACATCGTGTATTATCATGATTTGCAATTATACTTTCACTTTATAATCACCTTGATAATAAAATGAAATGCAGCCTACTTTCTAAACTATTCCCAGACTGGGAAATACTGACTTGGTGCTCTTTCAGTGGTCCTTGATGGTATCTCATTACAGTTGTTTTTCACCTTGTAATAGGCAGTTAGTGCTGAAACTAATGCAGTAGTGCTTTTTATCTTTAATTTTTCTGTTTATTGAAAATAGTCTTTTTTTTTCCCCCTCTCACATAACATTCTGGTTTCCCTCACTCTACTCCTCTTGGCTTCTTCCTACCTCCCCCTCCATCTGGAGCCATCCCCTTTTTGTCTCTCTTTAGAAAACAAACAGGTCTCTATGGAATGATAATAAAATAAAATATAAGGTAAAACAAAAACTAGTGCATTAGAACTGGACAAACAGAAGGAAAGGAACCCAAGAAAAGGCATAAGAATTAGAAACCCACTCAGTCACACACTCAGGAATCTCATTAAAACACCAAACTGGAGGTCATAATTTGTATGCAAAGGACCCTGTAGAGTAAACAGAGAAGAAAAATTACACACACACACACACATATACACACATATACACACACACGTATATATATGTAATTAAAAACAAAACAAAACAAGGAAAAGCCCTGTCTTGACATGAGACAAGGAACATTCAAAGATACTACTGAGTTTGTTTTCTGTTGCCCATCTACTGCTGTGCATGCAGCCTACCTTTGAGTAGTTTACAACATATCAGTCAATCAAAATTATCTATGAGACTGGAAACAACAACAACAAAGCCTTGGTTCTTCATTTAAAGATTATAATCCTATAAATTGAAGGTTAAGGTAGTTTTGAAGAAGAAATCTCTGAAAAGTTTCATAGCTTCCGCCTTCCTCCCTCTGAACTAATGTTTTGAACAAGCAATGTTGGATAGTTTATATCACCTGAGTGGGGATTGTTAGGGTTCCAGTATATTGTGTATCATACTCATCTAATGTAAAGGCCCTATTCTGGTAGAATTCAGCTACTCAGTACCTACCAAAAGGCTGTGTTTTAGTCATTGTTCTATTACTGTGAAGACACTGTATGACCAAAGCAACTCTTATAAAGGAATACATGTAATGGGAGGCTGGCCTACAGTTTTAGGGCTAAGTCCATTATCATCATGGTAGGGAGCATGGTATAGCACCCCTCACCTCCCCAAGCTACCATGAACTTTTGAAACCTCGGAGCCCACCGTAGTGACACACTTAAACAAGACCATACCTTAAAGCATTCAAATATATGAGTCTATGGGGTTTGTTCATTCTTACTCAAATCACCACAGGTAGGTGCTGGGCTCTGATGTTTAACAATAACCAAATGACTGACTGTTTAACAAGCTTGGTAAAGGAAAACCTTGTTCTTTAAAAATTTTTAGAATCCTGCTTTATGCCGTGTTCTTTAAAATTTTTCAATAGTTTAGTGGTGATAACCACACTTTATATCTTTTTGAAATGTATATTATTAATATTCAACTTGGGGTTTGAGTAAAATAAATTGAAAATCTTTCCCTATAAATACTTTTTAATTTAGGTTTTTCAGCCCATGTTAATGGAATATTTTACCTATGAAGAGCTTAAAGATATCAAAAAGAAAGTGATTGCACAGCACTGCTCACAGAAGGACACAGCAGAACTCCTTAGAGGTCTCAGCCTATGGAATCAATCTGAAGAGCGACAAAAAGTTTTCAAATATTCTGTGGATGAAAAGTCAGATACAGGTAAGATTCACCTATTTTAAAAGGACAATTTATAGTTCAGTGCTGTTGACATTTTGTTACACATTTTATCTGTGGAACAATTTAAGTCAGGCTTTTATACTGTGGTTAGTTTAAACCATTTTCACATAAAAATATAATTGGAGACCATTGTTTTATTGTAAAATTTGGTGATTATAGTATTCATCCATCTGCTTAATCCTCATTCAGAGGGGCAAACAATATAGATATTGGAAGCGGGAAAGGACAGGAACCTACCATAGAGGGCCTCTGAAAGAATCTACCCAGTAGGGTATCAAAGCAGATGCTGATACTTATAGCCAAACTTTGGGCAGAGTGCAGGGAATCTTATGAAAGAAGGTGGAGATAGAAAGACCTGGAGGGGACAGGAGCTCTACAAGGAGAACAACAGGCCAAGAAATTTGGGCCTGGAGGACCCTCAGAGACTGATGCGCCAACCAAGGACCTAGACCTCCTACTCAGAAGTAGATCATATGCAGCTCAGTCTCCATGGAGTTCCTTAGTAAGGGGAGCAGGGGCTGTCTCTGACATGGACTCAGTGGCCAACTCATTGACCACCTCCCCTGGGGGTGGGGTCAGCCTTTCCAGGCCACAGAGGAAGACAATGCAGCCAGTCCTGATGAGACCTGATAGGCTAGGGTCAGATGCAAGGGGAGGAGGACCTCTGCGATCAGTGGACTAAGGAAGGGACATAGAGAAGAGGGAAGGAGGATGGAACTGGGAGGAGATGAAGGAGGAGGCTATAGCTGGGATGCAAAGTGAAGAAATTGTAATAAATAATAATTTAATAAAAAAGGGAAAAATAATATCCATCTAGGGTGGGGTCAGATGTAGGGTTAGGCCACATGTAGTGTTTCTTGAGTGAATTTTTTTTAGTTGTAAAGTAAGTACTATTATGTTAAGGACTGTTATGTTAAAAGTAGTATTACAGTATCAGCTGGTTTTCTGAGCTCCCTTGATTATAATGTCAAATTAAAAATTTGTTTTCTTCATTTTTATTGTATGTATATGCATGTTTTGCCTGCATGTCTGTACCCTGTGCATTCGATGTTCATAGGCTGGAAGAGGGTATCAGAGCCTCCAGGCCTGGAGTTATAGTGGATCTGTAAATGGAACCTGTTCTCAGAAGTGAGAACAACTGGTGTTTGTAACCTCTCTGCAGCCTCATTATGGCATCTTTTATTTTGTGTATTTTTGTCTATTTTCAAAGTCTGTAAAGTTTATAAAAATTATCCTATGTTAACTTACAGTTCAATATAGAGTTTTTGGACTTTATAATGGAATGAAAGTAATTTGTGTACTTAGTTTTGAATTTTGACCCTTTTTCAGCGTAGCTTATGTGCAGTACAAAATTTTCTAAATGTCTGTAAAGGCGCGGCAGCAACAGTGAGCATTATAGTCAACCATGTCCCTTCTCGGGATCAGCCATGCATTCATGTTTTTCATGGAGGACAGTGGATGACCTCCAGTTCAGCAGCTGTGGTGTTTGCTAAATTAGGTGCACTTTTGTTTCTGGGCATATCGAACTTATGATGGATTTATTGCGATATGAGTCCATTGTAAGTTAAGGAAAGGAACATTTTAATTTTATTTTCATTCTCTGCTCTGATGTTTATCTTTGTCAGTTTGTTTCTAGTAGTGTTCAGGGTTGTGAATCTGAGAGAAGTAAAATTTTTCTGTGTATAGTTACTTTGAGAATGTGTACATGAAGTACAAATAGAATAGATGCTTACCCTTCTAATAGATGGTTGTCTTATTTTTATTTACCTCAGTAGCTTTGCTTTTTAAACAAAACATTAAAAAAAATTAACATCCAGGCATAGTTGTGCACACCTTTAATTCCAGCACTCTGAGAGCATAGAAGCAGGTAGATCTTCAAGTTTGAAGCCAGCCTAGTCTACATAGCAAATTCCAGACCAGCCAGGGCTACATAGACAAAAAACAAACAAACAAAAGAACACAAACAGTTGGCATCCTTACTCTAGCAGAAACTCTTCTGCCTCTAAATTGGTAATGGCAATATTAGCCCTGTAAATGCCGTATAATTTTTTGAAATTGGCTTTTCTCCAGTATTAAAAAAAAAAAGATTCATGTTTAAACAAAAACAATTTTACGAGTTGAAGCTATGATTAAACCCATAAAGCTATAAGCTTTACTCTTGAAATATAGCTGTGCCCTGGATACCACGCCAAAACCTGTTATGTCTTGTTTAATTGTAACTATAAGATGGAGTTTTAAAAGCATCACATACATTTAATTTTCCCTCTCCTTCAAAGAAAATTGTAGTTGCATTATGTTTAAAATATTTGGCATTTTAAAAGTGGCAGTTTAAAGTAGTTTGATCATACTGTTTCTATATTTAAGATTCTTTGTGAAGACAAACTAGATAGACAAGATACTCAAATTCTTAACAGTACTTAGGATAAACTAACTTTATCCTAGCACCCCATGTTCCATGTTTGTTTTTCTCTCAGAAATATGCTAACAGATTGAAGGATCATAGGAAGTTTCATCTTTATACAATACTTTATTAAAAAAAATTTTTTTTGGGAACAAAACTTTTATAGTTTTTTTTTAATTTATATATATATATATATATATATATATATATATATATATATATATATATATATATATATATAAATAATTTATTCACTTTACATCCCAATTGTAGCCCCCTCCCTCATCTCAGCCTGGTTCCATCCTCCCTCTCTACTCCCTATTCTCCCCTAGTCCTCAGGAAGAAGCCCTCCTCCCCTACCAGCTGACCCCAGCCTATTAAATCTCATCAGGACTGGCTGCATCCTCTTTTTCTGTGGTTTGACAAGGCCACCCCGCCAGGGGAAAGTTTTTTAAGGAGAAGTTTATGTCAAAGACAGCCCCTGCTCCCCTTGCTAGGCTACCCACATGAAGACTGAGCTGCCTATTGGCTACATCTGAGCAGAAGGTCTAGGTCCTCTCCATGTGTGGTTCTATAATACTTTATAACAAAAGATTTCTTACCAGTACACCAGAGAAATTTATGTTTACTGAATTGGCACATAGTTTAAATAGGTTAAGGCATTTGTAGATTAAAGAAATCTGATTTCTTAGACCTTTTACATGAACTGTCAAAATCAAAGAGGGAACATGAGGAAGGAACATACAGCCTTATTGCGTGAATGGAAAATGTGAGCATGAGTGCCATTAACAATGGCTTGTGGATCTCATAACCTGGCAGAGTGTATGCTTGATGATTTAAAGCAGTGTAACCTGTTTGGTTCCTTTTTCAAATGATGCTACTTATGCTACAAAGTGAGTATTGTTTTTTCTGTGACGCCTTTGTAAGAGGAAGTCCATTCCGTGTTCAGTATTGTAGCTCTCACTGATGAAGTATGATCTGGGCCATGATAGTTTAACCCTGCGTGTTCTTAACAAGTTAAACATCCCCATGTTACCTCTACTTCGTGTTACTTCCTTTTCACATGTTGCAAGCAGGAAGGAATTAACTTCAGGCATTGACTTTTATTTGTGATTGTAATTTTTTACTGCATTTGCACATATAGTCTTACTGCTAAAGATTTTCTTTTTTATTTCAGAAGCGGAAGTGTCAGAACACTCCACAGGTATAACTCATCTTCCTCCTGAGGTAATGCTGTCCATTTTCAGTTACCTTAATCCTCAAGAATTGTGCCGGTGCAGTCAAGTCAGTACTAAGTGGTCTCAGCTGGCAAAAACAGGATCTTTGTGGAAACATCTTTACCCTGTTCATTGGGCAAGAGGTAGGTAAATGGGACTTCCAATTTGTTTAAAAACTATTTTAGTCTGCCTTTCTAGCATTAAATGTAGCCATTAATATGTAGTGCCAGCAAAGGGAAACTTTGAGAGTTTAACCAAAAAATAGATTTTGTAGTTGATTTCATTTTAGTATGCATTTTAAAAGAGCTAGGAATGGTAAAGTATTTGTGAATAAATTATTAATGACTACAATTTCCTTTAGAATAATTAGGAAAAAATGTCAGGGATAAGCATTTTATCACTGGTAAAATGTTGATAATTGTTGAAGATAAAACATGGGCATACAGAATTTCATTGTACTGTATCTTTGTACATATGACTATGGTCAGAATTTTTCATAGTATAACTTTAAATGTAATTGATTTTTAGAACTGTTAATAATTAGATTATTTGAGTATTTTAAGCATAGAATAAGTTCTGTAAAATATGAAGGTGAGATACAGTTCTCCTTTGGTCATGGCTTAAAGTAAGCAGCTCTGGTTTTGTCTTTAACATAGCCATTATAATGCCTAATGTATTGCTCTTCAAATCATATTAATTTCTTTGCGCTAAGTTACATTCGCATATGAAGGTTTAGAAAAACTTCTCATGAGCCCGTGATATAATCATGTATGTGCTATTTTGCACTACATTAATTTGTCACTGAATTAAAAGTGTCTTTTAAGTATCAGCTTCAAAGCTCACATATCAGATATCCTGCATATAAGACACTTACATTATGATTCATAACGATAGCAAAATTACAGATATGAAGTAGCAATGAAAATAAATTTAAGGTTGGAGTCACCACAGCATGAAGAATTGTATTAAAGGGTTGCATCATTAGAATGGATGATCTAATGGGTAGAGGTCTAGGTTGCTGCTGAACACCTTGAAATCCATAGGTCAGTAACTTATGTCATGGACTACCCAGCAGCCTTAGATGTTGGTGGTGTCTAGTTGGGAGACCTTCAGGGAGATATAATCTGAGAATTTAATAAATTGCTATTTTCTCTGTCTTCATAAACATAAAATTACAATTACATGTACTGTAATTGTAGGAACTTACATTATGCTTTTGCTTTACCTCAGTGTGTCCCTTGACTCCTGTTCTACCTACTTCTCTATGCTGAGTGGTCGCTACAGAATAGTTAGCTGTCACAGAATGGATTTACTGGATCCAAAGTGAAGTCACAGTAGAGAAGGAAAGATTAGGTCATTTCTATTTTTTTTTTAATTGCACCTATAGATCCTGATAATTATTTTCTTAGAAACTAGGTTATTATCATTAAGCTTATTTTTTATAAAGGGGAACTGAAAACTTTCATAGACACATATACATGGCCGGTATATAGCAGACTATGTAAGCTTTTGAAGTCTTTTTCTTTAGTTTTAGAGAAAGATTGGGAAGTACTGTTGTTTACTAATTAAGTACTATTAATTGAACTTATATGGTCATGGTTCTTTCTGTGTGTTTTAAATTTAATCCTTTGCTTATATATGTGCAGTTTCTTAAAAACACAAATATTTCTAAAAATAGCCATTCCCTTTAGTTCCAGTATGGATAGGAGATTCCTTTTTGTAATGGCCTTATATGTAATTTGACTTTGTTTCTCTCGTTTGTTTGTTTTATAGGTGACTGGTATAGTGGTCCTGCCACTGAACTTGATACTGAGCCTGATGAGGAATGGGTGAGAAATAGGAGAGATGAAAGTCGTGCTTTCCAGGAATGGGATGAAGATGCCGATATAGATGAATCTGGTATTTCATGATTAGAATAAAAATTATTAAATAATTGACATTCTAGTTAATAATTATTAGGCCTTAAAATGTATATATTTCATGTTTTCTAAGTAGACTTTAAAAGCCTACTTATGAAAAATTTGAAGGAATAATAAGTAAATTTGGAATTTTTTGTTAGAAGTATTTTTTAAAAGAATGTGTTTTTTATGTTTTTATATTAAAATAACAACCAGAAAATGATGGTTATTTTTGTGTGGAAATAAACTATCTTAAGTGCTTTACAGTTTATAATATATGATTTAGTGGTGTATCAGTTAATCAGCTCATCAGCATTTATTGAATCATCTGTGGCTGAGAGAGGGGAGACAGAATGAGGCTTCTTCTGTAAAGTCATGTCACTTGCCTCAGGGTTGTTACAGAGTTCAGAGGTAATATGTATGAGAGACTTTGGATGGGTGCAGCTTAGGGTAGAGCATTCGTATAGCATGTGTTATGCCCTAGGTTTAGTCTATAACACTACAAAAAAATGAATACAGGAAAATTAATCATGTTGCACAATTTTAGTCCCCCCCTCCAGTAAGTACTATATGAGGGAGGGTTTGAGAGTGGGTAAAATTTTATTTTTACTTTTAAATAAATAGACATAAGGGAGAATTTGTAATTTATAATTTCTTTGTTCTGGGAACATAATGAGGATTGCTGTAATAGATATGCACAGATGATGTTTGGGAGTATAGAGGAGGAAAACAGATTCTTAGATACTACTTTAGATAATAATTTCTAAAAGATTATAAAATAGTGGAAAATTTATAGATGAGAAGTTTTAAGTAGTTTCTGTTTATAAAACTAAAATAAGCTGGCCTAGTTGAAGGTCTGTGCTTGTAGAAAATAAAAACCATAATGATATTTAACTACTTCAGAGTAGGTAAAGTGTTGTAGATTTTTATGAGTTGAAGAGGGCACATTTTGATACAGTTTTAGGAGTTTGGAACTTTCTTTAATAAGACAGATTATTGTAGCTAACCTTAATCATATGCGTATCTGTGGCCAGTAGTAGAGTGTGTAACTGCAAATTTTATAGTAAACAGAGCTCATCTAGGTAGGAAGGACCACAGGGGAAAAATGAATTAAGAATAAAAGAATAGGGCTGGAAAGATGGCTCAGCGGTTAAGAGTACTGATTGCTCTTTCAGAGGTCCTGAGTTCAATTCCCAGCAACCACATGGTGGCTCACAACCATCTATAATGAGATCTGGCGCCCTCTTCTGGTATATATGTAATAAATAAATAAAATAAATCTTTAAAAAAAACTTAAAAAAAATATAAGAATAGTGGAATAAGTAAGGTTTGCTGAGGTGATTTTTAGTGATAATACATATTGTCGATGTAAAGGGAGAATTTAAGGTATTTTATAAAGTACTTGAAATCAGTAAAATATTAATTACTCTTGCATAGTTTTCTTTAGCTATTATATTCAATTTTATTTTAAATAGGTCTTTAATATGTTAAGCTGTTTTATGTTTTGGTATACTCAGGTTAGAACTTTAGGTAAATATTGTAAAGATAGATCTGAAAGAGGACATAGACCCCCTACTTACATGTAGCCTGTTCACAGCTCAATCTCCGTGTGGATTTCTTAGTAAGAGGAGAATAGACAGTCTTTGACAAGAGGTTGCCTGCTCTGTGATCACTTCTCCCTGGTGGAGCAACCCAGCCAGCCCACAGAGGAATTGGATCCAGGCAGTCCTGATGGGGCCTGATAGGCTAGGGTCAGACATAGGGAAAGAGGACTTCCCCTGTCATTGGACTAGGGAAGAGAAATAGGGTAGGAAGAGGGTGGGAAGATGGGACCTTGAGATGAGGGAGGGGGCTACAACTGGGATACAAAGTGAAAAATTATAAATAATAATAATATAGATCCTGAAAAGTGAGACAGTTTTTTAGGCCTACTTAGAGTATGTTTGTTTGTTTTTTGTTTTTATTTTTTTATAAAATTGGAATTGTAGGGAATTTTGTTTTCATTAACATTGGGGCTTGAACTCAGGTCTTCACTCATCCTGTGAAAGCAGTCTGCTGGCAAGTTAAACCTGTAGTTTTTTGTTTGTTGTTAGAGAAGTATAACTTGTTATAAACATCTGAGCTCCATAAAAATTACTAAGTCAAGTGCAAAAGGCCATGTTCATATTTAATTTTCTATGAGCGAAGGTGTTTCCTTTTGCTTGAAGATTCATGATGATAAGGTTAATGGAGTTGTTTCATATCTCCTAGCTCTGTGTGCTTTTTAATTAGGTGGAATAACTGATGGTATTTTTTTTTTTAAAAAAGTGTACATCATTTATTTCTTCTCTTGAATAATTTTTGTAGTTCCTTCACTATTCAGAACTTTTTCTTGTTGCCTGAAAGTGAATTGTTTGCAATGGAGTTTGAGGGCAGTATAGAGTATTTCATATTCAGTATCTTGATGCATCCTTTTGAGTGGCCTACTTACAATTGGTGTATCTAGTTCTTAGATGTTTGAATTCATTTTACAGAAGAGTCTGCAGAGGAATCGATTGCTATCAGCATTGCACAAATGGAAAAACGTTTACTCCATGGCTTAATTCATAATGTTCTGCCATATGTTGGTACCTCTGTAAAAACTTTAGTGTTAGCATACAGCTCTGCAGTCTCCAGCAAAATGGTATGTACAAATGAATACTAGCTTGAGTATTAAGAAAAATAGCAGTGCAACAACCTTGGTTTGTTTATTAATGTTTATTTAAGAGGAAAGAATAGAGTGTCTTCCCATGGATGGGTATACACTGCTTGCTTTCATATAATTTCATTTCTTAGACTATTCTTTGTAGCATAGAGATAAGAGAACTGGAACTAGGCAGGTAAGCATTTACTTGGATTTATAGATGTAAAGTAGTAAATCTTAGTTCTATATGGTTGATTGTAATTGTAATATGTATGGCATGGCAAGATGGACAAGTGAGATGAACTAGTTTTATAAAAGTATGACTTCCTACATACAGTTTCCTTGAATATTCCTTAAAAAGGTTGATTTTTCTGGGTCTGATTTCTAAGAATCTTTAAGAAGATTACTAGAAATTTGAGCCCAGGAACTGGAGAGATAAATTGCTCATTGATAAAGTGCCTTTTGTGCAAGCATGAGGACCCGAGTTTGGATCCCCAGCATGTACAGATATGTGTAAAATGGCATGTCTATATAACGACAGTGTGGGAGACCAGGGGAAGTGAGTTCAGAGACAGGCAGATTTCTGGTAATTATTTTGCAACTACACTAGCAGAACCTATGGGTTCAGCATTCAGTAAGAGATTGTGTCTCAGAAAGTAAGATGGAGGAAGACACTGTGGATTAACTTCCAGCCTCCACATACACCACACCAAAAGAAACTTGAACACAGTGTAACTGGTTTAATGTGTTCTTTGAGTTATTATTATTTTTCTTTCAGTGTGCATATAGACATAGGAAAAACCACTGGGTTATATTTAGCATTGTCTGTTGCTGATCTAACTTCAAGTTCCCACAGGTCCTCACAGTGACTTTCTTTTCCTTCTTAGGTTAGGCAGATTTTAGAGCTTTGTCCTAACCTGGAACATCTGGATCTTACCCAGACTGACATTTCCGATTCTGCATTTGACAGGTTATTTATTTTTAAATATCTAAATATAATAAATTCTGACTGGATCAGCAAAAATATTTTCTATTTTCTTGTTTACATAATTGCTGTTTACTCATACTATTCCATAATCCTGCTAAATCCCTGACATGTATGGCTGTAACTTGATAGAGCCCTCCCGAGTTTTTGCCTCGTATTCACATATGGCAGATTATCTGGAAAATTGGTACTGCCGTTTGTATGTCTTAGGAGCCTCGCTTTGTAATTGTCTAGGCCAGCATTACCTGTTCTCAAGGTTTTATTCCAGTTTTTAAGTGCCTTTTGTCAAAGCTCTTTTTTAATTCATGCTTTCTGGTTCAATTACCAATGTGTTCAAGCCATGAAAATGATTCTTTCTTGGAGACCATTAGGTTTCTTCTTATTTTAGCTCCCTTTTATTCTTAGTTCTGCTATTTAAGAGAGAGAGAGGTGGTTCTACCTATTTCTAGAGTTTGTTTCTTCTTTGTCTTCATTATTCAGTAGTTACTCTGTTTCACTTATGTGCTGCTTCTACTCTAAAGGCTTACTTTTAGAACAGGAAACTTAAGTCTCTTCTATTTTTTTTTTCTCCCATCCTGACCTCTAATAGATTAGCAATAATATTTGTTTTTTAATTACTAGTCTTAGGTTTGGTTTTATTCCTAGCACTTAAAATATTCCCTGATGATAGAAATTTCAGAAATGTTTAAACGATTTTGAATTTAAAATAATTCTAATGCTTGTGTATGTGTGTGTATAGTTTAATACTTTTGAGGAATTTAATAGGCTTGTTCCCTCTTGTAGTTGGTCTTGGCTTGGTTGCTGCCAGAGTCTTCGGCATCTTGATCTGTCTGGATGTGAAAAAATCACAGACATGGCTCTAGAGAAGATTTCTAGAGCGCTTGGAGTTCTGACGTCACATCAGAGTGGCTTTTTGAAAAGTGCAGGCAAGGGTCATTCAACTCCATGGACAAATAAAGATATTACCATGCAGTCCACCAAGCAGTATGCCTGTTTGCACAACTTAACTGATAAAGACGTTGGTGAAGAAACAGACAACGAGCACACTTGGACTAAACCCATGTCTTCTGAAAGTTTCACTTCTCCTTATGTGTGGATGCTAGATGCTGAAGATTTGGCTGATATTGAAGATGCTGTAGAATGGAGACACAGAAACGTTGAAAATCTCCATGTGATGGAAACAGCCTCCAACTTTGGTTGTTCCTCTGGTTGTTACAGTAAGGACATTGTGGGATTAAGGACTAGTGTCTGTTGGCAGCAGCATTGTGCTTCTCCAGCCTTTGCATATTGTGGCCATTCATTCTGTTGCACAGGGACAGCTCTAAGGACTATGTCTACACTCCCAGCAACTTCTACAATGTGTAGAAAATCGTTAAGGACTACATTGCCCAGGGGAAAAGACTTAACTTATTTTGGGAATGAAAAATCTGACCAAGAGACTGGACGAGTACTTTTGTTCCTCAGTCTGTCTGGCTGTTACCAGATCACAGACCATGGTCTCAGGTGAGTGATCATCTCTAGGAAATGGACATATTTTTATTCTCAGATGAACTATTACATTTTTGATCTAAGTTTTTCGCTTGATTTATTTAAGCAAGAAAGTTACCAAGGCGTATTAAGAATGTTGGAGCAATAGTGCCTCTGATACCAACATGAAATTGCATTTAGTAAGTTCAAATACATTATGAAATGTAGAGGAAAATACATTTACAAGTATTTACATTTAATTGTAAATTAAATTAGTAAATTGTAAATTAGTAATTGGCCACATTACATTTTAGTGTGTAGATGTATAGGTTATAGTCTCAAGGGCATGTTATGAAAGTAAATTTTATATTGAACACTTTGGAAACTATGTGTGTTGTAGTTCGGTGATTTTTTTTATACCTATGAGGTGCCTGTAACCTAAATTGCTGTTGCTCTGTGTTCACGAACTACTACTGCTTTGAAACAGTCTCTGTAATTAACTATGGCTGGCCTGATACTTGTCATGTAGACCAGTCTAGCTTTGAACTCCCAGAGATCCACCTAACTGTGCTTCTCAAGATTAAAGGTAGCACTTCTGCTTTTTTGAGCCAAGTTCTCACTCTGTCCCAGCTTGCCCTTATTCTTGCTGCAGTCCTACTTCCAGCACCCATATGGGAGCTCATGGAAGCTTGAAACCTGTAACTCCACCTCTAGGTGACCCAGTGCTCTCTTCTGTCCTCTGAGGTACCACATATAAAGTTGGTGTATACTTACATGCAGACACATCACATGCAGTTCGACACTGCTGGAGATCAAACCTAGAGCTTTGTGCATGCTAGGCAAGAACTCTAGCAACTTAGCTGTGTGACATCCCAGCTCTATAAGCACAGTCTTCAGCAAGTATACTAATTACCCAATCCCCCTTTTTGTAGCAGAGAGAAAAGTGGGTGGGGATAAAGTGTTCAGTATCTTTTGAGAGACTGAGAGGCAGCTCTCCACAACAGCCATGTCTTCTTATGCTGTGGGACCCACTTAGAGTTACAAGATTATGAATACTCTTTTTTAGATTTATTTTTAATTATGTGTGTAGGTGTTTGTTTCTGCATTTGCACATACGTGGCCTGCAGAGGCCAGAGGCAATGGATCATTTGGAATTGAAGTTATGGTCGGTTGTAAGCTGCCTGATGTGGGTGCTGGGAACAGATCTTGAGTATACTGGAAGAGTAGTGATTAAATCTCTGGTTCATCTCTCCAGCCCCAGTTATATACAGCATTAGAGACAATAAATGAAGAACTGTATACAATAAATACAACTGTGTACATGATTAAAAATAAACTGAAATAGTCAAATACTTCAGTATTTCATGTTTTTTGATGCTACTATAAGTGAAATTGCTTTCTTAATTTCCTTTTTTGATTCATCATTGCTAGTGTATAGAAACTAAATTTGGTTTTGACACAAGGGTTCACTCTGTAGGACTGCTTTTCTCTCTGTGTGTTAAGTGCCTTCCTTCAAACTTTTTGTACTTTTTTGGAGGTACGGAGGTGGGGGGAGTAAATGATTTATTTAGATCTTGAATCTCAGGTAGTCCAGAGTGACTTTGAACTCCTTGCCTTGAACTCCTGATGTTCCTGTCTTGTTGTGGGTTATTAATATTTATCATTGATTTATCTTTTAGTTAATTAGCAGATATTCCTAAACCAGCTGTATATCCAAATCATCATATGGAGACTAGAATTTAATTAACCTAGAGTATAATGTTGGGCAATAGTTACTCCATCCTAAACCTCCAAGCCTGTATAGTTTCCTACCATGTAGATTTCACCCGTTATACTTTTAGTTAGTCATCTCTTAGGTCCAATTCATCCTTCCTCACGGTCCCAAGTCCTGCCCTGCCAATCTCTGCTCTCCTCCCCCAGCTCCACTCCATTTGCTTCCTTCTCCTCCGCTCCAGACCAGGATAGCCTACCCTGTTCTCTCCATTGCACAGCACTGGCTGGATGTTTAATTGAGAACAAATGGTGGCATGTTTACACAAACTTGAGACAAATGATAATTAGAATAAGCATCACAGTGCAATGTCCGGGTGATTGAAACCAGATGATGGGATAGAGAAATCAGCATTTGAATGAACAAGGATACATACATTCCACAAGAATATTATACCAACACTGTCTTTCTTTCTCAAATGCTGGGATTATAGACCTATGCCACCATTTTCATGGCATTCAAACTCTACTGTTTTATGCTGTTCTTCCAGATACTTTTTCAAATCTCTTAGACTCTCAGGAGGGTTATATACCTCTTGCCTCTTCAAAGGCCATACTTGGCTGTTCCAAGGCCCTGAGTTGAGTGAATAATCGTGTTCTTTAGTATACTTCTTGTAGGGGAGAAATTACAAAGCTTACTCTAGGGAGGATAACTGCCCCTAAAACGGCATAATCTTTTTCATTTATGCTACTCTGTCATTTGTTTTTTTCTTTCACCCTTTTGGTGAACCACTATTCATGTACCAAAACCTTCCAGAGACCTACCAGGACAGCATTTGACTTTTTCCTTTTTCTTTTTCTAGTCTGATGTTTCTTTTAGAAGCAGTGATGCTGTATCGTAGTGTAGGCTCTGAGAGCAGCTCTAGAATCAAGTTCTGAACTATTTATTTCAGAAACCTATGTGACATTTGAGTCTTGGAAGAAGGTCAATCTCTGAGCCAGGCTTGGTTACAGATGGGCCAAAAAACTGATGTCTGGGCCTGGCGAGATGGCTCAGTGATTAAAAACACTTGCTGCTTTTGAGTTCAGTGCCCATCTACATGATGACTCAGATTTGTCAATAACTTCACTTCCAGGGGATCTGATGCCCTCTGCAGGCATCCACAGGTTCCAGGCATCCCATGGTGCATAGACATACACCCAGACAAAACACTCATGTATAAAATAAAAACAAAACTATTGTCAGTGACTCTGAAGCACCTGTTATCACCATGGGCCCGGGGACCTAGGTTTAAATTTCCGCAGAAGACAGTGTGTTATCCCAGTCTTGTAATCGCAGTATGACTGCTGAAGAAGACCAAAGCGCTATTTTCTCTGTAGTCAGGGGATCATCTAATGTATGGGGCATCGTCATGATGATTAGAGCATTGACTCCCTGGGAACTGAAAATCATGGGCCACCAGCAGGGATGACTCTGTGATCACAAAGCCTTAGGGATGGAAGGATGCCTCGACGACTTCTCTCTGGAGCAGGGCATGTCCCGGCAGTTGTTTTTGGTTCCAAGACAATATAATACAATTGCTGCATGGGTCAGAGATTGGGGACAGTGGTGGCTCCCTCTGTGGCATATCATAGTGTGTGCTCTCTAGGTAGCTCTGTCAGCTGTGTTAAATTATTTGTGAGGGACAGTAAGTGTTCAGCATGGCAATGGGGCTACTGAAGGTCCTTATTTCCCTTTTACCTACAATAAGTCCATCCTGGTTGCTGGTTGGGGATTGGGCTGTGGAGATACTTTCATTCTGTATGAGGCCACTCTGGGTTCTAGGCTCTACAGAGTTTCGGATGTACTGGTTCTTTTTGTGTTAGCTTTACCAAAACGTAGTTTTTAATTGGTTCTCTTGGCTGTCTTTTGGAAGAGGGGCCAATTGTTAGGGGTGTTGAGTTGGCTGTCATGCCAACATGCCCTCTAAGAGCTCTTAAAGTCATTTTCGCTAGTCCTACCATCATTATCATTTATTGCTGTATCTGTTGACTAATGTATTCTTTTCTCGCAGATTATTTTAGTATTTGATAGTTTTTGGTTGGGTACTAGATAACTTGAATTATATATTGTTGAATTTGGGACTTTTTTTTCTCTTTAATAACTAGCCCTTTTAAATCAATTTTGTTTACATCAGTTCTAGAATGTGTATATGTTTCCCCAGCTTTCTCTTCTTTTTGTATACTTTATTAATTGTTTAAATGCTTCTTTACCTGGTTGAGGCCAGAATTTGTTTATTATTCATTTGTCTTTTTGTTATTTTGGCCTGTGTCTAGCGTACTTGATCCTGTGTGACAAGACAGGGTTGAGAGAGATCTTTTTAGAATACATTCCCTTGCTGTTTGTTATTGTATCCCTTAGACATTCTACCTTTGGCTAAAAATTGGCTAAAGCTAATTTTATAACTTTTGATATCCCTTTACTTTTTCTTATTCTCATCCTTGTCCCCAAAAGATACATGCACACACACACACAAACACACAAGTATGAACGTACATACATACTTCTACTTTAGCCCTAATCAACTGTTTTCTCATTTTCTATGGAACTGTGTGGGTTTTTTCTTTAATAATTTTATTTTCTCTTTGTAACATAGTACTGCTGGCTAAATTCTGTTTATCATTTGTCTCATAGTATGTAGCATTATGCCATTATGAGAAACCTGTTCTGACCTGTAAAGACCATTCTGTGTGTTCCCAGAAGAGTATTCATCATATACTATAATTGCTTGTTTGTATTCATAGTTGTTTGTTTTTCCACTAAGTGCCACTAAAGCCAGTGACTACACAAATGGTTGATTAAGGTATTTTTGTAACATTTTATATTTCATTAGATTTGTTGTTTGTTAAGACACATTTGAGCTTTTTTAGACTATCCTTTGAAAGGGGCATATTTTTAAATTGTAAACTGTTGATGTTCTTAGACTTTATAAATTACTGGATTTTTCCTTGGACCAATTATTCCTATAGCACTTACAAGGCTTGGGCAAAAGAATTTTGAGTTCCAGACCATCCTTTGCTATGTCAGTTCAAGGTCAGCTTGAACTATATGGTAAGACCCTGTCTAAAAATACTTCCTCATTCCTGTCAGACCACATAGATTTTGATCTGCTACCACTGATAGCCTGAAGTATATAGAGATGGCAAAACGGTGGGAAAAAAATCCTTTAAAATTAGAATATAAGATAAAATAGATTTGAAACATGCCCTTTATCATTGGGTGTCCTTTCTGAGTATCAATAATTCCCATAGTCCTGCCCAGGTGTGACAGTGTATGCCTGTAATCCCAGCTCTTAGGAAGAAGATGGAGAATTGTTATTCACTGCCAACCTATTTTGCACTGTGATTTCTAGGTTAGTTAGGTGCTGTCTGGCAAGAATGTCTCAAAAAACAACAGAAATTCATAGTTCTTTTCTAACTCCATTATAGTTTACTTCTTCTGACATTGGTTCCTAATATACCATAACAGATTTAATATGTTAGTTTCTTAATTTATCTCTTCTGTATCTAGTTATTCCATTTTTGTTTTAAAATTCCTTTAATTATCATTGTACAATAACCTGACATTGTCAATTTTATTTTTGATATATTTTAATATCTACTTTAATGTAATATTTAGGTTTTCTTTTAAACACAGAGATGAATTTAGATAGTATTAAATTTACCATCACTACCCCCTCCCTTTTTTTTTTTTTTTTTTTTCCAGTGTTTCAAGACAGGGTTTCTCTGTGTAGCCTTGGCTGTCCTGAACTCACTTTGTAGACCAGGCTGCCCTCAAACTCACAGAGATCTACCTGGTCTGCCTCTCTGAGTACTGGAATTACAGGTATGCGCCACCGCACCCAGCTTACTAACCTCCTTTTAATATATTTTCAGCATGCTCCAAACAAAAACCCCATACTTGTTATTAGTTACTCCAGTTCTTTGTCCTCAGTTTCTAGGAGCCAGTTAATCTATCAACCATCTTGGTGGGTTTACCTCTTGTTAAGTGGTAGTATTTATGGTTTGCTTTTCTTGACATAGAATAATGGATTTAAATTTTACACAGATCACATGTCTGTACTTCATAGCTGTGTAACATGTAATTGTATGGTTATACCACATTTTGTTTATCCATTCATCAGTGGGCATTTGGAGTGTTTTGCATTCTGTCTGATGTAAATAATGCTCCCGTGGACATTTATAGAGATGTATGCTAGTTTTGACATAAACCTGCTTTCAGTTCTCTTATGTGTGTATACCCAGGAGAGGAATTAGGTTTTTGGGGACATAAAGGTCCTTGTACTTAGAGAACCAGGAATGTTAATCACACAAGGGTGTCTCCTCAATGGAGGAGATAAAAGTCAAATACCTGAATCCCATCCACAAAGCTGAGAGTGGATTTTGTTAATGACCTGGTGACCTTGCTATCTGAGGAGGCAGACCTCACTCAAATTCCCCAGCATGATTATCCCAGACTCTTCCCTTTCTATACCGTTACCCATCCTTAGGGCATGTCACATGTACTTTATGGACTGCTGACCTCCATGCTGTTGGTGAGAGACCTCTTTAGATTCTAGGCCTTTTAGCTATAGAACCCATAGCATGGTCTTATGTACTTTGTAAGAGTTTCTATGTAGTCACACTGTAAGCTTTATTGTACACCTCGAATTGGACTGATTTAACGGATTGTTTCCTGGAAACCTTTTCCCAAATTATACTGTGTTTTAAATATGCTGATAACGAACTGCCTGGCATTAGACTCCCCAAAGTCTGATCCAGGTTGATGAAGTCAGTGTGCACTGAGTTTTCATTCTTCTCTTCCTGTTTGGTTTAGTTCACTTCTTTGTCAGGAACTATAGGGACCCCTCCCTAGGTTTTGGGGGAAGGTCCAGAACGGATAATTAGGTTTCAAACTTCAGTAATTTTTTTAAGTGTTTTTTTTTTTTCCTCTTAGTTTGGTGGGAGAATGAACAGTACAACTATAGGTCTCACTCAGTGTTTGTGTAAGAATCCAGTTACTCTAATGTTCCTACACAGAAAGTGTCATATGCTTCTTTATTAGTCTTTAGGGAAAATGTAGAACATTTTTTGAATCAGATATATTTTTGTCTAAGGATGAGTCAGTTTCCAGTGTTTTATAAAAATGATTAACTTTTCTTATTACCAAGTTGAGAGGTGTGTAAAATACTACTGGACCATAGCAGTATTAAAAATTTCAACGGTTAATATTCTCTGACTGTCACATTATTTCTTTTGCAGGGTTTTGACTCTGGGAGGAGGGCTGCCTTACTTGGAGCACCTTAACCTCTCTGGCTGTCTTACCGTAACTGGTGCAGGGTTGCAGGATTTGGTCTCAGCATGTCCTTCCCTAAATGATGAATACTTTTACTACTGTGACAACATTAACGGTAATGCCTTTTAATAGTGAGAAACTTTAAGAAGTCATTTAAAAATTTTTGGTAGTTCTAATAATTTTTATAGTTTTTGCTTTCTGGATTCCTAATTGCACAAATTGTTGTACTTTCAGGCTTAATATTTAAATTTAATAAAATTAAAATGATTTGCTTCTTTAATAAAATCAAAATACTACACATTTTTATTTACTTCTTGAAGCTAAATTTCTTTCTTATCCATTCTGCCAGGTTTTTAGGCATGTAAGAGTTTTAATCATTTAAAAATGACAGTTTGTTATAGAAATATTAAGATTATTATAAGATTTTGAGAATGCCACTATAGTATTCTAGTACCTACCAGTTAACAACTTAAAGGTATTGATTTTTTAGGTACTCTAGTTTGTGAGGAATGACAGACTCTTTTTTTTTTTTTTTTTCCTTATAGCACTGCTTTATCTAGTGTGGTAGATAGACAAAGAAAGGCTTTGGTGAGATGAACTCCTCAGAACCCTCAAGATTGAGGAGAGTAGACTATTTAATACTGAGACTATGTAATACTGAGAAAAGACCGAGGTGCTGTAGGCCTACCTGAAATTCCTGTTTTAGAAATTGATTCCTGAACTGATTTAAAATTCATGAAGTAGGGGTTGGGGATGTAGCTGGTTGGAAGACAGTTTGCCTAGCATGCACTATATAAAACGAGTGGTAGCAAGAGTGGTGGCTCGTGCTTGTGATTAGTCCTAGCATTCAGAAGGTAGTGTCAGTAATTCAGGGATATCCCATACTTCAGGTGCAGCTTGGGTTATGTGAGACCCTATCCTAACCTCCCTACCCCTCACGCACACCATGAGTTAGACATTTCTTCTCTCTCATTTCTCCCCTCCTCTTTTTAAAAGTGCGTTCTATTCTTCATTGAACGTGTTGGAACATGCATTTTCAAATTATAGTTGCTGTTCTTTTGGGCATTCTATCTGAATTTTTCAGAAGCATAGTAAAGCTGTTCCTCAATTATTAATTAACAAAACAAATCATCCTGTAATTTTGTAGCTGGAAACAAATAGCTTTATTCTCTTATATACCTATGTTTTATACTGTATACTGTTGATTTTGAGAGCCCAACTCATTCTCACATGAGAGGGACGATCCGAGGTTATCCCAGGGAGAACAATTGACAGGAGCCAGAGAAACTAGAGAGAAGAATATTTTAGCATGCAGAGAGATTACTGAATTTCCTATTGCTTGGAAATTAGATTTCTCTTAAAAGAGACGATAGGAGATCTCAGCTGTCGTATTTCTGGAAGAGCTGACATGTTCCTGACAAAAGCAACTTGGTAGAGCCTATCTTTGTTTTTTCTTACCAGCAGTGTGTGACAAAGCAGTGATTTTTTTGGTTGTACCCAGGTGAACAAATAAAAACAAAATATGTTCATGAATGAAAGTTTTTGCTTATTTTTAAAAATAAAGCCATGGGACACTAGACAGGTGGATTTGGTGGCTAAATGGATAACTCGTATTTCTCTTACAGAGGAATTGAGTTTGGTTCCACACAGATACATAGGGACAGCTCACAATTGCCAGAAACTGCAGCTCCAGGGATCCAGACCCTGTTCTGGCTTCTGTGGCCAGTACATTCATGCATGTATACACACACACAGATACGTAATCTGAAAGAACAAAAATAAATACAGCTTTTAAAAACAAAGCTTCCCAAGGATTATAGGATGCATTTTAAGACTATTAAATAATTTTAAAATAAAATTTTTTATTTGTATGTTACATTTTGAATTGCTTATATAATTTCAGCATAGCTTGTGTTTGGAAACAAATCTTGTAACCTAATTTGTTTTGCCTATTGGATATAGGTATTTTGGCGGGAAATATTACACTTTAGCTCAATTTTATTATATGCCAATTTAGTTTGTACCTAAGTGCTTTTAAACTTTTTGAAATATATATAGATGAAAAAAGTTAAGTGCTTAAAATCCTTTGTACTTTTTCAATATTATTTTTTATCTTAATCTGTTTTGAATATATAATATTAGCATTCCAAAGGAGCTGTTTAATCCTTTGTTGAATGTAAATTTTTTATTTCTAATTTTCAGTACAAACTTTTAACTCTGATCTGAATTTTTTTAAGTGTTTGAAAGTACTTGAAATAGTTAAATTTTAAATTTCCTTCTTGATAGAGCATGATTTAGAAGAAGTGTAAATGCTTTAAACTTTATGGGGTGACTTCATATAGTGCACTCTCTAGGATTCTAGGTAGTTGCTTTTAAAGCAGTACTTTGAGTCAACATTTTCTGTAAAAGAACATACAAACAATTTAGTAAGTGCCAGAATTGTACCTAGTTGTGAAAGATGACACCATTGACATAGTATCTTTCAAAGCTTAGCTTGTACAGGAAATACCTGGTGAAGGCTTAGGAGATCTCATTTTTATTTCTTAAAGTAGTCATGATTCAGTACATGGTTCAGGGTAAGGAGTAAACATACATATTTGAAAGTAACATTTAATTTAAAACGTATTTTGTTAAAAGAAAATTTATGTAATTACCAGATTATTAGGTAAAAGAACTTAATGCTGGTAAACATTACTTGTAAGCTAGATAGTGATCGAAAAGACAGAATGATCTGTGGCCTAAGTACTGGCAGCGACATTGGGAAAGATGTTAGCCATCAGCTATTCCATTATTACTTTGAGCAAGATACTGCTGCCAAACACATATTCTGATTCTTCTGAATGATTTTCCATGATTTTTAAATTGTTACTTGATTTAGATATGCAAGGTGTCTTAGCTATAATATTTACACAAATCTTTATCATCAACATAGTTGTTGTATGGCATAGTTTAGAGCTCTGAAGAACATTTGAGCAATGTTAGTGAGTAATCTTTCTTGTGCTGCTTTGCATTTCAGTTTGTGCATAATTTAGCAGTTAAGGTAGATTAGCTCTTAGTTCTGGAAGTGACAGTCACAGATGATTTGCTCTCTTATGTTTCTAATTTAAGTTAAAAAAGGAATTGAAGGTAAGTGAAGGTAAGTGAAGACACACTCACAGCATGAGTAATATATAGTACTTGAAACCAAGAAAAAACATCATTTTTATAAAGCAGAATTAACTTACCTTTGTAGTTCTTTTCATCTGAATATAAAAAAGTATTCTTTGCTTTAATAATTTTTGCCATTAAGTTTTCTATATTCTTATTATAATTTAGCCTGATATAACTCTTTTACTCCACTTTTCAACATTGAGGTAGAAATTTGCTAGTGAGAAGTCAAATATTTAAAGGGAAGTATGTTTTCAATTGCTAGTTAAGTGGGAGAATAGCATACTTGACCACCTGTACTATTTCTCTTAAAAACTAGTTGTGTACTTCTCTTTGCTGCTTCTAGCTTTGGTGGTTTTCCTAGGCCACCATATAATTCAGTATAATATCCCTTCTTTACCTTTATGTCACCAAAAATAAAAAGGGCATGGATGTAGGCAGGGTATATGGAGCTGTGTAGCCCAGCTACTTAGGAAGCGGAGGAAGATGAACCTAGAGGTTTATGGCCAGCATGGAATACATGAGACCTTTTCTTTTAAAAGAAAGAAACAAGCAAAACAAAACAAAACAAAAACCCAACCAAACAAACAAACATGTATATAGACATGTATGGTCTTTTATTTGGAAAATTAAAAATTTTCCTTTTTTTCTTTGACAGTTACTGAGAATAGAATTATGTACTGATAAATAATAGGTACATTTTGCTGAGATTCAGCAGTCTAAGCATTAATTAGATTAAGGCTCAAGAGGTAGGTAGAGAGATGGTATTAAGGCAGTGCTTGGGTCTTAAAGATAGAAGATGTTTGGTGGCAAAGCAGTAATATGTAGGTGAAGATAAGTTAAGCAAACAGATGGTTAAGTATTGACTGGTGCATAGAAAAGTTGGAAATATGTTACAAGGAAAATTTGGTCAAAGAGTAACAATGGGGGAGGAATTTCAAGGTTTAGGATTCTTTACCAGGGTATTTCTAACAATCAATTACAAAAAGGTACTAAATCTTTTTAATTTTAGCTTTGTGTCCCATTTTAAGGAAAAATAAGAAAAATGCTGCTTTATAGGGTATTGTAAATTTTAAATATTTGGCATCTAACAATTAAAAAATGGAAGCTTTAAATTTTTATTAAATAAAAGTGGGCCTGTAAGCACTCTAGTTTTACAGGGTATTTTTGAAACCTACAAACATGAATCATCAGTTTCAACTGTCTGATAAATTTACACTGTTGCCCATTTCCATATTGTATGTAATGTCCATTTTTTTTATTTGAAGATAATCCCAGGCATGTCACTCTTAAATATGTGAACATAGGTGAAATTACAGTCAATTGCAATTGTACACATATTTGTAAGTGTTTTTCTTAAAGATAATTTGTCATTTACATAGTGAAATATATGAACATTGTATTTCAGTGACTTGATCCAAAGAAATTTTTCATTGTTTCATATGTGTTGTCTTGGGAATGAAAGGAAATGTTCAACTTCAGGCAATACATGAAGTCTGTAGATTTAGTTGCAGGTATCACGATTACTGTCCGTAGGGTGTTAGTATAGTCACCTTTTACAGTATACTGCTGCACTTACAAAACAGTATGCTATAAATGTCTTTTTGAGGTAAGCTGGAGAACACTTGAGGCGTAATGTGATGTTAAGTTCGTTAGGTATGTATGCTCTGTAGTGGCATTTCATGTCTTCTCATTTCATTGTTTTATGTATCACAGTTGCAAGCTTTAGCTTCCCACTGGACGCATAAAGAGTTGCTGCCTATTAAGTCAGTGTACTTGCTACGTTAAGTCTTCAGAATGCTAGAAACAACCCTTCTACATTTGTTTCTCCTTTGGAAAACCATTTTATTCAGAGTACTAACTTTTGTGAAATTTCTCTGTTACTTCTCTGATTTTCAGTTGTGTTTCTGAATAGTTCTAGATCTTTTATCTAGTGTCTGGGTTGCATAGTGCAGCTGGTGTAAAATTCCAGTTACTCCACAGGTGTTTATTATTGTAAGTGAATCTCAATTTTATGTTCTAGGTGTTTAATTAACCAGTCATTTTGCATTCAGTTTTGAGACATTTTGTTTAAAGCTGCCATTTGTTTTTGTCTACAGATGCTCAGAGTATGGCACATACATTGAGTCTGTGTATATAGTACATTGTTTTAAACTTTGAATCTGACATTTATTGTTCATTGCTGCGTACTTTGGCTGACATAGTACAGATGGGGTTTTATTTTTTTGTCTTAATTATGTTTCTAGGAAGAATGCTCAAAGAATTTGTTGTTAAATTATTCAGCAGTCTTGTTTCTGTGGATTTGTCTCCTTTTCTCCTTGCGTTGTAAGAGTCTTGGGAAATACTACTATGTTCCTTCTTCCATGGAGTATATTTTAGATAAAATCAGACCAGTATTGAAAATTTGTGTCTGAATTTTTATTGCATTTGCTATAAGGCTTTACTTGTGTGATGTCAGTGAACTGCTAGTAAAACACAGCGTTAGATTAATAAGCAGAGCTGTTTTTGCATAATCTCCGTGAAATTCCTCCTTTCACATATTTTTTACTTTCATACAGGTCCTCATGCTGACACCGCCAGTGGATGCCAGAATTTGCAGTGTGGTTTTCGAGCCTGCTGCCGCTCTGGCGAATGACCCTTGACTTCTGACCTTTGTCTACTTCATTTAGCTGAGCAGGCTTCCTTTCATGCACTTTACTTATAGCACATTTCTTGTGTTAACAACCGCATTTTTGGTGTGTCTTGTTTTGGCCCCATTTCTTACAGTCTCAGAAAGTTAATTTAGCAGTGAACTGTACAGTGTTGTTTTTCTTTGCAAATATATTTTTGTTTTAGAAAAGGATTAGGATTTTTGTTAGGGTGAGGACATTCTTTCCGGTTTCTTTTAAATGAAATGCTTTAAACAGAACATCACTAATGCTATGCTATTTAAAGTATTTTTAGATTATTTTGCATTTTAGTCATTGGGGGTTATTGGCTCTCTTATGTGTAAACACTGTACCAAGTTTTGCAGATACTTTCAAATAATAGGTTTCTGAAATTTATTTTCAAAGACTGAACATTTTAGGAATGGATCTTTTTTCCCTAACATTTTCTTTATTTGAACAATTCTCAGGGGCCAATTCAAACACACTTAGGAGCAGGATTCTTTAAGATTATAGAATAAATTGGCCTCTTGGTGTTAGCTCAGTGAGCCAGCAAAGCACCAGTCTATTTGTATTTGCTTTAGACACCTGGTTCCGCTGCTGTCCCTAAACTGTCGAATTTGGGAGGGATTTTTAAAAATTCCACAATTGTTTGAAGAAATGTATAAATAAAATCTACTTTGAGAAGTTTACCGATCAATATCTCGTGTTGTGACTTTATTTTAAATCTCAAACCAAATTTGTTTTTTGAGTGTTCATAAAACTACAACTTTGACACATTAACAGTTTTCGATACTAAATATTATTGAGTTAAATTTTCATTTGAAATTAATTATAATTGTGAAGGAGAAAATAGTTCCCAGCCTCTTTTTTTTTTTTTTTTTCCTTCTTCTTGTTAAGTGCAAACAAAGCATTTAAAGGAAGGAGGATGTAATTTTGAGTCAGCTTCTTTGTGGCTCTAAGTATTTTCTGCCTGTTTGGAAAGGAGCAGAGCTAGGCAGTCATAACTGTAGGTAGCAGGTTCAGCTCAGGCTAATGGATAACTGTTTCAGTGTGTCTGATGATGAACAAGAGTTACAAATGGGAACATAGTTGGAGGAATTTCTGGAACAATTTGAGTTAAACACTGGTGTATCTGCTGGCATTCTCAAGTATCACCCTGCTGTCAAGTGTTTTTAGTCTGATTCCATTACTGTTATCATTTGAAAACAAAATAGAACCCTACAAATTTGGTATAGGGCTGAACAGATGTAAAAGGAAGCAATCTTAACATTTTGAGTTTGTCACCCCTGTGATGCAGTCTTCAAGTTTTTGTGGACACTGCAGTTAGCTTCCTCCTGTAGGTATGTACAGGAGGAAAAACAGTATCTCATTCTTTGAGAATGTGAAAAGAAATTGAACATAGAGTCCAGTCAGATGTTTGACTGTTGTAAGATCTACTATAGTTACTGTGTTTATTTCTCATAGTGCTTAATAAAGCTTTTTTGTGAAGCTGATAGCAGGTACCATTTTGAGAAAATAAACTGAAAATTCCCCAGGAATGGGTCTCGTGTAAATTTATCCTTCATTTTCTCACTCTTAACTTGAAATTGCACAGTACAATGGCCTTGAGTCATCAAGAGAAGACTAAGGCCTATCCTTCAGGTAATCAGAAAACAGTATAGCTTATAGGGGGGTTTATTTTTTCTGTAGTCTTAGATGTTATCTTTAATAAGTAATTTTGAACAGCTGATTTCCTGAAATTGTAAGTAACGGAAGTTTTTTTTATTTCAATGTACACGTCTTGTTTTTCATTCTTAATATAGGGGATAGTTTAACATGATACTTGGTTTCAGTTTATTTGGGATTTTGTGATTGGTGTCCTTTTGAGAATAGTGTAGCACTCCTGTAAATTGCATCACAGCACCTGCTAGACTTTAGGTGTTAAATGCAAGGCCAGTGTTGCGCTTCACATGTGCTGGCTTTTATAAGGCTCACACTGCCGTAGAAGGGGTGATATGGTCATTCTCTGCATCCTCATGGGGAAAGGAAATGACTAACCTGCCCATGATTACCCAGGTAGTACGGCACAACTAGGGTTATACATAGTTCATCTTCTTACTACGCCTGTCAGGGAATTGTCCAAGTGAGTTCATATGAGGGCAGCAGAGCAGAGACAAAACATAATTGCAATGTAACTTAGTAGAGGGATGTGTCAATTAAAGCAAGGGTTAAAGTGGATAGTTGGTCTCTTTTGTCTTTGAAAGCCCCATCTGTGTTCTCAGTTGGAGGTCATTCTCTCTTAAGAGTTGATTGGGCATTAGGAAATGTAATGATTGAGGAGAACTCAAAACTGGAGCAGCTAGTGGTTGGAGGCCAGGTAGGCTGTTATATACCTTAAAATTTTTATTAGATTTTTACATTGCATTTTATGGGTTTTGCCTAAATGCATGTATGTACACCCTGTGTGTTCAGTGCCTGTAGAGGTAAAAAAAAAAAAAGGACAATGCAGTTAAGGGTGTTTATGAATTGCCATGTGGGTGCTGGGAATCAAACCTGGAGCAGCAAGTGCCCTTAACTGCTGAGCCCTCTCTCTAGCCCTTGCTATTAAACATCTTATAACATATAGAACAGCTTTCCACAAATAGAATTCGAGAAGTCCTGATTTAGGTATTCCTGTTTTGCATACCTCTTTCCAGAACAGTACACATATTTACACACTTAATATCTCCCAAAACTTCTGCCAGCCACCTTGTGCGTGTGTGTGTGTGTGTGTGTGTGTGTGTGTGTGAAGGTTGGGGGGAGCATGCTCCATAGTGCATGGACCTGAGTGTGTGGGTTCCAGTTGTACAGGGGCAAGGGTATAAGGTGGGATGTAGATTTTCAATCTATAGCCATACTTTGGTTTTTTTGTTTTTAAAATTCCTTTGACATTTATATTGTTTTATTGGCCGTGCTTTGCCTTGTTTTTTGTAACATTAATTTTATGAGACAACCCAGCATTTGCAAATTTTGATGCTACAGAGTTTTTCCTTGTCCCCCTCGCCAAGTTGTAAAGAATTAACTTACTAGGTATTGGTGTTGAGGTTGCCATTCTTCTGGACAGAAGGAAGTGAAGGGTACTCATGCTGAAATCTAAACGCTAGTGCTCATAGTCTCAATTGAGTTTTGGGTCATAGTGTCATGAGACAGACTATAGCAGGGTTACACAGTTTGAAAATAGATAATTTTATTCAAAATAATTTTTAATTTCATGATAATTTAAAATGTATATAGTAATAGTCTTTAGGTGATATAAAAAGCACATTGGAAAATTACCTGTTACGTACAAGGGAAGCAACATAGATCCAAACAGACAAAACATTTTTTGGATAAGGGTGGATATATACAGCTAAAGCAAATTCAACATTAGGAACATCAATATTATGTACTCCAGTACTATATACAGCTTCAACCAAAGGCTTCACTTCAGAATAAGGCAGGTGAAGAGGAAATCCAGAGAACTGAGGAGAAAGAACACATTTGTACTTTTAAGTAGTTTGAAGAAAAAGAAATTTTCCATATATAATTTATATAATTCTTAATATTAAACCTTTAGGTTCATGGGATTATTTTGTTTCTGTTTACTATATGTTAACATATAAATAAAGATGGTTTAATATTTTTGTTTTAGTTACTAACATTAATAATTATTATCACCAGTCATTCATTGTTCCTATTTCTCTTAGCCCTTAGTACATGGCCCATGTACATAGACCCAGGTATAGCTAATCAATGCATTCCAGTCTAGACACAAAGATTAGTTTATAGGTCTGGGCATGTGATCACAGTGAGTCTTTGGATATTTGCTATGGGCAGTGATATAGATGCTCTCATTTACTTTGGCAGTGTGTGCAGATGTGTTCTTGGACTTGTTCTAGTATTTGTTTTTATGAATGAAGCCTGCCCAAGGATGTCACCACATGAAGGAGGTCAAAGAGAGGGGAGGGAAGACTTGCAGAGAACTGGAACAATTTTCCACTGTTGAAGGTTACTATGATTAACTGAAAAAACGTTCTGGTAAGTTAGTTGTTCTGCATTTATCTTAGTGACTCATTCATTTTGGCTTTCATTCTGTTTATCTTACGCTAATTATGAAATTGTCTTTTTTATTACTCAGTTATAAGACATGATACATAGGACAAACCACCAACAGACAGCATACATAGTTTATTAGTGAAAACTTATTTAAAAATCAATCATAAAATTACACCCTTAAGCCTGGTGGTGGTGGTGGCGGCACAGAATGCCTTTATTCCCGGCACTCAGGAGGCATAGGCAGGTGTATCTCTGAGTTCAAGGCCAGCTTGGTCTACAGAGTTCCGGGATAGCCAGGGCTACAAAGAAAAACTCTGTTTTGAAAAATAATCAACAAAACAAAAATACACTGAAAACTTAACCAAAGGTGTTTATTTTCACCTTTGTTTGCAGTTGAGTTTAATACTTTAGCCAGGTGTTTTTATTTGTTACTTAGGATACATTTCCTAGAAAGTGCTGTTTTTCATACTGTCTCATTGATAGGATAATGATTGAGTTTTAAAACATCCAATCACTGTGTGTGTGTGTGTGTGTGTGTGTGTGTGTGTGTGTGTGTGTGTGTTACCTCATGCATGTGCTTCATGAGTTTGTGTAGTTTGATCCCCACAAATGATTACTGGGTAACTTCCAGTTGGAAATGAAAAAAACCATTGGTCATTTTATGAAACTTGCACTTACCCTGTAGTCTCCCAGCTGCCTCAGCAGTTCTGCCCTGTGGTCGTCTTCTATCTCTTCTCCTTGGCTCTTTTCCAGCAGAGGCAAGAAGTGGCGCAAGGTGGAGGTACAGTACCTGTTCCATCGAGTTAGATGGCGTGGCCTCCAGTCCATGATTTTTTCTTTTAATATTTTTTCAATCCTGTTCGTAAAATATAAGCTAATTAATTTTTGTTATTTAATATTCTCCACGTTGAAAATGTAAAATTTGTGTGCAGCATGGGGTTCAGATGAATGCTCACATGCAGTTTTGCTAGTAGTGTTTTCCAGGTTAAAGATTAACAGCTACTTGTGAGTGATCCTTGTTCTTGGAGATTATATGCAGTGCAACAGAAAATTGATGCAGACAGGATAAAGAATACAATGCTTCTGATGACACAGAGCTAGCCAAATTAAATACATTCAACAAGACTTTTTTATTCTAAAATATTTACCTTTCTATTCGTTGATAATGTATTAAACAGGTAAATTAGATCCAGACATAAGGTTTTTACTGTGTTGGGAATCTCAAATATTTACAAAGTTCTTAATGCATTCTATTAATTTTATAAAACTTATTCGTAATAGTTTTTAAAGTTGCCTTTGAAATACCATCATTGCATTCGATTTATAGGCTATGAAGTATAAACAGACTGCCATTATTTATTAGGCACAGTGATGTCTTTTATACATTTTGAGTGATCTCTAACAAAAATGCTTTGCTGTAGGGGATAATTTTATTCACGAGACAGTTTGCAGTAGAATAAATGACTTGAGTTAAGGCAACAGAGTGGCATTCAAGTTAAAACCGCTGATTCCGAAGCCTCTTGAATATCTTAAGCACAGGTTGAGAGATCCTCACAGCTTCCCCTTGCTCAGTAGCCATAGGACCAGTTTTTTTTTTTTTTTTTTTTTTTTAAAGCACTGAACACATAATCTTTGGATTTTATGATGGACTGAGTAAAAAATTATGGTTGGACTGTCAAACACTTTAAAAATGAAATCGGTGAGTCGAGTCAATAATATGCTGAAGCTGTTAGATGAGATTCAGGGTTGTAGATTGGTTCTTCTAAATCAGTTCTCAACCTGTAAGTGCTGACCTCTTTGGGGATTGAATGGCCTTTTGACAGGAGTCACCTAAGACCACTGGAAAACATGTTATGATTCCTAACAGTAGCCAAATCACTGTTATGAAGTAGCAATGAAAATAATTTTATGGTGGGGTTCACTTCAACATGAACTGCATTAAAAGGAGGGTCACAGCATTAGGAAAGTTGAGAGCCACTGCTCCAGATGGAGATCCCACACAAAGTCCTTATGGAGAAACATAGTAGATTAGTGCTCCTAGCAATAATGCATCAAAATGTCTTTAATCTTGTTTAATTTGACAAACTGTTCTTCACAGATGTCACTGAATGGGAATGAAGCAGACACTTTGAAATTGAATCGTCTGTCTGGTGTCAGAAGCCCACTTTAACATTTAACGAGTATGTGGACCACTCGGAACAGTTCTCATACTTCTGAAACAGGAAGAGCAAGTTAAGTTGAACAGTATTACTGGAATTACAAAGACTCACACAGGCTTTAATGAGCCTTTTCTATGGGTTAGATTCACAAACCAGATGAAGTCCAACAAGCCACTAATTGGACGTAAGAGGCAGTTTTAAGCCGAGGACTATCCTGAGTGCAACAAGTCCCATAATTACAGGGGGTTAAGCTTTAATCTGAGATAGTCTTTGGAGAACTGCCTGTTAAGTGGTCACCCCTATATGTCACATGTTTATGCTGATGCCTCATTTGAGCCATAGGATTTAAACATCATATTTGCATTTCCTGTCTCCAGACAAAAAGTCTTACCTACCATGATATTTCATATTGAGCCAAGCTGAGAGTTTCAGGTTTGTTATTATGATTCTAGTGATGAATTGCCTGTGGATTTATGGGTATTTTGTTACCTGTCCTGTAGCTCAGCAGCAGCTGCTTTGTCTGTGCGTTGATAAATTAGCTCTTCAGGCTATAAAAGAGAAAGTTCAGTAAGCCTCTACAGTTAATTTGAATAGGCATTTCTTTTCTAAATGTATTTTTAATTTATTCATTTTCTAAATTAATTAATTTTCTAAATTTATTTTAAATTCCACAGAGGTCAGAAAAAGGTGTCAGAGCTCTTACAGCTATAGTTATAGATGGTTGTCGGCTGCCATGTGTATGCTGGAACTGAACCTAGGTAGGTCCTCTGAAAGAGCAACAAGTGCTATTGACTTACCAGTTATTGTCCCTGCTCCTGTTGTTTTTTAAGTACTAAATTTTGAGACTGAGTAAGAAAGCACCGTCTAAGAGATGGCAAGGGATATAGAACTAAGGGTAAAGGAAGTGTCACAAGTTACAATGTTTTGTCATTCCTTCTTGCCACACAAGTGACCATGAACGGAAAGTCTGTGTAGAGCTTTCATTCAACTAATACTGAGGACTTACTGAGTGCTTCACAAGTGATGGTCATAAGTATATGGCCATAAAGAAAGTCCATGTTCTGTTTACATTGTAGTAAGTTAAAGTAAGTGACCTAATACAATGTGTTTATGATTTTACTACAGGTCCATGTATTCTTAGAAAGTCTGCATTGTTTTGCATGTTTTCTAAATTTGAGCTTTATTTTATGTACATGTAACTTTCTTTTTCATCCTTTTACATTGTATTAAGGCTAAACAAGAGTTTTACAGTGCTAAGATTGTTAAGGCAATCATTTGACTGCTACAAAGTATTATATTATGTAGTATGATTTGGCACCTATTGTTCCAGTTTTAAGCTACCTCAGATTGCATTCCTGTGACTACCTTCTCCAAGGTGAGATTTCTCAAGAGCAATGTAAAACTGTGTGAAAGAGTTCCGCCATGGTGAAAATGGTTCTTTATATTACAGACCAAATTTCTTTTTTTTGTGTGTGTGTGTGTGTGTGTGTGTGTGTGTGTGTGTGTATGTGTGTGTGTGTGTGTGTATGTGTGTGTATCTGTCTGTCCATCCAAAGATATTAAATAATATTCATGCTTACCAATTGGAATCTACTTGTCAGACTCTGAGGTTAATTTTCTGAGCCACCAATGAGTAGACTGTAGTTTGATTTCATCCTTAGCAGTTACATCAATTTAGTGAATTAACACCAACATTAAAAAACAAATTTTAACAGTATTTTGTTATTCTGTTTAAGTTATGTACTTCCTTTATTTAAAAAAACAACTTTCAAATATGTCTAAAATGTGTATACCAGTTATTGTATTTGTGGATGTATGTTTATTCATGTAAATTTGTCTCAAGTTAAAAAAATATTTCCAATCTTTTGTATAAATTTATTAAATTAACTAGGAGTAGAATTAAGGGCCAAGAACTATGTAGTTACTTTGTGTAAAGATTTCATATCTCTATCCACATTTGGCTACTAATAGAATTATACCTGAACACTGGACAGGCCAGGATATGGAAGGCTTCGTGAAAAAAAAGATTTCCATAGTTTGGGCTTTGTGACATCAAAATTTATCCGTAGAGGCGAGTCATGGTGTTGAATATTAAACCAAATCTAAAAAAAATACATTAGGATATATGTTAGTAGATAAGTACACAGATGTGTATATGTCTGATATAGGGATAGGCAGTGAAGAAAGCAAAGATCTACACAGGCTGCAATTTTTCCTTTAAATTTTAAGTTTCTATGTAAAGTTTAATATAAGTTAAAAAAAAAAAAATGAAACCCAGTCTTCTCAGGTAACAAATTTGCTTTGACAGAAGGGATGGTGCCTTGTAAGCTCTCTTGTGGAAAGCAAACAAGATAGAGCCAGGATAGAAATTGGATCTTCCAGGAGCTGGAGAGATGGCTCAGCAGTTAAGAAATTAGATCCTCCAAGTCTGAATTTTAGTTTTTGGTTGTTTTTATTTTTATAAATTTCTGTACTGCTCCTGAAGGTTAGGTGACTACTTACAAGTTTAATTTAGGACTTGTTAAAGTGGCCAGCTATTTTATTATTTCTACAAACTTATTTACAGCCTTTACCTATATAAAATATATTAAAAAATTGGTCAGCTTGAAAAACACTCATATATGAAGAAATGGTAATACTCACATTATCAGGACCAATTAAACAGCCTACGCTTTTCAAGGGGCAGAATGTATCAAATTGTCCATAACAATGTCCACTGCAGGGGTTCCATATTAAATAATAATTTTTCTCCCAAGTTAGCACATAGGCAGTTGGACCCTGAAAAGAAATAGCCATTAAAATATTCTTCAATTAATTATAAAATAAGGTCATTAGTAGTCTACAGAATTCTTTTAAAAAATGATTGCTCTCTCTCGTGTTTGTATATGATTGTTCTCTTTGTGTGTGTGTCTCTGCGTGTATCTGCCTCAAGAGGAGGGTGCTGTGAGTTACACAACATGGGTGCTGAGAACTGAACTTGGGTCCTCTGTGAGAGTAGTGAGTAACTGCTGATCCATCTCTCCAACCCCAGAAACTATTCTTCATTTTAGTTGGACCTCTGCTTTTAAATTTTATAGCTAATGGAGTTAAAATATTTTTCAAAAATCTTGGTTTTGATACTAGTATAGTTCAGTGATCAAAGCTAGTACTTGTCTTGCCCAGTCAGTACATGTGAAAGCTTGCTGAAGAACTCTAGTTAGTGGGACTCTTTGCAGAGCCAGTCAAGTTGCCACCTGAGCCTTCAGAAAGCTGCGTATGCCAGTACTTTCTCAGTTCCTATTAAAGTCACATAGCTTTGATACACAGTTACATAAACACATAGATTAGGAGGGATATATACCAAACTGTTGATAAAGGACATTGACTTCCTACTTGGAATACTCATATATTATGGATTCTTTTACTCAGTGAGCCCTCATTATTGCTGATGTGTGATTTCTCCTGGTGTTGTAACCATTTGCTGAGGATCACTGAACTTGAAGAGAGGCCCATGCCTTGCTTGCCTTATCTTGTCCTACTAGGTGATAACTCAGGGGATATGAATCCCAAGGACTCCAGAGCATCATGGTCTCTTTTAAGACACCACTTTAAAGGAGCTGCTACATCCACATGAACATTTAACCTTGAACCCACAATCACTGTATCCCAGCTGATAGTATTTGTGGTGGTTAAGAAATACACTGATGCAGGGAATCATATGAAAGAAGGGAAGTTAGTATGATATGGAAAGGATAGGAGCTCTACAAGGACCAAATATATCTGGGCACAGGGTCTTTTCTGAGACTGACACTCAACCAAGGACCATCTATGGATATAACCTAGAACTTCTGCTCGGATGTGGCCCGTGGTAGCTCAGTAACCAAGTAGTTTTCCAAAGTAAGGGGAACACGGACTATTTCTAACAGGATCTCAAGGGCAGGCTCTTTGACCTCCCCCCCCCCCCCCAGGGGAGGAGCAGTCCTGTTAGGCCACAGAGGAGGACTTTGCAGCCAGCCCTGAAGATACCTGAGAAAACAGGGTCAAATGAAAGGGGAGGAGGTCCTCCCCTATCAGTGGACTTGGAAAGGGGCAGGGAGGAGACCAGGGAAGGAGTGTGGGGTTGGGGAGGGAATGAGGGAGCGGGATACAGCTGGGACACAGAGTTAACAAAATGTAACTAAAAAGAAAAATAAAATTAAAAAAAAAAAAGAAATACACTGAGATTCACTACATTTTTAAACTAGTAATATGTTAAATAACAGCAAAACAAAGCTATCACCATTCTAATGTTTTTATCTGGTAGATAATCTGCCTCCACTGCCTCCCAGATTAGCAGCAGTAAAAGAAATAGGGAGACAGTTCCCCTCACCCTTAGCAGGGTATTACCAAGGGACTGAGACTAGGGAACAAGGGTGAAGTGTGTATTAAAAGTACAGCTAAGTAGGGCTGTATATAGTATAATGTTCAGGTTTGCCAAAATAGTCTGAAGTGAAGAGTAGAGCCCTGAGTATGCTGTTGAGCCATATTTCTGTCTTGTGTCTGCCTCTTTCATAGCAATTCAAAGGACTGTCATGCAAGTGAGCCCTGTCCAGGGACACCATCTGCTTAGATAACCACACTCTTTAACAGCACCCGATGTGGCCGTACCTCAGGAATCGCATTGCCCATCACCAGCCATGCCTTCTTATCCAGGGACAGAAAGTAATTGCATAGCAGTACTGCATGCTCTTCTTCATCTCCTGCCAGGAGATCAAGAAATTGCTGACAAAAAGAAGAAAAAAAATGTTATAGTGACTGTTTCTTTCAAGACCATGCAGGATTTTATTTGCTTTGTAGTTCAGACTGGTCTGACCTTGCTTTGTATCCCAGGCTGGCCCTGAACTGGCAATTACCCCAGTATTTACCCCAGGCTCCTTCCTCCCAGTACTGGGATTAAAGGCATGCACATCCCATTGCATTAAGATCTCATAAAATTTAATGTCTTTGTTGATATTAGTGCCTTAAGTATCAGACATTTTTCAAACTTTTTCTAATCGTGTTACTACGCTCATTCTTTAGTAGATATCATATCTTCTTTAACATTGATGCTGATGACATGAATATCTAGAATCAATCTGATCAGAGTGGATAGAAATGGTAGATTTCCATGTTTTCACCAAGGGCTAAACATTTTCTAAGTGCATTACGTTGATAGTTGGCTTGATCTCAGAACAGCTTTTTGAGGGCTGCACTTTCCTTATCCAGTCTTGCAGATGCAGAGGTGGAGGCAAAGATCAGGTGGTAACACCTGCAAGGTGGTGACCTAGTCTAGTTTTGCTGTTACTGTTTTCCTCTCTGTATATTTTCATGTGTCCCCTTGAGAAGAAGATCCCTTGTGGCCCTAAAATCTTTACCTCTAAAAATGTCAAGATTTTTGTTGCCATAATGTAACTGGGAGCAAAAAAGCTAAAGTATAACTATTTTTTCCCCCAATTTAGGACCTTCCATCAAAGAGAGTTGTGTATGCTAAATTTTATGGAGACATCAGACAACTTGGGATCCAGAAACACACTAAATACCTGTAGTGATGTAGGTTTGTTCTGCTTTCTACCACCCATGACCCCTGACGTAGTGCAATGTAACCAAGAAGTACACTGACTATATCTGACATGACATACTGTAGGAAGCCCACAAATTGAGAAATATGCAGTTCCTTATTGCAGAATGAAATTTAGACTTTTTCTAAGCAAAGTTGTGATATTATTAATGTAATATTAGTATGTTTCACAATCAAGACAGGTGAAATGTTATTTTCATTCTTTGTGTGAATCGTTCTTTGAAACAATACTTTTAGTGGTAGGGGTGTGTTGCTGGTGATCTAACCTATGTCCTTGCACCTGCTAGGTAAGCGTTTACCACTGAATTATTTTTAATTACCTCAGCCCTTATTTTCTTTAACTTCTGAAGTTTGATAAAATTGAATCCAGAAGAAAAATATTTCAGAATTTAGCTCATCCTGCTAACAGGCCAAGTAGATTTTTATGATGACTACTGAATGATTCAGTCTAAGATTATGTAAGCCATTTAGCTAATGTTCAGTTAAGGCAGTAACATCAGGGAAGAAGGACTCACATCAGATGTGCTCCACAGGTCACAGATACCAGCAAATGAAACGGTATCAGGCAAGAAAGGGATCAAGGACACGTATCGAGCTACCAGCTCCTGTATAAAGAAAATTAACATTAAAAATGATTTCCAAGAAGATAGAATGCTGCATCCCTACTTAATTTCTCAAAAGAAGTTTCATATATGTGTATAGGATGAAATTGATATTCACAAAGCCCTTACTAAATACATTAATATCTTAATCCTCTCCTAAAGCCATGCAGAAGGTTATATGTATTATCTTAAAGAAGCTGGGTCTACTGTCCCTTTGAAATATCTTTATCTTCCTCACTTCTTCTCTCATTTGTATTTCCTCATTTGGGGAGGGGGGTACAAGGCTCTGTAGCATCATCTTGTACTGTACTTTTCTTAGCCCAGTCCTGAAAGCAACCATTCTTCCAAGGAGGGGACAGAATATTGGAGTCACGTCTGGTCTTTGTGGTATCAGTCACACTTTATTCATGTCTAAGGAGGTTATTTACTTTATATGTTTATTGGTTTTCAATGTTTATACTTGTATAAATTTTCTTTTAAGAATTTGGACATCTAATTGGGTTCCCTAGAAATGGGATCAGGGACTGTCTCTGACATGAACTCAGTGGCCTGCTTTTTGATCACCTCCCCCTGAAGGGGGTGCAGCCTTACCAGGCCACAAAGAAAGACAATGCAGCCAATCCTGATGAGATCTGATAGACTAGGATCAGATGGAAGGGGAAGAGGAGTTCCATAAGTGGACTGGGGGAGAAGTGGGAGGGAGGGTGGGGTGGGGAGGGGGCTACAGTTGGGATACAAAGTGAATAAACTGTAATTAATAAAAAAAATAATTTTTTAAAAAAGATAGGATAATCAGATATTTTCTCCTAAGTTGTTAAATACACATGGACAGGACATTGCACATGTATATTTTACCTAAGAGTTTTCATAATTTTTAAATTATTGAATTGAAAGAAAAGGAGCCTTTTATTGGACTTAACGGGGGAAATGTTGGTATAATGTTCTTGTGGAATGTATACAATTTACCCTTGTTCATTCAAATGCTGATTTCTCTATTCTACTATCTGGTTTCAATCTGGACATTGCATTGTAATGCTTATTCTAAGCATCACCTGTCTCAAGTTTGTGTAAACATGCCACCATTTGTTTTCTATATTGTCAGTAAAACAACCAGACATACATACATACACACACACACACACACACACACACACACACACACACACACACACA
>NW_026596051.1:26411145-26443749 GCF_907164565.1 Psammomys obesus | reverse complement strand
ACACACACACACACACACACACACACACACACACACACACACACACACAGAATTTGGACATCTTGGGACTCAGTAGATAAACACACTTGCTATTTGAGTTTAATGACCTGAGTTTGATTTCTGGAACCCATGTGTGGTAGTTTGAATGAGAATGGCTTTCTATATATTTGAACACTTGGTTTTTATATAGAAAAGATTAGGAGGTGTGGCCTTGTTACTGTGGGTAGGCTTTGAGATTTCAAAATACCCATGTGCCATTCCCAGTGCATTCTCTCTCTTTCTTTCTCTCTCAGTCTCTTCTTTCTAGTTATGGATCAAGGTATGAGCTCTCAGCTGTTCCTTCAACAGGTCTACACTCTACCATCCATAGACTCTAACCTTCTGAAACAGTAAACCCCCCAAACTCCTTTATAAGCTGTCTTGGCCATGTTTTATCACAGCAATAGAAAAGTAACTAAGACAGAAGTTGCTATGAGGGACTGGGCTATTGCTATTACAGATCTGACCATCAGAGGGTTTTTTTTGGGGGGGGGGGGGGGGATGTAGAAAACTTGGGAACTTTGAACTAGGAAAGTGGTTGAACACTGAAAACAAGGCTTAATGGGCCATCATCCTATGAGGGGCTTAGAGACTATGTGCACTATGGAATCTGAATTCAAGAAGTTGAGCAGCTGGATTAGATATCATTTTTGGTGATATTTTGACAGTGAATTGCCTATCTGCTCTATCTCCATGATTTTTCTTCTTTCTCCCTCAGTCTTGCAATGCAGTTGTAGTTATCATGAGTTACCAGTTAACATGAGATCAAACACTATTTCAGGTGATCACTCTAATGCAATTTTGCTTTCTACCCATTGATTTCTTTTCTCTTAGTCTATCTTAGCCTAACTTTAATAATATTTGAAATATTTTATCTATGCATTCCAAACAGTCTTTACTGGGAGAAGTTTATGCACATTTACAATGCTAGGTAGAATGCAGATCACTATCGTGGGCACTGAGGATGCAGCTCAATGGTAAAACATTTGTCTCACAGGCCTGAGGCCTGAATTGAACCAACAGCTCTCAAGTCACTATTTGGTTTCCTATAGAGATTAATTATATATAGTGAATTATATCAAAAGTTATATATATATATATATCTCCTCATATTAAAACTTAGAAACAATTACTATCCATATTCTCAGAACAGTTATGGGTTACAGTACTCACGTAACACTGGCTTAACACATATATGGTTCATGCAATTTTATGGTGAGTATGGAGTTTTGAAGCCACTGAATGGTACATGTATATTTAATGTTTAATTGTGAATACACATTAGGATGTGATAAATAGTGCAAATATATATGCTGTTAATTTGAATTCAGTGATGCTAATAATTTAAAGGGAACACTGAGTAATTATTTTGGTAAAGCAGAAATTCCATGTCTAACACTGACAATACTTAATTAAACTATGTTTATGTAAGATTTTGAAAGATTATATATTAATTTTTAGCACCTAATATGAAGCCAAGGGCATAGTAAGCACTCAATTATTTATTGAAAAAATGAACAAAGGATTGTCATCATCTCTGACACTTTCAGATTTCCTGAATAAGGAAATCCTCATCACAGTAAGACAGTTTGAATCATTACTTTCATTCCTGTCAATATTGTGTACTTAGTATCTTATGTATTATGAGTAATAATACTTAACCTGGCAGAGCATTAAATTTTAAAACATTTTTAACAGCACTGATTGGCTATGAGTGACTCACCGCAGTTGCCTGTGGGCTGTCAGGGTAGACGTTAAGGAGTTCCTGTGGAGGGTTTAAAGGCTTGAGATAACGCGTAATAAAAACAGCTTTCCCACTCATGTCGGTTACCATTGTGAGGCATTGACGCTGTGGGAATTTCAAGGCACATTCAGCTTGAAACTTCTCTGTTGCTTGAAGCAATTTCTCATCTTCCTGGGTATCAAACTTCAAAAAGAAATATTTCATTTTGTGTGTATGATTACAAGAGTCAAGACAGAAAACATTCAGGTTTCACAGGCACTATGAACTGAACTTGTGGTTTGGGAAGTATGATTAAATGATTCTTTAAAGAACAGGGACTGTCTCTGACATGA
This sequence comes from Psammomys obesus, assembly GCF_907164565.1. Taxonomy (NCBI): domain Eukaryota; kingdom Metazoa; phylum Chordata; class Mammalia; order Rodentia; family Muridae; genus Psammomys; species Psammomys obesus. The sequence goes on along the minus strand of NW_026596051.1, from coordinate 26,441,634 downwards.
ACTGATTGGCCTGCTCTTTAATTACCTCCCCCTGAGGGGGAAGCAGCATTACCAGGCCACAGAAGAGCACAAGGCAGCCAGTCCTGATGAGACCTAATTGACTAGGATCAGAAGAAAGGAAAAGGGGTCCTCCCCTATCAGTGGACTTGGGGAGGGGCATGCATGCAGAGGGTGGAGGAAGGAAAGGATTGGGATGGGAGGGAGGGAACCACGGGGGAGATACAAAGTGAGTAAAATGTAATTAATTTTAAAAAAAGTCATTTTTCTTGGTATATCTGCAGCATTATTTAATTGTATTGATAATTTAAGAATCAGAATGATTCTTAAATTAATACCATTAAATACTTAATGTACATTCAATAAGACCAAAAGAATGTAGTGAATTGGTAAGCCATATGAAAACTATTGGGTTAATAAAAAAAAAAAAAACCTATACAAATTAAATGATGAAATAGTAATCTGGTTGATGAGCACAATCAATAGAGTTTTATTCTTTTAAAGGGGAAGAAGGCTTAGTATCCCACATCTCAAATGTGAACTGTCACAGATTCCTAGGATAGTACTGTCAAGTCAGAAATTGTGATTTTAGAAAATTGCAAAATTATGGAACAATTACAGTATGAAAAATTACTGAATTTATGCTTTTTCTTTTAATTTTATTTATTAAATTTGTCATTTACTCATTTATGTAGTCATTTGAAAACAATTTCCCAAAAGTCTAAAAGATTTCAGAAACTTTAGATTAAGGAGTAAGAAAATCTCTTGAAGGAACTTCTGGTCTAGAGAGGAACGTGGATAATCATCGAAACAGTTAAAGAGTTTGAGCAGATTCTACAGGGTACTACTGGGAGACCTGAGAGGATGCAGGAGAAGTATCTGCAGGCTGAGTCAGGACAACCGTCGGCCTTTCAGGCTGACGAAAGTGGGACAGAGAATGTCTCAGCTACTTGGATTCAAATGCTCTGTTCTGCATCTTGAAGGCAGGACCTGTATTTGACCTTTTCCTTACCCTTCCTGGCATCTAATACGTACATACTGGCACTTAGTATCAAGTCATTAATATGCATTTAGGACACCAGCACTTACAGAAAACTATGCTGTTAGTAATCTGAGACGTGCCATGGAAAGGCCAAATATTACAAGAATTTGAGTTGTTTATTCTGAAGCAAATATGGATGGAACAAATTCAGGTTTATGCAAAATGCACTGTAGAAGAGTCTTAACTGCTTCAGTTCTTTGACCTCTCCGTTCATGGAACATTTCAGGAAAACAGAATGAATTCCTTATGCCTCTCAATAGTTAGCTGTAACAACCTTCACTGATTAGAAATAACTGTTAACTCTGTACTGCTTCTCTAAGAAATAGTCATGGAAAATGAAGCTGAGCTCCCAATGTGCAGGAGACTTTCACACAGAGTCAATGAAATCACTTACAGACAAAATGAAATGGCAAATAGGCCCAAAGGCATTCTATGTCTTTTTCTATACTAGGGATTGCACCCAGCAACTGGCACATGCTACACACATGGCTAGATGTTTTTTATGGCATTGCAAGCATCTACTTTTCATTGCCAAGAGATCACACATACACTGGGACCCAGCACCTGTTCCCTGGAGGCAGTATACAAAAGCAGCTAGTGAAAGCATAACTGTTGGCCAATCGAATATAAAACAAGATACCCGGTACCTTCTTAAGCATGTCACTCATCTACCATAGGCAACAAGAAAAGAAATGACACAAAAACAGTATTAGCAACCTGCTTTAAAGACTTCTAACCAAAACAATGTAAAGTTAGGGCTGTTTTAAGTAATTTAGGATTGCTGTTGACTCGCAAAACTTGCTCTGGTATAAACTTTTTAAAAAATCATTTGGAGTTGGATAGAGGTAGAAAGACAGTTCTAATCTGCCAACCTACAAAGTTATTGTTAGTGGAAAACCATTTCCAGGCTGTAGTCCCTAGTATTTCAGGCTGGGAGCCTCTTTAACAGCCTGTGGGGGAATCACAAGTGGGGCTTACCACTGCATTTGTGGGATGTCAGGAGCCTGTCAATTAACTTGCCTGTCCTATCAGAGGTCAATGGAAAATGCTGCATGCAGCCACAGAGGGGCAGTGAAATGTCACTAAAAGCAGCAACAGGTTGCCAGAAGTCGCACAATACTGCCTTCAGTCTGAGAGCATTTGTGTGCGTGAACATGCTTTTTATTTACACCTGAGCACACACCTACAGAAAGACATTCAGAATAGTTCTCTTTCTGAAAATAATGTGACATGGATCCGTTCTGTTTTCTTGAGAACCTCAGCTTTAGCAATGAAGCTTAGGATCTGGGATTAGGTTTTCACTACATTTGTTTTTTCATTGATCCTTTCTTTCCTGAGTAGGACTTGCTATAGGCTATAGACCTATTATTTTTCTCTGTGAACCAAACTGTAATGCTGGAAAACAAACACACCGAAATAGAAGTGGCTTCAGTTTTCTATCTTCATTTCACACTTAATAACAATTGGAAATCAACGGTTTCACATAGTAAGTGACATAACAGAAACTTGAAAGTTAAGTTTATACATGTGTGTAAGCATGGTAGACTTTGTTCTTGTTTTGAGACAGGTTTTCACTTATGTTGACCAGGTTGGCCTCAAACTCAGAGATCCACTTGCCCCTGCCCATACCTTCCTCTCCTAGGATTAAAGAGTACACCACCATACCTGCTATCTAACAGATGTTCCATCTCCTTTTCTAGGCCACCCTACCTCCAATGCTTAAAGAATGCCTATTGTGTCTTCGATACCCAGTTGGATGTGTGAATGTATATAATGTAAAGTTAAATGTTTAAATGTTACTTCTGCCATATACTGCTTATGTGACTCTCAATAAATTTAGCCCTTTTCCCCAGCTTTAAATTGGAGATCCAGTGCCCAGGAAAGAGTAAAAACTTCAAATGATAATGGCTGAAATTTGTAGAAACTATTCTGGAGCTATTTAAGATGCATACATACTTTTATAAACTAACTTGTGATCTATGAAGGTCATCTAACTTTATGGCTGTGAAATGATTGCATGCATAGAACAGCTGGATCTGAGGTCAAAGATGGAAATCTTTCTTTAGCCTGCTTGCCAGTAAATGTCAAATAACAATCTGATTTTCTAATTGTCATACTTCATTTTATTCATGTGAAAAACACTGTTCTAAAAGCAGAACGTGTTTATATTTGTCTTGCTTTCCTAACAGTTTGGGTTGATGATTGCCTTAACTACTAAGTTGTGAAGGGCAAATGCACATGTCTGTTCCATCATAACCTTAGGTCCTAACGAAAAGCATAACGAATGAAGATTAAAGCAGAACTTCTGTTTATGCAGTTCAGTCAGTTTATAAATACTTAGCTTAGCAAGCATCTCTTAGGCTTCAGCGTCCACTGTGACTTTCCAGACTGTACCTCATTACCTTTTCTCGAATTGGCTCTCCAGGAACTAGCTGAGGCTCAATGGTAATAAACAGAGTGATGTAGGAGCCTTCGCTCAAGCTTCGGGCAGAATCAAAGGCTCGGTCCATCATAATGTTTCGCTCCTTACTGTAGCCCAGGAGAACTGGAGGGATGTCTATTTTAAATGTGCCATCAATCTGCGAAGAAGATGGGTAAGCACTGTGGTGATTTTTTGTAACAGAAGTTCAAAGGGAATAGCCATTTCTCATAACCTAATATATCAGATAATCATTAAGCTTGGTCCACCTTAGAATCCCTAAGTTCTCAGCAGAAAGGGCTCTATACTTCCCTGGCTTCTTTTCTTTGTTTGCTACGGAGTGCACTGGTTATGAACGTTTCTTAGATTCAAATCATTTCTTCAACTCCAAGTGCTTCACCTGCCTAATTTGTAAGAAGAAGAAAACAACAATAATTTGTAGGACTGTTATAAAGGGAATGAGCTAAGAGATGAAAAGCACCAAGAACAATATCTGACATGCAATGCATGCTCCTTGGCTGGCAGCCTTCCCCTTCTCTGCTTTTCCAGCTTTTCTTCTCTGCCTTTCAGAATCTTCACTACACGTCAAGGCTTAGGTCTAATATTTCTCTATTGGTATACAATATACATATACCAATATTCTCTATTGGTATATACATATATATGTGTGTATATCTATATCTATCTATATATCTATATATCATTTCTTTCACTAATGTTTTAGCATATCCTGCCTGATGTTAATAGTATGTGTTTGCCATAGTCTCGGTAACTGATCCTCTTTGTGATCTTTCTCTGCTATGTAACTGTTTTTAAATGTAGTAGGTACATAACAACCATGCCTCCAGCGGTCATGAGTTCACACAGAGAGAGCTATGGAGCATGGGTGCTGCCACCACATGCAAAGGGGGTCTGCACATTAGGGCACTCAGAGTAATGATCTTTAAGTAATCTGCAAACCTGAGATTCAACAACATCAAACATGACAGTCAACTTCACTTGCAATATGGCGTGCTCTTTAATTTTTTCTTTTAAGATCTACTAAAAGGAGGACTATAATTCTCATGGCAAGCACTTCACTGCACATCCTACCGTAGACCGTCCCATTAGCTTGTGCTTGACAGCTAATCTGAGCCTCTTAGAAGAGAAGTTTGGTTTGGGTCTTTTGCTGGAGACCTGTGGTCCAGGCAGCGTCTGCTCAGTGTAGCTATCACAGTAGCACATAATTTCCTATTTCCATGGATTTAACTCTGGGATTTTGAAGAGATTCCAGAGTTTTCAACTGCCTCAGTAGAGTTACAAAGGCATAAAAGAATTGCCAACCTCATGGAATCATTAAGCCATTATGTCAACAAAAGTATGTTGTCAAGCATGCCTGTGTGATTTAAAGCATGAATTGTGCGCAATTTCAGAAATAGAATTTTCAGGTAGAATACACCTGAAAAAAACAGGCTATCAACTGCCCTGACTTTTTTTTTTTTTTTCAAGTTACTTTCAGGCATTCATCCACTCCACTTTTATCATTTTGACAAATCTTTACTTTGTACCATATTCTTCACTTCTGTCTAAATGTTTTAAAAACTCAGATTCAAGCAGTCATACATTAGCTGTTAACTCAAAGGAACAGGGCTATTGCAGATATCATTTAACAGTGATGGAAGATCAGTCATTTGACGTAGTGATTTTTATTCTTCCGAGCTCTGTGTGCATATGTTTTCACAGTTTTGAGAGTTTAATAAGAAGAATAAATACAAGAGGTCTCCTAGTCACATGTAATTCTACCTTTAATTACTTACCCTTGCTTGGAAATAGATGGTGCTAAATGGGATTTTCACACATCCTAACCAGTGTCTCTCAATACGGGTATGGATCCCACTTCCTCTCTCACGGTCATCCTAAAGGAAGCATGAAAAGTAAGAATCACTTAAGAACTTCAGACTTTTATGTAACTGTGTGCGTGTGCATGTGTGTGTGTGTGTGTGTGTGTGTGTTTGTGAACAGATATATATGCTCTTAACCATGCTTTTCATATGGACACCAGAAATCGATGCCAGTATGTTTTCCATACTTCCTTCTCTGCCTTAATCTTTGAGATAAGGTCTTTCATTGAATGGGACCTTTTGTTTTGGCTGGACTAGTTGGTCAGCAAGCCCTAGAGATCCTCTACCCTAAAGCAGGTGCATACCACCCCACTCAGCTTTTACACGTATGCCAGGATCCTAAATTTGTGCTTGACGGTGAGCACTCTTCCTATTAAACCTTTCTCTAAGGCCACTGTTTAAGTAAGAAAGCAGTGAGATTTTAGCTGCAAGTATGTGGGTTAGGTTCAGTCAGTTAATAGTTTGTCACCCCAGAAAGCCACTTCTCTGAATTTCAGTTTTCTCATTGTCAGCCAAAGATTTAAAAACTTGCTTCATACAATTACTTAAGAATTGAATAAGGCAGCATATCTGAAGCAGCTAACAAACCCTGGAACAGGAAATAACTCTGCTGCAATAGAATCACCACTCTCTTTCCCTGTTGGCCCCTTCCCCACTTTCCCCTGAAGTTGGGATGTACACAGTGGTAGAGGATATGGATGAAAATGAATACAAAGTTCTGATGACTCTCTTAAAATAAAAACTCACCTCTAGGATATCATACAGCACTTCATCAAAAATGTTAATATACACATCATCCTTCACAGACTGTAAGCTGGCAGTGCTGTAGTCCCCGTTGGGGGCCCTGTGGACAACACATGAGCAGAAACCATGAAAACATGCAAAACAGATACTATGGCTATTCAGTGTCAATGCTTAAGAAATACCAAGTAGGAACATATGCATTTGTTTGATCTAAAGTATCTCTCACACAAGGACATGAAGTACACATTTTTATTACATGCTCCAATGGGACTGATTCTGAACTTTGGGGTCTGCAGATCCAAATCCTCCACTGGCTTGTACTGGTAAATCCTGTATTCCCAAAGCTCCACAGTAAGTCTTTCAAGGAACTTGCCTGCCAGGACCTGAGGTAGCGCGGTGAATGGCTACAAGGTCTCCAGCCAACACTAGAGTTAGGGACTTTCTAAGTACTTGGAAAATGCTCTGCCCAGAGGACCACCGTCCAGTCATGAACTTCCTGCTAGACTATGACTGGAGAAATGACACCCACCACTCCTCACTTTCCCACATGGAAGTCAAATGATGCAAGGGTGAGAATTGTTTCCGGGACCGCCTGTGTAAACATGTCCCTCCACAGCAGGCCTAGAGGCTGGGGGACCACACACATTGAAACTCTTCATCTGCTTTTTAGTTTCTGACCATCCATTGCTTGTTTCATTTATGACAGTAGTGATTGTGCCCTCTTTTGACTTAATTACTTCTAATTTCCTACCAAATTGGTCTTTCATTCCCAGGATTTCTCACACAGGATACAGAATACATCTAACAGCTACTTCCGAAGCCTTTAAACCATCTTTCCTCCGAAGGTTTTAATTTCTTCATGGAAGTTGAGGGTTAATTTAGGTCCTTTCAGGTACTAAATGAATAAAAGTCTTTGGCCTCTAAGAAGTCAGAGACTTGAGGAAAGTACACTGTTCTGAAAGAGCATGATTTTCCTCTTTTTCCTTTTCTTTTCTTTTCTTTTCTTTTTAGATAAATTCTTACTAGGTAGCTCCAACTGGCCTGGAATTTGCTACATAGACCAGGCTGGCCTCAAACTCACAGAGATCTACCTGTCTCTGCCTTCTGAGTGCTGGGGTTAAAGGCTTTTGTCACCACACTTGGCAACTTCACTCATAGAGCAGAGCCAGCTGTAGGAGACAAGAGGCTGGCTCTGGCTCTATTCTCCACACTATGATGCTTTTTTCACCTCAGCCACTCCAACTCCATAGAGAAGTGGTCCACTTACCTGAATGGAAGTTCAAGTTCTTCGTTCCAGCTGGGATTAGGTCCTTCAGCTGTACTTGTGTGGCAAATTGTTCTTTGAAAAGAGACCTCTACAAAAGGACGTACTAAGACCTGAAAGTCAAAAAGCAAACCCCAAGTCTGTTTTGATTATTTTGTTTTTGATAGAAGGAGCTATGCTTATCAAATGTGTGAATATTCTCTATCTTAGGCAAAGTAAAACATGCTTATTAAATAGTATTTTTCAGTAAAAAATGAAACAGGAAGTCTGTTCAGTGTGGGGAGCCACTGGTCTGCCAGGCTGCTTTGTCATTTAGATCTCAGCAGAAAGGCATGCTTTCTCCCTGGTCTTCACTGAAGTCAGTGATAAGCTGCCAACTCTCTCTCCTTTTGTTTGAGACAGCAGGTGGGATATTTTGTCAAGTTCACACCTTTTGTTTGTGTGAGGATCACACATATAGTTGGTCGAGGTAAAGTAGTTTTGACTTCCCTGTGAATTCATTCATTGTACTAAGGTGCTTTTGCTCTGACTTAAAAAGGGATTATTGGAATAAAGTGAGGCAACTAGTTTCTACTAGAGCCTCTCAGAAAGATCCCATGTGTAGTGTGTTGGTTTATTAATTTTTCTTTCAATCCTCACTCCTGACTCAAGAACTGTTCGACTCTGACAGCGGGCTCCGAGCTCCAGCAGTTCAGGAGTTTATAGGTAATTTTTATTTTATTTTATTTATTTATTTATTTATTTTCAAATGGTGAAAAGCAGAAAAGGGAGATTTCTTCAATGTGGTCATACTGGGAAGTACAAAGATCCACTGACCGCCTCACAGATCATCTTGGGAACTTGAGGTGAGGGTAGAGTTTAAATATAAAACAAGACATATGTACAACTAAACAGCACTGGCCAAGGCCTGGTCTGCTGCCCACAGCTGCCTGAATCCCAGAGCTCTTCTTCAAGGACGTCTGAAAAGTTGTAAATATCTCTAGGAGATGAGTTTCTCCTCTAATGTCCTTCGGCTTCAGCCATTTCTTGGGAGAGGCTGGTGTCTCACTCAAACCAAGCTGGCCACAGACTCTTTATGGAGCTGAAGATGACCTTGAAGTTTGTTTTAAATAAACAATTATCTCCCCCATCTGGTAAAACCTGTATTTGCAGAATGCCACCCCTCCCCTGCATTCCTGGAAGTTGATGGTCTGGAGCTGGACTCCTTCCCTTTTCCTTCATTTCCTTTGTGATTATTTTAAAACTACCTGACTGTGGAAGACTGTGAGTGGGCAAAAGACACAGTCAGCACCTGTGTTAGAATAAAACCCAGGTGGACTTCCTGCCTCGGTCTATTCCCTAGCCTGTTTGGGTTCTGGTACACCCATTTTGCAAAAGAAATTGCCTGTTTTCAATGTATGTGTTTGTGCTACACCAACATTATTCTTTGTTCCTAACCTTTTGAAGTAGGGTTTTACCATGTAACTCTGGCTGGCCTTGAAACCAGATCCACTTGTCTCTGCCTCCCCAGTGTTAGGACTAAAGGTGTGTAACACAATGCCTGGTACCAAGTAAGAGGTACCAGAAGAGGGCATCGCACCCCCTGGAACTGGAATTACAGATGGTTGTGGGTTGCCAGGAGAGTAGTAGAACTCTGTAGGAGCAGCCAAGTGTGCTGCTCTGACCTTGAACTTCTGATCCTCCTGTTTCCACCTTCCAAGTGCAAGGATTATAGGCAGTGCTACCATGCTCAGTTCATACAATGCCAAGGATCTAACCCAGGGCTTTGAGAATGCTAGACAAGCACTATACCAACTGGCTATATCCAAGGCCCTTATGAAGGCGATTCATACAGAGCAAGATTCAAAGCAGAAACCTAGCCTTGTTCTCTTACCTGGCCAAGGGGGTAGTCAGTATTGTGCAACGGGCTGTGTGTGCTGGGGGAAGCAGTTTGTTTTTCACTGAAAGTCCTTGAGGATCTCGACGGTTGCTGGAACTTGCTGGGAGGGAAAAGGGAAAAGGGAGTAAATAACAAGGAAAGCCTATCTACTGAGATAACGTCTTTAAAGATGTGTGGTGCTGGCAGCCATCAGAGTGGCCACTGTCTAGTTGATATGTAAAAAACTTTGAGTATGTGCTAGTCCATCCTGGGGCACCTTATGATTACCAAAGCCTTCCCCAGTTTCCCTTCCTAGGCCTTTGTGTATCTCTTAGAGCAGAGGAAAGGATATCTTTTCCTTTCCTCCACTCTCAAAGGTACCTGAGTCATGTGAACTCCAGTCCCTCTCTGTAGCAGAACCCTGACTCCATCTCATTATGGTTTCCTTCCACTATACCAATAGATGTTCTGTATCAGGATGAAGAATTAGTAAAGAAAAGGGCTGGAGCTGAAGAGATGACTGCCCATGTACTTGTAACTCCATTACTGTGGAACGTGGAGACAGGAGAACAGCTGGGGGCTAGCTGGCCACCAGCCCAGTTCTAAGTTTAGTCAGAGGGTTGAGGTAGAGTGATAAAGCAGGACACATGACAGCCGCCTCTGGCCTCTGAAAACAAGCACTCACATCCACATGTGTACATCCACTGCACATTCATACACACAAAATAGGAAAAGGAAAACAGGACAAAATAATGGGGCAAAAGGACAGAGGGATGGAGAAAGATGCTTCGCTCTCTACAATCTGATAGTGCTGGATGACCTGGGCCAGGCCACATACACCATCTTTGCTTGTTTGCCACCTGATAAAAACAGAGATAGTAATAGTGGTGACAGTTAAATGAAAGGCCATATGTGAGTGGACCTACCATGGTACTGTACATAATGAATGGACAAGTTCTACTTTCTTCCATTATACCAAGAGCACCCACAAGATTCTTTATTCTTCTATTTCTATAAAAAAAAAAAAACCCTCAGACTCAACCCCATTATAGTCATGCCACTAACATGTTGGACCGCAATCGTCATAACTCATTCTTCTGAACAGGTAATGGAGGTGAACCACAGAAAGATACTTCTTACATTTCTGTCTAGCTCACGCCCATTTCTTGGACCATGCCTCTTTGCTGTAGGTGGCCAGACCATGGGTTATTAACATCTGACCCCGGTTAGCACCCAGCTTCTCTCCTGAAGGAGGCAAGTAGGAGCGACAAGGAGAACTCAGGAAACTCATCTTGATCCCTACAGTTTATCATATGGTTCAGCTGTGCCTCTTGTCCTTGGACTGTAAAGGACACCCTACACCCACGCCCTTGAGCCTAAATTGACTCCATTACTTGCAGACAATAGGGGCGGGGCTTCAGCAAGAATGTCCAGGGCCCACTGCACAGAAACTATTCAGCTATTCAAGAATATACAGCTTGGCTTGGATTCTGCACATTCCATTATGAGGTTGGCTCCTAGGGCTCTCACCTCCCTGTGGGTTTTCTCACAGGAATGTCATAAGCCCGGATGATGTTCACCAGCAGCTTTATATCTCCATCAGATAGGTTTTGGGCTGTCACCTTCTTCCGACCTTTTCTCCGTGGCCTCAGTGGTCGCTTTTGTTCTGCCAGCTTGAAAAGGCTTAGGCCCAAAATGCTAATGATTATAGAACAGCATTAGGACATTGGAAAAGAAAGGTCTAGAAAGTTATTAGATGGCCTCATAAATTTTGCTCCAATGTCTCCCAGAGACCCCTAGAAATTCTCCTTTGAAGGAGGGTGGGAAGAGTCTAAACATTCTGCCAAGCCAGGTCGGGTGGGAGGCAATCCCATTGCATGCCCTCATTAGCGGAAGCAAAGTCAGGTCGGTGACCATCCCCCCACCCCCAACACACTCTGCATCTCCTGTCTTGCTCTTGCCCTTGTCCACCAGCCCCTCAAACATGAACTGTGCTCCCCATCTTTCACCATGACCCCTGCCAGGCAGTTGCAGCACCACTCTCCCTGAAGCTCGTCTTGCCACTGCCTCCAGAGAGCCAGCTGCATCTTCTTGGAGCACTGCCCCTGAGCCCTGGGAACGCTTTCAGCCAGCTCCATCTACCTGACATGACCTTCTTGAGAAGTTTCTGCATAGTGCTTCTTACTCTCTGAGACTACACAACTAAGTGTAGTTAGTTGTGTAAGGGTGTAGTCCTGGCTCTACCCTTTGCCTTGTAACAGATAATTTCATCATGTGTAAAATGAGGATATTAGCATCTTGAAGTGGTTGAGGCGGTAAGTGAGGAAGGGTACATAGCACCCTAGCACCTGTCTTGCACTTACTAGATGCTCTAAACTGAATAACTGTTGGTAGTGTCCAGTATATGAGAGATTATGCTGCCGGCCAAGGAAGCAGCAAGATGCTGGGAGAAAAGGAATCCTCTCAGTCTTTTACTGACAGGCTGTGCGATAGACACTGCCTGCCAACCAAAGCGGCAAGGTCAGTGAATCACAGGAGGAACTAAGTGGGAAAACAGACACAACCATGTGCCTAGACGCTGATTGGTGACAGTGCCATTACACACAGGAAACAGCTAGCCACCAGCTGCGGTGAGTGGGTTCTTGCCTGAGCCTTTTGCAGGTCGTGTACCAGCTGAGGATAATGGCTGTGCAGCCGCTATCTGAGCACTACAGGTCCCTCTCACAAGGACTCCTAAGGAGATTCCAGGAATGGCTCAAACTTGGTCTCCCCCGCCTTACACAGAGAAGGTACGATTTATAAATGTTCCAATATTATCGAGAGGAGCGCTAGTAATTTTACAATGACAAGTCTAATCTTTACAGCTGCATTTACCACACTTTTCATATAAAGAAACCAAAGACTCTGGTAGGTGTCTTGATTTGCTGAAGACTACTTAGTACAGGAAGAGCATTAGGGTTTAAACTTGAGCTATATTCTAGTCGCTCTGCTGGGACACCTCCCTAGCCAAAAGATGGGTTCCTGAGAGCTTTGCCAGGCATCCTGACATGACACATCCCCCCCCCTTGCCAATGAATTCTCCCCATATAACTACTGCTCTTGTGAGACATTGATGTCTCCTTAGCAAGTAGCCTATGAGCACATTGTTGACTGAGAGTATTCGAAATGGAAGCATTTTAATTTAAAGACAAGAACAAATGAAAATTAAAAAAAAGAATGAACATACCCCGAGCCTTCAGAACTTAATGCAGAAAGTAAAGCAGAAAAAAAAAAAAGAAGGAAAAGAAAGAAAAAAAAAAAACAGCATGAAATATCATCATCTCTTCTAACTGCAACTCTTATGTCTGAAAATACTCAAGAACCTGCTAGACTAAAGAGAAAGGTCTGGCATGTATTCCGGAGGTCACTGTTCCCTTTAGTGCATAAATGGAGTTGCATGGATAGTACCGTGTCTTCTTTCTTGCCTTGATGGGAGAAAGGAAGTACATGCATAGGAAATAAACTTTGAAGATTTATTTTATTTTTAACTGTGTGTAATGTGTGTGTCTGTGTGGGGGTATGTTTATGGTCCCATGAAGGTTAGGAGAGGGTAGCTAGCAGATATTATGGGAGGGTAGGAAGAGCCCAATATGGATGCAGGAAAATTGAGTTAGGCCCCCTGGAAGAGCATTAAGTGCTCTGAACTGCTGAGCCAGCCCTTCAGCCTCCAGAAATAATCTTTACAGAACAGCAGATGCTTGATCACCAAGAAGGTCATGAGATGAATGTTCCCCATGAGACTACTCTCATAGGGAATTATCATTTTACTTCCATGCACTCAACTCCTGACAGATTATCTGTAGAAGCCAATGCCCAGCTTCCATGTAAATACCCATTTTTCCATGTGGCCCTCACCAAGCACATACCTCAGCTTTGTAGCAGAGCCAGAAAGCTGGGATCTGTGGGATCTGTGGGATCCTAGAACCCCAGAGGGTATGGTTGCAACCACCTCCTCTGTGTGAGATGTATGTGGGAAGCCTGTTATCAGGAGACTAGGAAAGCAAAGTGGATGTGCAGTAGGGGATACTTGCTGACAGACTTAGTTTAGCTGAGATGGGAAATGACAAAGGCTGCTGAGATGGATTTGGCAGTAGAGGAAGATGGAATGGGCTATCATGACAAACAAGGATGCTTTGCCCTGATATTAATCCCTCAGCTAACACCATCATGAGGCATTAATCGGGTTGGCCCAGATTTCTAACACATATTGTATACTGACAAAATCTTACGTTCACCCTCCATGTAACGGAATAAGATAAAACACAGGCAGCAATAACAGTAGCTTTGATTATTTTTACCTGATATTGGGGACTTCATCTTCTACTACCAAGTCAGTAAGAAGAAAATGGTGTTTGGCAGTTAGGAAGCGATTCACCACTGATTCTCTAACCTGGGAGAAAAAAATCAGCATCACTTAAGGCGATCAAGTTATTGAAATGCCATTGACTGTTTCTTTGAGTGATTCCGTGTCACCCAGTGCTCTGTCTCACACCCCTACCTCCCTGCCAGTTTTCTATTTCTGTGTACTCTCTAGTCACCCCTGCCCACACACACTGGACTAAAAACTCCTTAAGAGCAGACTTTCAACAGTTGGTTTGGTTGTTTTCATTTTGTTCACTGTTATATTTTTAGGAGATTGAAAAGTTTTTGAAAGAGAAGATAGTAAAATTTTATTGAGTGAATATATTAACAATAAATCCAATAAAATAGGAACAGGCTTGAAGCATGAACAGTTGAGAACAAATTCTTTTGTTGTTGTTCTTGATGTTACTACTGTTTTGTTTTTTGAGACAGGGTTTCCGTGTGTAGCTCTGGATGTCCTGGTAACTCACTCTATAGACCAGGCTGGCCTCAAACTCACAAAGATCTACCTGTTTCTGCCTGTAGAGTGCTGGGATTAAAGGCATGTGCCACCACTGCTGGAGAACAAATTCTTAAGGCTCAGAATGGTTCTTATGGAGTTCCAGTGATGAAAACTTTACTGGCTAGTACATATACAGAATAATTCACCTTCTAATTGAAACAAAGGCCCTCCTAATTGCCATCTGTTAGTCATTATTTTTTCTACATAAGTCATAGAGTAGATAATCTAGAGAGGGAGACTGCATTTTTTATAAATAATCTTAAGATAATAAAAAATAGAAGAAGGAAAGCATGAACAAGAGGCTGTTTTAATTAGTTTTTAGTTTTCTAGTGTGTAAGGGCAGTCCAGTGTGAATTGAAAGTTCTTGATTTTCTTCTTTCAATGGTTATTGTAAAGCAGCACACATAGATGCAATAAGGAAAGACAGGACTCAGAAATGGAGTCCTTTGTAAACACGCCCCACTTAGAACAGTCAGCACTGAAAACCACATAGCTTAGCAGTTTCATATATTTAAGAGCTAAACATAGTTATAAATCAGTTACTTATATGTGTGGGAAAAAAAACCCTGGAGAGACTAAGTGGCTTGCCCAAGATGCCACAGACATTTATAAAAGCAGAACCACTCCCATCTTAAAATGCTGGCCCTCCCCGTGTGAAGACAGTTTTAAGTGACTTCTCTTACTTGCTGAAGGTACTTAGCTACGGTGGCCCGGTGGGTGTCCAGGTGGTTCTTGGTTTCAATTACATTTCTGTCTTGTAATCGTTTCTCATAGTCCTAAAATTAAAAAGACATCATCATGTCATGATTTTTAAAATGCTCTCTGATGTTTTCCTTGGGTTGGGGAATTATTTATCACCTGTGGCTTAAGTCATAAATCATGATCTAAATGTTTCTTCCACCTTCCTCCTGACCTTTGGTGCAGACGCAGTTCTCATGATTCCAAGTCCATTGGAATGCGTGCCGTTCCTTAAGTTAAAGTGTACACATGGGCAGGAACAGGCACCATGGAGAAACAGGGAGGCTGCTGTAATTTAGAGTACTAATAAGCTCATCATTCAGCTTGGTCAAGCCCTAGGCATGTTTTGACTTATCAGTGCTAAGTGAAGCAATTATAAACATAGTGAAAAGCTTTTGTGAAAACTATTTGTTAGCATATGGCGTCTAGCTACAGGTGGCTTGGTTTAGCTACTAGGAGGACAGAAGCAGATGCTTTTGGCTTTCATCTACTCAGGATTATCCTTTTAACTACTGATAAAATAGTGTAGGTACCCCTCAAGATTACCACATTCTACCCAGTATGAAATTCTCCGTCATAGCTGAATGTCCAGCAATACCTTCCAACATAGATTCAGTGACTCAAAGATGTTCTTCTGGGTTTTTGAACTTGGGAGAAGAGAGCACCTCTGTCTCCATTCGCTAAAGTCCACAGATCCAAACTTGGATGATACTGGTGATCATGTGGTCAACTGGAAAAGCCTGTCTGCAAATGAGAAGGAAGCCACTATGCCAGCATCGGAGACAGGATGGAAGGGTGACCTAGCATCTGGGAGAACTTGAGGCAGAGATGCATTCCACCGTCCACATACTTTTATTTGTAATCAAAAATTTTTAGGTTTATTTTATTTTGTATGTATGTTTTCCTTGCATGCATATACATATGTATGTATGTATGTATGTATGTATGTATGTATGTATGTATGTAGTATGTGCACCAGGTGTATGCTTACTGCCCATGTAGTTCAAGAGAAAGCATCAGATTCCCAGAAACTGAGATGGATGTTGAATGCTGGGACCTGAACTCAAGTCCTCTATGAGAATATGTATTCTTAGCCACTGACCTATCTCATCCTTAGTCTCATACTTTTAGGGATTTCATAATGTAGTTAACTGCATTTGATAGCTGAGGAAATTCAGTAGTGGTCAGAACCAGGAAAACTAGGAAGACCCAAATAACTAAAGAATGGTTTCTCCATGAAAAATCATAATAATTTCTTAGAACCTTTTCACTGACCTCCTCACACACAGACTTCTTTGCTTTTTGCTGGCCTGCTCCACCAACACATTCCATTCTCCATAATTCCTCAAGGGGCCAACAGGTCCCACCTGTCTGTGGGATGTGTCCTCTGCTGAGCCTTTGATTTTCTATTGCCCTTGGATGCTGCACCTGGGCTCTGGCTTCCTTCCTGCCCTAGCTGTTCAAAGTCTACCCATCTTGGCCTCCCTGTGCTTTGCCACTGTTTCTTGGAGCGTGCTTAAGCGCAGACTTAGTGTCCTCAACTAGAGTTGAATCCTTGGTGAAGGCAGGCATAGTTAGTGATATTAGCTCAGAAGACATTGTTCAACTTTACAATTCTAATTGTGCTACAGTAAAGAAACCAGCATTGCTTAAAGCAGTGACAAGGTGCAGATCCAGGAGCTGGCCAAATGCCTAGCAGATAGTTCCCTTACCTGGAATACCTTTTCCATAATTTCTCGGTCATACACTGGAATTTGTTTATAATTTCGGAATTCTGGCACTTCTTGGCTTCTAAGATGGAGAAGCCGGAACCGTTTGGATTTATTTAATTCCTCCTCTGAGATGAAGTTGAATTCCTGCTGCAGCTGTTCCAGTCGGAAGAAGTCAGGGACATAGGATTCTCCACTAGTCGCCACCTACAAGAGCAAGGAGACCCACGGCTCCAGAGAGTAGGCAGATACTTTCCAAAGAAACCAGTGCTGGGCTCCGGGAATGCTGAATAGTTTGTGACCAACAGGTTTAAAGGTAAGTTGCATTAAAACATAATGAGGTAAGCAGATGTTGTAATTTTTTAAATCACTGCAAGTCATTTTTCAAAAAAAAAAAAAAAAAGCCCCAAAAAAGTTAATTTCACTTTCGGTGTCTGTGTTTCACTATTAGCATGCACAGGGGAAAGGGAGAGCTGTATGTCAGGTTGCCTTGGCCAGGTGCCTAATGGAATAAGATTCCTCAATGTGGATAAAATGTGTTCAACTTTTAAATTCCTGTGTGCATACATGTAGACCAAGGCTCCTTGTCAGCTGGTTTCATGCAGCCCCCAGGGTCATCAGGGTCTCCGGTCTGAACAGGATCTCATGGCCTCAGTTACTGAGAGTGAGCCAGAGATGGACACGGGCCAGCCAACTTCGAGGGCCCAGGAATGACAGCTCCCAGACACCACAGAGAAGCCAGAGAAGCAGCTACCTTCCTGAAGACATTGCTGGCCTCTTTGCCAGGTTCTTTTCCAGCTCCTCTTAGGAAGAACAGAGAAATGGGCAGCGGCTTTCTGGGACCATAGGGTGGCAGAGGAGACTCTGCTCTTATGCTAGGGAAACTCTTGGCCCATGAAGAAAGGCCAATTGGTAAGAAATCTCTGTGCTTTGTTTTTCTGTGGAAAAACTAATGGTTAAAAAAAAATCTATCACATCCTTTTATTTTTTTAACCATTAGTTTTTCATAAAATTCCCATCAGTACTGAAAGCATAAGAGGAAAAGCATGTGGGATCTGGTATCGTCAGTATGGTCATGCGCAAGCAGCTCTGAGTCTAAAGTTAGTTTCCTCTTTGTGTAATGGAGAAATAGAACCTTTCTTTAGTGGGTTCTCGGAGGCTACAGGAAACCATAGCAAAACAAGTTAATTAGACGCACTGTGTGTGGACTGTGTGCCCATATAAGACTTTATATATATCAGCTTATAGTCCCCTGATCCACTGTGAGGGCAGCACAGGGCTCAGGACGTACGTGCTCAACTGTGTCTCACAGCCAGGGAGGTGGAAGAGCCAAGATTTAAAACTGTGAGTGACAGCTCTTGCGTTCTTAAACAGCTGTGCAGAAAACTATAAAAGAAAATGCATGCTGAGGGCAGGGTGTTTTATCATCTCTGAATTTAGAAATGGCTTATATTTCTCCGGCCATGTTACCGAGATCAGCTGCATCAAAGGGGCATTGTTGGGGTCATTGGGGTCAAGCTTGGACTCTGCTGCCCACTTGGACAACTTCTTCATGTCCATCAGCCCTGATGTGCCAATGGATGAGATGGCATCCGCTCTCTTCAAAGCACTGGAAAAACAGCAAAACACAAATAGAAAAATCAATCAGGCCTGCCTACAAGACACATTACCTTCTACAGGAGGAAGCTTACTGTGGAGACTTGAGCCATTTTTTTCTCTACTTGAATATTAAATATATTGTAAGGCAATAAAGAAACAGGAATAGAATAGTGCAGCTGTGACGCAACGCTACAAATCTGTCCAATGCGGTGAAATGCTGCTGCCCCCCACCCCACCCCGTCACATCTTGGCCCCTGTGGTCCAGGGAGCCCTGAATGCCTCACCTCCCAGGCTACTTGACAGCAGCTTTGGACAGAGGATTCAAAGGAGATCCATGCTCAGCATGGTGAAGGTAGGGATTTATCACAGTTTACTTGCTCATTCCTTGCTTTACTGCCAGAGGACCCAAAGCTTTAGCCCCAGGGGATGTCCCCAGCACTAAACTCCAATGAAAAGATCAGAAATATGCCTGGCTGCAGGGGACAGCCAGGCCTCCATCATAAGTGGTTCTTGACTTGGCATGTGGCTGCATTTACTTGTGGCAGGTTGTTTGGGGATACGTAGGACACTTAAGGGACAAAGCCAAACCCATTCTGATTCTCCATGTGTTGAAGTCGTTTGGAAAAGTATCTTATCTATGATTGAGATCTACAGTTTTATCCATAATTCTCTCTCTCGTGTGTGTGTGTGTGTGCCTGTGTGTGCATGTATATGCATGCACATGGGTATGGGCATGTATACCCTGTGTGGAGGAAAGAGGACAAGCTTGTCTGCCATGTGGGTCCCAAGAGTTAAACTGAATGCAGGCTTGATAACACCTTTACCTACCAAACCATCTTCCTGGTTTTTTAAATCCTTTTATCTCAGAGATGGGATAACCCATGGCCTGGATGATGAGATGACTGACTGATAATGTAGTTATAGGGAGACGGCAGAGGCAGCCCGAGAGAGGGATGTGGGTCTCCTGCCTGAGCCAGCAGTGCATCACATGGCCACCTGACTAGACTGGGAAGCCAGGATCCTCCCTTTCCTCTGGAGGAGGACCTAAGATCTAGCAGCAGAAGGGAGCTGAACAGCAGGAACTTTCCCATATCCCACAAGCTCTGCCAGTCAAACAACCTTTAGTGAGAGAGAAACAAACAACCGTATGCTGTGCACCTCCCAGTTCATGAGGTAAGAGAAGAAAGACCACATAGAGTTTCTGAGACAATTAAATAAAATGTTTGTTGTTGTTTTTTGGTTTTTTAGGGGTTTTGTTGTTGTTTTTTGGTATATCTGACACCAATGGCCATGCTATATATGTCAGGTGATTAATATCCTAAATTTTGTCTTAAAAAATGTAAAAGTACCATGAAAATACGGGAAGCTGGGAATAAAAGGAAGGAACATGACATACCACGCCTCCCACCCCACGTCTCTAGTAACAGTGCGGACACTGGTCACCAGTTCATTCTAGCCATGTTACCTTCGAAATCCAACATTCTGCTGTGACAGTGGAGGAATTAAGGGAATCCCATTTTCTCCAATGGCCCATGCCACACTGTGGGACACTTTCCCCGAGGTCATTAGAGTCAGTTGATTGCTGCCATCAGCTTCAAAGGAGAAGGGCACGCCTAAGGGAGCATCAAGGTCAACAGGATGGTGTTTAGAAAGGAGAGAGCCCAGGCCTGGCAAGAGTGTTGGTAGAAAGATGGAATCTGGGGTAGGGTGGTGACATGGAGCCCAGGACCCCAGCCACGGCACTAGTTTTCAGATAAATCTGCACAGAATTAGGTTTTCTCTGACAGCGGAGAGTAGCGTTTCCATGGTGTGCTATCCTTGAGACTGTCAGTGTTCTGCCATTTCACAGCTGTGAGAACTTTGAAAAATTTACTTAACTTTTCCAAACCTTAGCTCTTTTATATATAACGGAAAATAACAGCTTTCTTCTATGAAGTTTTTCAAAATCAGACATTTGTTCATTTATTTAAGACATTTACATGAGCTCCTATTTTGTTTCAGGCTGACCTGAACAGCAAAGAAACAAATGTCAATAAATAAAAAGAAATGAGCTGAGGGGGGCTTTAACAAAAAAAGTCCTAATGTCATGATGTTTGTGTCTGCATGTACATGACAGAGCTGGTGAATAAGATCAATGCTTAGCATGCTGGTGAGCAGTAAGCACCAGGAAGAAAATATTAAGGAAGATATAGGGAAAAATTATGCTGTGAGAGGCAGGGATGTGGACTTTCTCATGTTGTGGCCAAGGGAGCCTGATTAGAAACACTTTCTGGCCAGGCATGAAGACACGCTGGCTAGGCATGCTGGCTCACTGAGTTCTAGGCCAGCCTCATCTACATAGCAAGTTCCATGAAAACCAGGGCTACATAGAGAGAGACCCTGTCCCAACAAACAATCACACAAACAAACAAACAAAAAAATAAACAATTAAAAAAACCTTTCAGTATAATGCCTCTGAGGAAAGAAAGGGAGGTGTTAAAGACTGTGACAAGCTACAGGCAAACTAAGAGTTAAGCTGTTTCAGTTTCTGAAGGTTTCACAGCTTTGACTCCCACAAGTTGGAAATTCATGATAAAATCTATTATGTTTAGCTAAGTAAAGGAAATGAAGATTTTTCAAGCACTATGGTATCTTTACTGTATGGAATTCCAGTTACTATTGTTAACATAAGACCAACCCTTATCTTTACATATCAATCCCTATGAAACATTAAAGGGCGCACTGTATGAATGAGGAAGATGGATACAGACAGGATACATGGCTCCTGAAGTCACCTCCATTATCACTATCCCACCTGTAACTAAGCCTGAGTCTCCAGACTTCTAGATTGGGTCCTCACAGAGTTCTTGAATTGAAACTTCAGATATGAATTAAAGAATAAAAAGTTACCATACAAATGAATAAGCCGCCACTATTAAGAAGCAGCAGAATTAGGCCAGTAAGTATGGAGAACGGTGTGAAAATGATCAGAATGTTTTGCAAAAAAATTTGGGTGGGGGAATAGCGTCTCAATATGTAGCCCTTGCTGTCCTGGAATTTGCTATGTAGACCAGACCTAGAATTCAGGGATATCTGTCTGCCTCTGCCTCCTGAGTGCTGGGATTAAAGTCATAAAGTAAATGAGAATGAATAAAGGAATAAAAAAAGGAATGATTGAAAGTCCAAGAAAAGTAAAAAGCATTCAGAACTGACAAGACTAACTGGAACAAAGCAATTTCTGGGCATAAAAAATAAAATAAGTGAAGAACACAGTGACTGATTTCAATGATTAGATATGTCTAAAGAGAAAACTGATGACTTTGGAAGATTCTACAAGTGAAAGAAGCAGATAAATCATGTAGGTTAAAAAGACATTAAGAAACATGCTGGAGGGAGCCAGAAGGCCCATCGTATATTTTATTAGATTTCAGAATTGAGTAAGTTCATGAATAATCTCCAGATAATGGTTAAAGTTAGTATCTTTTAGCCTTATACATTTATATCACTGTGGTATATCTTTTTTATGCACAATTTTTCATTTTAATTTTAAATTATTTCTTTCTAAGAGATTGTTACAAGTGGAATTAAGGCATCAAAAAGCATATTAAAGCTCTTTAATACTTTATAGTAGTGTAGTCATACATGTTTTCATAAGCAAAAGACTTGGCAAACAATCATGTATTTTATGAACACTTGTTAAAGACTAAAAAGAATGTCTACCATGTGGGTCCTGGAGATTAGACTCAGTTCCTCAGTCTTGGCACAAAGTGCCTTTACCTGCTGAGCCATCTTGTTGGACCTCTTTCTTTCCTTTCTCCCCCCACCGCTTTTGAGGCAGAGTCTTATTCTGTACTTCATACTGTGGCAATCCCCCTGCCTCAGCCTTCTGAGTAGTAGGGTCACAGGTGTGAGCCACTATCCCTGTCCTCTCTTGAATTTTTCATACCCATTTTATAATTATTTGGTGATAATTTTTAATTCTCTTTGAAATGGAAAAAGATAGATTCAAATCTGACAGTGAAAACCATGAGCTACTGAAAGCAATCAGCTTTGCTTACCACTTCCGACTCCCTCATGGTCTAGTGTCACAATCTGGTTACTGCTGAACTCCACCTCTTCAATGGGGGCCCTTCCTGAGACAAGGGTAGTCTCAGGGATAGGCAGGAAGACCTCAGCTAGCAAGGTGGTACCACTGTGACCAATAGTTTCATAGACCTGAAATCCAGAGAAGAGACTCAGCCAGGAGAGGTAGCAATAGAATGTGCTCTCAGTAGCCGTCTACACTGTGAGTGTTTGTGCTGATCTGCCCCAGCCCGGGGAAGTTGAATTGTCTCATTACAGTTCCAGGGAGACCATCTTATTCCCAACCACCTTGCTTGGGACCAAGTACGGCCTGATCTCAGTTACTCTAGTTCCCTGGGATAGGGCATTGTAGTAGCAATGTTATCAACATGACAGGATCTAGATCCCGGCAGAGCGTCACACTAAAATGTTTCTTTAGCAAATCAACTAGGGAGCTCTCTGGTCCCAGTAGTTTCCTACCAGCCTTTTCAGATTCCTAGTGTGGTGTCTTGTCTATTTTCACTGACTTTACAAAAAGTCATTTGGTAACTAAGAATCTATTGAAACACCCGCTTTGCTCGTAGATGATTTAAAGCTATCTTATAGCTTCAGGGACCACAGAATTCTTGGGGCAGGGATTCTAGTTAACAGACGTACCTGAAGCATTAAGGTCTCTGGCCAGTTGAATATTTGCAAGTTGAAAATCTGTCCAAAGTGAACTCGGAAATCTGCCCCTAGTGGCCGGCTCGCAGTCCTCGACACCTCCTTGCCGTTGAAGACCACCTTTAAGTACACAGAGCGCCTCCTGACATCTTCCCTTCTGGAGACCTCCACCCTACAGAGTGAGGGCACACACAGCTGCAGTTAGTGTTCACGAACTAAGGATCGCTGTGCATTCGTTAACTGGATCCTGAACATGACAAGGGATAGGGTAGCAACTCTCGGTCAAATCAGCCCCCCATTTGACACAGACAGTGACAGGTCTTGAAGAGCTTGCTGCAGTCGAATATTCTGACGTAGATCCAATGGGAAAGCCAGCGATAACACTGAAAGGGCATGAGAGACAAAGCGAGAGTCCAACTGTTGTACTACAGTTTCTTCGATTTTCTTAAGTTAGACCTATGTTTGTATATAAAGCAAAATCTTAAGTAAACGTATTCCTTGTTAAGTGGAATTAATTCAGGACTAGAGAGATGACTCAGTGGCCAAGAGTACTTCCTGCTATTCTAGGAATAGCAGCACCCATGTCAGGCAGCGCATAAATGCCTACAAGACCAGCTCTAGGGCCTTCATCCAAAGCCCTCTTCTCACCCACACACATGTGGCATACACACATGGACACATAAACAACAACAACAAACCTTTTAAAACCTCGGAACCTGCCACAGAGGGCCTCTGAAAGCTTCTGCAGTATAGACTGTCAAAGCAGATGCTGAGCCTGATGGCCAACTGATGGGCAGAGTGAATGGAATTTTATGTAAGAAATGGGAAATAGTAAGAGCTGGAGGGGACAGGAACTCCACAAGGAGAGCAACAGAACAAGATAATTTGAACACAGGGAACTTCCCAGAGACTCATACTCCAACCAAGGACTATCCATGGAGATAACCTAGAACCCTGACAATGCAGCCACTTCTGATGAGAACTGATGGACTAAGATCAGAGAGAAGGAGAGGAGGACCTCCCCTATCAGTGGACTTGGGGAGTGGCATGCATGCAGAAAGGGGGGGGGGAGGGTGGGACCGGGAGGGGAGGAGGGAGGAGCTTATGGGGGGATACACAATAAGTGAAGTGTAATTAATAAAAAAAATTTAAAAAAATGAGTTAATTCAAACTGAAAGGAACAGTAATGATTTGTTTTTAATCTAATAGGTTTTACCCAGAAATATAGTAGCACATTTTAGCAGTAAGATCAGGTCTCTTTCTGTAAGCTTTCCCTTCATGTTTTCATAAGAGTAGGTGACTGCTCAGTAAATGCAAGTTATTAAGAGATATCTCTTACTTTTAAAGATCATTTGAATCACAGAAGATTGTATTCTGGCACTTTGAGAGAGCTGAAGTACAACAGCTTTACAGCCAGGAAGTTTGAAAGCAGATCAGGTCCTTCAAGAGTAGGGTTTGATTTTATTGTATATATTTGCAGAGACACTGCCAAAAATGCTAGTCAATAGCATTGACAAAAGTAAACAGTTGGGATATTAAAATAAAAAACAGACATAGGTGCTTGGGATGGTAATATAGCAATTAAGTATTATTTTGTTTAAATATGTAAAACAATGTTTATCATTTTAACTTTTTTTTTTTGAGACAGAGTTGATGCAGCTGACCTCGAACCCCTGATCCTTCTGTCTCTACTTCCCCAAGTGCTGGCATTTTAGGCAATGAACCTCCATGCCCAACCATTTCAACTGTTCTTAAACCCACCTTTTAGCACGATTAAATATAGTCATGTGCAACAGTCACTGCTGTATACCTACAGTGTTTCACTGTCCCTGATAGAAAGGCTTGTGTCATTACTAAGTGGAGTATCAGCTCTAATATTTTACAGCCCCAGAATTTAGACGTACCCAGACGTAAACTGGCTCAAAGCCGAAATCAAGGAGAGAGACAGCCCAGTGTTTGTGCTTTCAGGAGGGGACATGGGTACAGCCAGCCACTATGGAGAGCAGGCACTGACTTGCATTGGGATTCTTTTCCCACAGCCAGCTCTATGGAGAGGGCTCCTGGGTGACAAGTGGGGTACAAAGACAGGGGAACCCTAAGAAATCTCCAAAGTAAGCACTACATGGGCAGTTTCACATGGTTCACCCTCAGGCCTCTGATTGAGGTACATATATACCTCTCTGTGTGCTCATGTGTGTATATATGTATGTATGAGTATACACCAGTGTTGAAAATGGTCAGGACATGTTTACCTTGGACATTCCGATATCGCGTGTGGTTAGAACGTGCTCACCTGGGACACTGGTCATTGGGAGTCACATTTCCTGCCAGACTCAGCTCTGGAACCAGCGTGGGCTCCCCTGGCCTCCTCCTGCTGTGGGCCACTCTCTCCCGCACCTGCTGCTCTATGACAGCTGGGTCAGTGGGCTCTGGGGGGATGGGCTTCTTGGGTTCTTCCTCTGGAAAGGGATCCTCATCCTCCTCTTCCTCAGGGTGTTCTTCTGCTGTTTGCTTCTTTTTCTTCTTTTTGGCCCTCTGTTGGGCAAGAGGTAACCTAGCTTTGAAACGGGTCTCCAGGACGACAGTCCTTCAGGGTCACGTACTCAGAACAGAGAGATGTGGACACCCTCCTCCCTCCCCCCGCCCCCCGCCATCCACAGCCTGTCCTTATCAGCATATCCCTGTGCCTCAGTTCTCTCCCAAAGGGGAGACAAGCAAAGAATCAACCCCCACCCCCATCCAGGGCCTCTGAAATGAGACAACAACCTGAGAACATTCATCAGGGGCACCACCAATCTTTTAAAGTGGCCGTGCATGGTAAATACACATTTGGCATATACATTACTGATTGCAAACAGTACTATCAATACAGTGTCTCAACATAGCACAGTGTCTGGGTGACTTTTTAGATAAAGATATTAACAAGTCAATTCACTTTGATCCCCAGCAAGCGGGTAAGAGTGAGACAGAAGAGCCAGCAGGAGACCTCCATGTGGCCGTCTGGTCTAGAGGCCCTCCTCCTGTCTCAGGGGTTCACCTTCTGAGGCCCTACCTAGGCGGCCCTACTCTAGGCTGAGTGGTGTTTTATAAACCTGGGCTTTCCTCCAGGCCTTCCACTGCTGATGAGATGCTCTGTATTCTTCCATCTCCTTCGTGTATTCTTCCATGTGTTCTTCTAGCAATTCATGGATCTCAGCTTGAATCTCTGCTTCGTATGTGTCCTCGTCTACTTTTTGGTCAGCTTTTTCCCTTTAAATGAATTTGCAGATCTTGGTTATTTCTTGAAATGAAGTAAAAGAGTAATCAAGCAGTAGATACAAGGCTGAGCTTGCCCTGTGCCAAGGCCTCTTCTAAAACTGTTGCTTGTGTTAGGCTATGAGCCCCACGCTGTCACCACCCCTGAGGAGACCTTAGCACAGAGAGTTAACAAACTTGCCTGTGAGTACACAGGTAGAAGAGCTGTGGACCACTCAGCAAGAGGGTCACTCTGGTTAAATGAATCCATGGGTCGCCAGTGTAAGTTCTCATTCTGTAGTGCCTGAGGATTTATTTTTAACAGTTTTATTATACCTTTGTCACTGAGTCCCTGAAGCCACCTCCTGCCCTTGGATTGATGATTTCAGGTTGTTTGCTAATAATTTTGTTGACGAGCCATCACCAGTTCATTCCAATCAACATGGTGTATTCACAGTGTGTTTTGTAAAAGTCTGTAGAAGTGGGAGGCACACCATCACAGTACTTGTGGTGCTTTGAATAGGTATGTCCCTGGCCCCCATAGACTCATGTGTTTGAAAACTTGGTCCATGTGGCACTTCTAGGAGGTGTGGCTTTATTGGAGTAGGTGTGGCCTTGCTGGAGAAAGTATGTCACTGGAGATGGGTTCTGAGGTCTTATATATGCTCAAGCCATGACCAGTGTCACATACAGTTTCCTTCTGTTGTCTACAAATCAAGATGTAGAACTCTCGGCTCCTTCAGCACCATTTCCATCTGCTTACTGCCATGATGATAAAGAACTAATCCTCTGAAACTGGAAGCCAGTCTCAATTAAATGTTTGCCTTTATAAGAGTTGCCATGGCCTTAGTGTCTCTTTATAAAAGCAATGAAACCCTAACTAAGACAGTCCTGGGTTAAAATAGATGTGAAGGTTCCCTGCTTATTTACCAGGAGCCTTTTTCTACATTCATACCTGGTTAGACTCCTGAGTGGCATATAACATACAAGTTATACTCAAGTCAGCCTGGCATATTCCCAATGTGGCAAGACTCAAAGAAAAATCACACTTGAAGTTGCCCTGAACAAGTTACGAATGGTTTAAGTTTTGGACAATTACAGCTTCTCCATTAAAAGTAACTGTTGTTAAAGAAAGTGTTAGATAATTTCCTCAGTTTCTTACTTTTCACACTCTCACACACACGTGTGTACACCATTTACCCCAAAGAAACACCCAGAAAGGGACCAATACCAGCTGTAGGGCTGCTCTTCATGGAAATTGACAGCACAGTGATGAGGCAATAAACCACACTTATAAAAACATATGGACTTCTCATGAATTAGGAATCACACATGTCACCAAAGCATACCTTTCCTGTCGACAAACAAGGAACAATTGAAAACAAATTGAGAAAGAGATGGGAAACACAGAACTATAAAGACTAGAGGAGATGCTGAAGTAGTATCTGTATGAAACAGAAGATAGAAAGAAATATCAATATACTCTATTGTTTTAAAATCAAAACTTCCTCTTTAGAGGCAGAGGCAGTGGATCTCTGGGAGTTCAAAGCCAGCCTGGTCTACAGAGAGAAACTTCTAGGACAGCTAGGGGTACACAAAGAAACTCTGATTGGAAAAACAAAAACAAAACAAAACAAAAAATCCAAACCTTTTTTCTTCAGAGGAAAAGGGGAGGGAGAGGGCTAGGGAAGGATAGAGGGAAAAGGTTGGGAAGGAAGGAAAAGGGGATAGCTCCAGATCACAGAGAGGTCATGGGTACCACCTGCAGTACATTTCTTGAATAAGTTGAGGTTCCAGTTAACTTATGAACTCATGCAAATTACAAACAGGTAAAGGAGGTTTAATAAGCCCACCATTATGAGAAATCAGGGAAATAGAAATTATGCCAGCAGATGTTTGTCACCAGCCAGGTGACAAGGATCCTGGTGAAAGTATTAAGGGGCATTACCCCTCTTGAGTGCATTCAGAGTCAGCATGTCAAGCGGGAGAAATGTGTCTCCTAGGACTCAACAATTTCCCTTCTAGGGACATGTCTGGAAACCTGTGTACACTGAAAGGCAAGTCTGACACTGTATGTAATGTAGTTTGTGGTGTATATGGAAGCTAGAGATAGATGTTGAGTGTCCTATTGTTCTCAGTCTTATCTTTTGAGACAGCCTCTCTTCCTGAACTTGGCTCTCATCAACTGGCTAGACTGGCTAGCCAGCCAGGGACCTCTGGGATCCATTTGTCCCCCCATCCTCACTCCCAAGCACTAGAATTCCAGACTTGTGCAAGCACACCTGGCTTTTGTGATGAGTGCTAGGGACCTGAACTAAGGTCTCCATGCTTATGCTGCAAGCATTCTCTCAACTGAGCCACCTCCTCAGCACCTACAGTAGGATTTTATAAAACAAAACTATAGCTACACACCATCAATCTTGGAAATATACAGAGCACAAAGAAGTAACTGCATTTACACACTGATTCTATAAAAGTGGAATACAAACATTATTAAAATGTGTATTCTTAAGGGTTGCACACAGAGCCAGGAAAATGATGATCATAGAAGTCCAGACAGCTGTTACTGTGGCTGAAGAGAGGCATGGAAGGTGTTAGGTGTCTGCAATGCTCTATTTCTCAGCCTGGGAAGCAGCTACAGGGCTGATGCTGTATGCTGGTAGTTTTTAAATAGTATCTCTGCACTACATGTCTTTCTTGATGTATGATACAGCCCAATAAACTAATACTTGCAAAGTCTCACTTTCTCAGGACGAGCTTCAGGGGTGTGTTTGTAAACCTCTGGAACTCTCGTAATGACTTCATCTCTTTCCAGACCTTTATGATGGTCTTAAGCAGTGTTCGATCTCTCTCTTGTTCAGCATCACGTAGTTTTCGAGTTTGCCTACGAGATATAATAATTGACGAGTTTGTATAAGTTATGCTAGTTTGCAAAATGGTAATAATGATTCATTATTACATATTGAAGAAGACAGCTGCAAGATCTAGCCCCCTACCCCCCTCTACAGAACAGCAGCCCAGTTCCCTATTCAACGTCGACTTTCTTCTAAGTAAATATGGGGTTCTTTGCTTCTACAACTCACTCATGTGGCATTTTTTTCTTGCTAAGAGTTTTCAGTATTTTTGAGAAACTGTTTTTTTAGGAGCTGTGAAAAAAAAAGTAGGAAAAAAGAAGAGAAGGTAATAGGATGAGATAAGTGTTTTGGAAGTTTTCTTTTAATTTATTCTCTTAAGCTGAATCTGAATTTGATGAACTAAACCATCTTTTAAAATTCTTTTTCAGACTAGGCTCCTTCCAAGTGACAGCTTCCTTTGTAGTTATGAAAGGAAGGGACTAGCAGGACTAGCTGTCATGGAATTAGAATGCTGGTGTCCCAGTTTTCATACAAACACTGGGGTCTCTCTGCATTAACGCAAATCACAAGTTTATGCACGAGAACATGCAATGCTCTTGCCTGCTTTGAAGAATTTTAATGCTAATGAGATGACAAGTGTTTCTGGTTTCAATTGAAGAGGTGGCATTTGAAAGTGCTTTTCTCTTTATTCCAGTTACTTAATCTGTTTTGGGATCATCTGATGCATTTTTTTTAAAGCCTTCTTCACAAATTTAGACTCCAAATTCACCCTAGTACACCATAAATCAGCTGGTGGGTTAGTTTGGAGCAGGTGCCATGTGCCAATCCAGGGCATACAGACATGCCTAGGAAAGAGGCAGTGTCTCTGTGCTCAGGCAGTTTTCAGTTTAGCTCAGGAGACGGACACACACGTAAGTGATGACGTGATGGTATAGGGTCTGCCTATCAGAACGTCCTGAGAAAGCTAAGGGGGCAGAGCCCTGCAGAAATTACCATGGCTGGGGGATGGGCAAACACCTGGCTGGGCGATGGGAGAGAATGGCAGTTCTACTTAGAATGACTTGGGCTGTAGAGACAGTAGAGAGAAGTAAGGGGGTCTTGACTTCCTTGTGGTTCAGTGGGTGGCGGTAGAATGAGGGGGTAGCAAAGCATGATAGCTACTCTTAGGAAGACAGGACTCAGGAATCTCCTTTGTCCTTAGCAGGCAAGAGAACAACAGCCTAATGTGAATTCTGGCTTTGGCATCTACTAGCTGGCCTTGGAGTAGCTGCATCACTTCTCATGCTCGCCTGTGCTGTAGGCGTGCTAACAGAAGTCATTTTGCAGGCTTGCTGGGCAGATAAGTTAACACATATGGTGTGTGTGGACCCTAGCCTGGCCTCCATCCTACAGGGGTCAACTGTCATTGTCTGAGGGTCTGTTCTTCCTTTAGTCCATTATC
The DNA here is from genome assembly GCF_907164565.1 of Psammomys obesus. Taxonomy (NCBI): domain Eukaryota; kingdom Metazoa; phylum Chordata; class Mammalia; order Rodentia; family Muridae; genus Psammomys; species Psammomys obesus. The sequence goes on along the minus strand of NW_026596051.1, from coordinate 26,411,247 downwards.
TGCTACTTCCCCTGCCTTATCTGTCTGTGTATCTGTGTATCTATCTATCTATCTATCTATCTATCTATCTATCTATCTATCTATCTATCTATCTATCTATCT
>NW_026596051.1:26352354-26411135 GCF_907164565.1 Psammomys obesus | reverse complement strand
TCTATCTATCTATCTATCTATCTATCTATCTATCTATCTATCTATCTGAGACAGGGCTTATCTGTGTAACCATCGTAGAAATCACTCTGTAGACCAGGCTCACCTTGAACTGAGAAATCAGCTTGCCTCTGCCTCCCAAGTGCCAGGATTAAAGGTGTGCATCACCTCTGCCCAGCCCTTGTTTTATTTTTAAAAACTGAAATATCAAGTTAACTTACTGAGTTATATAACACCTTCAGAATTTTTCTACTTCCCTTTTGCAGTTACCAACAAAACAATTTCTCAGAAATACTGAAAACTTTTCTCAACAACAAAAACAACTGCCATATGAGTTTAAGTAAGCAAAGAATCCCAAAAGAAATTTAGTTAAAAATGATGGCAGAGCTGTGGAGGAAGAGAGAAGGGTGATTTTTGAGTAGGTCCCTGGTTAGTACTTCTGCAGTCTTACATAGGTGAGTGGGGTCTGCAGAATGGATGGGATACCCAGGGCTGAGATAAAGCTTTGATGCACTATGTGGATCCACAGGAGATGATGCCGTTTAGGGGAGAATACAGGTTTTAAAGGGCTAAGACAACAACTCCAGGGCATTCTGGAGTTTTATTAGCTAGGTGGAGGAGGGAGAGTGGACTAAGGACACTGAAAAGGACAACTACATCTCAAGGGAAGAGCTATCTAAATAGGCAATGTGTACAGGGCTGAGTGTCAGTGTCTAGGAGCTGAGCAGGCTGCAGAGGTCTCAGGGCCCCAAGCTCTGCCTCAGAGGCAGGGGAGTGTGTGAGGGCAGAGTAAGTGGAGTGGAGATGGTACTGATGTGAGCACTTTCCAGAAGTTCGGTCACAGATGCTACTGTGATACTGAGGTACAGCTGGATGGCAGCTGTAGTACTTGGATTCTTATTTGGGAGCACATCTAGTGTGAAGCCCCAGGAGAGTGAAAGCCTGTTTCTGCAGCACATGACATCCATCATCCCTGCCTAAAACATTTTGGATCTTGTTCAGAAGATCGGCAACAGAGCTACAATGCTGCTTTAAAAGTCTTCAAGTAGTGCTGGTCCAGGTCAACCATACCAATCCCAGACTCAGAAGATGTCAGGATTGGGAAATCACAGGGAAGTTGGTGGGGGATCAGCTGGTTTCAGAGGGTTAAGGAAAGGGCCTACTTGACAAACTATCTTAGAATAGGCCATTTACGCAAGGTTGGTTTCTCTTAGTGAAAACTCAGAGAGGGGCTGAACCCCTTCTTTTACTGCATCAAATATCCTAAGGCTTAGAAGTTTTCATCCCCAATGGCCAGGAAATAACTGTAATGGGTTGTGTCTGTGAGTCTGCCTCACACACAAGTCAGCTGTTTTTCAAACTGATTCATCAGCACAGCTCTAGGGAAACCAGGATTTTTTTCGAAAACAGCTTTATTGTGTTTCTCTTGCTCTCTGTCTCTTTCCACCTCTGTCCTTCCCCCAGCTCTCTCTATATGTCTGTCTCCTTCCCTCTCTTTCTTTTTCTTTCTCCTTTTTCCTCTCTCTCTCCATCTCTCTCAAGCTGTTTCATGCTCACTCTCTGCTAAAACTAGTGACATTTTAAATATAAGAAATAATTTTATAGGACCATATATACCTGTACCTCCAGTATTTGAGATGCTGAGGCAGGAGGCTGCCAGAAATTTGAGGCCAGTTTTGTTTACATAATGAGTAAGGCCTTGTCAAACACCAACATGACTGTAATAGTAATTTTAATTTTAAGCATTCTTTTCATTCTTTTCCAGTATACAAACTGCACTAATTCCCACTTTGCGAGAAGAATTTCCAATTCATGCCTAGATTGGAGGGAATAAAAAAAAAAAAAAAACAACCATACAATGAATCTCTATGATTTATTATTTTCTGTCCTAAGAATTTGTTTTGTAACCAAAATATCCGGGTACAGGGGTCTTTTCTGGGACTAATACTCCAACCAAGGACCATTCATGGATATAACCTACAACCCCTGCTCAGATGTAGCCCATGGATCTCAGTATCCAGGTAGGTTTCCTAGTAAGGGGAACAGGGACCGTCTCTGACATGAACTCAGTGGCTAACTCTTTAGGAAGATCTCCCCTATCTGAGGACTTGGAGAGGGCCATAGGAGGAGATGAGGGAGGGAGGGTGAGATTGGGAGGGGTGGAGGAAGGGGGCTACAGCTGGGATACAAAGTGAATAAACTGTAATTAATCTAAAAAATAATTAAAAAGAATTTTTTCTGTCAAAATACCCAACATATAAAAAGATCCAATATAGCTGGGCATGGTGGGGCCCATCTTTAATCCCATCATTCTGGGAGGCAGAGGCAGGCAGATTGCTGTGAGTTCAAGGCCAGTCAGCCTGGTCTACAAAGCAAGTCCAGGACAGCCAAGGCTAGACAGAGAAACTCTGTCTTGAAAACAAACTAACTAACTAACCAACACACAAATTTAGGGATTTTAATTATTCCACATCTTAAAAATTATCTGAGTAATGCCTGTCACTTGGGGACTTCACACTTTATAGTAAATCTACATGATTGAATGACAGAGACTTAGAGTGTGGTGAGAAGAAAAGGGCTAAAAGGCAGGGCACATAAAAAAGCAGGTGACAGAGTGGAATATGCAAGGATTCTTCAAAACAATAAAACACATGCACACAGGCCTCCACGTGTAAACACCCACAGCATACACAACCATCAAGAAACTGCTCTCAAGGCCTTTTCCTGGGGGGTAGGACTTTCATATTTTATGTTTCCTTACTTAGGAGCAGTGACCTGGGCTTTACATTTTAAATTTTAAACTTATGAAGAACTCAAAAAGAAAGTTACAGATATTGAAGAAGATGCTGCCCACTCACATTTTCTCTCAGTTACTAAGAGGTTTTTTTTTTTTTTCAGTGATTGTAGTAATTACAACTGAAGTCTGCCTCCCCCAGCAACCTTACATCCTCCCTCCCCCCCCCCCCTCCCTCCCTCCCTCCCTCCCTCCCTCCCTCCCAGGAAAAAGAATGGGGCATATACCTTTTCTGTCCAAAGGACAGATGTGTTGCCCATGACAAATGAATATTGTTCATGTGTTCTTACTGCCCTGTGGACCACACCATACAGCAAATAGCCCAGGGCACATGAGTTTATCATTCAACACTGTGTTCCAGATTTCCCCATGTTGGGGCATGCTACCAGGCCCATCCATCTTAAACTGTAGGACAGATGTCTGTGTCTGCACAGATGTGATCCTGGTACCACTGGGCTATTTCTAAATCTCACTTTTGTGAATGATGCTGCACACACGGCATTTGTCTTCCTGTGACAAAGGCATGTGGCTCCTTAGAGCACACACCCCTGAAATTCTGGGTTACAGCTGGTGGGTACCTTTTTGTTCTAGACTGATTTTTAAATAATTATTGTTATTTATGATTTCACATACATACACTTTTTAATTCTTATCACTTTTACCTCTCTACCATCCGTGTCCACCCTATACCCTCCCCACAAATCATGTTAATGACCCTCCAAGATCAACCAGGACCATCTGTGTGACTGTGGGACTGGAGCTATCTATTGGAGCCTGCTGGCCTCAGCTGTGGTTCACAACCAAAGACAGAATCTATGTATAACAAACAGTTCAGAGGTAAAGGGTCGGTGGGGCCTGTGAGTCCCTCTCTCCTCCTTGATTCAGTGATTATCAGTCTGGTCTTTCTCTGTATTCTCATTCCTATCATCAGACTTTAAGCTCTGCATTTATATATTAGGTTATCGGTGTCATCGTTTCCTGTGAATTTCACGTTTCATGTGAAATTTCTACCATGAATTTCACATGAATTCAGCACATTTTCAGAAATATGAACTGTAAATACATGGCCTAACAGAGAACAAGGGAAGTTCTTGAAAACTTTACTCACCGAATTTCAGATTTATATTCCTTGATGGTTTTTTGGGTTGCGTCAAGAGGCTGTTGAGGTTTCTCTGGGTTAAGACTGGTCTGAACAGCATTTCTCAGGGCTTGAAGCTTAACAAGATAGCAATAGAAGTTCTGTGTTAGGAATTCTATAATCCTGAGTGGAATGGTGAGAGCACATCTATGGCTTCTCAAGGCTCTGGCATCTCCAGACTTTCACCAAAACCATCAAAACCAATGCTGACAAAGAACTGCCTATTCTATTCATGTGAATCTGGAATTCTATGGAACAGTGTTTATTTATCTTTACTTTGGGGGCCAGGTAATGAGACTGCTTGTTACAAATATAAATTTTACCAAGCATCTCAGAAACAAATATACTTTCAATGATAACAGTGGGTCTTTCTGGGTTCTTAACACAAAACAGTATCCTTTCTATATGAAGTAACCAGAACGGTGGAGGAAGTGTTATAGGGTAGTGTCTCACATAGACAGTAAGGTTTTAAGGTTGGGGGAGTATTGTCTGAAGCCATAAATGCCAGAGAAGTCCCAGAAGATAGTATCACACTAGAAATGAGTCCAAGCGGTAGCCATTCCTCTGCATCAGCTGAAGCAGCTGGTCTGTGTTTGGGTGCTACACTATGGGGAATAAAAATCTACATAAATATGAGAATAACTGAGGACAGCCACCTTCTCAAGCCAGCAACAGTCTCAGGATCCGAGATTGTTTCATCCTGTAATAACTGCATATCACATGATGTGCATGTCTCATGGGTGGAATCACTGGTAGCCCATACAAATCTTCCTCTGTAAGGCAAATGTGTGCTGTGGAGGTCGGGCTTCTACTCTCCTGTAATAGTTGATCCCAATTTAACCTGATAAAATCCAGAATCATCTGGGAGATTAGCGCCTGGGCTTGCGTTGAGAGGTTATCTTGACTGAGTTAATTAGGAGAAGAGACCCACCTACTGTGGGCAGCACCATTGTTTATGCAGAGATCCTGGACTGTGGAAAATGGAGAAGGAGCTGAGTACCATCCAGTGTGCAGGTGTTGCTCTTTGTTCCTGCTAATGGATGCGATCAGCTGCTTCAGGCTCCTGCTACCTTGACTTCCTCACTACAATGGATTATATACCGAACTGTGAGACAAAATAAACCCTTTCTTCTTCAAGCTGCTTTCGTCATGACATTTTTATCACAGCTACAGGAAGAGGAAATAAAGTATCTTCCTTTTGCCTCTAGGTTGGACAGTGTGTCATACATCCCAGACAGAGAGAACATGTAAAATAGGGACAGAAACATTTGATGGTAAAAGCATCCCAACTAGAGTAATCAGAACAATCCAACCCATCAACAAGCCTGGAAAACACAAGTACCTTATCTGTAAGAAATTTTGTCTTGTTTCTTTGCTGTCTAGCAAGGTACTGGTCATACAACTGAGCCAGCTTGGATGCTAAGACATGCTCTCGGCTAAAACAGGGATGATGAGTGAAGATTAAGCCTGAAATATCGACATCCAGTTGGAAATTTCCTGGAGGGTCTGCAGATCCAATCATATGCTGTCTACTGTGGACATACTTCACCGCCTGCCAAAGAGAGCAGACTGTGAGTTCCAGGCATTACTTAGAGAGTGCAGTCCTGCCCTCAAAGGAAAGGCAGTCAGATGCACACTGTTATGGATCTTTTTGAAATAGGTTTCCTTGTTTCTTGGGTTTTGTAGCGGATGACCTTGAAAATCAATCATTATTTGGATCACAGAAGACCTCTGTTGTAACTAAGAGCAAGTGGAATAACATATGCAGAGGGATAGGGATCTGAACCAGGTCCCCGAAGGGAGATTGTACAACATTTTTAAAGAATGAAAACACAAAGAGAGGGGGAGTGGGGTGGCCTGGTAAATGTGGGTGACTGAGCTGGGATTGGATTCCAGTGCTTCACCTGGTTTCAGGAGCCTTGACTCAGCTTTTTGCAGTCAGGTTCCCTCCTGGACATTGGCCTAGGAATTTAGGACAATAAGAGAACAAAGGAGTGGGCAAGCTTTAAGTCAAGACAGGCAACACATTCATGACTTGTATGCCTTAGTTTAGATAACAGGATAATGGCAACTTCCCACTTCACATCTTTTACTGATTAGCAGACAAACATGAAATATCTGAAGAAGCAGAATAAGAGCTGGTTCTGGAGCCTTGTCTCTGTCAGTAGGATAAAGGCTGTTCCAGAGATGGCTGGACTCAGGCAGCTGTCTCCTCATAAAACTATCTTGACAAAAAATAACTGCAAAGTCAGACATTCTACAAGAGATATTTCTTTTCTTTTTCTTTTTCAAGCCAGAGTTTCTCTGTGTAGCCTTGGCTGTCCTGAACTTGCTCTGTAGACCAGGATGGCTTTGAACTCACAGAGATCCACCAATCACCTGCCTCTACCTCCCAAAGTGCTGGGATTAAGGCATGTGCCACCCTGCCTGGCTTCATGAGACATATTTTTATACACACAACACATAGCACACACACACACACAAACACAAATGCAGCACACAAGTGTAGAGTTCCCTTTTCTCTTCTTAGTCAACTATGGAATAACATTAAAACCATGGGCATCTAATGCTAGAATCCCCTCTTCTGCATATGCCAAGCCTCATCCTATCAGGTAATGGATTTTTCCCCCTCTAAGTCAGCTGCTACTTGATTCTGGACTCTACTGGATTGCAGTTATTGTTGAATAAAGAGGATAATGCACGCAAAGTGCTACAAAGCTCTACATGGTTGCCAAACACCAACTAAACATTTTTTCTCAGTCTACTATTTCTACAGAGTCCCAAAGACACACCGTGTGTGTCCATGGTCCCAAACCAAGTTCAGGATAGAGCTAGGATTGGATTCCAATGCTTCTGGCCCCAATCCTGCTTCCCCACCTGAGACACGCAAAGGAATTAAACATAGACTGACCATATTCCCCTCAGGTGATGCAGAATCGGGCATTAATTCTGCCTTGAGGTTTTACAACATTCATTTAGCCTCATAACTTGCGAATAACGCATTTATGTTACACAATCTTGTAATTTTCCAGTTAACAGGAAGAGCTCCCAAAGCTCCATCCAAACAAACAAACAAAAAAAAAGGAGTGACTGGTCTTAAACCAATTCCTCTACTAATCTGGAAAAAAAGTACAGAATGGAGAGGCTGCAATTAAATTTACATATTTGAGGACCACTCAGATAACGTGCATTAATTAAAATAACTTTAATGTAGCTAGACACATATAATTAAATGTCAATCACAGATGTGATGGGAGTTTCCTCTCTGGCTGCTAGTTCCGCCTTACTCTCCCCCCTTTATGGGAGTTTCAAGTGTTACAGTCACTCAGGGTGTGGTTCTCAGGTTCTAGCCTGTATTTTCAGGATGAGTAGGAGCCTGTGTAGAGTGTTGGCACGCACTTGCATGTTGCCTGGGGCATCTTTTCTACGCATTCCTTTCCCATCTTGGGGACGATGTCACCATCCAGTAACTCCTGCTTGGTCCCTCTATCTTAGATGCTGAGCTCAGCCACTCGGAATGCCCAACCCTCACTGTCTTAGGGAGAAAGAACCCTGAATCTTGTCTTCTTCCATCTGCTTATATTTCTTACAAACTGAGGACTATCGTGGAAGAAATAGCAACAGTTTCTCCCAAGGAGAGAGAGTATTTTCCGAGTGTATTCCAACTTGTGAAGTTGACAAGACTGACAGGATGGTTTCTACATGGTTCTGAGAAAATAATAACAAAGCCTAAGTGTGCCTTAGAGAGATCCCACATCTTCTGTTCCAGGTCTTTCTGGAGACCACTCTCATTTTCCCATTCAAGGACCACGCCACATCGCTGGACTATGACCTGGGTGGGTACACGATTCCTTTTACAACTGACTGGCATTTTTCTTTAGTATTGATAGAGTATATGTGGAGAAAGGAGAATCCTTCCCTGTCTACAAAAGGCAAGAAGAACTAGAGGAACAAAGGAGAGAGGGAGAAAGGGAAAGGAGAAAGGAAGGGAGGGAGGGAGAGAGACAGAGAGTAAGAGAAAAAAAAAGGAGAGAGAGGGGGTGTGTGTCAGTCTTCTGGCACCCAGCTGAAGTCCCAGTCTTTGGCCTTCTATGCCTTCTCCTTCAGTTTTAGCCTCCGTTTGGGGACTGGGCAAAGACCCTTAAACTAGTTTTCACTGGGTTTCTGCCATTTGCAACCAATGCAGAGCTTCCATGAAAAGTTGGGAAGAAGAGCAAGAAGGGAAAGTACTAATTCCATCAAGTGATAACTAACACTTGATGAGTTCAAGTTCAGGAGGGTGGATTCCTGACAAATTCCTCCAACCGGCAGACTTCTGATAGCAGGCAGTCCCCATCCAACAAAGTACCTTTAGTCCCTGGCTCCTCATGTGGGACATGAAGGTTAAGGGCAACTTTGGATACTGCTACCTTTGGACTTCAAAAACTTAGTACAATGTAGTATAGTTCACACTTTTAGTTTAAGACAGAATGACACAGAAAGGAAAGGTAGACAGGAGAAGAAACACAGTTACTGGGGCTGCTCTTCAGTGGCTCTAGACCACTTTGCTACTGTAATTGGAAAAACAGCATTTTCTATTATGTTTTGTCCCATTTGGAATTTTTAATTTTCAGACTTGGATTGATCCCCTGTTAAAATGTGTTAGGTTGCATAGTTTATTTGAAGTTTAAGTGTTTTTCTTTGTATGTCTGTTTGCATTTCTTTATCATTAGTTGCTTCATCTCAATTTAGAAGCTGCAGATTATTTCACTTTTAAGCAACTAAATTTTTTTTCTTTGTAATGAAAGGAAATGTTCGTAATAGCAGTGCTAAATTAACTCTGTAATAAATAAGACTCCCAAATTACCCTCTGGGTAAACATTCACTTATCATTGGAATTGATAGTCTAATGTTTTAGAGTAGCTCACTAACAGGAGACTGACTTTATTTGGGGGATGGTTCACTCCTGCTGGGCTGAGTGAGCATCAAGTTCCAAAGAACTGCTGACTCCTGATCATCTCATAAGAAAACTTAGCCAAGCCCCAAGAAAAGCTATTTAGCACAAGAGACAGCTGAGTCCAAGAATGGAAGTAAAAAGAAAGACATTTCTGAATATACCTCGGCACAGCATTTTGTTGTTCTTTGAGGCAGGGTCTCTCTGTGTAGCCCTGGCTGCCCTGGAGCTAGCTTTGTAGACCAGGCTGGCACTGAACTCATAGTGATCTTCCCACCTCTGCCTCCTGAGTACTAGGATTAAAAGTGTGTGTCACCATGCGTAGCTCTTTCTCCTTTTAAAGTGATTATTTCAGATATTCTGTTACAGTAAAGGAAAACTGACTAACACATTTGCTGTGTGTATTTATTAGATTTTCTTTAGTTATTCATCTGATAACCAGTGACATCCATCCCCTATTTGAGGCTAGTACTGCAGTAGTTGCTGTGAGAGGGGACTGGAAAGATGTTAGTCAGAGGATACATATGTACATCCAGGAAGAGTCAGTTTTAAGGGATCTATTTTTTAGTGTGGGCCTTATTATATTTTTGGAAAATGTAATATGCTAGCTAGCTGCACAAAAAGTAACTGTGAGGTAATCAGATTCTTCCATTATATACTATGTATAGTCTTCAAATGTCAAGCTGGAACTGAGAAGATCATACAGTGTTATTTATTGTTCTGGTTAGTTTTAACTGTCAACTGGACACAGCCCAGAGACACCTGAGAGAAGAGCCACCATTGTAGGACTGCCTAGATCAAACTGGGAGATTGGTATAATTTCTTTGGTATTCCATGAGGTAAAATCACCAGTTTTAGTGACTCAGCTTGTGTCAAGAGGGAAAAGTCATCCATCTGCGATAGAATAGGACAGTCTGGTCTCACATCCTAGTGGCTTTATTTTGGCCAGTTTTACCCTTGGTGCAACTGACAATCGGATCCCTTAACTCCAACACATTTCCACATTAGCTTAGAATTAGCTAAGAGAGACAGGTCAAGATTCACTAGTTCCTAAAGACACCCTCTCTATTAACTACCTCAGTTTTCTAATTCTTCCCATAATCTAGTGCTTTATTATATTAATGCTTCATGCTTAGATGGCTGCCTGGATGAAGAGACATACTGACAGGTTATAGGTATAAGTTCATGCTGTCTTGATTACTAATTATACTATGTATCTTTGTCTTGTGACAAGTGGACAATAAATCCCCCTACACCCCCAGCCTGGAACCTATATGAAAACCCACTACCTGGACCACACTTCTGCACAAAACAGCCGTTTGTTAACAACTGCCTATAAAAACTATTTTATAAAAGTTTGAAGTTCATAAAGAGGCAGCTCATGGGTCATCTCAGCACTCAGTAGGACGCAGCAGGGTCCTGGAGAGTATTATCATTCCCACTTTTTAACGAAGGGAAGGCCAGAGAGCAAAGGGCTGCCAAGCTGCATGGCGGACAGTACATGTCTGCTTAGGCCCTTAGAGTGGGGGCTGGGTCTTCTCTGCACATAACTCCACTTTACAGAACGGTCTTCATACTCCTGTTCTGTTTTGTTTGATCAGCATGGAGATAATACAGATTTAAAATGATGGCTGGTATTTGTCCCCCAGAGTTTAGAATGCTGGAAGTTTGGTCTCTGAGGTGCTGTTGCTTGTTGACACAGCAGGAATTTAATAGGTGGCAGATGGTGGCTTGACCATGGTGGCACTGTTCTCAGAAGGGATTAATGCTGATCATTGGAACAGGCCAATTCTCAAGCGGTGAGTTGTTATAAAACCGGTCTTGCCATTTCAGTTTGTCCCTGTGGCTTCCATTATCATCACATGAGTTTTTCTACATGGGCTCCTACCATGGTGATGGCATCTTCCCTGAGGCTTCCAGCATAGCTAAGCAGTTGTTGGTACCATGCTTTTAAACTCCTAGGACTATGAGCTAAATGTCTTTTCTTAATAAAGCTCTAACCTTCAGATATTCTGTCATGGAAGCACATATTATCTCATTTAGTCTGCATAGAATTTCTAGGAGAAAAGCATTGTTTGTAATCCTACTTTATAGGCAAGAGTCAAGACACAGAAAGAGACAGAGGACCAAGTTCACTGAATGAGTAGTAAAGCAAGGACCCAAATCAGGCAGTTTGGTAGAGAGCTTGAGATAAGAAAGGTAAAGGGATGTGCAGGGAAAATACATCTCCCTTACATCACAAAAACAGAGGAGATGAAACGGTCTTCCAGCACTTGTGACTAGTAAAGAGAAAGGAAAGAGCAAAAGTGAAAATAAGGGCAGCCAGGTTGATTATGGAGATAAAGTTGCTGACAGAGCTTTCCCTAGCTGGGACGATCAGACCTGAGGAAGCTAGGATCACGTGTGTAGATGCAGACTCACTCTTACAACTGCCACTTGGGTTTCCCATGTGGGGTGGTGACTTATTTTTAAAAAGTTCTAAATAGAATGTTATAAACTCACCTCAAGCTACTCAGTAAGCAGGGAGACTTCAACTTCACGTGTTAACAAGGGGTGAAAGCCAAGAGGGCATGTGAACATGTACCTTCTTGTACAAAGTCTTCAGTTCAGCCTTGGCGCTTTGCTCCTGGGTGGACAGAGATGGCCTTGAGGGAAATGGCTTGATGGGGCTGGGCAGTGCCAGGATTCTGCCATCATCTCCAAACCACTTCCTCTCCTGTGGGTCAAGCAGAAAGAAGGACCAGATTTCTTTATATTTGGGCAGAAGACATTTTGCAAAACATTTTCTGACAATTCCTGTTTTGGTTATGTATTTCATTTGTCACCTTGGGCCCAAAAAGAATTTTAAGAGTTTCCGTCTCCATGAAATCGATTGTTCACTAACACCCCACTATTAAGTTTCATTTAAGACAAGTAGGTGGATCTGTCATAGTAGAGCATGCCTTCTATCCCAGCACTTGGGAGGCAGAGGGCAGTGGATCTCTGAGCTCAAGGCCAGCCTCTGTAGAGGGAGTTTCAGGACAGCAAGGAGTAGACAGAGAAAACAAAACAAAATAAAGAGGGGAAAGACAGGTAACTGAATGCTTAACAAACATCTTATGTTCTTTTATTCTTCATTAAAGAATTAAGGGGAAAAACACAAAAGTGAGATCATTCTCTATGTTGACAGTTAAAAAAAAATATTGAGACCTGGGAAAATGTTGGTATCTCGTTGGCAGGAGATGTGCTCTGAGCAGTTGAGAGGTGGTGGTCTCAGAATGTACTGAGAGACAGAGGGGAAAAAAAACTAGAAAGAACCAATTTCCCTTGAAAGAGTCTATAGAGGAAAAGAGTCCAGCGGATGGTGCCAGGCTCCTCTGAGGAGTGCCGTCCCCACTCACAGGTTCCTGGGTCAGCAGTCTGTTCTCCATGATGTTCTCATTGGTGCGTGTCACCGCTGGTCTTGCCCCAATGTAGAGACCCTCATCTTCCAGGAATCTGGGCTGCACATTCTCAGGAAGCTTTTTATAGGTCGGCACTAGGCAGTTCACAGATAAATACAATAAGCATGAGTGTTAGTCTCGGCCTTCAAACTGCCACTTGGGGAATTAAAATAAGCATCAGAGGTCTCGCTTATGGAAAAGACATATTTTCTAAATTAATTTCTAGAAGCAGAGCCGAGGAAGAGATGAATGTGTTCATTTGCAATATCATATAGAATCATGTAACTGAGACACGGCACCTAAATAATTCAGCATCTCGGTGTCTGGAGGAGAAGAATGTGGCATTCAGAGCCAAGGGACAGGGTATGGGAGTTTGAGATATTGTGTTTTTTAGCCTAGTGAATTCAGGCCACACACTTGGACCTCTTTTCATTTGTATGAGAACTAACAGTTTTTCCTTCACTGGATTCCTGGGAGAATTAGATGATGTCAAGTATAAGGAAATGGTTTGCAAACCAAAAACTCACATCCTGGGAAGGCAGTCAGCATGGAGAATGGACCTGGGGCTAATACTCAGCACTGAAAAGGAAAAGTTTCTCCGAGTGAAGCAAGAGTGACCTGGATTATCTGTGTGCTCTTTCTTTCCTTTTTATTCATAAAAAGCTGCTCTTTGCTGTGAACTTCCTGGTGACAGATACTCATGTGACTCAGGGCTCTGGCCAGGCTGCTGCTGTGGAGAGCCAGCCACATAGGTGGCGGTGGGAGCAACAGGCAGAAACAAGAGACAAGGTCTACAGGATGACACTAGGGCAGCGGTACTCAACCTGAGGGTCACAACCCCTTTGGGGTTCGAATGAGCCTTTCACAGGGGTTGCCTAAGACCATCAAAAAATACAGATATTTACATTACAACTCATAATGGTAGCAAAATTACAGTTATGAAGTAACAACAAGAATAATTTATGGATGGGGGTCACCACAACATGAGGAACTGTGTTAAAGGGTCACAGCGTTAGGAAGGTTGAGAACCACTGCTCTAGAGAGTGTCTTTCTATAGACACAAAACTGTAGAAACTTGGGAAGGAGAGAGATGAACTCAAGATACAAGAAGGAGTCTGCCCAGGGCAGGCACCTTGCAACCCCACTGTTTAGAGGTGAATGTGCTATGCGGGAGAGTGGACCCTGCAAGGGAAGACTGCGTGCAGTCATTCATATGAACAACACATGGATCTGTCAGCTCTGTTCTGCCCACAATTGTATGAGATCACAATGGAGCCCAAAGCTTTCTATCACAGGCTTCCCTGCACTTAGCCTCGGGTCCCTGCACTATCAGAATGATGTGCTGTGCAGGTCTTCTCTTAGGAGGCAGGGACTATACAACACAATCCAGATCAATACGCAGGCTGTACCACCTGGGTACACACAGTGTTATGTTCACACAACTATCAGTTCACCTAATGACCTTTCTCAGAGTGCATGCCTGTCCTTCAGCCAGATATCACTGTACTGAGAACTACACATGCTGGGATACAGACATGCTTCCAGAATGCTGTGGTGTAGTGAGAGGGGGCAAAGGGTAGCGGGGGAGGAAATTGGGGCTCTGTGCTGGCGAGGGGCACCAGCAGAGGTTAGATTCTGTCAAGGCTGTGGGCCCAGCTGCAGCAAAGCAGACCAGAGAAAACAGAAGAAAGGGGTAGGGCAGACTGTGGTACCAGGATGTAACTGAAGAGTTAATGTTTACAGGGCTCGTGATTTTCTAACTCTGAATGACGTTAACACCTCATCATGCTGTCTTGCCCGTGTGTGGCCATGAGATACTGTATTCCCTACATATCATACCCACTGCAACCAGAAATACCCGTGTTCCTCGAAAACATGGGGCATGCTTCTTTATCATTCCTAACTCATCACACTAAAATACCAGGTCAGCACTACTCTCATGGGGTCTAAAAGTTTTTTAAAAATAATTTTGACTTCTCACCCAAATATGTATATCCTTATTTGTCACAGATACTACTGTGCCAACAAAAATTAAATTAGGAAAGGTGCTTTTTCTGCACCTTTGGGGTCGGGACTCCTTTAAAAGCCACTGCTATCTACAATAGCAACAGCAATAGGAAAAAAAAAATATGTGGTTTAGTCAACACACTGGGCCCTTCACCCATATTATCTCAGTGGTGCACCAAGTCATTATTTTTTATTTATTATGTATACAGTGTTCTGACTGCATGTACAGCTGCATGCCAGAAGAGGGTACCAGATCTCATTATAGATGGTTGTGAGCCACTCTGTGGTTGCTGAGTTTTGAACTCAGGACTTCTAGAAGAGCAGCCAGTGCTCTTAACCTCTGAGCCATCTCTCCAGCCCCACCAAGTCATCTTTTATGCAATTTTTATTCCTTCCTTTCTTCAGCCAAGGCACCTAGGAATAAGGGAGCCAGTTCCTGGTTGCATTCTGCTCTCCTACTCCTGTATAGCCACAGAGCATGGGGAAGGTGTGTGCTCAGGTGAGTGAAAACGTGTATGCACTGAGTTTTTGAGACACAGTGGCATCTCTCACTGAACCTAGAGCTAATCTGGCCAGCAAGCTCCAGGGATCCAACCATCTCCATTTCCCCACACTGGGATAATGGGCAGGTGCTACTGTACCTGGCTTTTTACATGGATGCCAAGGATCCAAACCCAGGTTGTCAAGCTTGCGTGGTGAGCACTTTATCTACCCAGGCATCTCCCCAGCCCCTGAAAATGGTTCTTAATTAGTAAATCATATTCCAACCTAAGATCAGCTCTGGAAAGGGTGGTCCTTAATATGCCAGGCATAGTTCATCGTCAGGAAAGGGAAGGTGGCCAAGTTAAGCAAGGAAAGGAAGTGAATACCTGTCGCCCGACTGGGTGTGAAGAGGATTTCTTTTTCCTTCTGCAGCCAAATGTGGCCACTTTTGTACTCTGCGGCTCTGACTGCCACGAAGTCATGGGCTGTGGGATCTAAGCCCAACAGGAGGTCGTCAGCATTCTTCTCATCAAGCAGCTCTTCCTCCTGTGCAACATTGAAAGGTAGCAAGAGAACGTCACACCAAGATCCTTAGCCCACTTGGGAAAAGAATTACTGATACCAAACAAATGAAACTTAACATATCTTACAACAACATTGCACTCTCCAGGCTGGGGGAGATAGATATGTGGATAAAGGTGCTTACTATAAAAGCATGAGGCTGCAGCTTGAACTTCCTAGAGCCGACATAAAAGCTGGATGTACAAGAAGAGCATCTGTCATTGCAGTATTCCCATAGGGAGATGGGACAGGAGAAGCCCTGAAGGTTCACTGGCCAGCTAGCCTGCCCCACACAGTGGACAAACAACATGGACCCTGCCTCAAGCAAGGTAGAAGGTGATGAGATACACCTGAAGATCTCCTCTTGCGGGCCTCTGAAAGACTCTACCCAGTAGGGTATTAAAGCAGATGCTAAGACTCATAGCCAAACTTTGAGCAGAGTACAGGGAATCTTATGAAAGAAGGGAGAGATGAAAGACCTAGAGGGGACAGGAGGTCCACAAGGAGACCAACAGAACCAAAAAAATCTGGGCACAGGGGTCTTTTCTGAGACTGATACTCCAACCAAGGACCATGCATG
Source organism: Psammomys obesus (assembly GCF_907164565.1). Lineage (NCBI taxonomy): Eukaryota > Metazoa > Chordata > Mammalia > Rodentia > Muridae > Psammomys > Psammomys obesus. The sequence goes on along the minus strand of NW_026596051.1, from coordinate 26,395,220 downwards.
GAGATAACCTAGAAACTCTGCACAGATGTAGCCCATGGCAGCTCAGTGTCCAAGTGGGTACCCTAGTAAGGGGAACAGGGGCTGTCTCTGACATGAACTCAGTGGCCTGCTCTTTGATCACCTCTCCCTGGGGGGGAGCAGCCTTGCCAGGCCATAGTGGAAGACAAAGCAGCCAGGCCTGACGAGACCTGATAGACTAGGATCAGATGGAAGGGGAGGAGGACCTCACCTATCAGTGGACTGGGGGAGGGGCATAGGAGAAGATGAGGGAAGAAGGGTAGGATTGGGAGGGAACAAGGGAGAGACTACAGCTGGGATACAAATCGAATAAATTATAATTAATAAAAAAATTAATTAATTTAAAAAAAGATCTCCTCTGGCCTACACAGGACTGTGGCACATACCTACCCACATTTACACATATTAACTCACACAAGTACATTTTGCACACATGTATACACACTGTGCACAGATACACAAACTAAATTTTCCTTTTGGTTCTTATCAGATAAAGGTGACCTCTCATCTTCCACAAGTGGATTTTCATTGGTTAATTTTTGCTATTCCATCTTCCTGGAAAATCGCACAACAGAGGAAGCCAACTCAGAAGTGATAACCTAAACAGCAACCTAAATGCCAGCGGGGCTCATGGCCTTTGAAGACGCTTATTTGATAATATTTACTTAAAGAACCCGGGCCCATAGTTACGTAGCATAATTTATAGTCAGGGGTGGTAGTTGGCACAAAATCGTGCCTTGTACTCCCTTGTAAGCCATGGGAGAGAGGCAGGTTTCATTTGCCTTCCAGAGCCAAGTACTCTGTCTGTGTGCAATGCAGAATCTAGCAAAACAAAACGAACAAACAAACAAGAACAAAACAAAACTACTCTCAAACCATGCTACTTTATTTCTTTTTTCACGAGAAAAGATGGACAGATTTAACTAAGGCCTTTACTACCCATCTGTGGCTGTATCAAGGGCTACAGAAGGTCAAGTGCATCAACCCTCACTGCATACAGGTCCTCCTGCTTCCAACCAAGACAGGAGTGAGCTGTCCTTTGGGATGGGGCAGGCTCCTCCCTGGCCCCATTCTTCCACCATCTGTCTTCCCACTCTCTCCTCCCCACAATCACTGCATCAGATACCGTTTTCTTTGGTCTCTCTTGTGTGTGTGCTTCTTCTCCTTCTCCTTCTTGGTCCTCTTGATGAGCTCTGCCTCTGCCTTTTATTTGTGTTTTTTCTTCTGACTCCTCTGGCTCAAGATCAAAGTTGAACGTAAAGAAATTATAGGCCTCTTCTGCAGAGGGGAACCCAGGAGGGGGCTGCAGAGAAACAGGTGGTGGCAGCTTAGATGGGGAAACTGAGTGAGCCCCATGTAATTAAGTGACAGTTGGCTGGCTGCTACTGCAGCTTATGGAGGCCTCCTGACTGTATTGTCTTTGCTGAAGGATAGCTGACTTACAGGTCATGGATTTTAACAAGAGCAACAGACAGTTTGTTGAGTGTTTAAAATAAGTAACTCTAGTTACTTTTTAAAATATTATATGATGCATATGAATGTTTTGCCTGCATGTATGTGCACCATATCCCATAGAGGCCAGAAGAGGCCATCTGATTCCCTAGAACTGGAGTTACATATAATTGTGAGTGGCCTCGTAGGTGCTGGGAACTGAACCCGGGTCTTCTTGAAGAGCAGCTAATGCTCTTAGTAGCTGAGCCATCTTTCTCCAGCTCTACTTTTGAAAAATATGAACAATTACATAATCACATCCCAGTAAGCATAAAAATATAGTATTTATAGAAGTAAGTGATTCAGGAAAGATTATTAAGGTGTCAAACAGTATACTTATTGTTCTATAGGCCAAGGAAGAGATAGTTTTGTTGATGAGAAGTGTAGGATCTGTTTTTCATTTTTATAAGTAACAGTTATTATCATTTTGGTTCTTGAGTTGGTACCCTCATTCCTTCTGCATCACAACAACTGGGGCAATTCGAGAGATGAACAACCTCTCTTCATTACCATTCTCTGTCATTTTGCCCTCCTCCTCCCACAATGGGGCAGCATTTTCATCTGTCTTCCAAGACTTTAAAGGTAGAAATCATCTCTCTCTCTCATGCAGCATGGCAGCAGTGGTCAGTTATACACCTATGATTAGCTATTTTTGAGAAACAGAAACAAACATGATTTTTAAAACATTTTTAAACAGAATTTCTGACCTGGGGTTTTGACTTGATTTTTCGTACAGAATCACGGAACTTAACTCTTGAATAACTCTGGGAGTCATCTTCTTGTTGAGGGCCTTGTACATCTTTACTTGACTGTGTAAAGAAAAAAAAAAGATATATTAAACAAAAAAGTCTAGAAACTAAGAGTATTCTAAGTTGAGGGCTAGGCTTTGTGCTGGCATAACTGTCAATTTGACAAAACCTATAATCAATCACCTGGGAAGAGAGTCTTGATCTAGAAAGTCTAGCTCAGATTGGCCTCTGGACCAATTGGTCTGTGTGTGTGTGTGTGTGTGTGTGTGTGTGTGTGTGTGTGTGGTGTTGATTGTTGATTATGTAGGAAGAGAAAACCCATTATGGATGGCACCATTCCCTAGGCAGGGGTTCTTGGAACTATACAAAAGTGAAGAAAGTTAGCTGAGTGTCAACAGCACGAAAACAAGCAAAGAGCTGTGTATTTATTCTTTGTTTTTCATGGTGGATATGATGCTCTAACTTGCAACCTTACTTCTCTACAATGATAGATTATAACTTGGAATTATAAGACAAATAAATTGTTTTTGCCATTTTTAAAAAATTTATTACAGCAACAGAAATGAAACCAGAGCTGTCCTCTAATGGCTTATCCTCTGTTCTTTGTTGTTCATCTTGACATTCCACAGCATGCAGTGTTCACAGACTTTAGATATACTTGAAGACATGGAGGGCCTGATTTTTATTTTTTACTTGCCCCTGCTCTATTAAGACTAAACAAATTAAAAAAAAAAAACAACTTTATACTCGATAGGCCCCCAAATGAAAAGTCTTATTTTACTCTGTAGAGCCACAACTCATTCATTTCACAGGAGATTATTTCTAGTCTCTAAAGAAAAGCATCAACTATGACTCAGTGTTAGTCCAGCATAGGAGCCAAGGCCCAAGAGCCATCTTTCTGGCCTTAGGTGTGGCTATTTGGAGCCGAGCCTTCTGCCTGTACAGGTTGAGTGCCCCTCATCACCATGGGACCAGAGTTGTTTTTTTTATTTTGGATGTTGTTCAGATTTGTTAATATTTGCATTTCTCTGCTTATAGCCCATAAGGGTTGCTTATATCTAGAGAACCTATACCAAGCAGGGCTAAGGTGTAAGGCTAAGGGTGCAAGTGTAAGGCCCTGGATCAGTTCAGGAAGAAAACCAAGACGCTTCCCACCTGAGAGGACCTACAGTGTATGTCTGTTACTGACAGTGTTAACTCATCCATAAACAGTACCAAGAATCTGGTTGTAGTTTTTGTCCCTGTTGTGCAGAAATGGAAACTAGGGCCAGACAGTAGGGGAGCCTCATGTTAAAGTAGAAAGAATTCATGTCTTACCTCTGTGCCAAATTCAGTCTCTGTTTCTCTCTCGCTGGGACTGCGCAAGCGCCGGGGCTTAGGGGTGGGGACATCCCGCAGCAATGCACTTTCCGCCTTGGACTGAAAATCCAAACAGGAAAGTATTAGGTATAATGAATATCAGAGAACCTCCGCTGCCGCCTCAATAAGAAAGAATCAGTAATTACACAGGGTCCCAGCAGAGCAGGGATCAGAGCAGGGGAAATGTTCAGAAAAAGGTCTGTGCCAATGCGAGGTATATTAACATTCGAGGACTTGAAGGACAGATGGAATGGCTCTCAGATCCACACACTTTAGAGCATACAAAACAAGCGAGACAAACCCCTGAAAACTGCAATCAGCCCCGAAGGGAACATTTACAGTGTCTCCTTTACCCTTGCAGCCTGAAGCTTCTCCCTCATGCGTTCCCTCATGGAAAATTCTGCAAAGCCTGTTCTGGAAGCCGAAGGGATGGGCGGTAAGCCTTAAAAAAATAAATAAAGGAGAATTACTTAAATTTTTTTACTTCAGGGGTGAATTAAATATAAAACGAGATATAATTTTGCTAGTCCAGAGCTGCACGTAAGCGCGCAGAAGCCTCTTTTGATGATGGAAGTACATGAGTTGCTTTCTTGGAGCCTGGCACAGAGAACTGCATCCTGCTAGGGACTGTCACTACGGTTTAACTAAGACCAGAATGCGTGGCTCCTGATTTTTCGAGGCACAGAGGCTTGCCAACTCAGTCAGCACTGGACTCCAACACACAGCTTCTCAGCTGAAAGGGTGGCTGATGAGTGGAGGGCTCAGGGTTTAAAAAGTGGAGGTTTCTGGTTTCTTTGAAGACTTAGTTTTGTCACGTGATGTTTTACTGTGAGCTGGGCACGTGATGTTTTGCTGAACGCTCTTGTGCGAGGGGCCTGACTTTGGCCAGCTGGGAACATCCAGTGGGTGGACTCTGAGGAAAGCAGATATATAGAGGCCCATGCCCCGTGAGGGATCGCTTTGCAGATCTTCATGCTTCGACACCTGACTTCTCAGAGAGAAACATTCCAGAGAACCTCTGGGGGCACTCCAACTGAGTCTTGCGACTTTCGCTGACTTGTGCTGATTTGTGTTACTTCTTGGTGTTGGCCTTTGGACTGGACTGCTGGTATCCTGGTGATTGAGTCTGGTAATCCCCTAAAGACTCATCAATGCCCATCAACAGGAAGTAGATAAAAGAGGTCAATAGCCCTTTTTCCTACTAATCCCCTATCTAAGGTGGGGGAGGTGTTATAAGGGAGGCAAGGGTGTTTAAGAACCCTAAATAAAGTAGGTTTGGTGAAAAATCTAAGCCTACATTTAATCCTCATTTCAACTATAGAAACCTTTTCTAAAGACCTAGTCACAGTCTTTGGCTGTGCCACTGAGACAATGCGTATATCATAGATATTACTGAATGTAGATGAGAACCACTTGAACAAGTACACAGCTATCACGAACCACCTGTGGAATGAATATCATAGGATCTCCATAGCCTCCTCGCTGGGTTGTCATCAGATGACGACACCAGGTGATCCCTGGACATCATTGACAATGAAGACAATGGTCATGCTTGACAAATGACTGGCTTCTCTGATCGTATACCCAGAAAATAGAATGCTTGATATTTGGTTCCACTCGAGAACTTTTTGGTAGAAGATAAAGAAGGAGAGGGTTGACACGAGTTGACGGAGGTCATGGAGATTATGATGCTACTAAGAGAGAAACGGGGGTGGGAGGGGAGTCAGGCTGGGAGTTTCCACAGGGAAGCTTGGGATAGGGGACAGGCATAAATATCTGAGCCATGTATTCAGGGGAAAATAGCAAGTGTCTAGCATGTCATCAACAATGTGAAAGAAAGAAATGGGGTGCAGGGAGTGCAGACAAGAGCAAAGTGCAGAGGTCTGGAAGGTATCCGTGAAGAAGAGGAGGGTAAGGCAGCCTCAGGCTAAAGGGTTTGCTAGGAAGCAAGGCTTCTGGTACCCCGGTACAGTGGCAATGACTATATTTTAATGGGCTATTGTAGACTTCTCTCATTATCTGTAAGTTCTTACACTGTCCAACCAACCTTTAATAACTTTATGAGTTATTTTCCTCACACTTGCTCTGTGTTTGGGGTTTGAGGAAACTCTGTTCTTGCCAGTTTTGTTTTGTTTTCACTACAGCAGTGAGGTTTGTTTTTTTTTTTTTTCTGAATGTGCCTCTTCCTGTCAATATAATCACACCCTTCCCTCAAGCCAGCAAGCCTATTCTTCCAGGTCAGGACAAGCCCAGCCAGTATGGAACTGTATATAGCTAGTTCAGTAATGGAGACAGAATAACTGGTAATCACTTAGGGCGGAATGTCTTTGGAGGTCAAATGGCCCTAAACAGATGTGCCAAGACCAAAAGATAGGAAAGCACTGTATTCAACAAATGGAAACGGAAAAACCCATGTCCAAAGATCAAAGAATGATGTTGGGAGCTGATTAGATGGTTCAGCAGGTAAAGGCACTGGCCTCCAAGCCTGACAACCTGAGTTCAATCCCTGGGACCTACATAATGGAGGGAGAGAACTGACTTTTATAAGTTGTCCTTGAACCTTCATATGTGCACCATGGCATACATATGTCCCTCAGTAAATACTTATATTAATTAATAAAATATGAAATCAGATCCTCGCCCAATAAACAAAAATTGACTCAAAATGGATGAGGGAAAAGCTTTATGACGTTGAATTGTGCTGGACTTTTTGGATAATGACACTAATAATACAGGTGTCAACAACAAAATTATAAGTGGGGCTCCACCAAACTTTAAAGCCTCTGTGTGCCGAAGGACAACACAATCTGCAGAGTGAGCACAGAGCACAAAGTCTCTAGGACAGAAGGGGAGTTTCTGTCCTAACAGAGCAGGCTGTCCCAGCAGTTCTCAGGAGCATATTTGAGGTGAGATGCGTACTAAAAGAGAACAGTCCAGGGGACAGGATGGAGGGGAGAAAGGACTGCTCTAGAGGAAAGGTCGAGAAAGCCTTCTCCAGTTCCAGCCTCGCTCTCCCATCACCAGCATCCTACATCCATAAACCATGTCCACCTGGGTACCCAAGGGGCATTTCACACTCTGCATCTTTATTCTTGCTTACCAACCCTCACCCATGTTCTTTCTGCTGCCCCTTTCCTCTGAAGATGGCCTTACTTGCCCAGTTGCTAAGTCAAAGCCATGGAGCCACCCACCATCTTTGTGCAACTCGACTCCATCTGGTAATAAGGAAGCCCTGGTGCTTCATTCAGTGAGCAAAACAGGCTTTGGAATTGTAAGCCGTACAATCTATGATACTTACTTAGGGCAGCACAAGCTGACAAAGGCATGCAGAAAAAGGAACAGCTATTAGGATCAATCTTGGTCTGTTTTTCTGGGATTCCTAGCAACCCTAATTGCACGGTGCTTTCCTGTTGTTGGAGGCACACTTTTCTTAGGGTTGGACTTAGGTCAGCTGCTTCCAAAGGCCTCTAATGTCTAACAGTTACTCTCCTCCCCAGCTCTGCCTCAGCACAAGAGTCTAACTGGAAGAATGCAGCACATTTCTCTTGTCTAGTCCACTTTGCCTGACAGGGCTTGAGTGAAGGGCAGTGGTTTTCGTGACAGTGGGCTCACAATGAATGATGTTCACTATATGGAGAAGAATGAATGCTGTAAAGTCCAGGGTAGGCCAAGGCTCTTAAAAACATCCTCCTGTGTGTGTACATGCAAGTGTGAGTTCACCTCAGTGAGCACATTACAAACCACAGGAATCGATCCTCTCTTTCTGCTGTGTTTGACACAGGGTCTCCTGGTTGTTTGCCTATGTGTGTGCCAGGCTAGCTGAGCTTTGAGGGACTCTACCTGTCTCTATTTCCCATAGGAGATGTTGGCAAAGGAATGTCAGGATTACAGATATGTGCTACCATACCTGGCTTTTACATGGGTCTCGGGATTTGAACTTGAGTTTTCATGCTTGCAGGGCCAAGTGCTTTTTCCAGGCATCTGCCTCCCTAGACCCAAGATTTCTAGAAGTAGATGGTCAGTGTGGAGGGGATGAGTGTAAGTGTTATGAAGGGTGAGGAGTGTCACCTCTGTTCTTCAGTCTTAGTCTGCTTCAGTGACACTCGTGTCCTCTATGTCACTGTCCTTTGAATTCTGATGTATTTAATTATATGTGTCATTTCTACTTCAGTTACTGTGCTCTACCTTTCCTGGTTATAGAGAAGCCCCCAAACTGTGTGTCTTGTCTTCCCATCTGATGTTACCTTTGAAATTTGAGCCACAGAGTTGCAGTGAAGTGGGTGAAGCCCGCTTAAAGGGGGGCTTCCAAAACTCAACCTCTGAGAATTTACTTTCACTTTGTCCTATTCACACAGCCTGGCCTCTGCTCATACATGAAAACAATACCCCTAGTCACACCCCATATTGCTCAGTGCTGAGCTCAGTGCTGAGCTTGGCAGTTAATAACTACCAGCTGAACACAACCAAGATACTCACTCCGGGGCCCCCGCCGGGCTGGCAAGTTTAGGAGATTGGTCTCAGGCTCTTCCTCCACCACCTCCTGCTGGCCACCATCTTGGAATTTGTCCGACACCATTTCCTCAGGGGGAGTGGCAGGTGGCTGTGAATATATCAGAGGTTTCTGAGATGTCTGGACTTCAGTTGGCTCAGTTCCACTCTCAAGATGTCATGGGTCACCATAGAAAGGATGGGCCTAAGTACAGTCCATGCTATACACAGTGGGTCCTTGCTCAGGTCACTGGGGTCAGCCTGAGCTGTTACTAGAAGGCTTCCCATCATGTCGAGGCACCCCAGATTAATTTGCACATTTGCTAGGGAATAAGCTTAAAGCTACGCAGGAAATCACAACAGAACAGAAATCACAATTATCTCCAATACCAAATAAGACAGGAAAGGACTGTTGAAGCGTCGCTGACTAACCTGGGCTGATACTGTTTTCACACTGGGTGCCCCTGAGAAAAGCCTGTGGTATCTTCATCAAAGTCTTGAGGAAGCATGATGGTAAGGACGTCTCTTTGGCCAGGCAGAATAAAGCTCACAGCCCACTCAGCCTGGCTTTGGACCCTGGGCAAGCGTTTAACTACTTTCTCTGTGAAAGCACTACCATGAATTGTAGCTCTGCCTTCTCTCTGTACACTCATTGCTATGTATGAAGAACTGCAGCATAGAGATCCAGATGGAAACAGCTGACTTTAAAGGATGAGGAGGTCTGAGTAAAACCTCGATTGGGATTAAGCTCTAGAGCAGGTTAAATGAACAGGAAGATGCCCGGAAAAGTTGGGCTTCTGAAACGCAGTCACTGAGTTCCTATAACCCTTGAGGCTTTCTCCCATTTGGTCCTAGATGCCAGGCAGCTTCATCTTTGGTCACTCTCTGCTCGCTGTGCGATTTTAAAGCACTTTTTTTTTTTTTTTAATCTGACCTCAGCGTCTCCTGTCCAGGGCTGCGGAGCAACAAACAGGCTGAACTGGTTAAGAATGGGTAAAAACTTCACCACTTTGTAGCTGTGAGTCCCTGGTCTCCTAGAGTCGCCCTCTGTGCTTTGGCAGCTCCTCTCAGCCCCCTGTGCCCTCCCCTAAATGGCTGCATTCGCTCTGCAGAAAAGGAAGAAGGAACTTGTTTTCTTGGGGGAGCACAGAGTTTTGAAGAACTGGCGGGGAGGTTTCGGTCCCTGACATTTCCAGTCCCCTCCCAAGTCTATCTCTCCCTCTCCCCGCAGTCTCATCATGTGACTACCAGCTCAAAATGGCGCTCCCTTTCCCTCCCTCCCAGGCTGGCACAATGATTACTCCAGCCGAGTCTATAGCAGCCCCTTTCTTGCCTTTTTTCTTGCCAGCAGCTCTTTAGTAAAGAAACTGAGTTACCTTGCAGGGATGCTTCCAGCGGAGGAGAGGAACCGCAGAGAGGTGGGGGTGGAAAGGCTGCAGGCTGGGGAGACAGGAGTTAACCTCCAGCTGAGACTAATGTGGAATTTGGGACTTGGGGGTAGAAGAAAGAGGGAGTCTCTTAAGATTTGTAATCCTGCACTGCCATCTACTGCCCACCATAGTTTATGGCCATCAGTGGCAGCACTCAAATCGGTGGCTTTCTTCCTTCTACTTCTCCTATCTCTGAAGAGACAGAACAAAACATACACAAGAAAAGAAAAGAAAAGAAAAGCTCTCGATACAGGTCACAGCCTTATTCCCAGTGCCTTTCTTTATAGCCCCGCACTAACACCTTACACATTAGCCATACGCTTGCTTTCTTGCCTCACAGTTTCCAGGAGTAAGCCAAGAATTGGAGGGATGTTTTCTGCGGTGGCACTCGAGTTGTTTCTACTTCTGTGACCAAAACCAACCAGTTTAAGGAGAAAAGGGCTTATTTCATCTTGCGCTTGCAGACTCATCACAGAGGGAGGGCAGGGCAGGAATTTGGTGCAGGAACCCAGAGGTAGGAACTGGAGCAGAGACCATGGAGGGACATTGCTTACTGGATTGCTGGTGGGCTCATGCTCACCCACTTTACTTATATAGCCCAGACCTACCTACCCAGGGATGACCCTGCTCACAGCATGCTAGACCTTTCTGCATTAATTGTTAAACAAGATAATGTTCCGCAGATGTCCCACAGGCTGATTCCTTAGTTGAGGTTGACAACAAAGATTGGCCATCACCGGTGAATTCTCTGTGGCTTCCCAGAGGTGCAGGAAGGCTGTCCATCAGACATGTATCAGTAACAGTCTGCAGGGACAGGCACGATTTCTCATCACTCCTTACCTTTTTCTTTCTCTGTGGTCTTTGGACCTTTGGATTCTTCTTTCGTCGTCTTCCTGCCTCTGCGTCCACATCCTCTCCAGTGAACTCCTTTGTCAAAACACAAAGAGAAGAAGCAGCTCCTGAGGTGTTAAGTTCCTCCCTGACCTCTGTACTTCCACCAGCCACAGCTACAGGTTTGAACCAAGGGACAGTTAACAAAATCTAAGTGGCCACCAGCCAGCCACTGTTCTCAAAATCGTCGTGCTTTGGGGAATTTGCACTGCAACTGAAACACTGTAATTGAGATGGTGTTAAAGCGCCCATTGTTACTGTTACAAGTGCTCATCCGTGTTTTCAGCATTGATTGAGCACTTGCTGTGTCCCAGGTCCTGGGGGTATGTGGAACAAACAATGTGGCCTCCACTCTCATTCTAAGAAAGGTCACTATCAAGTGAAACTTCCAGGACGGATGAAGAGGCAGAGACAGACAGTGGGCTCATGTTTGAGATTTCATATGCCGTTTCCCAGGCTGAGTAGCAGATAAAAAATAAAGAAAACAACCCTGTGAGTTGAATTAGCAGAAGAGTTTCAAGTCACAGGGAATTTTGGCAGATCTCTTTGGCAAGGGAAGAGTGCAAACCACACTTAGTTTTTTTCACGTTACGCGTTATACATCTCATACTTAAGAGGCTAGAGCTGAAATCCCTGCAGTGCCCAAATGCTAACGTTTTCTAGTTATGAAGTTTTATAAACGGGGGCGTCTGCACTTCTGAACGAACAAGAAACTGCAAGGTGGTCAGATGTATAGCACATACCTGTGACCCCCAACTCCGGAGCTGAGGCAGAAAGACATCTTGGGCTATGGAGGAAGTTCAGGGCCAGCCTGAGCTACAAAAGGAGACACTCTAAACAATAAATGAACAATAGACTGACAGAAACATCAGTTCTCTTACTGCCTCACCGAATCTACCGAAGCATAATTGTAATGCAGAGCGTGGACGTTAGTGGTGTAAGATTTCACAGAAACCTGGCACTGGTGGCTGATCCAAGTCTTCGTTGTTCCCCTTCCTCGGGAAAGACACCGAGGTCACCTTCCGAGAAGAAAGCCGAGGTCCCGGCTTGGGCTTTTGGTTTTGTGATGAGCTCTGTCTGCCTGGAGTTCTGAGTACAGGCCTCATCCTAACTATCTCTCCCCCGACCTGCCTGGAAAGGGCCTTTCATAACTAGGAGATTCCCGAAGAGGATGAGAATGTCCAGGTGGGCAGGCATGCTTTCAAGTCTAATTCTTAGTTTTCTTTGGCTTTGAGCAAATCTTTGAGAAATTTAGGCCCTCGTTTGTTTTGGGTGTCCTAATCCTTAGTCAATGGGGATTAGGGGTGTCCATCGGGAGTTAGGGAGGGTGGAATGCAAGCTCCAAGCCTCAGTGCTTTCTTTACCACTAGATCACCAGGGACTATTAAATGAATTAACAACAGACGGGGGGGGGGGGGGGGAGGCTCACAATCACATGGAAACTTGCTTAGAGTTAATCTGCGTGATTACATAAAGGGTACCTTTAAAGGGCTGGAGAGATGGCTCAGTGGTTAACTGCCTGCTCTTCCAGGGGACCCAGCTTCAATTCCCAGCACCAACATGGTGCTCACAACTCTCTGTAGTTCCAGTTCCAGGGCACCTGACACCCTCATACAAACATATATGCACGTAAAATACCAATGCACATAAAATAAAAATAAATATTTAAAAGAATGTTCTCAGGCTTTGTTTCCTGTGGTCTCAAACCCGTGAGCCTTAATACAAGGGGGTGTAAGGGTTGCGGGCTGACACTCTTCCCTCGTCTAAGTGGGCTACAGCCTCCACTGTAAGTGGCTTCCCTCATCTGAGTTCTTGTACAACAAGTGTCAGAAATGGCAAGACTCAGAGGACAGGGTTTCATTCATAACCTTCAATTGTCAGAAGAGGTCACATTTTTAAGAGCTGGGTCCACAAGCTGACAGTGAGAGCTGCTGTGTGCTGGATTCATGAGATGGTGACAAAGAACTTTCAGGCAGAGGTGGGTCCCACAGACCTCATCACCAGCCCCCTTCCCCACTAAAAGCAGATAAGAGCGCTTGGAGTGTGTGCTCTGGCGTATGTTAGATTAAACTAGGTTTGGCCCAAGGATGTCTCTGTACTTGGCAGATGTAACAAATGATAATTTGGTATGCAAATGAACTAAAATCTAGGTGGGGGCGTGTTTTTCCTAACAAACAGTTCTGTCTTGGAGAATCCTAGCAGCTGTTCCTAGTTAACCCCCGGCCAGTAAATGATCAAACATGTTCAAACATGGTAACACCGAGCTGCAATCAAGCAAGCTTTTCTAGGACCTCGCTTCTGTTTCCCACCCTTAGCATACCTGCCATGGTGCCAAGCGCAGCTTCCCACGGCTTTTCAGAACTGTCCAATTGTGCTAAATTTAATTTGTGTGAAGCATCACTTTTAACACTGGCAATAAAGGCCTGATGCCAGACTGTGGGTAAGCTTGCTCACCCACAAAGGGCCCCAAGAGGGAATCCAAGCAGTGATTTACCTCTGAAATTATTTTTACTTTTTCTTCCTTTGGGTTCATCTTGTCTGTGATGGATTCCTGACTGAGAAAGAACAAGGAAGCGGTCAGACATAGTGAAAGCAACAATGTCTCTTTCTTGCTGTTGATGGACACAGACTGCAAAGCTTATGCACACCGCTGCTGACCTGTACACAGCATTGCAGACCCCAGGAATAAGGGGAGTCTAAGAACGAGGGAAGCCAGTACACAGCGGAGCTCAGACGGACCTTGGCTGGAAGTCACCAGCAAAGGACCATTCTAGCTTTCTTCTCTCCCTGCCTCGATTTTTAATCTTCTCATTTCAATGAGCAGAGAGGTGAGACCTTAGAGGGCGCCAAATCCCCTCACCTCCCGCAACTCCCACTGGGGCACAGGACACTCCTCTGCTTCTACTTGCTTCTGTGCCCTGACTCCTTTCTGATTTTACCCAGTCCAGCTCTGAGCTGTCAGTGGGTCCCATCATTGTAACCTCCCACTCCTATCCTGGTGCCTAGACAGTCTGAGGAACAGCCTGTCTTTTCATTGTACACACACACACACACACACACACACACACACACACACACACACACTCTCTCTTTCTATTTCACTTCTTTTTGTAGCTCTTGCTCTATTTTTTCAGCCTTTCTGGGAACACCGTGGAAACATTCCCTCACATTCCTAATCTTTATTACTTTGGGTATGTTTGGGGTATCTAATGTGCCCTGTGCCTGCTCTTGCTGGGGTCTGTTAATGACCCATGCATTGTTGTCTAATGATCAGTTATCTATCTCATTTACTGAACCTCATTGGATATGTATTCCAAACAATTTCTTCACTTGGCTTTTGGAACAGGTTTCTTTCTAATGTTCTTGCCACTCACAGACTGCCCCTTCTCAGGCACATTTGCTGGTTTCTCATCTCCCCAGTGCCAAATACTGGAGTCCTCTCGAGCTCAGCCCTGCCTTTTTCTCATTCCCCTGGCTGTCTAATCCTAACTCCTGGCCTGACAAACTCCACGTACATGGATCTTTTTCACATTAACACCTGAGTCTAGACACTTCTACAGAATGCTAGAATCCAATGGTGATTGCGTCATGGATACCTTAAATTAAGCTCTTGGCCTTTGCCTACCAGCCTGTGCTGCAGACTTTCACTTGTACAAAACAAACCCAGTCTACCTAGGGCAGAACCCTTGGACCATCCTTAACTGTTATCATTCCCCTATGATAGAGCATACCTGTGATAATTTTATATGCCAACGTGACTAGATCAAGATACTAAAAACCAAACCAAAACAAACAAGCAAACAAACCAACAAAACTGGGAAATTGCCATTCTGTGTGTCTAGGAGCATATCTCCAAAATTACGTTGGGTTTTTAAGTCTGAATGAACCAGGTGGAGAAGAGCCACTTCCAAAACAAGGGCGCCATCTAATTATCCAAGAGCCAGAGAAAACAAATAGAAAAGGAGAACTAGCTATCCCTCAACCCCTAAGAGACAGGAGGCTTCTATCTTCTGAAGTCCAGGCTCTCTGGCCTTAGGAGAAGGACTCACAGCAGCCCCCAGGCCCCAACCCCTCATCTCAGGCTTTTGGCCATAAGCCTAGCGTGACACTATTGGCTTCCCTGGGTTAGAGGCCTTCAGACTTGGGCTGCTCTACCCTCCCAACTTGGAAGGTCCCCATCCTGCAGACTGCTCACAGTCAGCATTTGCCCCCCAGATATCCTACTGGCTTTCCAGCTGAACCCAGGACTGTGCCTGTAAAGCCTCTGTTACCAACACTGTGGCCAAGTCAAGCCCCACTGTCTCTCCTACAGACTGCCCTGGGGACTGCCAGACTCTTCTGCTTCCCACAAGGCTCCCTTACAGTGGTCTCTACAGGAAGCCAGGCTGAATAGCTGGAAATTTAAGTAGGATCATGACATTCTAGCACTCACAGTCCCCCAATGACTCTTTCCCTTGCCTAATGAGTCCAATCCAAACCGCTCTCAAAACCTTACAGTTCCCTTGCATGGTTTTGCACTTGAACCCTCTGGCCTCAGGGCCTTTGCACTTGATGTTTGCTCTACTTAGAACTTTCTTTTAGAAGCTCTAAACTGTTAGTCTCTCTTTCTCTCCCTCTAATACACACACACATACACACACACACACACACACACACACACACACTCTACAGTTCCTTTGGGTCTCTGGTAACACTTCACTTTTAGAGGGGTCTTTCCTGAGAGTTCTTTATACAACAACTTTCTTATTGTGTTATGAATCCTCCAAGGACTTCATGAGTACCTTACAACAACAACTTCTATAATGCTTACCGCCAATCTGCATTTGTAATTATATCTCAGTGTCTGCCCATCACGGCTACCATAGAGCTCAGGAGAGCAGGAACAGCACTTTGTGTGATGGTTTATCCCCAGAGCCTTTGCCCATGTAGCTGTGCATGTGTATTTGTCAAATGCATGACTCAATTGCTATTTGGATCCATTTTTTGTGGGCACATTCTGGAGTCCTTCAAAGCTCTGCTAGGATGCTGTGAAAATTCAATGAGAGAAGATAATGAGAAATATTAGGCACAGAACTGACAAACCTTAAGCCTCTTAAGGGAGCCAAATCTTGGCTGTACTGGGGTACTTAAGCAGCTTGCACCAGGTGTTCAAAGTTTTGCTGACCTTCCTAGGGAATTAGCATGTTAATGAAAAACAAAGAGATCTTCAAGTCAGTCACCTTCCATACAGACACCTCAGAAAGCTCAAGCCAAGCAGGAGAAGGAAAACGATGAAAGCTGAAGGGAGATAAAGAGATGGGGGGGGGGATCGGGATGGTATTGGAGAGGCCAGGAAACATACAACAAAGAGTCTACAGACAGCAATGGCTCTGACAAACACCTCTGGTCCTTTGGAACTGGAAATAAAGAATGTAAAAGTGTTTTAGTAAGCAGAAAACAGACTCTCCATAAATTAAAAAAAATCATATATGGAGGAAAAAGTAGAAGTGGAGAATGACAAATGTAATGAACTTGTTTTTCTCTCCCCATTCTTTCCCGATCATTACCTTCGAATGAGTTTGAAAGAAATCAAATGACACCAAAATTTATCTTTCCTACGAACACTGCTGCTCCGAAGAAAAGATGAATAAATAGGACTCAGCTTTAATAAGCCCATGTCATCAGCATTTGCCCTCGCCACTTGTTAAGACGTTCTATGTCAATATCAAAATAAAAGCCCTGGGTTTCTCTATACATACACTCTCTTCATTCCCACATAACAGTTCTTAGACCCAAGAAAACTAAGACCTAGCTTAGACCCAAGGAAACTAAGACCCAGCTTAGACCCAAGGAAACTAAGCTTTGAAAGGTCATGTGATGTATTCAAGGTTTTTAAATTTCACACTCCGGGTGTGAGATTTTTCATCCTGGGGTTCCAAAGTTCTCCCTGGTTCCAGCTGCCACACTCTGACACTTTAGTCTTGCTAAAACAAGGTAACCATCACTATACCACACTACCCTTATTGTGAAAATGCTTACAATGGAAAGCCACAGATGCCATCGCAGTAAGGAAGGGCATGGGCATCACTAGACCAATAACTTATTTTACACGGTACAATAATCCAACACGTTTTTTAAAAGAAAGTGTTATCTGGCCACAAGGACTGTCTCTAAAAATCAGTGAATCAGAGTCATATTCAGGATCTCTGTGGAGGCAGAGAATTACGGAGAGAAAGAGCTGCATTGTATAAAGCACTTCTCAATTGCAGCTGCTTCCAAAGTATGGTGTATTAATTCTACAAAGAAGTTATGGCTTTAAAGAGTGAGGCCTTTGTAAAAAGTTTTTGGTTCTGGGTTCACATTACCCTCTTTTCACCAGCTGTGTGATCTCATAACAACACTGCCAATTCTGTAAAATCACAGCCATACACCCTGCCTCAGGTGATGATGTTTTTGTGGGCTCCATACTGAAAAGATTGTAATGAAAGAACTGTCACAGACCAGGCTCTCCATGTTGGTAGGATTTATGGTTTTATTATTAAGAATATTGCCACAGAGTTAGGGTAAGAACCCGAGCCTTGGCTTTTTGATCACCTCCCCATGAGGGGAGAGCAGTCTTACTAGGCCACAGAGGAAGACTATGAAATATATTGCTGATGATACCTGATAGGCTAAGGTCAGATGGAGTGGAAGGAGGTCCTCTCCTATCAGTGGACTGGGGAAGGGGCATGGGAGGAGTTGAGGGATTGGGAGGGGGGGAGGGAGAGACTACAGCTGGGATACAAAATGAATAAATTGTAATAAATAAAAAAAATATAAAAAAAAATAACGAGTCTTGGCAACCCTAACAAGATAGGCTTGGACACCAGTCCCCTAAAGAGAAAAATAATGGAAAACCAGAGGAAAGAGCTTTATTCGATGTGGTGACTTTGGTAAGTGGAACGAAAGAGCCCAGTGATGCCAAAGTCTGTCTTTAGGGGCCCTGCTATCAGTGAAGTTTATGTTTGAATAAAAGCTACCAGGAGGGATACATAACTAGCAGTCTTGGTGAAGGTGATGGTCCTGCCCATCACTGACACATAATTGTCACTGCTCCAGTCACCTTCTGCTAGGTGACTGACAAGCTGTTAGAACTGTCTTTCCTAGAGAAAAGTTTTCCCTCCAGCATGAGACATGGAGGAAATCCGAATCTTAGAATACATTGTTTTGATAATCTGATAGCTGGAGGGAGAGGCACACATGTCTCTTTAGAGTGTCTTTTTTTTTTTTTTTTTTTCTAGCCAGGATGGTCATAAGAAGTGGTCTCGGTTGGGAGGGAAAGTGGGAAGAAGGGGTAGAGATGGGGGAAAGAGCGTCGGAGACAGGAGAATCATGAGAAAACCCTTAGGTTTATAAGAAGCTCTACTCTTCCTATTCTCTTTCCTTTTTGTCTTTAACTCCTGACAACTACAATCAAGCCTCCTCTCCTGTTTCTCCAGCCAGGCCCAGGCCACTTGCTTTGTCTATTTAAAGTGTTTCTGGGACCTCCTGCCCTCGCAGCCATGCTCACTTTCTGTCTTCAGAGACGAGAGGCTTTCCCTACTGCTCCCATTCAAAGCCAGGGAATCTCAGGAGCTGGCGTACACCTTTTTGATGATCAACTTGGTAACAGCAAGTTATTCTAGCCACAGCTTCTAGAGCAGCCAAGGTTAGTGACATAGCTGTGTGTGGCTGTCACCTGACACCTTTTACTTGAAGAGTGCAGGTCAGTACACAGGCTGTGCCCTGTGGCATTGGCCTAACCAGTTGCACAATGGTGCAGGAAACTCCTCCCTGGAAGGAGGCCTTCTGTGCGCCAAGCTCTTCATACCTTTTTAGAGATCTCTTTTGGTGCTTATCTCACATGCTCTCGCTATCTGTTTACACATCTGCTTCCCCAGCAAACTCCCAACACTGCACCTGGCCTAAGTCATTTTGGTACACCGGAAACTTGAGGCCATCATCTGCTGCCTCATTGATGCTCAACAGAAGCTTGAATGAATGACTCTGTAATGGAACTCTAGGTCAGCTTTTTATATCCATCTGTCTGCCTGTTATCTATTTATCTACCTATCTATCTTTGTGTTAGAGTGTGTATGTATACATATATACACATATCTCCTCTATTCACATACAGTCCCCCCCCCATTATACTGGCATCACACCTATTTGCAGAAACTTTTATATAAAATGCAATAGCAGATACATATTTCCCATTGGACTTTATTAGCTTTTCATAGCAGCTGTTTGCAAAAAACGAAAATAATCGGGTTAACTGATTTTTTTTTTTTTTTTTACGGGGCTTGGCAGCCCTCAGCCCTGTGGTTCAGAACACTTTGTCCACTACCAAGAAAAGTAAAGTTTGCATCGCTGAGTATGTCCTCCCTCCCACCCACCCGCCCCAGAACAGTTTGAACCAAAGGCCTGGAAGCAACATGCAGCTATTGTTAAGCAGCACACTGGCCAGAGAGGATTGCACTAGGGATGCTCCGGTGAAACTGTTTGCACATCCGCTGCAAGCCAGATACCAGCCAGCAGCTGAAATCAAAGCCTTCCCTCCCTGCAGTGCCCCTCCTTCCCATTCAGAGAGTAAACCCCACAAACTAGATGAGAGTTCACTCCCATGGCACCCAGGGGCGGGCTTCCAAGCTGAAATAGAAGGAAACCGAAAGCAGGACACTAGGGCTGCAGCCCTGGTTCCGTTAAGAACTGATTTACCTCAATCCACTCTACAAAACGCAGTTTGCAGATTCCACTCTCTGGGGTGGAGGGATGTGATGAGAGGCCCGTTGTGTCAAGCCGGGGAATCTTTTAGAAATGTGTGAGGGGTGGGCTGGGGTAAGGGAGGCTGCTTCCTGTGAAGCTGCAGCCAAGGCTCAGGGCAAAAACACCAGCTTAGCAACCAGTTCCCAGGGAAGGTCACTAGGCGGCTTTTTTTTTTTTTTTTTTTTTTTTTTTCCTTTTAAAGTGACAGTTTACTTTTAAGCCTTGGAATATGAGGTTGCTAGGCAAGGAGAGGAAAATAGCCTGCTGAAGAGAGACAAGTGAAAGCCAGTCAGCAAGGCAGAGGGGCAGAGAGGACACAGGCTCTCAGCGCAGTACCGTGCCTTATGTCACTGGATTGCATGGTGTGTTGGGTAGAGTACAGAAGGTGTTCACAGGTGCAGTGACTTGGAATCAGGACAGGTCGTGTCCTCGGAGGGGAGTGAATGTGTTGTATAAGATCTTTGCCTGCTGTGCCTGGAAGCTTGAGTGTACAAGCCTAACTAACCTCTGTTTGTGCTCTGAATCCTCACTACACATGACCCCGTAGGGATGCAAACATGATGGCTCAAAAAGGCAAGGAACTAGGAGAAAAGGCAAAGTAGATAGAACAGCAATGAGCAGACCGAGAGCCTCTGTGGGCCAAGCTTGGCCACAGATCAAGGAAGTCCAGAGACCAAGGCCTCTGAACCATGTTGTTTCAAACCTCAGAAGCCTGCCATTTCGTTTCTTAGACAAGGTCTCTCATTGGGAGCTGGCATTTCGTGAGTAGGCTAGACTGCCTGGCCAGCAAGCTCCAGATACTTGCCTGTCTTAGCTTCCTATGCAGTGACAGAAAAAAACCATACCACCATGCCGAGCTTCAGGAATCTTCAAAATCAGATCCTCAGGCTTGTGTGATAAGCCTTTTTCTTTCTTTCTTTTTTTTTTTTTAACCAATAGACAGATCTCTGAAGCTGCTAATTCCTAGAGACAGTAAATGGCTCCTTAGAACTTTAGAAATTCTCCTTAGATACATACCAAGTGACCCCAAACTGGCACCTTCAACCATCTCTTTATAAAACTCATCCACCAAGCAAGGCCCCCTGTTTTAAGTCGCTCTGGAGCCAGGTGGTTACAGAGCTCCTCTATGGTCCAGAACACACGGGAATAATTGAAATTATCTTATTCTAAATCCATCAGCATACTCACCCTGCTGCAGCCTTGCTTTCAGGGAAAATCCCACTAAGGGGTCTTTTTCGGAGCCTGTAGCTCACTGATTGGCCAGATTCCCGACCAATGAGTTTCGGCGATCAGCCTGTGTTTGCTTCCCCAGTTCTGGGACTACAGGGGCATGGAGCCACTTGGATTTTTATGTGGGTGCTGGGGACCTGAACTTTTTTATAGAATCCCAGACCATCAGCCCAGGGATGGCACCAGCTGCAATGGGCTGGGGCCCTCCCCCATTAATCAATGATTAAATATTTATTTATTTAGGGGAAGCATTTTATTGATTGAGCCATTTTCCCAGCCCAAGAAACAAATTTAAATCCATTATGATATTCTGTTATATAATTATAAGACATGTTTCCTGTTTGGAAGGGTAGCTGTTCTACATGACAGCCATGTCTCTGTGTGTCTCATCATACCAGAGAACCCAGAATTTACTTCGCAAACATGTATGTGTGTAGTATACATAGGAGTCAGAGTGTTTGTGTGGTGTGTGTGATGGGGAGCAGGTAGTCATAAGACTGAGGAAATGACATGCTCCCCATATAATGTTGAAATCTTCACTCCCAGTACCACAGAATCTGACATTATTTAGAGACGGTGTTCTTACAGAGTGTGCTGGCTAGTTCGATATCAACTTGACACAAGCTAGAGTCATAGGAATGGAGAGAACCTCAATTAAGAAAATAAGATCAGGCTGTAGGCAAGCCTGTATGGCATTTTCTTAATCAGTGATTGATGGGGGAGGGCCCAGCCCATTGCAGCTGGTGCCATCCCTGGGCTGGTGGTCTTGGGTTCTATAAAAAAGTAAGTAGAGCAAGTCATGAAGAGCAAGACAGCGAAGAGCACCCCTCCATGGCCTCTGCATCAGCTCCTGTCTCTAGGTGCCCACCCTGCTTTAGTTTC
Source organism: Psammomys obesus (assembly GCF_907164565.1). Lineage (NCBI taxonomy): Eukaryota > Metazoa > Chordata > Mammalia > Rodentia > Muridae > Psammomys > Psammomys obesus. The sequence goes on along the minus strand of NW_026596051.1, from coordinate 26,373,919 downwards.
TGTCCTGGCCTCCTTTGATGGTGAACAGAGAGTTGGAAGTGTAGCCCTTTCCTCTCCAAGTTGCTTTGGTCATGGTGTTTCATCACAGCAATACTAACCCTGACTAAGTAATGGAGTTAAAGTGGGGTCATTAGGGGGGAACTTAATCCATGACATATATGTCTCCATAAAAGGAGGACAGTGGGGCACAGAGTGATAGACATTTGTGAAAAAAGTGAACAAGAAAACACCTCTCAGAGTTGATCTTTCTGGGGCTCCCAAAAGCTATTCCATGAGCATAGAACAGATTCTTCTTTAGCTCTCAGAAGGAACGTACCCTGTCAGTACCTGATTTTTGGACCTGTCTTTGGATTTGTGGTACAAGGAGTTGCCTGTTGTTTCAAGTTACAGCAACCTTAATCAGATGCCAAGGAAGTGAAGGGGGGGGACAAAGCTGCAGGAATATTTGGACTTTTATGTGTGGAAGGGCTGGCTTCTGAGACCATCTGGTATTCTGGAGAGCCAGAGAAATGCTTTCTATTCTCCCCTCTTCTTTTGTTGCCAAGAAGTAAAACGATAAGATATAATTTGAGGAGCCTCTTCTATTCACCCACTCTAGCTCCCAAATAATAAGACAGAGACATGTTAGATTTGTTTAACAAGTGTTGGATCTATACCTGGGCAGATTATAATCCCCTCAGCTAGTCGGGCTACTTCCTAGCCATATACCCCAAATTACTTCCCATATTGATCCTGCTTGGGCTGCTTCTGCTCCATCAGGTCAGTCCTCATAGTCATGTCCTTTCTTTCCCTCTTCTTCTTTCTTCTTTCTCTACTATGTAGTCCTAGGACACCAAGACTGGGAATGGAAGTCCAGCCTTTCTTTCACTTCTCTGCCCAGTAATTGTCTGCTCAGCTTCTTTATTAACAAATCAGAGGTAATTGGGGAGCAATGGTTACTCAACATAAATCAATGATCATGACAATGCCCACTCCTGGACTGCAGCCAAATGTTGGGGCCCAAAAATCAACGTCTGAATACACAGTACACCAGACCAACCCCCAATATAGAGGAGATTGGGGTGATCCTTTTTAGGGAAATTGAACGAGAAGAGGTCTTGAGTTTCTGGTACAGTTGGAAAAGTCTTGGGAAGATCATCGGGTCCCTTCCTAGATTTCTCAGTAGAAGATAAACATTCAAGCAAGTTCATAAAAAAGTGATTGAGCTGAAGAGAAGATTAATGTTATGAAAGAAAAAATTTAAAAATTTAAATCTAGAACAGAACACTAGAAAATAAAAAAGAATGAATAAATGAATGAGAAACAGAACTGGTCCACCATGTCAGGGGTAGTCCCCAGAAGAGGAGGAGGTTTAAGGAATGGGAATGTTTAATCTTTTTTTTTTTTTTTTTTACATTATTTCTCTGTGTAGCCTTGGTTGTCCTAGATTTGTTTTGTAGAGAAGGCTGGCCTCAAACTCACAGCAATCTGCTAGCCTCTGCCTCCCTGAGTGCTGGGCTTGAAGGTGTTCACCACCATGCCTGGCTGAATGCTAAATCTTCTGGCTGAGGGATCATGATCAGCCTAATCAATATTTCCATGTTACAGTTTCTTTATCTGTAAAATAGGATTAATCATTGTCTGAGCCAGGATGGTGGCTTACACTTTTAATGCTAGCATCTGGGAGGCTGAGACAGGGGAATTGCTGTATGTTTAAAGTCACCCTGGGCCTCAAATTTAACAATTTCCTGGTCAGTAGACTACAGAGTGAGAATGACCCAAAATCAAATGAATTAATAATCAAGCTACTTTGAGAATACATTCTCTAATGAGCTGGCTTAATTTAAAATCCCAGCAAAGTCATATTCCAAACATTAATTAGCATCAGAGAGATGAACTTAATTCTGCCCTCCTTGTGCATTTTAGTCATTTGCATATCTTCTTCAGAGAAGGCTGTATGTGAGTATGTTGGACATTGGTAATGGATTTGTGGTTTTAGCGGAGGCAGACAGCATAGATAATACCTTAGCAACTCAGGACTCTTCTTGGCTTGGGCTATTCATATACCTCTCTATAAATAATGCACCTAAGCAATTTGATAGCAACCTAGAACCCCCATCTGCATTGAGTTGCACCTATATCTGCTTGAAATAATGTACTTCCTTTAGCTATCCCTTGACAGTAGTCTACTACTCAAATAGCTTCTGGAACACAATCTGAGAATTCTGGGCTACTTTGCAACCCATACGCCCATTTATTTTATGCTTGATAAACCAGGAGCTTGGAGACATCTGACCCAGACCCTGAACACCAGCAATGAATGCAACTGATGATCACAGAGCCAATTGCTTTAGTGCTTACACAACTATTCTCATTGTATAGTGCTTCAGTTTTATTATATTATCTATGTTAACAAAAATTCATTTTACTTAGGTTTTAATTTGTCATGAGTTTTATTTGAACTAAAAAATTATTTAAAAGGTGATAGATTTGTAGTTAAAATCCTTATTTTTCTGGATAGCAAGCCTCTCTGGCTCCATCTTGGCAAGTCCCCAAAGTGGCTCTGCTACAAACAAAACCCTCCAGATTCTTTGGCATTCCCCCCAAGAAATGAAGTCCATTTTCCTTCTCCTTGTATGGGAGGGGCATGGAGATGGCTGAACAATCAAGGATGGCAGGAGGGATGCTGGCTGAGTGGCCTTATAGTTTCTATTTTATTTGCTAGAAGTCTTGAGCTTGGAGTCTCACTGCATAAGAGGTTTCACTACTTTGAGGCCAGTGTGCTGTGAGGGAGCCAAGCCACATGGGAAGACGACGATGTGTCTATATTCTGTTGGCAGCTCCATTCTGAGTCAGTCCAGCCACACTTCAGACATGAGTGAGCACATGTCTACATGATAACAGCCCTTAGATATTCATATCTTCTTAGCCGATCTCAGGCACTGTTGAGATTACCTAGCCAGCAGACTCAGAGAATCATGTTCTGTCTAGATGATTTTTTTTTTTTTTAATTTTGGCAGTACTGGCCATTGAGTCTAGGGCCTCATGTGTATGAGGTAATCATCCTACCATTGAGCCATATCTCTATCTAAAATGATTGTTTTAAGTATGATATTTAAATCCCTCATTTGCAGTAATAATTGTGATAGTCATATCTTTAAATAGATGAATAAATGAACAAAATATAGTTAGTGGAAAGGGGATAAGGAAATACTGGGGTGAAGGGAACAAGAGGGTCATGGAGATGGAGGAGTGGAGGGTCAACTCCACCTAAGTCTGTGAAAATGACATAAGGAAAGGAGTTACTCTGTATATTGACACTCCTCCCTGGAGGGGCTGACTCACCAGGCCACAGGAGAAGAGGACTCACTCAGTCTTGATTCGATACAATGAGCTGTGGTGGTTGTGGGGGTGGGGTGGGTGGGGGGTGGTGGGTGGTGGGATAGGGGTAAGGGTGGGATTGGGGGTAGCTCTCCTTATCTGAGGAATAGGAGAAGGGGTGTAGGGGAACAAGGAAGGAAGGTGGGACCTGGAAGAGAAGAGAAAGGGGGCTAGCACTGGGATGTATGGTGAATAAATACATTAATTTTAAAGATGCCATTAAAAAAAAGAAGTTAAGTAATGCTTTATGATGGTTTAAAATGCTTTTAAAATTTGCAACCATGGCAAATTTTGAAACAATTCTTAAACTAAACAAAAGAAGCCCTCCACAAAGGACTGCACCTGAGTCAATGCATAAGGACACCTCCTGAGGCAGAGCCACTGGAAGGAAAGTAGCAGTTCCCTGGGCTGATATGAGAGTGGGAATGGGAAGTGATCTCTCATGCAGTGGTTCTCAGTCTGTGGGTGGCAACCCATTTGGAAGTCACAGATCAGATATCCTGCACATCAAATATTTACATTATAACCTATAATAGTAGCAAAATCACAGTTATGAAGTACCAATGAAATAATTTTCCAGTTGGGGTCACCACAGCATGAGGGACTGGATGAAAGGGCCACAGAGTTAGGAAGTTTGAGAACCAGTGCTGTAGGAGTTTAGAGCTCTTTTTTGAAATAAACGTTAGGAAACTGTAGCGCTGAGGATGTAGTTCAGTCGGTGGAGTATCTGCTGATCATGCAAAAATTCCATTTTCAGCCCTCAGCACTGCATATATGCATATGGTTTCTAGTTGTTGTGATAAAATACTCTGACAAAAACAGCCTAGGGGAGAGTTTATTCACCTCACAATTCAAGGTTATAGTCCATCACTTCAGGGAAGCCAAGAGGCCACAGGAACATAAAACAGCTACTCATATCACATTCACTTTCCAAGGCAGAGAAACATGATTTGCATGTATGCTCGTTTGCTTGTTTGTGCTTGTGTTGATTGAATTTTTCACTCTTGAACACTTAAGAAAACCCTGCCTAGGGAATGGTATTGCCCATAGTGGACCCAGTCTTCCCACACCAGTGAATTCAATTGAGGCAATCTCCATCACACATGCTTACAGACCTAACTAGACAGTCCCTCATTGAGACCCACTTCTCAGGTGATTCTAGGATGTGCCAAGTTGTCAATTAAGGCTGACCATCACAGCATAAAAACAGGATGTTTGAGTCTAGCCTGGTCTAGATGAGACACGGAAACTCTACTGCTATCGTCTCTATGTTTACCCAACTGCAATGTGGCCTTGTTTAGGTCAATATAAGCTCAGATATGATTTCCTCACCTGGACACGGACAACACAATTTCCTCTTCTGCTGGTAGTGTTGTTTGCTGGCAGGCGGCTCTTTGAGCTTTACAATCTGATGTTTGCAGCTCGTTCATTCCTCCTTGGCGATAAATGCACCACAGTGCAGAACATCTCACTAAGATGGGGCTGAAGCTGAAAGCTGAAGAATAACCTTTGGGTCATAAATTTTGTAAAACTGTGTTTCTCAAGTTTGAGTTTGTGTTTTCCTATTAACTGAATTTTATAGTTCTTCAAATATAGCTTGAAATATAGCTCAAATGCTAGCAAATTGGAACCTCTTGTTTCTACAGTCAATGGAGAGAAGCACTTACTGGCTCAGATCTATTGGCTGTGTGGCCTGTTTTTATTTTGTAGATATCAAAGCATTTAATTTTCTTTCCACAGCGCTGTGATTCTCAACCTGTTTTGAGTTACAAGGCTTTCAGTCATTTGCTTCATTTCACAACATCCTCCCTTCTCCAGAGAACTGTCAGAACTACAGAGAATAAAAAGCCTTGAGATTCAATCCTTTTAGAGACTCAGGCTGTGACTGGAAAAAGCAGGGAAATGGCTGCTGAAGTGTAAGTTATGTTAAGTGTAAGTGTAATGTTTTTCTGGCTGCAAAGGTTAATTTCCTGCAATTAAAAAAGCATTCTCGCTGGGCATGGTGACACATGCTTGTAATCCCAGCACTCAAGGAGGCGAAGGCAGGCAGATCTCTGTGAGTTCGAGGCCAGCCTGGTCTACAAAGCATGTCCAGGACAGCCAAGGCGACCCAGAGAACCCCTGTCCCAGAAAAAGCATTTTCATCAGCAACTTCACTTAAGTAAATCTCATTAGCAATAGTTCAGTGCGTGGATACTCCCATAACTCTTCCATTTTTTTTCCACTAGTAGCGTGAGGACACCCAGTGTCTTCTTGAAGGTTCTTTGCACCTTGAGTCATTTGTAGGTCTTGAGGGATTTACTTCTTCCAAAGGATAACCCTTTGTTAAAGGTGAGTGAAGAAAGGCAACATCTGGCTGGCTGCTGCGGGGAAAGGCTGCAGATGGTTCACAGTGTCTGGGCATTTTACCGTTCGCTGCACCAAAGGGCCTGACAATTCAGATGCTCCAAATTCGAGATTCTGTAGCCATACTCTTTGCTCTTGTTTTGTCCTTCTTTTTGTGATATGCAAGCACATTTGTGTGTGTGTGTGTGTATGCGCGTGCGTGTGCATGCTCTCATGCACATGTATATACTTGATTGCCTGTGCACCTAGAGGTCTGAGGTTGACATCTGGATTCATCCTCAGAGTTCTTAGCAAGCATTACTGACAAGTGGGGACAGAACTCTTTTTTTAGTGTGGTTTACACCAGCGTGACCATTTCTGCTTCCAGCATCGGAGCGGTTAGCCCTCAACCCCAGGCTGCAGTGCCCACATCACCATAGTTCTCAAAAGTCCCCGGGTCACAATGTCCTCTTTCTCATATCATAATGCTTTCCATGAGCTCAAGCATCTGTTTGGTGAATCCACCTCAGGTTGGGCCATCCAAGGTAGTCACTGAAGTCCTGATGCTGATGACACCCATCAGCACAGTCTCTGAGCCCTCTATTTCCTCAGGTGGCTCCTGATGTCCTTTGCAGACTTACACAGTGTATATTAAGGACTACAAGAGACATTTGGAAATTTGGGGAGCATTAGCTATGGCACAGACAATTCTGTACCACAATTCTGTGGCACACAATTCTGTGATTCTCCAAGCATCTGGGCATCCAACATAGTTGAGACAGTTGCCTGAAGAAATATTTATCGAAAAAAGACCATATCCAAAGATACTTGCTGGGCTCACTAGACAGGAATAGCTGAGAATCCTCCTTTGATTAAAAAAAAATATGTTTCACTTTTCTGAGCATTCTGATCCATTTATCATTTTCTCATGTCCCGTGATGCTACCAACTGTATTGTATTTTTCCCTCCAGGGCACCAAGTACTAAAATTTGCTAGAGTTGGCTTAAGAAGGACCACTTCACTAATTCTAGAACTTTGCCATTACAACCACAGCTCCTTCTGGTAAAGTGCTGTCATAACTACATACTTTGGACTCTAAACCCACACAGGATATACTATTAGTATGAGAGTCTATACTTCCTGATTTCTGTTAAACTGGGAAGTTGGATTCTAGCACCCTTAGGTGGAGATACATGTGAAATACATGAGATACACACTGGCCTCTGACCTTAGTTTCTGATGATATTTGGAAATCATGGCAGATTTTGAGGAACTGGCTAGCTGACAGATATCTGTAAATTGGTATCTGCTTGTGTTCTTTCTATTTCAAAGACAGAAGTTAGGGCAGAAGACAAAACAATACCTAACCATCTCTATGTACTGGTATGCTCCCTTGGGCTTGGGGGGGTATTCTTGAGAGGCTTCTTCTGGGGAGGAGGAAAATATAAGCACAGCCATACGTTATCCACTCAGGATTAGACAGGTGTGGAGTCCCCGAGGGGTTCTGCCAACCTCGTGTGGGTAGACTAGGCTAGCCTACCTGGGAGCTGATGACTCTCTGTGTTATAATTCCTCTCTTTCAGATCTGAGCCTTCAACTTTCAACACCCTAGCATCTTCTCATCTGTGAGGTGGGGGGAATTATAGAGAGGGTTTGAATCATGGTAAAAAGGAAAGGTAATTTTAGGTGTCAGAACGGTGGTGTGTGTGAAGATTGCTCGAGATCCTTAACGGGCGAGTTGATTCTTGAAACAAAGTATGTGTTGTGGGACTTTGCCCTTGTATATGCAGTATCTCTCTTCCCTGATAGCTTGGGTTGCTTTAGCATGGCATCCTGAATTCACTCACACATTTTGTAAGATACTGAAGTAACCATACCATCTGAGTGATCCCCTAATCAGAGTCTTCTCTAACCCTGGGAAGGGTTCCATCGTAGCCCCTCCCTCCTCTACTCTTGCCCTTTCTACTTCTATTGCACTTGGCATATCACCCGTCTTTCCGCTGGGCTTTCATTACTTAGGAGATTTCCTAGCATAGAGGTGAACACTCAATGAAAATTATTAATGGTCAAGAAACAAACCAATTCATAATAGAAAAAAAAACCTTCATTAGGACCTTCTTTGAGAACAAACCCCTAATGACTGGGAGTCTTAAAAATAATACTCACTTAGGTCACATATGTTGATCTGGCAAGACAGGAAGGTTATCACTAGTAAGAGGGCCCGCTGGGACAAGTGTGGGTCTTCAACAGATGGCAGCATCTGAGATAAGACCAAGACACTGGTTTCAAGACCAAGGTCTTCCACTTGCTAGTTGATCAAGAAAGCAATCAGCTTTTGGTTTTGATTCATGTTGACTTTTGAATTAAGCATCCTCCACCCACCTGTCAAGGCTGTCATCTGACACGGGATGTCAGATGCTTGGGATGTAGCAGACAGGGTATAAAGTATGGGATAGCTAAAGAAGCCTAGAATAAAGCCTGTGCCCTTTGCTTGTTTGCCATCTAGCAGATGTGAAGGCTGGCTTCACATTTATTTCATCATAGTTTGTGGCAAGTCGATCTGAAACTGCGGTGCTGTCACTTGTAATTATTTTTTACTTGCAGTGTATCAGGAAAAATAGCTTTTAGACGTGTGCCAGGTAGTGGGAGGGAAGAACCAAACGAAAGCCAGAAGACCTTGACTCCGGAGAGACAGATGGTTAGCACTCCTCCCAGGGTGTGGAGTGGGCAGATTAAGATGAGCTCGGAAGTCTTGTTTTGATCTGCCTGGATTTCACAGAATCGTAGAAAAACGCATTCTGCAGTCGCGTCATTATCTGTCCTGACCACTAGAGGTCATCACTTTAAAAAGTAAACTGGCCACATTCCTCAAAACAAGCCTTGAAGCAAAAATAACTACTTTTTTAAAAATCCTATTTAGGTTGAGAATAAGCATTTCCAAAGAAACAGTGTTTTCTTTGACATGTTGGAGCCGTAGACTCGACATCTTTCTACTCTTTGGCTGGCTGAGTGCTCTTTTTTTGTTTGTTTTTCAAGATAGGGTTTCTTTGGCCGGAGTGTTCACTGTATTTTACTATCAGCCTCCATGTGAGAGATGAAGAGAAGGTACAGTCCTCGCTTCATGGTTAAGCAAATGTCCTTGTTGTATACTTGAGCATCTTTTGGATAGATGCCTAGGGGTGGTATAGCTGGATCTTGAGGTAGCGCTATTCCTAACTGTCTATGAATGTACCAGATTGATTTCCAAAGTGGTTGTACAAGTTTACATTCCTACCAGCAATGGAGGAGGATTCCTCTTTCTCCTCATCCTCTCCAGCATATATTGTCGCTTGATTGTTTTTGATCTTAGCCATTCTGATGGGTGTAAGGTGAAATATCAGGGTTGTTTTGATGACTAAGGATGTTGAGCAGTTCTTTAAGTATTCCTCTGCCATTTGATATTTCTCTATTGCGAATTCTCTATTTAGCTCTGTACCCCATTTTTAATTGGATTACTTGATTTGTTGCTGTTTAACTTCTTGAGTACCCTATATCTGACAGAAGGCTAATATCCAGACTATATAAAGAACTCGAGGTATTTCTTCTTATTAGATGTGCATGGACCTCATTGCAGGGCACCTGCGTCCCCATGATATCTTTTCAGATGAGACCTAAGTGAATAAAGGGATTAGATTGGGTGAAGAATAATACTCAACAGCCAGGCAAACACTTGAAAAATAACGTAAAAAATGTTAAATGATTACTGTTGTATAATCTGAAATTCACAAATGAGTTTCGTGAGTTTTATCTGGAAGTCCAAAGGAGAGTCGGATGTGCAATAAATTCTTGTGTGTGTGTCTTGACATACAGATGCGTATTCCACTAGGTCCTGACCACCTCGCACACCAACCATCAGTAGTCTGACCTTCTGGAATGCCTGGGTAGTTACATCTCTAGTTCTGAAAACAGTAAGACCTGGATGTTTTCTAGAAAGCCTTTCCAATTCCCTATTAACGTCCCATTTTCAGCATTAACAGATGAGTGGCTCTGATACTGGGTGGGGCTGGATCAGACAGCCTTTACCTGCACAGCTCAGGGAGCACCCCATGTAGAGTATTTTTCTAAAAATATTTTTTTATTTTTAAATAATTTTATACATTCATTTGTATCCCAGCTGTAGCCGGCTCCCTCTTTCCCTCCCAATCCTCCCCTTCCTCCCTCATCTCCTCCCTGCCCCCTTCCGAATCCACTAAGAAGGGCTGTCCTCCTCTCCTTCCATCTGGTCCTAGCTTATTAGGTATCTTCAGGATGGTTGCAATGTCCTTATTTGTGGCCTAGCAAGGCTGCTGCTCCGCAGGGGGGAGGGGAAGCTCATGAGTTCATGTCAAACAATTCCTGTCTCCCTTACTAGGGAACCCACTTGGATATTGATCTACCATGGGCTATGTCTGAGAAGGGGTTGTAGGTTATATCCATGCATGGTTCTTGGTTGGATAAACAGTCTCATAGAAGACCCCTGTGCTCAGATATGTTTGGACCTTGTGGGGCTCCCTGTCCCCTCTAGAATATACTAATTCCTCCTTCCTTCATATGATTCCCTATACTCTGCTGAAGGTTTGGTTATGGGACACCAGAAGAAGAAAACAGGAAACAAGTTAGGAGCCTCCCACAGAGGGCCTCTGAAAGGCTCTGCCCTGCAGACTGTCAAAGCAGATGTTGAGACTTATGGCCAAACTTTGGCAGAATGCAGGGAATCTTATGAAAGAAGTAGGAAATAATAGTAAGAGCTGGAGAGGACAGGAGGTCCATAAGGAGAGCAACAGAACCAAAAAATTTGAGCACAGGGGTCTTTCCTGAGACTCCCATGTAGAGTCTTAAAAAGACTATGGTAGCCTTCGATGAGCTACAACACTCCTAGGGGTTATGGTATTTCTACCCCTACAGCTCATTTCTACCCCTACAGATCATTTCCTGGGATTCTGATGAGCTCGGGCCAGGTTTTATTTTAAGAAATTCTGCCACCCCCATGATGGCAATGGAGCACAGCCACAGACTCTTCCTGCTGTGGCTCGTAAACCCTTTGCCGTCTGACAAATGCATTGGTTCTGAGTTCTGAGTGACTTCATGCTATGGCTAACCCACTGGGTTTATAGTTCCGGACCAATAAAAAAAAATACAGAATAAAATGATGCCAACTCAAAGCTAATTTTCTTTCCCGTTCAAGTTAGGGTGGAAAAATTAAAAAAAAAAAAAACAAAAACAAAAACAAAACTTACAAACTTTGATTATTTTGTCTTATTCCTTTTTGAAGAATCCTCTGGGATAGAAATCCGGATATGTCACCAGGACATTTTCAGGTGATGTCATTTCACACTTCAAGCCACAGTTTTGAGGAGTTTGTTTCCATCTCTCTCCTTAGAGTATTTCTTTTGCAATTCTTTGGAAGTAAAATAGCTTGCAATTACCTTACACTCCAGTGCTTTATGAAAAGTATTACATAGAAGAAATGAAATAGCTTTATTATAGTGAATTGAAAATAAAGCTCAGGAGGCATAAATATAGCTTTTTAATTACTTATTTTTATCCAGGCTTTGTCTATACACGTGCACACGCTTATTTTAACATGGGATCATTGCTGGACATATCATCCAGTAACCATGGTTCTGTTAATATTTCTTGATCATCTACGACGCCAGTGTCTCTCCATCTTCCTTTTTAGTGCCCGTCCTCCATTGGAGGGAGGAATCACAGTCCATTTAACACATATTCTATTATCAGACACACAGGCGATTTCTCAAATTTTCATTTCACAGGCTTTGCTGTTGTAAGACTCTGTAATTAAACCTTTGCAAGTGTTATTAATTACTTTCTTGCAGTAAGTTCTTAGAAACGGGAGGGTTTGCAGTTTATGTATCTTAGACCAAAAATAATCCGTGTGTAATAAGAGGGAATTGGGGTGAAGCAGAGTTTTTTTATTTAATTGTTTCTTGAACAATTTCAGAGTGGGTATGCATCTCCTGGAGGCTGTCACGAGAGAACTGGCGGGCAACTGTGTGCAGAGTGGGGTACAGGAAGAACTGGAGACTGTGGATCCTGGGTAGGCTTTGTCAGCATGCCAAGACTGTGGTGAAATGGAGACAGTTTCTTAACTCCCAGGGACTCTTGACCCTGCTGATTGTTACAAGCATGGAGACAGTCACCCATCTCTCTGGGTAGATGCTGGGGCTGTTGCTAGCTGTCCTATAGCGTTCAGAATATCCCTTAACAACATCAGTGATCTGTCTCAGGTCCATCAGTGCCAATGTCACAAACCTCTGACACAGAAAAAAAAAAAAAGAAAGAAAAGAAAAGTGTGAATGCTTCTCTTGGGAACCACAGCACAACAGTGGAATTTTCCTGTGTTTTTTCCTTTCACTTATATAACACATTTGTCGTGTCTTGGATCTGATCTCCAAATGCCATTGGAGTGCAAATAAGGTCTGTGGAGAGAGTGTTCCTATTTGCTCCTGGCTTACTTCAGGATTAAATCTGAGAAAGTATACATCAGGATTAAATCTAAGAAAAATGTACAAGTGTATGTTTCCTATAGATGGGGCTGTCTTGAAGAGAATTCGGACTACGTGTGTTGTTACAGCCAAAATGCCATAGTGATGCTAAATGTTTTTCTAGATTCTCCTTGGCACAGGGCCTTTGGAGCTAGTCTTTGTCATTTGCACAGAATAAGGCAGGTGGTAGATTGATGCCTCTCACTGTTTTCAGAGCACTCTGGTTTGGCCACACTGAGTACTTTGGTCATGAATGAGCCAGTCCTGAAGGTGACAGATATGCCTCCCAGCCAAAGAGAGGATACTGAAGCTTTCTATGGTCAATAAACGGGAGTGTGGATGAGTGCTTTCCCCTACAGAATCATGAAACGTCTGTGCAGACGAGGGAAAGCAGAGGCCCTGAGAGGTAGAAGGTGTGAGCACACAGGCTTGTGACAGCACCAACATGAAGGCCTACGAATAGGAATTAGAACCTCATTCACTAGCTCATGGCAGTGGGTACATTGCTCGGGTTTCCTGTCTCTGATGGGTGAGGAAGGTCGTGTAACTCTGGTGAGTCAGAAAGCTGTTTTTCTGGGATTCACAGGCCCTGCTTGCTCCCTCTACTGCTGGCTGTTGCTGAGTTTAAAAGGGGACTTCCAGAGGGGATACTGGCAAAGTCCTCTGTCTCCACAAGACTGTAGCTCAATATGCCCATACAAATTCCTGGTAAGTAGATCTGAATTGCTTTTTGGCTGCTGATTGCATGTTGTAGGTAGCCTTGAGCAACAGTGGAAAGGGTGTCTGCTGCCCTGCTAGGTTTATTGTGCTCCCTGCAGGGCATTTTAGGAAATTTGGAGGAGGAAGTGGTCTACGAGGAAAGCCTTGTATTGATTAATTTCCATTCACACTTTCCCACTCTCCTGACTTCTCTGCCCATTTTCTGGCCCTCTTAGTTCCTCTCCAGTCATGAGGAAGCCCATTTCTGCACACCAAAGCACTGAAAATACTTTGTTTCTTGGAGTTGTTGGATTTGAACAATGAGGGCACAAGCGAGAGAGAGAAGAGTTGAAATGAATCTTGCTTCCTGCTTCTATGTGGTTGTGGTAATCCTTCTTGTGGCACAGTCCCTCTTCCAGGTAGTCAGCCCTGTGCATGCTCAGCCCCCTCCAGGCTTCTGAGATGTCTGGTACTGCTTGAGCCTCAAGGTTGTTGCCTGGTCCTTTTTACTCTGCCTGCATCTTTGAATGCAATTCTCTCATTTAAGTCTCCATAGAGAAATACGTTAGACTGTCCCCTGCTTCTTTAATGCCCAGTCTCCAAGCAGCATATTTTCAGACGTCAGAGACCTGTGTGGCCTCAAGGGATGCTGACCTCCTGCCTTCTCAAGCACCAGGTCTCCATCATGTCCATACTAGCTTTCCTCTTTTAATGAGGGAGGCGGGTGTGGTGCTGAATTCTCTATTGAAGTTAAAACATATTATGTCACTAACATGGCCTCCTTTTTATTAAGTATAATGAAATATATATTACAAACACACTGCATGAGGCTATTCACCGAGGGTGCATCTGGTAAATGGTTGCCATTAGTATATGTAGGTAGTTGTTCTCTCTCTCTCTCTCTCTCTTTCTCAAAAATCTGGCTAGCATGATATTTCATGACCTAGGGGGGCTTTTCAATGTCAGTGTTATGCTCTTCAACAAATGAACGGGATTTACTGGCCCTTGTGATTTCATAAAGAGATTAATCTTAAAGGATGCCTCCCTAACACTCTTTTTCTAAAATCACTGTTAAAGAGAATTGTTGATCCATAACTCCTAAATAACTGAGATTAAAAAAGTCAGAGCTTATGGGGAGAAGAAGAAGGAGGCTTGTTGAGAATAACATTATGTCATTTAAAGTATCGGTGAAGGCCAAGACTATGACAGACAGCAGGGCTGGGTCATCACGAATGCCAGGTCACACATGGTGGGCAGTAGCCAGTTCATTCTGGCCAAATGTCATAGTGAATCAGATTATCCCGGAGAAAAACAATCCAGTGACACACATACTGTACATCATATAGACGAAAGGGAGTTTTGATTGGGTATGGAAACAACTGATTGCCTATTAACTAATAATTCATCTTTTAGACTGGGAACCTTTATTTTATTGAGAAATGATCTTGTTCCCAACCTGGGTCCAGGAGTTTTAAGAGGAAGTCATACTAGCTCCAGGGGTGCTTGTGACCATAGCCATAACCAACCTAACTGTGCACCCCTTTGGCCAATTATTGGGTGAGGAATAGTCAGATGGCTGTCGTAGCTGAGCCTTGGGCCAGAATTAGTGCTAAATAATGTCTTTCCCTCCTGGGATGGCAAATTCATACTGGGTCCCCAGCCCCACCAAAGAAAAAAATAAACGAATCACAAAGCAGTACTAACCTCAACTGTGGGCGGCCTTCTTTTTTACTAAATACAAGCCTGCCAAAGTCAAAACTAAGTACTGAAGGGAATTGATCCTCGAGGTGGGAACAGAACAGTACTGGTGCCAATGCCCGTGAACCACATCTGTCTCAGATTTTTTCTTAGTCTGGTTCTGTCTTTCTTGAGTTAGTGCATACTAGTGTATAGCAGGTACGATCTAAAGAGTCTGGATTAATGCACAGGGTGATTGTGGGGCTTTTGGGTCTGGTGTCCTTTCCCTCCCTCATCTCTCACTTCTCTCTCTCTCATCTCTCCATTTGTGAGGACTACACTTAAATAGAATTTTTCATTGGTTAACTTGGCCTGATTTCATTGAGCACATTCTATGGCAGGTAGAATTCTTAGATATAAAGATGGACAGGAATACTCCTATACCAGATCGACAAATAAAACACGCGTGAGCTGTATAGCGTGTCACCATCAGGAAATGAGTGTAGAGCTGAGTTCCACATCGGTGACTAGGAACATAGACTTTGTGTCAGACTGCCTGGGCCTACTGCGCACCTGAGATTGACTTCATACTTTCCTTATCCTCTTGTTCCCCTGTTTCTCCACTTGTGAAATGAGGGAATAATTGCTGTTAGGATTGCCTTAGTCCAACTGGGCTAACAAAATACCCCAAGTCCAACAAAATATCTCAAACTAAGTATCTGTAAACAATTCTGATATATTTCTTATACTTCTGAAGGCTGTTGTGTCCAAGGCCACTTGCTGGCAGATTCAGTGTCTGCTAAGGGCTCATGAACTTCTAGAAGAAGGGAGTATATAATGTAGAAATATGTGTTGGTAATGTTCATTACAATGTAGTCCTTACCAAGAATGATAGGAATGAGGCTTGGATTGTTTTTAGAAACAAACCAATCTCCTCCTTCTTGACAAAAATATTCACAGATGTAGAAAAATGATGGCTGAGAAAAATTTAAGGACTAAAAAACACAAGCATTTTCTACTTTTTTTAAAAATTTATTTAAAAATCAAACCTGCTTTTTATTTCCCACAGCAGCTGTGTAACCCTCCTCATCTCCTTGCTACTAATTTAAAAACAAATTCATCTTGGGCATAAAGCCAATGAAAGAAACTTCATTTTAAAAATTTACTTGAAATAAATTTTATAATAAAGAATCATTTAAAAGACAATGTTGACAGTATCTTCTAACAATGCCCTTGTTAGGATGGGACTGTGGCCCAGGTGGTAGAATGTTTGCATGGCATACACAAAGCCCTGGGTTTAATCCCCAGCACCACATACACGGGACATTGTGGTGCCTGCCCATAATCCCATTACTTGGGAAGTAGGGGATCAAGGCTCCAATTTTATCTTCAGCTGTTTAATAAGACCTTGCTCAAAATTGCATTAGTAGAATACAGTCAGAAAAGAGTTTTAATTATACAACAATCTCATGGGTGAAAATGGTCTGCATAGTTTCTGCATTTCATTTTCCCCAGCAAAATCATCTGGTTTCAAGTAGCCTATATTTTATTGCATATTTCTGTTGGCTCTTATGTATACAGCGTAGCCTGGAATTCTAGCAGTGACTGTTATCAATAGACAGGAGATTATCTCAAACTAAACTTTCCCTCTTTTTTGTCTGGATGTTGTTGGCCCGTGGGCATATGACTGACTCATAGACACAGGCTATGTAATTGTAAACATTACTTCTGATGATGAAAGTCATGGGTCCCCACTCTGGGACCCATTCCATAAATATAGTCATCCCCAAGACTGGCCCACTGATTCCTCTCCATGGTCTCAGTTCTTGCTTTGATTCTTCCATGTTGTTATATGTCTGTGCACCCTCCTTTCCTGACTTGGTCCATCCCAAGTTCTTTTGTCGTTTAAGATCCAGTGGGTAGAAATTCCTCTGTCCCTCCTCTATCACCTCACAATTTGGAAGTGGACATTTAACACTTTGCCTCTTTTAGCATGCCCCTTTTCCAGAGCACAGGGACTTGTGTATGGGTGTGTGGGTGTGCATGCCATTTCTTGTCTTCTTAGGAGTCTGATGGCAGAGACTGGGCTACATTCATCTTGGTCCCTCATTGTCACAGAGCCAAGCATGGTGTTTCATGCATAACAGACATTAAACTCCTTGATAAGCAAGGAGAAAGAAACATAGAAGATAAAGGAAGGGGAAGACAAAAAGAATGCTGTTACTGCAGACTGCAGGACTGGTACACAAGACAGAGTCATGGCTGAGATTAAACAGGAAATCACAGCGGGAAGCAGATGCCAACAGTAATAAAAATGGCTGAAGCAAGCGAGAGGTTTGGAAGACTCACAGCTTGTTCTGCTGTTCAGTTCCTACCTGTTCACTCTCACTCCAGCTCACTCATAGGCCTGGGACATGTGCTTTGCTGCATTCTAATCCTAGGTAATTTGTGAGAAACATTTTTTTTTTTCATAATTTAAGTATTCCTCCTTTTGGAAGAAACCTATTTTGCTAGAAAGCTATCATGTTAAGGCATTTGGGTTAATGCCCATGTCACAACAACCATCACCTTGTTTTCCCTCTCAGGCTTTCCCTATTTCTATCTTTCACTCCTTCTCAACTAAAAGTAACACTGGCATGGGATGAGGCAAATGCAGATGCTAATCTTTTCTTTCCTGTGCATTAGTTGTACCCAATGACACATACGGACCTTGGCATGCTAGTGGTTTTCTGTGCATGAAGTCGCTGGCGTCCAACCACAGGAGTCATGGACCCTGTGTGTCCCTAGCATCCAGTCATTCTGTTCGCCACGATGCTCATCCCAGGTCACTGTGGCAGAGTGCTCTCCATACTCCACCCTGAATAAAAATAAGGCCATTACCTTCTGTTTCTGTCCGATTCAGCACTCAGGGTCTGTTCCACAGTGTCATTAAAGAGCTGCTGAGGGCTGGGTTGATAACACAGTTGTTAAAGTGTGTGCTTCATAAGCCCAAAGACCTGAGTCTGATCTTTAAGAACCCATGTAAAACCAATCTGGCGTGGTGATACATGCTTGTAATCCTTGGGACAGAGAGATGGGAACAAGTAGTCTCTTCGTTCACTAGTCAGCCAGGCTACCAGGTTCAGTGACCTCTCTAGCTCAAAGAACAAGGTGAAGGCACCTGAGGAGTGACAGCTGATGTTGTCTTCTGGCACACACACACACACACACACACACACACACACACACACACACACTCACGGAGTTATTGGAATAGATATAAGCATAACGGAATAAATAAAAAAATTATCACTGTTTTAATTTGTTAGAAAATTTTTAGCATCTCTTACTTTTTTGGCTCTTGAGAATTGTCAAAAGATTTAACTATAATGTTGTGATTATCCTAAATAACAAACAAAACTGGAGTTTTATGAATATTTAATGAGGCAATGTCACTGCCAGCTGGTTGCATCACCAAGGGCACTCAAATATGTTAACATCATTTTTAATTTGCTTAAATATTCATCATCATTACTCTCAAGGAGGTTCATGTCTGGGGTTATTGTATACTGTTCATTTTGATGTAATTTCACCTGGCTGGTGGTTTGTCTTATTTTGGTAAATTCTGCCAGAGCTTTCTGTAAAAAAAAAAAAAAAAAAAGTTTTCGAATTGCCTTATCACCTTCTAGTACTCCAGACTGAGTGAGTGTGTAAGCCACTGTGATGTTCCTGCTGGGACACTCAGGCTTGCAGTCCATATTACAACTCATCGTCTTCTGATATAGAATCTAGGTAATCTGTGTCAACATAGAGGAGAAACCCAGAGAATAAGCTGTCTGCCCAGCCTGGGTCTGAGAAGAGGCCATTTTGGTCATTGAAGAAGATCTCCAGCCAGACTTCATCTTCTGGCTGCAGGTAGATGACTGTGGACCCTGAGGCCACATCATGGTTCCCTGTGTTGGCATCAAAAGTCCTTATTCGGTACTGCCCGTTGTGCACCAGCCCAATTGCTAGGTGCTTATTGGCCAATGTGATATCATAAGAAAAGTAATAGATCCCTGGGAAAGCACAGATGAACTTCCCTGTGGCAGGGTTGTAGTGCCCCCCCTCGTTGAAGAGGACCTTGTTAAATAGGATGGGAAGTCTTTCTTCTGGGTAGCTGGTTGTGATGCCAACTGAAAAGGCAGACTTCAGCACAATGCTTCCACACCTGCACACGCCAGGCAGCCCTGGGTCCCCTTGATCTCCTCGGTCTCCCTTTGGCCCAGGAGGTCCAGCAGGCCCGACTTCTCCTTTCTCACCCTCTGGTCCTATGGGTCCTTTCTTCCCAGTCTCACCTTGGTCTCCTTTCTCACCAGCAAGGCCCAGGGGTCCAGTCTTACCTTTTATACCTTCAAAAATAAGCAATAGCCACATTAGTAGTCCTTCTAGAGAGTCACAAACAACCTACCTACACATTCTAGTGCATTCTAACCATGTCTTTTTAGTCAACTATCAACAGCATTCCACCTAATCAAAAAGCCTTTGGAAATCATCGATATGCTAAAAATGAAAACTGACAATTTTCACATAAATTTCTCCAGTATTTGAGACTTCTGTTTAGACCCTGACTAATTAAGCTAATTATCTCTTATTTTGATGAGAGATCAACTGGTACATATTAGTCATAAGCGGGTACTTGTCACTACAGAAAGACTTCAGAGAGCATGCTGGTGTTTTTTCCAGAGTGAGTCCTGGGGGAGACAGAACCAGACAATGCTTTGGAGACAGCTTAATCTTTGTCCCATTCTATACCTGCTAGTGTTAATAATAAAATATTTAATGAACATTAAATTTGCTATTTATCAACTATTTACCATATACCAGGACTGATGCTAACTATTTTATTTGCATGCATTATCTTATTTAAATCTCACAACTTTACAAACTAAGAATTAGTAAATGCCATTGCAGATGAGGAAACCATGAAGAGAACAGAGCTAGTGAGTGATGGAGCTGCCATCTCATCCCATGCCTGCCCGACTCGGAAGCCTGGGCACCCATCCTTTAGGGCAATATGTTGGGCTGATCCTGTAGACTGTAAGTATACTTGGAAGGTCGGGAATCTTATAGTATCATAACTGAAAAATAGCGATTGCTTTTACCATGCTACAGGCTTGCTTTGTCCTGAGGCGGCAAAGACCCTTGACTGTGTTTCAGGATTAGAAGGATCCAAGCCTGCTCAGCCTCATGATGTCTTTTTCCCCTTCATCTAAATGCACTTTACCTTACTGTTGGCTCTGCCACTGAATGTATCATTTTAGAATTTTCTCCTAATTTCTCTGGGTATCCTTACATATAGAAAAACAAAAACAAAAACAAAAACAATGGATGTGAAAGAATTTCAAAACTACTGCATAGAATTATTTTCTGTATGTTCAGATCTTCACATCTGCAGGTTAACTAGAGGCTAGACATAAAAAAATAATGATCTTGATTGAAAGCCATTAGCAAAATTGACTTTTTCTATTTAAAAACAACAAGAATTACTATAAAAACGGTTTAAATTTTGTGACTGTGTCCATGTCGTACATAATACTTCGATTAATAGTATTTCCACCTAATCTCTCCAAATTGTTATCATCTGTTGTATACTTTTTGACATTGGGGAAAATGTATTGTTAATGCATGGTTTCACTCGTAGCCACGGTTTTCTTCCCAGGGACTTTTCTTCAGCTAAGCCTTTTATCTCGCTGGCGCTTTGATATCAATTACTGAGTGTGCTGTACATACTTCAGTGCATGCGTGTGATAACTTGATTCTTTTTTTCCCAGTTAATTGGCAAAATTAACAAGGAAATATCTTGGTGATGTAAATTTTAGGAGAATTAAAGCTTTACTCTAAAAATGTCAAGCACAATGCTTTAATCCTCGTGAAAGTGGCTGTTTAACAATTGGCGATCCATGGAGGTTATTGGCAATGCATGACACTTTTGCTTGTGAGACAAGGTCAGCATTCTTAACAACAGTTGTGTCCCCTTAAAGCAGATGTTCCTGTTAAGTTGAAACTCTACTGATCCAAGCAGAACACAGGTGATAGATGTTTCTTGAAACAAGGTCATAAAAGTCTGAATTTTCAATGCTTGATTCTTCGGGGGGTAGAAATGGAATATAAACTTTCTTTTGTTTTTCACGAATCAAAGACTACAATTTCTGAAACTTGTATTTTGACTACAATAGTAGCTTAACCTTTTCTGCCTTTGTCATTGATCTTCAATATAATAAGAATAACAATACCATTCTTGTCTCAGTAACAACTTTAACCATAGAATTTTGTTATGAACTTGAATCATGCCGGTAATAAGATTTTGGATTAGTCACTCTTTCTCTGGCTTCAAGGGCTCCTTGTAATACAGAGACATTGGCTATAACTCCACTCCAAGCTTAGCAGGTAACACAGTACCAGCGACTCAGCATGTCTGAGATAAAATCCACTTCAGCTGTGGACTGGGTATTGAGCTGATGAAAGGGTAAGATCTTTCTGGCTTAGGCTTCCCAGTCATTGAAATAAAGGTTTGGAGTAGGTTGCTGGAGGCCTCATCCTCTTGAAAATTTATTGAGAACAGCCCATAAGTACTGAAATGCAAATTATAAGTATGATGAACTCTTTACAACCTTGGTGCTCACACATTTAATTCTCCGAAATTCTTGATACACTTAGTCATGGAATAAATGTAATAATAACATGTAGGAATTCTTCCTTCTTACATGGAGAACTTTCCTATGTACTGGGAGATTACACACTCAGAAGGAAAAAAGAAAAGGATAAATTGTCATGCATTAAGCTTTAAACTATGTACTACTGAAGCTTAGCCATACAGTTTCTTTTTAGTTGTCTCTCAAAAGGGTCTATCTATATTTCCTCTTTAAAATCATCTTATTCTTCCATTCATTCATACATTATTCACCTAGCCAACCTTCCTTCCTTCCTTCCTTCCTTCCTTCCTTCCTTCCTTCCTTCCT
>NW_026596051.1:26333372-26352344 GCF_907164565.1 Psammomys obesus | reverse complement strand
TCCTTCCTTCCTTCCTTCCTTCCTTCCTTCCTTCCTTCCTTCCTTCCATCAATGGCTCTATGCTCCCATCCGCACATCTTTCTTATGCTTATTTTATTTAATATTGACTGACTATTCACTGTATGTAACCCTCTGTGATAGGGGCCCAGCGTGATAAGCTGATACATATTAAAATTCATAGAGTAAATCAAAATAAAGACTACTTCATGAGGGTTTGAGAGATCAACTGTGAAAGGCTAGGTTCACAACCACCCCTCCCCCAAGCTTCATGAGATAATTCTAGTGATATTTGGATGAACATGCATTCCGATTTAATTGCATGCTATTAATATATTACAATAATTCTTACAGACCAATGAGATGTTTTTGCAGAGAATTTATGATTTGGCGTAATAATCTCTTCGTTTGTAATTTAGGGTAAGAAAGTAGGAAAAAGAGAACAATTAATCTTGCCTGGACTTGGTTGAGGTGAAGGCAATCTGCTATCCAGGAAGCATGCACAAATGAAAAGGCTCTGTGCTGTCACTGGAGAGGAAGCATTGAGCAGAACCTCCCAGCTGTGAACCCATCTGCACCCAGAAGTGGCTTCTGAGGGATGTCTCACAATCAGTCAAGCCTACCTTTCCTTTCTGAGCTATGCACAGCCTTAAGTGTGGCTGTTGGATTTACATGCTCTCGGGCTGGAAAAGTCACTTTGTTTTTGAATCTCAATAGTTTCATTTGTAGCATTATTTTATTGCATATGACAGTTACTGAAGCTTATAATGGTGAATGGTAACATAAATAAGTCCCCAGCACACAATGAGTTCTTAATATGTGGTCAACATTGGGAGCTATAGTAACGATGTGTGTAGATAGTCCTTTCCCTCATCTTCCTGACAAATGTCTGTGGTCCTGGAGACTAGAGCAGTTTCTCAAGCAGTTGTGTTTTGAGGCCATTTTTGTCAGAGTAGGGGGAGGTGTGCCATCCAGGGAGATGCTGTCAAACGCCATACTAGGACCCTCACCTTGCCCTAAAAATTAGTCAGCACTACTGGCACTGGTGTGGAGGCTGAGAAACACTCTCCAGAAATGAGAGTTGTTAGTTAGAGGCAAACTAACTGTTTCCAAGCAAATAGTGCATGAAAACATAGAGGAATGAATGGATTGGACACAGAACTATCCTTAACCCCATAGGGTTAAAACTTAAGAATATTATGTTTGACCTGAAATAACAGTAAAACTACCTCATGGATACGTTAATCATGTTTTGTTTACTTGGTGGCTTTGGATGGCTATATATATATTTTTTTGACCTATGGTTCCAAATTTAATAATTAACAATATCTAATGTTTACCAAAGTACTTAGCACATGACAATTACTGTGGCGAGCATCCTGCATACATAACTACTCTCAAACATCACAATTGCCATTACTAGTGCCTAAGGGTGCTAAATTAAGTAAAGAGATTTGAGTCTGGTGCCAGTGTTTGGGTGGTTAGCCACTACATTCTTCCTTCCAGACACAGGGAGCAGAAAGGATAAGTCATATAGAACTATAATCTGTGTGTCACAGAATTTTAAGGATATTCAAAATCACGGGTCAGCAATAATTTGTATCCACCTGAGCTACCTTATAAATAGACACCTTTGAATAAATATGACTAAGCACCAAATTCAAGGTTGTTTATCTGACATTGAATCTTTACACAAGGCTCTTTAATACTGAACATTGCTCGTGCATCTGACAACTATTGATTTGACCAATGTTTTCTGCATGGAATATTTGGAAATGATGCATTAGCCAATAATCTGGATCTATACTGTGGTACTGTCTCACAGAACCCCAGTAAATCACGTGTGATGATTGGGGAGAGGCATTTTTTTTTAGATTTATGTATTTTTTCCTTCTTATCTTTTGTCTAACTTGTATACTCAGAAGCTTGTTATCAAAGATTGATTCCAAATCTCTTCCTGTTGTGACATTCTCACAACTTCTGTAGAATTTCAATTTGGTTTCCTCTGAGGACTGTGAAGTCTGGCAAGCTTCCCTGACCAACTTATGTGCAAGAGGAAAAGCCTAAAAGTTACTGAAGGACTAGAGGACAGTTGTATTGTCTCAAAGAGCTCTGTAAAGCCTGCAGAGCTGTAACAGGAAAGGTTGGACAGTACCAAGTGAGGAAAGGCCTCTTTATGACACTATTGTCCTCCTAGCTGAAGACATGGAAAAAATCTAGAAATGCTTGAAGAATATGTGTCAAGAAGATTAGCTGTGAGCAGGGTGGCAACTAAGTTTCTGAATGCCAATTTTTTTCCTGCTCTGGCGCATCTGTTTGTCCACCTAAGCCTCCATGTATCCAGCCATTGTCCAGTGGCCCCAGGCATCAGTTTTTGGGAGTCCAGCTCTGGCAGTCATGCACAGTGCATGCCAATCTGGGCTCATCTTCTGCAGTGCCTTACTTTTCCAGTGTCAGTGTTCACCCAAGAAGGTTGTCATTGCTGGAGAGAGTGAAAGCAGAATTTGAAGTGTCATCACGGCAAAGTAGATTGTGATGGTTAGTGAAGGGGAAGTAAAGAACAGTCCCCACTGAGAATCCGCAGCAAATGGAGTAGTTTAGGGAGGGGCGGAAAGGGTGTTCGCCGAACCTCATCGTGATTCCTTACCTGAAGTGCCCTTTTCTCCTTTCTCTCCTTTCCTGCCGTCTCTACCGTCCCTTCCAGGAAGGCCGATGCGACCATGGGGTCCAGGAGAGCCATTTGCTCCAGGAGGGCCTGGGGGACCAGGTAAGCCAGGGATGCTGCAGATATACCTGGGAGAGTAGCTCTCTCCCTTGGCCTGATTCCCCCGAGGTTGTCCACTTACACAGATGGCAAGACTTGTCACGTAGAGCAGCACAATCATCTTGGGCTCTAGAAGAGAAGCACAGACATTAGAACACTCTCCAGGGAGCGGCTTCGGCACAATGGAGTTAGTGTGAATGGAAGATTGGACATGTCCAGAAGCCCCCGCCAGCATTTGCTTTTCCTCACAGTGAGAATCCGGCTTCCTCTTCTGATTTAAAAATTCATCAACGTATCTTTGACACAGACTCCTCAGTGCCTTATTCAAGGACTGACATAGCTGAAGGGTGAAAACATTCTAAACACACTTCTTTTAGCAAAACATCATTTCCTTTTTGCAAGATTAATGCATTATAAAAAGAAAACGACATGTTCAAATGACTTAGATAAATACCAGCACAGTGGCCACTATTCAGAGATAATTAATTGCCATTTACAGTTTAGTATATTCACATTTCCAGTTCTTCTTGTGTGTCTGTGTTGTGAAAAAAGGTGATATTATGTCAATCCTGTGACTTAGAATTTTGTTTTTCATTTAACGTTGATTTAAGCTCTTCCAGGGCCAATTATCTGTACCACTGATTACTGTCTTTCTCTCTCCTCTCTTATATGTGTAGAAGTTGTTTACAGAATTGTGCCAGTGTAACACACACTGTACCATCCCTCTCAGCTAGCATGCATCCATCCGGTTCTTAGAACTCATGGGGAAAAAAGGAAGCACTTTAAGAAAGCCATGATTTTCACTTGTTAATCATGTGTAATGCCAATGAGTGTTAATTGCAGTACTGTGAATGTCCTGGGGGAGTCCGAAACTTTAATTTAAAATCTGCAGGATATAATGCCTCTGTGTCCCATTAAGCTGTTAGCACTGGGGGTCAATTAAAGAGCCGTGTGAACTTAAACCATGCTCAGTGCCCTGTGTGCCCTGAGAAGCAGACACAGGTCTCTTTAACTATAACCTAATAGGATTTGGCTTCTTGCTCCACAGAGGCTGGATGCAAAGAGCAATGAATGATTTATTAGCATGACATCCTGGCATGTAGGCTGAAAGTGTGGGTTGTGTGACCTAAGCTGGGGAGACGTGATTTTTCAGGTCATGTCATCCTTAGGGATGAGCAGTTTCTTCAATGGCAGGACGCGCACAGGTGTTTTAGGTAGATTGTGCAAATAAGGTTTTGAATGGCTGGACCTGTGCTTGATCTGGACAACATTCTCCTAAGGGGACTAATAATGAAATGTGGGAGAAGTGACCCAGGTGTTATTTTTGACAGCCATCCCAGAAAATTTGAAAGGCACACCACACACTATACCACTTTTATGGTGCCCATGGAAAAATTATAACATCTTGAAATTATACCCAGAATTCACCCCAGCTTAGGAATAGTAACTTAGTAAAGAAATGTAGGTGAGATTTTGGAATAATCTCAAGTCTTAGAATCTTATCATCAGAAAAGCTAAAACCATCTATCCAGTGTTACCAGACCCTCCCACCAAAGGATGAAAACCTTTTTTTTTTCATGTTCTAGGTACTGAACCTGCCATATAATATTATATCAATCTGTGTTCTGTTACTGTAATGAAATACATGAGGCAAGGGTTCACAAAGAGAAGGGTTTATTTCCTTTAACTGTCTGGAGGCTGAAAATCTGGAGACTGAAAATGCCACCTGGCCCAAGATCTCTAAAAGAGCGTCTGCCTTGGCGGCATCACACCATGGCATATGGTATAAAGGTGGTAAACAGGGAGACAGGAAGCCCAGACAATGGAGAGTGCCTATTTTGTGATTTTTGCTCTGGGTCCTATTCCTTCAAGCTCCCATTGCCTCTCACAACCACTGTAATGGGACCAAGCTTCTAACATTGGAACCATTGTTTTAAATTATATCCCAAACTGGGCAAGCGCCAACCTCAAACAACCATTCTTAGTGTTCAAATGGGATTAAGGCACTTTCTGACAAACCCTGTGATTCTGATAGCAACAGGAGCTCTTCGGGGAACTTCACGGAAGAAGGACCAGAAAGCTGAGAAGAGCCAGAGGACCCAAAGGACTTCTGCAAAAAGTTTCTGCTGGACATGGGCAGGGACGTTGTCCCCACAAACTCTCATCATCTGTGGCTGCCTGCCAAGAGCTGCACAGCAGCACCACACTCCACATCCCAGTGTCAGTAAGACTCACAGTATCTTCCCAACCCTGAGTTGAGAAGCCACAGGCAGTCTATGGTTGCTGAGGAAGAGAGAGTTTTTCTTTGGAAAAGGAAATGTGGGAGAGTATGGTAGGAATTGTAGTAATATTGTATTGTATTCATGTATTTTTAATTTTTATTTTTATATGAGCTGTTTTAAAGAAGACCCAGGTAAAAGGTAACAGAATGAGGTAGCTTGGAATGTGCTTGGAAGAAAGACTACTTCACTGATACCCAGCGGCATATGCTCAAAGGAGGAATAAAATAAAGCAACTAAAACAGCTTGATCACTGAACAAAAGGGCTGCTTTCCATTGACAAAAGCACAAGAGAGCTGTCTGATACATGCTTGCATGCAGCTCCAGTTATTACTTTTTGAGTGTCACTCAAGATGATCATTTTTTCTTAATTAATTAACTTATTCACTTTACATTCCAATTGTAGTTACCTCCCTTCTCTCCTCCTGGTCCCACTGTCCCTCCCTCTTTCCCATGTCCTCCTTCCCTACCCCACAGAAAAGGGAAGCTCTCCCCACCAATTCACCCCAGCACATCCTGTCACATCAGGACTGAGCACATACTCTTCCTGGTGGCCTGGTGCTGATTATTTGTTAACAGTCACCAGCAAAGAGGAGCAAGGTGCGGTGGTACTCACTGCAAGTCATGGCATGATGGTGAGAGCCAAGTCTCAGGACTCAGTTCACGGATGAAGATGAGAGAATGTGGATTACCATGGGAAACCACAGCGGCTTCTCACCATGATGGTTTTAGTTTTCTTTAAGAGTCAACACCACCATGTCTACAAGATCCACTCGATCCTCACAGCCCTCCTTAAATCATGTGACTTCATTTTGATTTTCCTCCTCAGTCCCAGTTCTAGTTGCAAAGGATTCCTTGGTGTCCCTCAGAGGCACCTGGTTCAACCTTCCTTAGCATCATTGCGGTTTCCTTGTTCTGGATAAAATATCTGCACCAAGATGTCTAGATGGATTAATTCCTCACTTCTTCCTTGAAGTCTTTCCCATATGTCATTTTTTTTCAGTACAACCATTATCATCTTATTTAATATTGTGGAATGCATTTTTAAAATGTCTCCAACCCTCCTTATTCTTGCTCTATTTTCTTTTTTCTGTCCTCCTATTTCATTTAGCATCTCAACCCACTATATTATCCCTATTTTACTTTGTGGTATAAATATTTTTTTTTTTCAGATAGGACCCACAGCACCCAAACTCCAAAAGGGCAGGTATCTTTCTCTTATTTAACAATGGGCCCAACATCCAAGTTGGGAAGAGAGACTTTGGAGGATGAGACATGAGTTCTGTGGGAAGAAAAACTAATGAGAAATTATGAGAATATTATAAGACAAAGGAAAAGAAGATTAAAATGTTTTCCCTGGACCCATGGGTTTTTGCAGTGTTTAAGAGTATACATTAAGAACTTAACTGATTTAGGTTATATGGCCTACAGTACATAGACATATTAAAATATTTTTTGCAAATGTAGATAATGCATTTCTAAAAACATAAAGAAAAAGCATGTGTAATTGTAAGTAGATCTAGTGGTTTTTAGATTTAATACTCCTGAAGGTGTGTCCTGTTGCCACTTCCTGTGTGTTCTTCTCCAGGTTAGCTTTGTGTACAGACAGCATTCTCATGTTGCTTTCAAATCAGTCATGTTTGTGGGGTATTTGTTCCAAGACCATCACTTCACCTTAGGCACCAAGATCCAAAGAGGCTCCAGGTCCTGATATAAGCTGGTGCTGTGTTTGCGTATAACCCATGCACATCGTCCTGTATACTTTGAGTCACTTACCTCTATATGACTTATTATATCTAGCCTAATGTGAGTCTTTGTAACTGTACTGGTCAAAGAATAACAAGCAAAAGCCTGCACATGTGCAGTACGTACTTAATCATCGCTTGGTATTTGTCTGTGATTCACTGAAGGCGGGCATGTGGAAGCTCTGGGTAGAGTCTCGGTGCACCTATCTATATTGACATCTCCTCACATAAAGGCACCACACTCCTTTTGTTTCAGTAACTCTAAGATGCCTCTCATATGCATGTGTTATATTTAACCAGTGTCTTACCAGTGGACATTAGGGGTATTTTTATTCTTTTGTTATTATAACCGTTACCATAACATTTCTTATGCTATAATATATACTATTATGTGATACTAAATTTATAGTAATGAATATTTATATTTACCTATCTCACAGGCTTCATGGCAAATGCAGAAAATATTTTTTCTAGGGTTTCTTCACTTTTTAAAGGATTCTTTTTATTTTTAATTATGTGTGTCTGTGTGGAGGTACACGGGTGTGAATGCAAGCACCTGGTTGAACAGACCAAAGATATTGGATTCCCTGGAGCTGGAGTAACAGGAGGTTTTGATGTTGCCGTGGGTGCTGTAAACCAAAACCAGATCCTCTGGAAGCAGCAAGAACTCTTAAGCACTGAGCCATCTCTCCAGCTCTAGTTTCTAGTTTTTTATGTACATTTAAAATATTTTTATCATTAAAAAAACCTTTTCTAAAGTCTACTTTAATATGCTTAGAATATATCTCCCACTCCAAAATACTAAAAATAATTTTACATTTATTTCTATTCTCACATTTCATTTTATCACATACAAAATTTGGTCCACCAGGCTTTTTCTGATGAAAAACTGCGAGGCAGCAATACATCTGTACATTTCCAGGACCATTTCCTGAACCATCCTTTTTCATCTATGCTCAAAGCTTAAAGCATTGCAAGGAATTTGGTTGTTTTGACTGAGAATAAACCACATGAGTCAAAACTTTACATTATAATGATTTTGGACAGCTTGAAAAGACATAATTTGCACAGCACAAAACTAATCAAACTATACAACTCAATACACATTATAATCCAACCTTAGAATATATTTAAAATCCTCAGGAGAAAACATCTCCATTAGCAGTCCCCTCTCCTGCAATATGCTTTCAAGCATTGGCTAGAATTATGCAAATTTATGTAGAATAAGTACTGACTTGTATTTTTTTTCCACTTTTATGCTTCTTTGGACTTAGAAAATCAAAGCTCGGATATAATGCTAATCTCAAACAGGCTCTGAATTCTAAATGTAAATGATTTTCTATTCTAACCATTTCTTTAGAGATAAGAAAGTGACAGGTTTTTAGATTTTAAAACATGCATTTAAAAACATGTATATGCTAAAATTTTTATGTAAGTATGCAGTTTGAATCTTTAAGGAAGGAGGTAGTTTATTATAGCATGCAGTATTTTTTTAGTTGTAGAATCCTTTATTGAAAAACTAGCCATATGAAGAACCAGGCAAGACATAGATTAAGCCAATGTAAAGACTCAGCTTCTAGAAAATGTTTTGTAACTTGAAGTCTCTTTGTAAATTGGGTAATTTTTTTTTTTTTTTTTTTTTTAGTTCTAAGAATAGAAGATGTTATGGATGAGAACAGAAATGCTGGAAAACAGTTCAAGAACTCAAATATGGCCAAGCAATCTCTCTTATGGAAAGATATAAAGAATTAAACATAGGGACATTAACTGATATTTGCACACCTTCGTTCAAGCAGCAACATTCCCAAGTGTTCACTAATAAATAAAGAAACTATGGCACACATACGCAACAGCTTTAACAATCAGAATGCATTTGATGAATGCTATAACATTGTTGGGCTTTCAAGGCATTATGTTCATAAAACACTCAAGTCAGGAAAAGGATAGACACTAAAAGATAACTTTTATTCAGCTTTCCTAGACAAGTCATATTCACAGAGACAACAGTTCAAAAGCTGGCACAGCCAGGATTTGAACTGACATCTTGTTGGAAACACTGAATGTTCTTCTAGTGCTTCATGACAAAAGACTGGATTTGATTAATTCAAGTTCAAAATGCGCTTTGCCTGGAAATCATTAGGAAGATGAGAGGTTACTAAGGAGGGCAAAAACAAGAGCTCTCCATGGCTTTTGGGGTGAACATTGCTCAATATCAGGATCTGTTCAAGCTTCACTAGCAGGAGCAGTGAATTTGAGACAGGATGGAGGCTTGAGCTTTCTGCACCCCAGTTCCTTCTCGGGTGAGTTCCTCAGCTCCTTGCACCTCCCATTTTCCTGTGTAGAACTGACTATTTAAATGAGATCCTTTCTTCTCTTGCACCTATTCAGATCCCCTGAAGGCCACACAGCTGGTTTTATATCTATTTGCTTGCTCATTTCCCTGACAAAACATAAACTCCATATTCCTGACGTATATTCCATGATTTATAGTTTTGCTGCTTTATGTAAAGGGCTATGATGGCAGAATAGTGAAAAAAAAAAAAAGAAACTTGGACATTTGGAAATATTTTTATAGTTTACAGATTAACTCCTAGTCCTTATCACACACCCAAGGACCCCTTTGTGATAGGCTGCAGGGGAGAGCCAGGGCCAGAGACCATTGCCCATGACCTAGAAGCTAATATCAATCAGAGATTTGGAGTTAGGTCTTCACTTTCTGGATTCTTCCTATAGAGCTACCTGCTCACAGAGCTAAAGACTCCATCATAACGAAGATGGTCCATGAGATCTACATTTGCTAAAGTTTTGAAAAAGAGAATAAACACCATACCGTGCTCTGGGAGGGTAGGTTGCTGCAGGGTTCCCAACGTACAAAAGTCAGGCTCTTTCCTAAGAGCTCAGTGAGAAACTTGCTTTGGTACCAGACAGAATAGCAGGTCCAAGTTCTCAAAGATTTCCAAATAGTTGTGCTAAAAATAATCTTCTCGTTTAGTCCCCAAGAGCCAGAGGCCCTGGAAGTCATTCATCCAGCAAGGCACAACTCAGAGATCAGTAAAAATTATGGTTTTGTTTGGGACAAGCTGTAAGTGCCGGCTTTCCTTGACTGGTAAGTTTGGAAGCTTACCATCTCTCTTTCTGTGGCCTCCTCTTTTAAAGATTTGCTTATTTAATTTTTTCCTCTTTTTATTGATTTTCCAATAAGATGGTTCCGGGAAAAAAAATTACTCAGTGACTGGAAACTGGTTGTCAGCTTGGAGAAAAGAAGCTTTACTTCTGGGGGGATTTTAGATGGGGACCAATATTCACCATATTTTGGTAAATATGGCAGGAAGTGGGCTTTTATATACTGCAAAAGAGAGGGTTATAAGAACTGTATTGATGTTTTCTTTGTTCTTTGCTGAACAGACAAATGATTGGATGCTTTAGAAGGTGGATATATCTTTGTCCATATAGATAACATTTTCTAACAAATCCGAAGGCAGAATGTGTCTTCAAATCCTGACTAGTTGAGCGTTGCTGCAATCAATGCCTTTGTTTCCATTTGATATGTATTTTTTTTATATCTCCTTGGCAACAGTGATCTGTAATACATGATGTCATTTATGGAAATTATGTGATTTTAAAAAATCTTGTTGTTATCCTGTTTTCCTTCTAATTCTTCTCAGCAGTAACAATTCTAAATGAAGGAGATTGTTTGTTTTTCCCTAGAGTCTTGGAAGTGAATACTGATCCCAAATGTGACCAGAATGTGACTGGGCTTTTATTGTAATGTGATTTACATTACCTTTGGGCGCCCATCCACCAAGCTGGAGGGTAGGTTCTTTACATTTGTTGACTGTCAAAACCTGAACATCATCATGGCATGTGCAAAGTCTTATCAGTCAGTTGTTTTATATTCTAAATCAGTGTAGAATTCTAGTCTTAGAGAGTCCCTATGTTTACTTCTCATCATCAGATAAAACATGCTTAATTGTTTCTAAGTTTTCTTATGCTCCTAATACGTGCTAATAACTTGCATTGAATGTCAATCATGGAAAACTTAATTTTAGGCGTCCCAGTCTCTTATATTGGTTCTTTATATATTCTTATATAAAGAATATTATATTCTTTCTTTTTTCCTTTATTTTTATTTTTGTTGTTATTTTATTTTGTTGTCGTTTCACTAGGAAGCTCTGGCTGTCCTGGAACTCACTATGTAGACCAGGCTAGCCTTAAACTCACAAAGATCTGGCTAGCCTTGCCTACCAAGTGCTGGGATGAAAGGCATGCACCATTCTACCCCGATAGTGTTTACCACATTTATCTGCCAATATTTTTCATATCTTTAAAGGCTCATAGTATTTTTTATGCTCTTAAACATTGGATTTTTGCTTTCTCTAAAAAAAATCACTTTTTATTTCAGATAACTCAATACAATCTGTA
Organism: Psammomys obesus; assembly: GCF_907164565.1. NCBI lineage: Eukaryota > Metazoa > Chordata > Mammalia > Rodentia > Muridae > Psammomys > Psammomys obesus. The sequence goes on along the minus strand of NW_026596051.1, from coordinate 26,341,137 downwards.
TCTTCATGACTTAATTTTCTCTGCAGAGAGAAGGAACTTTTTTTTTCTGTAAGAGCAAATTTTTTTAATTCTTTATTAATTACACTTTATTCACTTTGTATCCCCCCTGTGGTTCCCTCCCTCCTTCCATCCTAATCCCTTCCTTCCTCCCCCCTCTGCATACATGCCCCTCCCCAAGTCCACTGACAGGGGAGGTCTTCTTTTCCTTCCTTCTGATCCTAGTCAATTAGGTCTCATCAGGAGTGGCTGCATTGTCTTCTTCTGTGGCCTGGTAAGGCTATTCCCCCCTCAGGGGGGAACCCACTTAGACACTGAACTGCCATGGGCTACATCTGTGCAGGAGTCCTAGGTTATCTCCATGCATAGTCCTTGGTTGGAGTATCAGTCTCAGGAAAGACCCCTGGGCTCGGATTTTTTTGGTTCTGTTGCTCTCCTTGTGGACCTCCTGTCCTCTCCAGATCTTACTGTTTCCCACTTCTTTCATAAGATTCCCTGCACTCTGCCCAAATGTTGGCCATAAGTCTCAGGATCTGCTTTGATAGTCTGCAGGGCAGAGCCTTTCAGAGGCCCTCTGAGGCAGGTCCCTGACTTGTACCCTCTTTTCTCAAGAAGGAACTTTTGAAATGCCCTCTTTGGATGTTCAGAACTAAGATGCAGATCATACTTTTTATGCAGTTATATTCACCCTCATTTCAGATGCAGTGGTAAAAATTTGTGGCTAGAAAATAGGCTGAAGGGAGCCTTGACTTACATTAATGCCTAAGATTCCAGTTGTGCAGGCTATTTGCCTCAAGGACAAGGCCTTATTCAGTTTTTTTTTAATTTATTTATTTTCCTAAGCATATATTTTGTATTGCTCTTAGCTCATGCTATTACTTTCCTGAAGTTTTTGCTTGCTTTTCAATTTAATTCAGCTCAACTCATTCAAATCCATCCAGTGTTCTCAGAACACCTAAAAAAGCATTGTGGGAACCCAAGCTCTCAAAAATGAGAAAATTGAAGCCCAGGACTGTGGTTGCTACAGTTTCCTTCATTCCACACTCTACTATGGGCCAGTTTGGAGCCGACACTCACAAAATAGAAAATTGGGAAATTGTATATAGAATTAGCCCTCAATGGTGGGTCTAAGGTGGTTCATTAGAGCACTGGACACACACACACACATACACACAAATATGCCATTTTGTTAGTAACTATAATTGCTTTAAAAAGATAGTTCCAACTAGTATGTAATGAGCTTATGAAATCAAGCATCAGTTCCTTCAGTCCTGTCTACATTTTCTTGTCCTCTTTTTGCAGGTAAGTTCCATAGGGAGCTTGATCTGTAGTTAAGATTCCTCACCATGCTATATATTTTATTCCTAGGGTGTTGCTAACTTTACAAGACCAGGTTTCTGCACACACAGTTAGTCATCTGCTGGGCTTTATTAATGTAGCCTTCCCTTCCTCCCCTCAGGTGCACTGAGCTCTCTTAGAAATCAACCCTTATTGTTCTAGGTTCAGAGTCATACTTAAAGTATTCCCTGTGGCTTCAGGCCCTATTGACCCAAGTCCTAACACACCCCCTCTCCATCTTTTTAATCCTCATCTTCTTCATCACTGTTTCCTCCAGAACCTCTCCCTGGTACTCTAAGCATTTATGAGACTCTCCCTGAACTCTCCTAACATGCTATTTGGACCTTTCTATGCACATAGTGGCTCTAAACTAGATCTACTGAACTAGGATACCACTGGCAAAGTATAAGCTCTGTGGTTTTTGCCCAAACCTCTCTGGGCGATTCTGATGGAAAGGCAGTCTTTGGGAACTTTCACCTGTCAATCATCTTCTTTTATTCAATGCCTCATCTTGTTGTTCTGTTACTACGTGGTAGACAGGGCTGGATGGTTGACTTTATATCAAGTACAGTTTATGCTTATAGAGTCAAAGTTGAATAGAGAGGACAGACATTCTTCAAACAGTCCCAGAACTGTGCTCGACGGGATGTTAAGAATTCTCAACATTCTAAAATTTTAGTTGAGAAACCAAGACAGAGAAAAATACACCATCAGTGAGTGTCAAGTACTTTCTGGGAGCTGATTAAAAATCAGAAGATTCTGACATTCACTCTCTTTCTTTTTCAGTGTACCATTGACAAGAACCCCAAAGAAATCACTGAACATGTTGGGGTGCCAGTGGAAAGAGTGCTCCTGGTAGTTCTTTCCTTCATACTGCTATCTGAGCTGTGACTGAGAGTCTTGCAGGTGTCTGGTCAGAGAGATGTAGTAAAAACTGGTCATTTCCCCTGGTTACAGCCACTGAATGTTTGGAAGGCAAAGGGGACTTGAGAAGAACGAGCAGAGCAGGGTCAGCTATGGCGAAGCAAGTGTTCCAGGAAGTGAAAACAACTAGGCAGCTAGACGAGACTGGACTACCTATACCAGGCCTGGGGCTACCACAGGGAGTTTCCCCGGGACACAGAAGCTGAGCTGGTATGGGGGCCTCACTGGACATCAGCTTGGAAGTGAATTGTCCATTACCAGAATCTTGTAAAGCACAGGAGTCTCAGGGATGTCTCTGGTGAGCTGCTAATGCAATTAACAGAGTTGACATTTGACCACTTGGGGCAGGTAGCAGACCCTGACAGGCAGGAGGGGTGTGTGTACATGCCACTTAGGTAGTCTGATCATTTTTTTATTCTCTTACCCTCTGACCTAAGTGTAGAGGTGACAAAAGTGAGAGAGAGCTGTGGTGGTAGGACCTAGTTAGTAGTGGAAGAGCATCTACATATTGGGCTGAAGCCATCAAAAAGGGGCAGGTTATATATTGGATGCAAAGTAGAAGTTTTTTAGACTAGTCTCCTTAGTGTCTGAAGATGAATCATGCAGACCTACTTAAGTGGTCATGTGTCTAGCGTTGCCAGAAATCTGAAGAAATTGGTTGATAGATGATGAGAAGGTAGGGAAGAATCAAACAACTAGTGAAAGAAAGATGAACTTGTTTCTTACTTATTTTATGTGAAGGACAGATATTTAATCAACTTAAGAAATTTTGGAGAGTGTTTCAAAGACACAGAGAAGGGGTTATTGGGCATTTCATAGGGAAGAGAGTTGAATGTACGGTTTAGAGGATATTTGTCTAAAGGAATGATATGATATGATAAGGAATGATATGATAAAGCATATAAATGTGATCTAAGAATGCCAAGCAGAGGAGGAGGACAACTCTGTCAGACTGAGAGAAGGCTGCATCAGAGCATCCAGTGCAGAAAAGAATGACTAGACGACACTGAGGACTAATGAGCATGATGGTGTCCCTGGACCATGGAGGGCTCCGCTTCTCATGGAAGGCTCTGCTCTTTATCTTGGGTTAGGTAGAAGCTCCCACAGGGCAGTGAGCCAGCATTGGGGGCAGATTGTTGACTTCTCCCTCTTGCTGATGCCACTGATAATGATAAAAGAGACAGAGCTGGCAGTTGCTGACATTTTCTGGCTTTACAAAGTGGCCTAAAACAGTGAAAGGGTTCAGTCTGGCTTCTGACCTCAACCTACTTTCATTGTAGTGAAGAAGGAGGTTCAGGTGAGAAAAGGGTTTACAGATTTTTTTAAGTGGTAACACACTGGCTCATTGAATAACAAGTACAATTGACCCCTCCTGTGTGCCAGGCATTATACCAGGTCCTGAGCATACAGACTTGCGAGGAGAAAGCAAGGTCCAAGTTTGAATCCAGTGGAAGATTTACATTATTCCCAGGGAAGGGCCTTAGAACCCCACTGCCTGATTTTCTCATCCATTAAGAAACAGCTTCCACAAGAAGTGACCTTTACATGCTTTTGCCTCGTTTCTATGCTGAGCCAGAACTAGCACTCGGGAAAGCTCTGTCCACTAAGCACAGCCTCACCAAGACCCTACCCCTAACTTTACATGTAGAAGACATTGGCTTTGGCCTTGGTTTTCTTATTTTTGATATGTACAAATACTCATTATTTAGATAGAATAAAGCATCTATCTAAGGTTATGAAGCCTATTTTTCATAAAATATCACTTTCTTATATTCAAAATGTAAGGGTTTTGTAAAAGAAAAAAATTACAGGAAAGTTCAAACACAGGCAAAAGAACAAAGTGTCTCATGAGTTCACATCCTGAGCTCCTACTTCAGTGGTTACCGAGGCTGATGCTCTTGCCTTAACATCTCATACTCTTAGCTGCATTTTGAGCACCAACAATTCTGAGGTGCAATTTTTTATGTGGTTATCAAGGTGTTTTTTCATAAAATTTTCTGTATGCTGGGAAGAAGAGCTCTCTGATGACTTATTACAGAAATTCCAAGAAAACTTGGGTTCACTGTAGGCCAGACTAGGAGCTGTGGATTCTTCAGGAACTTCATCTTCCTCAATCTGTTGAGCATGGGTTAGGCTTCTAGTAGGTGGCCAAGTATATACTTTATTAACAAAACCTGTCACATTATTTCAAGAGAACTTGGGAATTACTAGAGAACAGGTCATCCTTTAATCTTGGAATGTAAAACGTAACAGGGCAAAACCAGCATCATTCTGACCACCTTAGGTGTGGATGGCTACAGACTTGAGCACGTCAGCTTTGGAGTGTGTCTCTTAGGGCAGGTATATGTGCAAGTGTATGTGTGTGCAAATGTGCGGAGACAGGAGGACAGCCCTAGCTGTTGTTCATTGGGCATCATCCACCTTGTTTTTGCACACAAGATCACTCCTTAACCTGAAGCTTCCAAGTAATATGGGCTGGCTGGCTTGCAAACCCCAGGATGGGTAAGCCAAGTAATACAACCACACTCAGGTGTAGAGTGAGGCCACACACTCTAGTGATGCTCAAAAGCAATGTTGTAGGAAGGAAGGCAGCTTCCAAAGCCCACATGCTGAGATCGTGCCAACTGGCACCAATCCACTGAGGGCTGGAAGAGGGCAGAGAAGCAGAGGAAGGTGAAATTTTTGCTGTGCTGGCTGACTGAGCTGGGTCTTTGATCTCCTTCTGCCCTGGGCACTGCTGGCTCTCAAACTTTGGGACTTGGCCTGGAATCTTCACTATTGACTCACCAGAGCTTCGTAATTTGAGCTCACTGGCTTTCCAGACTCTTCCACTTAAAGATGGTAGACGAGAGGGCCTCTCTCCCTTTGTATGCACATAGCCTACCTAGGAAATCAATCTTTGGATCTCAATGTTAAATGTTGAGAAATTATTTACTTGGAGGTTTTACCTTGAGGTCTACATCCACACAAGTTTTGATGTGGAGATTGAGTTTCTTTTTTTTATTGTTGAGAGACTGAAGGGAAGTGAAATCAAATAGAATTATTGATGTATTGTTATGGGAATGACCAAAAACCTTTTATAAAGACTATTTTAATTTTTATTGTATGTACTGTGTCCATATATGACTTATGGATATACATACCTGAATTCAGAGGCCAGTAGAGGGTGACAGGTTCCCTGGATGTGTGAACTCAGGTCCTCTGGAAGAGCAGCAAGTACTCTTAACTTCTGAGCCACTTCTCTCTCTTTTTACTCCCCCTTCTCCTTTTTTCTTTAATTTTCTGTCCCCTGTGATTTTCACATTATTTACCCCAGTCCTACTTATCTACCTATTCCCTTGAATATGCCATCCTCCCTTGCAACTTCTTCCCAAAAGGAAACAAAAACCACATAAGCAAACACAAAACAATAGACAAAACAAAACAAAGCATGGAAAGCATTTCATTGTGGAAGCTGTAGTGTGTCACAGTGTGTTAAACAGAATACTCCTCTGTCCACATGTCTTCATTTGCAAATATTCATTGCAATGAGTAATTGTCTAGTTCAAGGTCTCTGGCTTCTGCATACCTTCAATATTGGATCCCCATTGGAACTACTCTAAGTTATCCTACTGTTGTCCCTTGTCTTGGGAGATCCTGCAGCTTTGGGTCAGCAGGACTGGCTAAGTTCAACCATTTGCAGATGATATAGTTTTTGGGGTGGTTCAGGCTCTGGGCCTAGGTGTTAGCGGAACTGGCAAGTTTGCTGGTTTTCCCTTATCTACACCACCAGGGTTAGCTCTCCAGTACTGCTCTGGCTAGGCCATCCAATGCAGTTATTGGCAGGAGCCGGGGTCAGCGCTCCTGCTCTCATGCCCTCACTCCTCTAGAGGCAGCTCCACTGTGCAGTCCAGTCGAGGTGTAGGGCCCATTCTCCATCTTTGAGGGACAGGGCCAGCTTACCTGCTTTCACATTCTGGGGCCTGGCTCACCTGTGCTTTTACCATTAAGGATAGTTCCGCTGTGCTGCCCCTGTAAAATGCAGGGCCTGCTCTCCCAAGGGCTAAAGCCAGTGAGAGTCAGGGATAGCTCTCCTGCTCTCATGACCTAGGAGCCAATGCAAGTTGCAAGGCCAGTTCTCCCTTACTCTCCCTCTCTGGGATGGCTCACTCACACCCCCACTACCAGGGCCAGCTCTACTATGCTGCCTAGGCAAGGTGCAGGGCCCACTTTTCTGAGTGCTGAATCTAGCAAGGGACAGGAGAGCCATCTCTTCATCTTCCCAATGACTTTAAGCCTACTGTTTGAGATGGAACCAATACTACTAAAGTGGACAAGAACCTGAGACTAGATAGGCTTGGGAAAATCTACTACTATTATTTGGCTACAGAAACATAACAATAAAATAGCTCCCAATTCTATTGTTGTATATAGAGTTCAGTGCACTGCTTAATCCTCATCAGAGAAATGTCTTCTTAAAGTAGATGGTAATTAATACAGAGATCTACAACTGGAAATGTGCAGAAAGTGGAACTCAGTCCTAACTGGGCTGTCTGTATCAGTCACCTTCTTTCAAGGGGCACGGATCTATGCAGAAGAGGAGGTAGAAAGATTGTAAGAGCCAGAGGTGATAAATGACCTCAAAGAAACAGTGTATTCCAGACACAGGAGGGCCAGTGCTTATATGAACTCACAGAAACTAAGACAGCTTACACAAGATTTACAGAGATTCAAACCAGACAAAACCTCAGCATGGAGAAAGGGAAGGGAACACAAAGTTCCACCCCTAACCAAGAAACTATTGGCAACTGATACCTTCTGGAAGAGAAAGAAACAGTTTTCTTCAATGTTGTGATACTGGGCATATCAGCCAAACTCCAAGGCGGGTCCCATGCTGAGAAATAGTTGGTCAACACAAAATGGACTTAATGGTGTGTGTGTGTGTGTACAGGTGCACAAAGAGGCCAGGCTAGGGTGTTGGATCCCCTAGACTCACAGGTGATTATGAGACACCCACACATGGGTACTCCAGTCTGCAAGAACACCACCGAGTAATCTTAACTACTGAGCCATCTTTCCATCCCTACAAAGAGTACCTTTGAACAATAATCTTGATTCATTCATAACCTTATATCCTTACATAACCCATATGCAGCCCAAGACTGGCACGCAGACATTCTCAACATATTTTGGCTGAGTTAATGATTAAGTCCAATCGAATGTGCTAATACAAGCAGAAAAATTAGTCATTGATAGTTTTTCTAGGCAACTGCTGATTAGAATGTATCAAGAATCAAGAACATAAGCTAGGAGTGGTGGTGCACGCCTGTAATCCCAGCACTTGGGTCGGCAGAGGCAGGCAGATCTCTGTGAGTTGAGAGCAGCCTGGTCTACAGAGTGAGTCTGGGGCAGCCAAGGCTACACAGAGAAACTCTGTCTCGAAAAACAAGCAAAAAATGAAGACGAAGAAGAAGAAGAGCAAGAAGAAGAAGAAGAAGAAGAAGAAGAAGAAGAAGAAGAAGAAGAA
>NW_026596051.1:26274993-26333362 GCF_907164565.1 Psammomys obesus | reverse complement strand
AAGAAGAAGAAGAAGAAGAAGAAGAAGAAGAAGAAGAAGAAGAAGAAAGAAAGAAAGAAAGAAAGAAAGAAAGAAAGAAAGAAAGAAAGAAAATTACTTTCTACAGCTGTCTGTTATGTCTCACCTGATACTTCTTGCCTGTCCTCTCCATCTTGGCAAGATTTTGCCTTCAAGTCTGTGGCTTGAAACAGCAGATTTTTGATAAATTAATTAAGAACATCATTTGCCTGTTTAAACACGGTTCTAATGATTAATTATACTCTTTGACTCAAAGAAAATGTAAGTCTGTGATGACGAAGAATTCAGAGTGAACAAAGGCATTGAGGACTAGTCTTTGCTAGGCCTCTGCCTTCTTTATAGGCAGGTATAGAATCCACTAGGCAGTGGCTGTGTTGAAGTGCTTGTGGAAACCAGGTACCTGATTTGAAACCGTTTTGGCTGAAATTTCAGTGACATTCTTAGGTGATAACGCCCTTCCCAATGAGGCTGAGAATGTAATATGCTGATAATGAAGTGATAACTCTCCTGTATTTGATGCTTACTGTGTGCACTGTTCTCAGGACGTTTGTAGTGACTCGGGACCTGACCTTTGTCTTGATTTTCTAAAAGCTGGATAGGTCAGTATACCCCATTTCAACCTCCACAAGGACAGGGGAGAGGACTTGTTTACCGGCTTAGCGCACGGATGACAGGAGGCTGGCAAGCAGTAGCCCGCAAGTGAGTATTATTACTCCCATTGCACATCAGGAGGGTAACAACTGGAGCCAAGACGAAGAGCTGAGCTTCAAGTGAAACATTCTACGGTCCCAAGTTTCCTTAACAATTGCTTATCCTGAATGTCCAGCTAGGTGGTGGGTGGGACGCAGGCAGCCAAGAAATGCTTCTGGGATTTTCATTCTGGCTGTGGCTCTCTGGGCATATTCAAGGTGTGGCAAAGAGGAGAGGAGCCTTCCAAGCCAGCAGGGCAACTCTGGCTTTGGAATGGCACCTGTGGGCAATGTCCCCAATGAAGAAAAATGAAAGAAGCCAAAGAGACGAGGGACCTGGGATCTCACCTAAAGCTGGGCAAGGAAACCGGCAGCTCCTGGCAGCCAGCTAACAATAACCTTCAGCTTATTAAGAATAAAAAGGACTTGGCTCCAGAGCTTCTCATCGTGCAAACATTGGCCAAGGGGCCAATGTAAAGGAAAAGAACTGAAAGTGCAAATGGAAGAAGAATTGCTTTCCAGCGTGTAGGTGGCATTGGGTGGAATGTGAGACCCACCTTGCTCTTGGCCTCTCAGAATACACTGACAGCCAGAAGTCTGCTTACCCTTCCAGTGGATGAAGGGCAGCTCCTCCACTCATGGACAAGAAAAGTCACTGCCCATAGGTGGCTTCCAGAGAAATATGTCCTTGGGCCAGTATAGGGTCTATTTGAAGAGGTTCAGCCACAGCCCAGAAATTTTTAATGGGATGACTGCATATTTATTGGAATTCCTAATTTGAAGACATATAATAACAGCACTTTCTTTATCTTAGCGACAGTGAATCCTGACCCCTCAGAGAAGTAAGAAATAGGCTTCATTATCATTTTACTGCCAGTCTAGAAACTGAGGCTTCCAAATGAAACAGGCCAAAGCCTTGCACGATGCATAGCACATAGTCGGTGTTCAGTCAGTCTTCAGTGTGTTGCCCTACAGCTTTGGCTACTGGCCTTGGCTAAGTGCTATTACCTGATCATGTTCTTTCTGCTTCTCTCATTCTTCTGAAAGCCATTCAGAGGCCCTTCCTCAGCTGCAGGAGAGTCAATCAATGATACCACCTAGAGGCTAGACCCTAGACAATGGGAATTCCATGACAGTGGGTTTAAGGACAGTAACAATAATGGTGATGCTTTAAATTTATTGGTTAATAATAATCGTCATCCACAAACCTAATTTCTTTCCATAAATCTCAGTCTATTCAAATAGTTTGGTGTTTCTCCATGTCTGTCCCAATAGGGGGAGACACATGTTTCCTGCTTGGCTTGTTGCTTAGCCTCTTGGCACATGGGTCTGTGAGTGGCAGCCAAGCTGCCCTAGACCCAACAACGGGACATTTAGCAGCATGTGGTATCTCTTGCATGAACAACCTTTTTAACCAAAACAATGTCCTCACAGATTATGTCATCTTGGGGAAAGCTGGGAAACCCAACAAGCACTCACGTTATGCCAGGGTGGAGGGTTGGGCATCCCAACGTGGCAGAGACAAAAGCAAGGAATGTTCTCTTGGAGTCTGGACTAGCAGACTCTTCATGCCTTCCCTCTGTTTATAGACATCTCTTTGTGGCAGTGGGTAGAATGAGACTTGGCTTTAGGCCGAAGTCGTTATCGTCGGCCATGGAACTTAGGGCAAGTGATTTGGGTTACAGCTCTCTCTTCTGGAAACAGTATTCTTTCCCACAAATTGAATTTTTAAAAATGTCCATAGTGTGTGTGTGTGTGTGTGTGTGTGTGTGTGTGTGTGTGTGTGATGTGCAGCTGTAGTGAAGATTAAAGTTTATTGTTTATTGGAAAATTTACACAACTGGAGACAATCATGTTAGCTCAATTGAGCTAGACTTTGAAACACAAATATGCTTTTCTCTCTTTTGTGATCTCTCTTTTGTGATATAGATACGTAAAATCATGCATGTATCTGTGACATGAAAGCAGAGGCAAAACTGTCCTAGGGGACAAAGGGGACTAAGAAGGATAATGAGTTAATGGTGGCCTGAGAGCTGGCTGTTGTGGATGCTAGGAACTTAACTCCAGCCCTCAGGAAGAGCAGTATGTTCCTAACCCCTGAGACAACTCTTTAGCCCTACTTGAAAATTTTTAGTTCATGCTGGGTATCCAACCTAGGGTCTCACAAAATCTAGGCAAGCACTCTACTGCTGAACAACATAAAGTCCACGCTTTAAGTCAGAGGCATTCCTCTATGTCCTTGCTAGAGCGAGGGAATGCATGGCTTTGGAACATTTTGTGTAGAACCTAGATGTGTGCTTTCATCTCTGTTATCAGTAAAACTTCCCAAGAGATAACTTCTCAATTTTGTGAGGCCTGAATGTTCACTGTGCGATGTCTAGGAAGATGGTGGTCTCTCCAGATAGAACTGACTGATGGCTTGAAAAAGAACTTGGTGCTAAATCAAGACAACAAGGCACTTTGGTAAGAGTGAGGGGAAACTGGGGAGACCGGAAGGGAATGGACATGCGGAATGAGAGACTCGGGTGTGTGGACAGCGTGTTGGAGCAGATTCTGCATGGATTGAAAGTCGGGGGTCTTGGGTTTGATCTTAGGGACAATAAGAAACCGGCAGAGAATATGTCTGGAAGAAAGGTCTATATCCTAGACATTAGAATTATTTCTTGGGCTTCTATCTGGTATAGGAATTGGAAGAAGAAGGGGTGAAGGGAATAAAACTATTGGTAGGCAGCACTCTGGCAAGGACTGGCAACAAAACTAGGCTAATACCAGCTATGTTTCCAAAGTAACAGGGTTCTCTCAGGCCACTTGCAGACTTGGCTCATTTGACATGTGTGTGTGTGTTTTATTCCTAATGCTTCAGACTAATATTTTACAAAGTGTTTGATTAAAAAATAATATGACTTTTACCTCAACACTCATCTTTTACATTCAGCAGACACAGCATATAATTGCCATAGGAAACTGATCACATTTTACTTTAAAGACACCCTCTTGAAAGAAAATTTATAAAAAGGACAAAATACAAAAATATAAATAAAACTACTTATAGTTCTGTCTTTCAGATGACCACTATTGCCATTTCATATTTCTTTTGTCTATATTTGGTGTGTGTGTGTGTGTGTGTGTGTGTATCGTTCATTTATGAAGTTTTACTATTACTGGTACACTCTGTTTCCCTTCTCTTTGACTTAATAGTATATCCTTAGTATTCTTTCTTATTAGTTTTTGGAGCCAAGCAATATCCATAAAGTGGACACTTTAAAATTTATTTAATATTCTTTTCTATTATTGCACAGCGAAGCTGTGTTTACCTTTCCTTTTCTGAATGAGATTGCAGTGAATGTTTTTGTGCAGGAATCGGGTAGTGTATAGTAACACAGCCATTTGCAACACCACTTGGCAGCATGTACCAAGACAGACATAAAACATGCGAACCTTTTGACCAGCAATTCCACTTCTAGGAAACTATCCCAAAGAAAATATCCTAAATATGGATGAAGGCTTGTGCACAAAAACAAAACCCAGGGAACTGTAAGTCTCTCCACATCAGGTCTCCTCGTCTCTGAGGCACTGGCAGAGCTGTAGCATAATTTGGAAATCGCTTCCACAGTGACACGACTCCCCACGGCAGGGGACGTCCAAGCTTGTTCTGCAGGCTTCTGGCAATTGTTCGTCTCTGGGTTAACATCGCATAAGTCATTTCTCCCGAATGCCCCAAATACCACACAACCTCAGCGGAGGCCAGGCGTCATTCATTTGTAACCTCACACAGCTCTTACAGTGCCTGGCTCATCGACGCTGTGTGGAAAGAATCCGACATAGGTGAGGGTAGCACTAGGGCAGTTATGCTACTTCATAACTGTAATTTTGCTACTGTTATGAATCGTTATGTGAGGTGGCCCCTGAGATAGTGTCATTCAACTCGAAAGGTGGTGACCCACAGGTTGAGAGCTGCTGGCTTAGGGGATATTATTGTCTCATTCCCTTCATAGGTTTACAGCAGAGCAGGGCCCCAGGCAGCTTTGTTTTGCGACACAGCAGCCATCCTCCGGTGAAGCCATGTCTAAAGGACACCAGCGCACTTCCACCCACGAGTTTGCATAGGTTTTTGTTTTGTTAACTTATTTTTATAGTGTGCACATTGCTGTTTTAACTGCAAGTGTGAGGGAGTTGGATCCTCTGGAACAGGAGTTACAGACGGTTGTGAGCTGCCATGAGGCTGCTGAGAATTGAACCCGGGTCTTTCGGAAGAGCAGGCACTGCTCTTAACCACTAAGCCATCTCTCCAACCCCCCTCCCGGTTTTGTTTTTAAATAAAATTATTTATTTATTTAAGTCTTGTGTATGTGTGTGAGTGTGGTGTGTGTGTGTGTGTGTGTGTGTGTGTGTGTGTGTGAAGCTGAGTGTGTGCTGATGCTTACTGGGGCCAGAGGCAGAGGATTGTGATGGAGCTGAAGTTATAGGAGCTTATGAATATCTGATATGGGTGCTAGGTATTGAACTCTGGTCCTCTGTGACCACTGGGTAGCCTTATGACTGCTGGGCACTGATGTCATGCCCTCCCCACAATGAAAGATATATCTCCTCTGGAGCTGTCAGCAAAAATAAACTCTTGATCCATGACGCTGTTTCATCAGAGTATTTTGTCACAGCCACAGGGAAGAAACCAATACTCTCATGGACTGTGAGCAAGTCACTGTAGAGAGTTGTTTTGCTTATCAGTATGGGAACCATCTTCTACTGTACCATGCTTCAAACCCATGTAGTATCGTTTCTGCTCCATCTCCTTTGTCAAGATGAAGCACCATAGCACACAGTAACAAAACAAGGCCAGCTGTGTTGAGTACACTCTGTCGGAGTAGAGTGATGGCTCAGATCCGGGTGGACTGGAGACGCTCTCCTGTGTGAACACCTGTACTTCTTTACCAGCCTGAACACTATGAAGGCCAGGTCCTTGCATGTAGTGTCACAGCACTGAAACCAGGGCACAAGCAATAGGAAGCAGGCACACATGTGTGAACCTCAGCCAACGTTAGTACGTTTGTGTAACGGAATATGAGTGAGCCACAGAAAGGAGCGGACTACTGATAGACACTGTAACATGGATAAGTCTTAAAAGCATGTTGCTCAGTGAAAGCTACAACAGGCCCCGAGCTGGGTGAGGCCAATGAAATCATGTGTCCAGAACAGGTGGGTCTACAGTGAGAGAAAGCTGATTGGGCATAGCATGGAGTGGAGAATAGGGGTGCTTGCTGCTTAGTAGGTGAGATCTTGGGCTGGGAGGATAAGCAAGTGTTGACAGAGGTGCTGCTGTGTGTAGCACACTGACGTATGACATGCTTTAAGATTTTCTCCTATTACGTGAGTCACCGAGGGAAATAACAAATGAATAAAAACGCATAGGGACGGAACAGTTCAGCTTCACATTAAAGGTTACCTAAAGGTCAAAGAAAGGGCACAAGGTAGACCATCTTCAGCTAAACCTGTAACTACCAGTCTCTCCTTCCCTGCTTCTCTCCTTTCCCCTCCCCTCCCCACTCCCCTCTCTCTTTCTATTTTCTTCCCTCCTCTCCCTTCCTAACCTCTCCTTTTTTTCCTGAGACAAGTTCTTGGTGTGGAGTTCAGGGTAGCCTTGAACGTGTGCCTTTGTTTCCTGAACACTAGAATTTACAGACCAAGAGTCTGAAAATTACCCAAGCGTTTTGTCTTGATATTTGTACTCTTAGAATTTCATTTTTTTTGAGACAGTATGTCTAATTTTATTTTTAGAATTTCATTTTAAGAACACAATAAATGAAACATGGCAAAAGCTGTATGTGTGAGTCTGTTGACCACAGTGAAACTCTATTTATTTTTTAACTGTTATAAATGATTTCTGCTGCAATTATAGATTAATTCAAAGAAATATCAGCAAAAAAGCTATCTTGCATCTATCAAAACCGTATTGTTAGGACATTTAATGACAAAAGTAAGTAATTATAATAAGCCATTTAAGGAAAAAAAAACTTGGTAACTAACATTATCAAGGAATTTAGATCATTCATTCTGGCCTAAAAATAATATATATATATATATATATATATATATATATATATATATATATGAGAATAAAGATGAGAAGGCCTGATGACAGGGAATTAATGTGCCTCTACTGCCATGTGATGAGTGATGTTATTTTTTTATTTTCACTTCAACTGTGTTTTTCTAGTTTCCTGCAAGGGACAACAAACATGCTCCTTTCAGTCTTAGAACAGCAATAAATGTTATAGTTAGTAAGGACCAACCATAATGAACGAAAAGAAAGAAATACTAACAATACTAAAGACTTCAGGGTATTTTACCTGTGTTTTTCCTCTTCTTTGTCTACCCCTAACTTTCCTCCCTGCTTCAATGTTCAATTTTAGTGCCTTTTCTGGCTACTGCCAGACATAAGCATTTGGTTCAAGTCCAAATTCCCTCCTCCTACATTTTCTCATTAAGGAATTTGAAAGCTTAGTGTCTTGGATCTTAGGGTTGCTGGAACAGTGGAGAGTTGGGACTTGTTTTGTACAAAGATGTATTTGTACAGCTGAGCAAGTGTGAAACAATGCTTTCAGCATGTCAATTCATCTTAGCGGCCTGAGTGACGTAAGGCTTCTCTTGTTCATGTTTTATGATGTTTGGTTTCGTAAAGATATGTTTAGTTTCAAGGCATTGGGCCCTGCTCTCTGTCAACTAGGAATGAATCTGGAGTATGGAAAGCAAGTTGAATTTTATCCCAAGCCCAGTTTGCTTTTTAACCATTAACTGAAACCCCGTGATGGCTATGTCTAAAATATTCTGTGAGTTCATAAAAATATTTATGTTAGTAGACAAAGTGACCGCACTATGTTTTGTTAAAGAGGTCTTGGGTGAACAATTTAGTGGCGGCTGTAAGACTGTCACTGCTCAAACATAGGGATTTTAAATTTAGGGCTCAGGTTAGATTTTCTAGAGAAGCCAAAGTGAAAGGATTTTCTAGTTGAGTTGGGGAACTTCAGGCTGATTTATAACAGCTGCGATGTGTACAGAATTCTCTGCAATCACCCCACAGTTGAAGTTAATACTACACTCAGTGAAAGCATATTAAGACATTCTTCAGCTTCAATCAAGCTTCATGAGTATGGGATGCCATGGGCCAAAGCTTATATTGTGATGTTCAGCACAAAATTACACATATCCGCACACATACACACATAGACACACACACACACACAAAGAACACATATATGTGATTTTATAAGGGGGAAAATAAAAACAGAACAACTTTGTATATGGAAGACAAAACAAAGGACAGAAAGAAATATAGCAACTACTACTTGTGGTTTGGGTTGTGGAAATTACTTCTGGAAATGTGCTGAGGCTCTCTTCTCATTTGCTAAAATTCTTTTTGACTGTGATTTTTTTAATAAAGAATTCACCCACTCACTAAACACACAGATGCCAGTAGCTAAATTTAGAGACTGAAAAATGGTTAGACTACTTGTCTGCTAGCACTCTAGGAGAGAGACAAACAGGGCAGAAGTGGGGTGATGCTGTAAGAGAGCTACACCGAGGTCCAAGCACGAAACGCAAAGGCCATGATGATTGTTCTTGTGGGTTGATAGTCAAAACTAAACACCAGGCAAATGCTCATACACACAGCACTACCTACACATGAAAGTGTGGTGTCTGTCAGACTCTATGTCATTCCTGCTAGCTAAGTGCATATTTGAGGGGATGGGACCAAAACATAGACACATTCACTGTGACGATTAATCTCAACTGTCAGTTGAGATAGGTCTTTCACGTGACTATGGGAGATTATCTTAACTGTGTAAATTGAGGAGGAAAGACCTTTCCACTGTGGCACCATTTCCTGGACTGTAGAAATGGAGAAAGGGGTCAAGCTCTCTGCTACCTGTGGTGCAATGTGGCCAGCTTTTTGAAATTCCAGTTGCCTTGACTTCCCTGCCTTTGAACTGTCAGCTGGAGAGGCCCTTTATGCCCTGAGTTGCTTTTGTCAGGGTGCTTTATAACAGCAATAGAAAAGAAAGCTGAGACACCCACTCTGCAGGGACTAAGTAGTAGGACTTAACATTCAGGTTGGGGCTTTACAGCTTTTCACACTGAGAAGCGGAACCAAACCTCCTGTGCCCTTATCTCTACCCACAAAACATACAGCTAGGTGCATCTTTTGGGTTGTGCTAAAATGATGCAGTGTTGTATTGTTCTATCATTTGAAATAAATCTCTTCCCTTTTGCCTTTGACTGAAGTGTGTTCATTTGAGAGTAATGGAACAGCAAAAAGCGTAACACACAGGTTAGAATCCAGTATTTAAGAAGGGAGTGCAGGCTCTGGATTA
Organism: Psammomys obesus; assembly: GCF_907164565.1. Lineage (NCBI taxonomy): Eukaryota > Metazoa > Chordata > Mammalia > Rodentia > Muridae > Psammomys > Psammomys obesus. Next base: position 26,324,289 of record NW_026596051.1, on the reverse strand, counting down.
GATCTGGAGGGATTTTCCAACAAAATTATGCATGCACTTGGCCCTGTTTCTGTTTGTTTTGGCTGTCGAGGAGTTTTTTTCCGAGCATTTGTTCATTTTTAGCATCCATCCTCCCCATGATGCAATGGTTGTGTCTGTTTGCATCAGTTAATTCTGGGACAAAGGAGTGTTTCTGATTTCTTACATAAACATTTACTTAGTTCCTATTCTCTGCCTCTCTTACACTCATGGCTGGCATAGCAGCAGATAAGAGTCTTTCCTTTGTGGGGAGACATGACAGACAAGACAGTAGACAGGAGATGATTGACAAGCTAACACTTGCAGTAGGGTAAATACTACAGATCTCCTCTTCCTTTGGCTTTGTGTATTTCCCGTGAGCCTACTGTCTCCACCTTCTGAATGCTAGTAATATAAGCCACCCTGACAGAGGGGAAAATGCCTGAGCTTTGAGTTAAAGTTGCACGGGCCCTAGTCGCAGGCCTGATGCAACCTCAGGAGACTTGCTAAATAAATTGGAGCTCAGGCTTTCTCTCCTCTGTTTTGTGGACAAGATGGCTACAATCTTGTTTGGGTTATCATGAGAATAAAATAATGAGTTAAGGTAAATTATGCATGTGGAACCATAAAAGGTTTGAATGCTGAGAGGATTAACTCATGCCCTTAAAACATGTCCCCTGTTTTCTGGCTCTGGTGGGAGGATTAGAATTCTAACTGTTGTGCTGTTGTTTTCCTCATGAACAGACAACTCTCCAGGCAAGTGGTCCAGCAGAGACACTATTATAATTTCAGATCATTCTCTTAACTGTACTTGTTCCTCAGCTCTGATAATCCACATAACAAGCCCTCAAAATGGCTTGCACAAAGCAAGCACAGCCCTTGTGAGTATGTGCTCTTCTGGCAAAGGGGTCTTCACGGATATGGATGTGTGAAGGGTCATGAGAAGGGAGGTCATCTTGGACTGTCCGAGTGGTCCCGGGGGTGTAGGCACAGGGGTCTTGCTTAGAGGGAGTAGACAAGAGCGTGTGATCTGAGGACGGATGCAGGGAGCGAAGAGGGAGAAGATGCTGCATTGCCAGCTTTGAAGACGTGGGAAGAGCCATGTCCTGAGGAGGGCGGGCGGGCTCTGGAGTGCTGAACTGATAAGATGTTGCTTTCTTTCCTAGAGCTTCCAACAAGAACAGTCCTAAGACCCCACCAACCCATCAACTGCACATTGACTATACTGCTTTAAGCCACTAAATTTGTAATTTTCTTTTAAATAGGTAGGCTTAAGACTGGACTAGAACTCATTATGAAGCCCAGGTCGGCACTGCACTTGCTATAATCATCCTGCCCCATCTCTCTGGTACTGAAATCACATGTGCAAGCCACCACACATAGCTTAATTTGTTATAGCTGTGATGAAAACTGAGACACCAGGTAAAATCTAGAGACCAGGAGACCTCGCCTGAACTGTAGGCAGCAACAAGGATATGCTCTCCAGGGCTCATTAAGAATTTTGTTTGTCATTCTATGAAGCAACAGTCACCCTGATACCTAAACCACACAAAGACCCAACAAAAAAAAGAGAACTTCAGACCTATCTCTCTTATGAACATTGACGCAAAAATACTCAATAAAATACTTGCAAACCGAATCCAAAAACACATCAAAGATATCATCCACCACGACCAAGTAGGCTTCATCCCAGGCATGCAAGGGTGGTTCAACATACGGAAATCCATCAATGTAATCCACCACATAAACAAACTGAAGGAGAAAAACCACATGATCATCTCCTTAGATGCTGAAAAAGCATTTGACAAAGTCCAACACCCATTCATGTTTAAAGTCTTAGAGAGATCAGGAATACAAGGCACATATCTAAACATAGTAAAGGCAATACACAGCAAGCCGATAGCCAACATCAAACTCAATGGAGAGAAATTTAAATCAATCCCACTGAAATCAGGGACAAGACAAGGCTGCCCACTCTCTCCCTACCTCTTCAACATAGTACTTGAAGTCCTAGCCAGAGCAATAAGACAACTAAAGGAGATCAAGGGGATACAAATCGGAAAAGAAGAGGTCAAAGTGTCACTATTCGCAGATGATATGATAGTATATATGAGCACCCCAAAAATTCAACCAGAGAACTTCTCCAGTTGATAAACACCTTCAGCATAGTGGCAGGATACAAAATCAACTCAAAAAAATCAGAAGCCCTCCTGTATACCAAAGACAAAAGGGCCGAGAAAGAAATTAGGGAAACAACACCCTTCACAATAGCCACTAACCACATAAAGTACCTTGGGGTGACACTAACCAAGCAAGTGAAAGACCTGTTTGAGAAAAACTTCAAGTCTCTGAAGAAAGAAATTGAAGAAGATCTCAGAAGATGGAAAGATCTCCCATGCTCATGGATTGGTAGGATTAACATTGTGAAAATGACCGTCCTGCCAAAAGCAATCTACAGATTCAATGCAATTCCCATCAAAATACCAACTCAATTCTTTACAGACCTTGAAAAAAAGATTCTCAGCTTCATATGGAGAAACAAAAAACCCAGAATCTCCAAAACAATCCTGTACAACAACAGATCATCTGGAGGTATCTCCATCCCCGATCTCAAGTTGTACTACAAAGCAATAGTAATAAAAACTGCATGGTATTGGCATAAAAACAGAAAGGAGGATCAATGGAACCGCATAGAAGATCCAGAAATAAATCCACATACCTATGAATACTCGATTTTTGACAAAGAAGCCAAAACCATTCAATGGAAAAAAGACAGCATCTTCAACAAATGGTGCTGGTCCAACTGGATGTCCACATGCAGAAAAATGAAAATAGATCTCTATTTATCACCCTGCACAAAACTAAAGTCCAAGTGGATCAAAGACCTCAACATAAAACCAGATACTCTAAATCTGTTAGAAGAAAAAGTGGGGAACAGCCTAGAACTCATTGGCACAGGAGACAACTTCCTGAACAGAACACCAACAGCACAGGCTCTAAGAGCAACAATCAATAAATGGGACCTCATGAAACTGAACAGCTTCTGTAAAGCAAAGGACACTGTCATCAAAACAAAACGCCTGCCTACAGATTGGGAAAGAATCTTCACTAACCCTTTATCTGACAGAGGACTAATATCGAGTATATACAAAGAACTAAAGAAGCTGAAAAGCAGCAAACCAAGTAATCCAATTAAAAAATGGGGAACAGAGCTAAACAGAGAATTCTCGACAGAGGAATATCGAATGGCAGAGAAACACTTAAAGAAATGCTCATCCTCATTAGCCATCAGGGAAATGCAAATCAAAACAACCCTGAGATTTCACCTTACACCCATCAGAATGGCCAAGATGAAAAACTCAAGGGACAACACATGCTGGAGAGGTTGTGGAGAAAGGGGAACCCTCCTCCACTGCTGGTGGGAATGTAAACTGGTACAACCACTCTGGAAATCTATCTGGCGCTTTCTAAGACAATTAGGAATAGTGCTTCCTCATGACCCAGCTATACCACTGCTAGGTATATACCCAAAGTTTGGTCAAGTACACAAAAGGGATATTTGCTCAACCATGTTTATAGCAGCTTTATTTGTAATAGCCAGAACCTGGAAACAACCCAGATGTCCATCAACGGAGGAATGGGTACAGAAATTGTAGTATTTTTACACAATGGAATACTACTCAGCAATCAAAAAGGAGGAAATCATGAAATTTGCAGGCAAATGGTGGAATCTAGAAAAGATCATCTTGAGTGAAATATCCCAGAAGGAGAAAGACAAACACGGTATATACTCACTTATATAGACCTATAAGATATAATAAACATAATGAAATCTATACACCTAAAAAAGATAATCAAGAGAGCGGACATGGGGTAAGATTATCAATCCTCGTTTTGAAAGACGGATGGGATACGCATTGAACATTGACAGGAGTTTACTGAGTGCATTTGAAAGACTCTACCTAGAAGTGTTTTCAAAGCAAAGACTCATGACCAAACCTTTGGCAGAGTACAGGGAATCATAAGAAAGAAGGGGAGTTAGTCTGATGTGGAAAGGATAGGAGCTCCACAAGGACCAAATATATCTGGGCACAGGGTCTTTTCTGAGACTGACATGCAACCAAGGACCATGTATGAATGTAACCTAGAACCTCTGCTCAGATATAGCCTGTGGTAGCTCAGTAACCATTTGGTTTCCCATAGTGAGGGGAACAAGGACTATTTCTAACAGGAACTCAATGGCTGGCTCTTTGGCCTCCCCACCCCCCAGGGGAGGAGCAGTCCTGTTAGGCCACAGAGGAGAGCTTTGCAGCCAGTCCTGAGGATACCTGATAAAACAGGATCAGATGAATGGGGAGGAGGTCCCCCCTATCAGTGGACTTTGAAAGGGGCATGGTGGAGAGGAGAGAGGAAGGGAGGGACTGGGAGGGAATGAGGGATCGGGACATGGCTGGGGTACATAGTTAATAAAATGTAACTGATAAGAAAAAAATAAAATACGAAAAAAAAAAAAAGAATTTTGTTTGGTGCATGTGTGTCTATTTGTGGTGCTAGAGATCCGGCTCAGGTCCTCGAGGGTTTCAGGCAAGCATTCTACCACTGGATTGCACCCCTAGGCCAACATACTTACCCCAAATACCAATAGTCATCAATGTAAGGAAGTTCTGAATTTCACTGAAATGAATTTACCGTTTCCCCCAGATAATAGGAGACAAACTACCAAAGTGTGGGTAGAAACTGCCAAATAGCCATCACATGGCATCAGGGGATAAGTGTGTACATATTCATGAGCATTATGGAGAGTTTCTTTCAATAGGATTCAATGACAGTATGTTGTCCTTCCTGTTCACACATGGGATGAGAAATGTAATTTGTATGACAGGGAGAGATGGTTTCTCAAACTCCACTTTGTGTATTGGTTATAATTAGCCATAGATAGAGAAGCTTTAGCAGCCAGGTAAAGAGCTAATCTTTGAACTTAGCAGATCTTTGTGTCTTTGCAGACGGTTAAGGCTGCCTTATGGCTGCCGCTTGTAAGTTACTTGTCTGCTACTTCTGAAGATCAAGGAGGAAGTACGTTCACATGAAGTACTTACAATACTGTTCCTTAGTATAATTTTTTTTTTAAATCTCAAAAAGACTTATCCCTCTTGCAAACCTAGACTAAGAAACTAATTTTTTTTTTAATACACTATTTTGTCTGCATGTGCCAGAAAAGGGCACCAGATCTCATTATAGATGATTGGGAGCCACCATGTGGTTGCTGGGAATTGAACTGGGAACCTCTGGAAGAGCAGCCGCTGCTCGGAACCTCTGAGCCATCTCTCCAGACCCAGGAACTAATTCTTAATTGTCCCCCCACCCACCCACAAATGTTCATTGCAACATTATGGAAGAATAACAGAAAAACATTTGTACAAATAGAGAACTGTTAGATAATTGGTGGTAGTTGCTCACTGGAGAATTATGCAACTAGTCAAAAGTGTTGGTTAAAATGACTTAGACATAATGAGGGAAATATTTGCAATATAATGCAAAGATAAAAATGGGAAGCAAGATTGTTTGCACTGTAATTTTGATGCCTATAGCTCACACATAAACAGAAAATATAGCAAAATACTGACATCCACTCTGTTAAAATGGCAGAATTTTGAATTATTGTTTTTTTTTTCTTTAAAAAAAATTAGCGATCTAGTTATTTACACCTCTAAGGGAAAATTAACTAAATGAAAACATAAAACAGTAAATCAAAACTTCAAAACTATATGGAAGGAATCCAGGAAAATTATGAATGTGCACACTTATAACTCTAAATTAAAATGCCCAAGGCGCTCTAATTTCCTTGATAAATTGTGATGACAGAAGAGCCAGGGGAGGAATTCTGCCATCAGCCCTTAGCACGGCACGTTGAAAGTGCTCTGGAGCATAAGCTTTCTGCCTTTCAGCAGACAGATTCCGTTTCATGAGGCACGGAAGAGCCTAGCGTCCCTGAAGAGTTGCATTCTGATCATTTTAACAAGCTCTTTTTTAATCTAGGGTGATGGAGGAGGTCCTATCTGTGAGCTTCTAGGTATTTCCTGTGTGCCACGTTGTATGCAATACTCACGTACGCACACATCACCCTAACTGGCCTCCATTCGCTGTTTTCAAGGTGTTATGGTTTCAACTGGGAATGTTTTTTACGTAATTACATTTTGATGGTTTGCTCCCCAGACAGTGGCGCCATTTTTGAAGGTTGTGGAAACTTCAGGACTTTGCAAAGACAGACTGGGTCCCTGGTTACTGTGCTTGAAGGTATTTCAGCCCTGGCTGCTTTCTCTTTCAGTGTCCACACCCTGGTTGGCTACTGTGACAAGAGCAGCTCCTGTGAGGAGAAGCTGTGCTCCAGGGGCAAATCCACGCTGTGATAAAGCTGATCAAGTGCTGTTTAAGTGTTCGGAGCTGCCTTGTGGGGAAAATGTGGAAGATTTTGGTGATCTATCGTCCAGGAAAGCACTGCAGAGCTTAACGGGCCATCGTCACGGGGGCTCGGGATACCAGAATGCCCCAAAAATGGGCAGCCGGTGCTCACAAGGTTTCAGGTAGTAACAAGGACGCTATCGGAATTATTCTTGGATGCTTCCTGCTTTGCTTTCGGCTTCCTGATTGGCTGCCGTGATGTGACCTGTGGTTAGCTCACTCTTCTGGTGCCATGGATGGAGTCTCTCCTCCATCCTCATCAAGATGGACTACGGCCTTTAACACTGAGACCAGATAAGGTTCTGTTGCTTTAAGTTGCCTCTGTCAGGTATTTCACTACAGGGCTAAGGAAAGAGATAGCTATGGACTCTCTAATTTCATAGATTCCACAAATGAGATGTTTATGACAATCAACAAAACACAGCCAAGGTCACGGGCTGGCTGAGAAGGCATTCTGTCAGGTTCTGCAGCTCACTGTCTCATGTAGGAACTCCCGTTGGGCAAAGCGCCCCAAGTCCCACGTGGATTGTTTACAATGGTCTGTTATGGAAAGGGCCCAGACCCATAGCTCCTTCTCAGGGCTGTGCACTTATACGCTGAATTGTGTTGAAAATGATCCCATAACAACATACACAGTCAGTGTGCCTCTTTCCTTCACCTCATCTCTTGTTTACCAGGTTTCTTACTGGAATAGTATCAGTGTAAGTCGTAGCACTAAATATAGATACAAGGAACCTACTCACATGATTTAAAGACTTAGGCCTTCCTAAGTCTACCCAGCAAGGACAGTTTTGTTTATTTGTTTTTAACAAGCTCCCCAGATAATTTATACTGAGAGCCTGGTGCTGAGAACTACTGTGCCAATGATGTGCCTGTGACAAACAAACCAGAGTCATGCCCTTTTCTTGAACACTATTTTAGGTGTATCCAGACACTTAGGGATATATATGTTTGGAAAAAAGAGAGAAATTTTCCTTGGATCTTTGCCCGATTTAACAGTTTTAGAGCGGTATATTTTAACTGGAGTGACACTGAGAGTTGATCTGAAAAGTCCATCAGGGAGGATCACTAGAGAGAGATGACGTCTCAATGGACTTGGGCTGCTGAGTTCAATTGTTGTAGACTGGGTGGTATAAAGAGCAGACAGATTTCTCATGATTCTAGAAGTCCAAGATCAAGGTGCTGGTAAATTTTGTTTCCTGGTAAGGGATCACTGTTTAGCTTTCAGATAGGTGGGTATGGGAGAGGGAGAGGCAGAGGAGGAACAGGAGAGAGGAGAGCCAGCAATGAGTAAATGCTCTATGGTGTGTCTTATAAAATCACTAATTCTATCACTAGGGCCCCATTCCCAGGACCCCAACTAATCCTAACATCTCTCAATCTTCATGAATGTTGGTGCTTAAACATCACAGTCTAGGGGAAACACCAATATTTGATCTATAACATTGTTACTCCTCTTTGGGAGCTAAGAAGTAAACTTAGGTGTCCAGCTCATTAGTATCCAAAATGTCCCCATGGAGAGCTTGAAGTCTTCTTTAAGGCATGCTGGTGACTAAACATGGTCTTCTAACTAAATAGCTTTCCTTCGATAGATGTTGTTCTATAAGATCAGCTCTTTTTTTTTTTTTTTAATCTGTTCCTGCTTATGTGTGCTTTATCCATATTTTGATAGCAGTTCATCTTTAGCTTCTCTGATGTTGCTCTGTCTTCTTCAGGATCTAATCCTGCCTACCATATCACACTCAGCATCTCATTTGATTTCACCTCTGATTCGTACTTGCAGTCAAAGCAACTAGTTGAGAACAGCAGCCAGGGCGATGCCTGGCACAGAGCTTAGCAGCTGACCAAGGGCCTTCCACAGGCACAGTCCCGACACTATAGGCCAACACTGTCGGATAGAACTAGCTATAGCGTAGAGAAAAAGCAAGGTCTTGGGAACCAAGCGGAACATGCTGTCTACTCGAAAAGAGAAAAACTATCTGTAATTTGCAGTAACTTTTGAGGGTAAAGGAGTTGGCACGTAAGAGGCATTCTGACTACGGATCTTATTTCCTAGATCTGCACTGAGCTCTTGTTCTTTACATTAGAGGTGGTTTAGGTCTCATGGTGGATGTAGCTGATACCCTTGCAGTATTTTTAACACATGTCTGGCAGAACCTCTACCATTTGTGTATTCCTGGACCAATACTTAGAAGCAACTCTTCTGTTACAGGGAAAGACTCTGATGTCTAGGATTTTGATCACACTGGAGGGATAGACTTGAAAATGTGGACCCTAGTTTAGCTGTTTAAATTTGGGAAAGTCTTGCCCAATTCAAGTATTAGCCAGAGAAAGACTCTATAAATAATAAAAGGAAAATAACAGAAGACAGTTGTCACCAGACCCTCTCCCCCATATTATCATGTGGGGATCTGCATCTACAGTTATGGATATTCTCTCCTGCATGCACCGCTTTTCTGTCTTCTGTGATCCTTGACTAGTCTGACCAGTTTTCAGGCAATAAACCATAACTTGCAACATAATTTTAAAACCATAACAAATGGACATGTTGGAATTGTTTTCACTAATCCCTGTTTTGGGATGTTCAGTTGTCTTTCATTTTTGACTTTTTACCAATAACATTGCAATGAGCATCCGTCCAGAGAAATGTACCGTTTTCCAATTAGGAAGCTGGAAGCTGGTGGCTCTCATGCCGAGCCCCGCCTCTTTCCTTATTCCTTAATTTGTCTTCCTAGATAGACTGAAGGCCCCACTCCAGTGCTGTGAGCACCTGTCATTTCCTTGTTTGTGATGTCCAGGCTTGTGGAGGGCCAGCTGTGTGTTTCTTCTCTGTTAATCTGCATTTTCACGCCTGTTGCTGGTTCAGCTCTGGTATTTTGCATCTGGGTTCTTAGCTCTGCTCTTTCCCTCCCTCCCTCATTTAAATGCGCATCTGGCATATGAAAGCAGGGATCTAGGTGCTTGGAAAACAGTGGGAAATACAGCAAATAAAAGCATTGCCTTCAGAGCGTGTCCTTCCAAAGTGATAACAGATAAGGGAGCCAGCACACTTATAATTTCAAACATTAGAAGTTCTGCAAAGACTACACAGCAGCTGTGGACACAGAATGGGAAGACTAGTGTGTATATTGTGGGGTAGGGTGTTGTGGGAAGCAAATTTCTTTGAAATAGGTGAGGTGACCTCTAAACTCGGCAGAGGTGCCACTCATGAACACCGGGATGTGAGGCCTCTGTAGAAGCTTTCACCTGAAGGTCACAGGGAGGAATGATCACAGCAAGAAGGAAGGGAGACAAAGGAGAGAGCCAGGGAGAGAGAGGTTGTCAGAAAACAGTGGGGCTGGATAGGGACCAGGTTGTATGTCTTCAAGGGCCTGGGGAAAGTTTTTATTAGATGTTTGATGGGACCATCTTGAATGAAGCAAGAGAGTACCATGTTCTGGGTTTTATTTTTAAGAGAACATTTTGCTCGATTTTTATCTTCAACCCTCAGCAGGTACAGCATATTTTTATGAAAAACCTACTAGGAGATTTGTAGACAAGGCGGGCTTTGAACTCACAGAGGTCTGCCTCCTGAGTGCTGGGATTGGAGGTATGTTCCCTTGCACCCAGCTGGACCAGTTCTCTTTTTGTGGCATCTTCTGATATTAAATTGGCATTCACTTCTCCTTCTGTCTTTGCTGCCTGAATTTTGAGTTTGTTGAGCAACAACACATGCCTGTACCCTTCCTTTTCAAAATCTGTTCTAGGAGATTGGATGATACCCCCCAGACCAAAGTTCAACCTGTAGGGTAGGATCAGACACCTCATGGAGAGTTCTGGAAGGCCTTTTGAAAAGACCCCTGCCTCCTCTTCTTCCTGCCTCTGACACAGATATGCTGTCTGAAGAGCAGAGTCGCCCTGCATGAGATCGTGAGAGCAGAGCATGAAACATGACATTTGAAGGCCAGACAATGGGAAGAGAGAAGCAGCCTGGGTCTCTGGTGGCATTCACAGGTATGTGAACTCATGTGGTGACCACTCATCTTGAAAAACTGACAATGCCAATTAGTGTCAGCCTCTGCTACGCAGGTTAGCATTGCTAAATGCTACTCATAACAATTTCCTTTGGTAATTTCACAGAAGATCGGGAGGGTCTCTGAAGTTCTGAACACCTCGATGTGCCTTAAAAATGACATGACTGATGACTTCAATTTAAGGCACTATGTTTTACGGGATTAGGGATCTTGATCTCAGATGCTTTGGGGATGTGCCATTAAAATGGCAGCTGAGGTAAGAATGGTTTCCACAGACATCCTTTGCCAGAGGTGAGCCACTCTGAAGGCTTTGGTGCAGATAATTGGGATTTCTTTTTCTCTCGGTTTGGTTTCTCATGCTCTTGGTTCCCATTAAGAACGAAATGACACTACTCTATCTAGCCCTGCTCTGACCTTGCCACTTAAAAGTCCCAAGCACACATCAAAAATCAAAGAACATACAAGTTAAGTGGTCCTGGTCATGGACTCATGAAACTATCTCTGGATTTCTCATGGTGAGCTCAATGATATGCCTCTTCCTGGCATATCCTCTCTGAAGTATAGTCTATAAACTAGAATGATAAATACCTGCTGTATTGTAGAAACTTTATGAAATTCTTTTTGGGCATTATCTCGACTGTGCATTTAATGTTCATTATGGTTTACACACTAGAGATGAAAATCAAGACTTAAAAATGTTAAGTGACTTCCCCAATATATCTAATTATGGATAAGTACCCAGCGGATTAGTTGGTTATTTTTTAATCACTGTCATCACATCTTCCTGACAGAAACAACATAAGGGAGGGGATATTTATTTTGATTCATAGTTTGAAAAAGTACAGTCCCCATAATACGGAAAAGGCAAGGCAGAGTTCAAAGTAGTGGGATGGTACAATTACCTGAATTTCAGTGAGGAGGGAGCAGGCAGCTTAGGTTGTATTTGGAGTCAGCCCAAGCCTAGTTGTTATACCACACATATAAAAACTTTCCCAGCCTCCCAAAACAGAACTCCACACTGGAGCCAAAGGGTTCAAACACATAAGCTCAGAGAGGACATTTCACAGCCAAACCACATCACAGACATTTCTGGTTTCACACAGATCTGTGCTCTCATGAGATCCTCTGGCATCAGATATTATATGAAACCTTTATCTAGTAGATGGGTCTTTGCTTCCATGAACTTCTTCAAGGGAGTTGTGTCTGTATCTTTCACAGTTTGTGTCTATATATCTATGAAGTTCCTGTGCTGGGTCTTCCGAAAGAAACATTCACCTCCAAACCGGTGGGTGAACTTGACCTTATTTGGAAACAGAGCTTGTTCAGACATTGAGATGCAATAGTCACCTATTAGGACACACTCAAGATCCAAATGTATCTTCAGAACAAGGAAAAAGGCAGAAAAAAAAAGGCAAAATGGAGGAGACACCACAGTCTAAGAACTCTACGACTGTTCTCAGCTCTAGAAACTGAAGGTATCAACTCCCTCATCCCCAAGCCCCTATATAAACTCCAAGCACTCTTTCTCCCTGCCCCTGGCTGTATGTACTAATACATGCATAATAAACTAATAATTGGTTGAGGTCAGACTGTGGCCTCTTTCCTGCTTTTTGTCTCTTTACTCTGTGCTCTGAAATCTAGCAGTGATTTTCTCTTTAAGAGACTGAGAGAGAGAGAGAGAGAGAGAGAGAGAGAGAGAGAGAGAGAGAGAGTCTAAGAGGGAATCCGTATTGCCCAGACCTTGAGTTTGGACTTCTTGCTTCAAGAACTTTTGCTGCGACCATTTGTTACAGCACTCATGGGGCACCAATGAAGCAACCCCGAACATGTAAGAGGATGAGATAAATTGAGAATATTTGAGATTTGGAGTGAAAAGCAGAGAAGTGAATGGCTCACCACAGCGAGGAAGGACTAGGTGTGTGTGTGTGTGTGTGTGTGTGTGTGTGTGTGTGTGTGTGAGAAAGGCGGCAGACCCACTTCTCCTGGAAAAGCAAGGTGCTGGCCCTGCCTGGGGTTTTTTGAAGTGTGGAGCTCAGGCAGTGGGTGGATGTCAGGGCTGGATCTTATATGTAGTAGCCTGTTTATGTCAGTGGGTCTGTGCTGATTGTGTTTGTAGCAATGAAACTGCTCATAAAAATTTCATTGTTTCAGGAAAGAACATAGAAGAGGAAAAAAAAGGAACAAAACAAACATGGAAATCTTTTTGCCAACATTTGTGGGTATTGTTATAGGTTTTCTTTAGACAATTTAGTCGGAAGCCTTGGAGGAGCTGAATTTATAAACAGGTTCATATTATACACACACTACTTCTTAAATTTAATTTTATTCTCTGTGCATTGTTATGAAGGTGTCAGAATTCATGGAACTGTACTTATAGACAATTGTAAGCTGTCATGTGGTGCTGGGAAATGAACCCAGGACATTTGGAAGAGCAAGCAGTGCTCTTAACCACTGAGCCATCTCTCCAGCCATGCACTATTTTTATAAAAGTGATTTCCACTAAGTCCACTTGAGTTGAACAGAAGAATAAAAAATTAAGGATCAAACGTAAGAAATTGCTAAGTGTCAGGTAAACATGTATAACAAGGGTTTCTAAAAAAGCTGGTCTCAGGTTAAAACAAAATGTCATTATTTTTACACTTTTATTCTTTTATTTTACATGTTTGACTGTTTGCCCACATGTGTGTCTGTGTACCATGTATGTGCCTGGTACCCAAGGAGATCAGATGAGGGATTAGATCTCCCAGAACTGGAGTTAGAGGCAGTTGTGGACAACTGGGTGAGTGTTGGAAACTGGAACCTGAATCTTTTGGAAGAGTAGTAAGTGCTCTTCACTATCAAGTCATCTCTCCAGGCCCCAAATTTCATTTTAAAAAACTACATATTTCTTCTTCAACCAACGTGTGTTTCCTACATGAAAAGAGACCATGCGTATTTTCTTATACCAGTTTTCCCTTTCTGCTAATTACATTACTATTCTTGAATTTCCTATAATTATACATTCTCCTTTGTTCCGTGGACCAGCTTCCATCATTGTTTAGTCCTGACTCCATGTCTGGAAGGATCCAACACTTACTCTCGCCCTTTTATGGTGGCTTCTCAGTCGCCTCGTGTTTAATTTTGATTCATGTTTTGTTATGTTAAATTTCATTATCACATACTCTGAAGATGGCATTGTTAATGTAGTCCTTGGATTCTCTCATGTTTAAGAAAGCTGGTTTGCTTCTCTTAGGAGTATAAGTTGGCTCAAAAGACCCCTTGGGTTATGTTTCCATGCCTTTAGAACTCGGTGGATGCCGTTTGCTGTGTTCTAGTGTTGGGTATTATGGAGGGGATGATGAGGTCTAGCTGGTGCCCCATGCGGCTCATGTTGCTTAAGCAACCACATAGAACATTTCCTTTGGATATCAGAACCTTAGGGAATACGTTATTATTTTTAAAGATAGAGCCTCATACGGGCCCTGCTGGCCTCACACTGTGGTAGCCTGAGGATGACTTTGAGCCTCTTAGCCTCCTGCTTACAGTTGCTGAACACTGGGATCACAGATGTATGCCACCAAACCCAGTTTTAATGTGGCGTTAGAGATTAACTCCAGGGCTCCGTGTATGCTGGGGAAGCATTCCAGCAACTAACTGAGTGCTATCTCCAGCTTCCTGGTATGGATCTTGATATATCAGCTTGGCTTATTTTTTACTGGGACAGGCTGTGTACTCCAAATTTTGGAATCCCTGTTTCTCTTAGTTTGAGAAACTTTTGATACTTTTTCTTTCTCCCCTCTTTCTGTTCAGCATACATTAGTTCATCAGCTCCTATTGTCTTCAGTCTGCATTGCCTGCTGTTTTCACCTCTTGCTCCCTCCTTTTTTACCGTGTAATTTTCTCAGCATAACCTGTGCTTCGGCTGATATGTATCTGCTTTCTGTTACTGCTGACTTGAGGAGCGTTTCTCTAATTATTTCTCTTTCATCATGCACTGAGGTCCTGAGCCTCTCCAGTCTTCAGTTCAGTTGGTGTTCGTCTTATTTTTCTTTAGAGCATTTCTGTTTCTTTTATGAATGTATTTTTTTCTGAGAAACTATGCTGCTGACTCACTAAAGACTGATGAAGACTAGCCTGTGTTTCGAACAGTAGCCAGTCACTTAAGATAGAATGAGTTGGGGTTTTTTGTTTTATTTTGTTTTGTTTTGGTATTTGCCTTCTGTATTTATTTCTTGTGTCATCCTGGCCAGGTTCCTTCATGTAGCTTTGCTTACACATGTATTGATGAATCTAGCTGTTTTACCAGAGGCAGTTGTGTGTGTGTGTGTCTGTGTGTGTGTGTGTGTGTTGAAGGCATGGCTAATCAGGGTCCTGTCAGGATGATGGTCTTCCTTTGCCTTTTCTACTCAAGCAGACTGGGTAGAATGTCAGGTTCAGGAAGTCAGCATGGCCAATAAGGAATCCCCCAGAGGTAAACTCATGTTGCCATGCTAGGGTTCTGCCTCCCTACTGTCTTCATCACTTTCTATTTCAAGTATGCCAATAATAAATAACTAAGCCCACATAATTTCCTGGTTCCTTCTTAGGAAACTACCACTCCCTTCCCCTTTACTACTGTGCAATGTGGAAGTGGAATTTTATAGAATTACTATGACTGCCTCTGCATATGCTGTGCAGTCCTGGCCACATGCCCTCCTTCACTTCCAGTTGTCTCTGTTTCAGAGACACACAGAAGGGTCACCCTCCCTTGTCCATGAAGGTCAACTCTGGCCTGGCTTGAGGAGGTGCTTAGGTAGGAGAATGTGGGCAGGAGTAACCTGAGCCACAGACACACCCTGTTCTACCATCATTGAGCTCTTGAAGTGTTGTGCCACACTGGTCACATTGGAGGATGGAAAAGACAGTCAGTCCCTGGTGGCCAGTGACTAACATGGAGCTCAGCTGGTTAACCATGAGAATGTAACATCGATACTATGTAACAAAGTTATTCTGTTGGAGGCCACCGGATTTTGGAAGACATTGCTTTTTGCTGTTAGGCAAGGAAAAAAAAAGCCAATGATGTCAAAACAAAAGCAAACACAAGGAAGCCAGAGAATGGAGGTAGCCATGAGAGCTTGCTACGTGTGACTCAGAGGAGAGCATTAATCATGCATGCAGGATGGACCCACTCCAGTGGTTTCTTCAAATGTTGGAGGGAAATGGAGAAGATCCAAAACCAGGGTCTCAGGTTGCAGAGAGCTTCAGATTTCTTGTCTTCACCAGAAAACAAACTGATCCCTTTCTGTTTCTCTGTGCTTCCTTGACTGCAAATATATCTTCTTGAGTGCTAAACTGGATGCTGTTGACAGTGTTATTTACCACCCTGAGCAAATGTAGCTTTATGATAGATTACAGTGATCATCTATATCTCCCAAAGAGTCGCAGGAACTGCCGCCATCCCCTCCTGTTGCAATTTATAGTCTATAAATGTTTCTCCTTTTCTCAGTCAGGTTAAAAAAAAATCTTTAAATTAAAAGAAATTGAGCATGATCCAAGGATTTTTTTTTTTTTTTTCTGAGAGACTGTTTGGCCTAGTAATGGTAGAAACCATCTTAGCATTGGTCTCATTTTCCTTAAACTCAGCTTGCATGTTAGAGCCTCAGTGATGTCCCTTTCAGAACCATACAAGGTGGTTTGAATATCTTTCCTGCCATTCGCTGATGACATGACTTTATAATATCATAGGAACTTTATCACCTATAAAAATATTAGAGTAGCTGTAGCCATCTTAATCGTATGGGGATAATGATATAAACAAATGAGTTAACAGGAGGGTAAGGTTTTGGGGGAGGTCTGGCCTTGAGCCTCACTCAGTATATACTACCTAAAAGCACCTTGTAAGTTCTGAGGGACACCTCAGTTCACGCTCTCAGACACTCAGCATCTACACACCAGGCATTCTGCGGGACAGTTCAGATTAGAGCTATGTAAGGTAAGAAGTGGACGGTTCAATTAAACTAACGCAGAGAAGAGTGTGAGAGTTGCTTCTCAGGTGAAGTAGCTGGTGTTGCGCCTGGCGTGAGTCTTCACAGGGTACCCACTGACGTCAGTGACTTCACCTGCAGTGTTCTTATTTACATTATTATTGCTATCCCCATTCTAGGCAAGGGGAAGCCAAGCCCTAGGTCCAGGATGAAACTGACTCACTGCACAGGGCCACAGAGTTGGAATAAGTAGTGTACAGTCACCTGGAGTCATTTGCATTTTCTCGTTTTCTATATTGCTGGTCTGTCTAGAGAGGGCACCCACTCAGAACTAGACATGCAGAAGAGATAAGGAAAGGCTTACCGAGGGCCATTTTCTTCCTGCGCAAATCAACCCAGAGCCCATCCCTTAAACCACCCACAGCCATCTCTTTTGCTGAACTTGAGCACTGTAAGCCAATACTCCTGTTGATTCTAATTATCCCAAGGCTAGACAGAGTCATCTCAGGGTTATTCTTGTGCCCCTGAACATGCTGCAGTTATTCTAGTTACTCAACCATTTTCCTGGCTTGGCTTGATGTTCCGCGGTAAAAGCTCTGCCACCTCCTTCTGCTCTCCCAGGTCTGTCCCCTCATCAGAACAGTATGTGTTTCCGTGTGGGACCACACGTCCTGTGTTCCAGGAAATTGAGAACCATCACATCAGCACTAAGCTGTGGCGGTGGTCACTTCACACACTAAAATCTCCTGAGGGTGTTCAAAGACAGCTCTGCCCCAGGCCCTCTGGGAAAGACACAAGGGGTCCAACTTGCTTAGAATTTTCTAGGACACTGATGTCTTCCCTATGGCACCTGGGGCTGATGTCTTTGGGTAGAAGGTTCCAGAGCTAGGATTTATGGTTCAAGATCTTCTGGGATTCTCATAATTTCTACTATGATCCCCAGATGTGATAGTCTAGTTTAACTTGGGTCCAGCATGTATTTTATACTCCATAGAATGTATTTCTCACAAAGCAACAGAATACATTTTTCATGACGGTCAAATGTCCCTCTGTGCAGATGTCATCCTTTGAGCCCCATTCTTTAGATTCCCTCCATTAGTTGCCTTATGTGCACATTCTTCTACATTATTTCACTCCGAGCAAACATATACATAAATTGAGATAAATTTATTTTTAAGACAGCACCCTTGCACACCTGCTTTCCATAACATGCTTCTGTACAAAGAAACACATGCTGGCTGGTTTATTTTAGAATAAGTTTATCCAGTTTCATGCCATAAGTAGTTAAGTTGCCTTTATGTAAAAAATTCATTCATTTGTTTCGAGCAGGGAACGGCTATGCTGCCCAAGCTAATCTTGAGCTCCTAAGCCTCTTGCTTCAGTCTGTGGTGTATGCAGCGCCACGGTGTCTACCCCAGAGCCTGGTTTGATTGTCTGTGACAGGTCAGGTTGCTTCTTACATTTTTGACGCTGTATTCTGTGGTTTGGGGTTCTTCTCTGATTCAGCTGCATCAGCTTGAGGAACTCTCTAATTTTAAGTGGTTTCCTCAAACATTCCTGCCACAGCATGAGGCTTTCTCTCTGTCTGGAAAGCTTATGGCCTATGGCCTCTCTGGCTAGCTTTCTCACCTCCTTTGGAGCCCGGAGGATATGCCAGCATTCACAAGCCCTTCCCTGGCATTCAGTATGAAATGAGCCCTTCAGTCTTGGCCCCAACTGTCTAGTTATCCTGTTCCACTTTTCCACAGGTGTAGTCCTTTTCTGATGGAGGGAATGGCTGCCGACCGACTCTTACCTCAGCAGAGAGAAAGATCCACGTAGCAGACTTTCTGTCTTACTCAGCGCTGTGTCCCCATGTCTGGGAAACTCTCAGCACATAGTAAGTTCTCAATAAGCATGACCTGCATGAATGAATTTCCTGTCTTCCTGTCCTCTCATGTTCTCAGTTCATCACAGCCTACCATGTAGAGTGAGTGTTTTTACTACCCTTCAAAGTTCAAGAAATAGGCTGGGAGAGAACAACCTTTCTTCAGATCACACAGCAAGGAATTTAGCTGGAGTGATAGTCTGAAGAACCAGTAATCTTCAGAATTTCCACAGGACTTCTTAGAGCTAAAGATGCCTAGGTCACAGGCACTGGCTATATTAGCAAAACAGAACAAACTTCTCTTTATAGGTGGTACCATCTGCCTTCTTCTGGGTACCTACCCCCTTTCTTCTCATTTTTTTTCTGATTCCTCTTTTCATCCCAAACTAGCATCCCACCTTATTCACAAAGGCCTTTGTGTGTGTGTCGTCATTATTGTTTATTAGGCATAGTTACATATGTTATCTCATTTGATCTTAAATAGCAGTCCAGGCTGTAAGCCATGATACCCCCTCAAAGATGGAGAACAGACAGTCAGGATGGGAGGCTACATAAAATTATCTTCTGCCACACGTTGGTATATGTGGCTCAAGTTGTTGCTTCTGGGTAAAAAAAACACTGATGACATTTGGAAGAGCCTGCCCTACTTCCCTTAGTGGCTTTCCCTTCGCCTTTCCTCAGAACTTAAGTTCTATTAGTGCCTCATCTCTAGCAGCTCCAGGCTGCTCCATTCTTGGGTCACACAGATGAATTTGGGAGGTCAAGTGTGACAACCCCCTGAAGCTCAGCCCTGGGGTTCCACTCAACCCTAGCACCCAGTAGTTTTTTCTAGGAAGGTGGCTGAACTATATGAGGATATAGACTCAGAACTGTAGGCGATTCTCTCCCCCTCTTACCGCTGAGAAAAACCTGGGTAATAACGATGCCACCTCAGAGACAAGCGGACTGAAGAGCTGTGGAGAGATGGTATTTAGAGCATGTATAGAGTGCTTGGGTTTACTTGAGCATGCAGTCAGATCCACCCACCCTATGGTCCTACTCACTAACAGGTCCCACTTCTGTCTTGCTCTGAGGAATTTTGAGTTGGGTGTCCTACTTCTTTCAAAGAAAGATTCTAGTGGAAGTATTTCCTAGATATACTGCTAAGAAGGGGGGGTCATATTATAAGCTATTTTTTTCTCCCTATTTTCAAGAGAGTGCTAAACAGTGACTATGTGTTCACAAATGCTTGCCAACTCCTTAATCATAATTTCAGTGGAAGATTGGCAAGGGGATTTTGATACATTTACTTAAGTGTCCTAACATGCTGACAAATAATTATTTTCTTGAGATGCCCAGGGAAATTTAGACTGACTTTTCTCTGGGGTTCTGCCTAACTTGCTTTATTTCCCACTGAGACCAGCATGAATTCACATGGATCCATGATTTTAAAAAAGTCATATTTTATTTTTAGTACTGTTTGTCCTATCCTTTCTAGGAACGCTCACCACATAGGCATGCAGATGTAATCTCTCCCCACTGTAAGGTGGAATTTCTCTCCCTTCTCCCCTAATGTGTCATAGATTCTTCTCTGCTTGTGAAGAGAGTCCCCAACAGAGGATCTATAGGGCTTATAGAAGTCACTGATGTCATAGTTTGTTTTCTATAAAACATTTTGCTAGGTTTCAGTCCCCAGTCAGCAGGGACTCATTTGGGTTTTACTGGGAAGATCTTATCTTATTCACGTGATTACATTCCATGATCTGTTGACTTTGCATAAAGTTTCAACATTCACTCAGTTGAAAAGGAATTAACCGTAGAGCTTCGGCCTGACCTCCAATTAAGGAAAAATTCTACCTGTTATCTGCAGCACCGGATTCTGCCTGAAAATTCCAGCCAGTCCTCCTTACTGGAGGTTCTCTCTCAAGTTCAGATTTCTAACCAGGCCCAATGGTCACAGTTTCAAAGTCTTTGCACTGGATCTCCCAACATCTGTCTCCTGCTGGCTTCAGGTATTACATCTTCTGCTTGAGTGTTATTGTAGACAATGTAGAAATCGTAGGCAGAAAAGATACATAGGCAGAAGAAGAAAGTCTATAATCTTTATAGTTCCAAGGGAAGTATAGCAAATCACTAAGGTCCTAGCATGCTGGATGAAGAACAAAGAAATGACACATAGTTTCTGAATAACCTCCTCCTGCTTCACTTTATCCATCCTCAGCATCTGTATATTTCGGGATGAGACATTACCAATGTGCCTTTCAAGATACTAGGGCAGCAGAGAGCACTCTGGACAGTTCTATTTGCTCCACACAAGACTTGACATTTTCCTTCCTCTAATCCTCCATGGACAGGAGTGAAGAGAATCTGTGGACCTGCCATGGCTCCTGTGACCCTGGCCTCACTCCTTTTTCTTATGCACAAGTTCAGTGGCAAACTTAACTATGAGACAACCTTGAACCTACTCTGTACTTATGTCTATCCAGGTCTTTACTGTGCTAGTGAATGTTTATATTTTATGGTTACCTCTCTTTTTTTTCTATTCAAGACAGGGTTTCTTTGTGTAGTCTTGGATGTCCTAGAATTAGCTCTGTGACCAGGCTGGTCTCAAACTTACAGAGATCTGCCTGCCTCTGCCTCCTAAGTGCTGGGATTAAAAGTGTATGCCACTATTGCTAGCTTATGGCCACTTTCTTAACCTATCTTGCACCCTTTCTAACTTCAGGCCTCTTATTGTTACACTTTAGAACACAGGATCGATCACCAGAAAAGTCTCCTGCATTCCTCTCTTACTCTCAATATCCCCTGCCTCTTGGTTATGTCCAAAGTCTGGCTTTCTTGCCTTAGGAGGCATCTCCATCTTCTGCAGTCCGTGCAGATGATGGCTGTTTAACCCACACCACACTTCATGCCAACAAGCAGGTAACCTCCTTTCTCTTTCTTGCTGTTTTCAGACCATCCATCCTCCAGTGTTGAATCTCATGTTACTCAGATATATAACACTACACACATCCTGGTAGAAGTTCACCACTGATCCCTGACACCCTTCATTACTTGTAGAATTTAGCTCCTTGTCCCTTGCCATTCTCTCTAATAATACTGATCTTTGTGATTTCAGTGTCTAGTTGGAAGACCTGTCCGTATGTCCTAGTCTCAAAGTTCCAAGATTTTCTTCTAATGATCTGTCTTCTGTTCAGCTGCAAGATTTCTGTCATGTGATCATACCTTTGAACTTTTCCTTTCCCATAGCTAGTCTCCTTATATATTAAAGTTGAAGATTTTCTTCTTTTCCACAAGTTTCCATTTCTTGGGATGATCATTTAATGTGTGTGTATATATAAAGAAGAAGATAGTAAATAATATGTATTTATATATACAGTAGATAATGCATACAGTAATGTATGCCTACATAGTAACATATTTTTGAGTAAGGCATGAATGATACATGTAATAACATATGGTATTCATTTTTCTTTATATATGCACATGTTATCATTTCTTCTTTAGAATTTAATTCGGTTGTTCCAGTGTGTAGTAAAAATTCCTTGAATAAATGACCTCTACTCACTACTTAGCTTCATTCTTCCAATTTTCTCTTATCTTTACTCCATCAGGTTTCTCCAAGCTCCCCAGTGAATGCCTGTGTCTACCTCAGTGGTCAGTTCTCAGTCATCTGACTTGACTGTTACTCTTTCTCTCTAACTATCTCTCTGCTTTGCTCTTGCAGGTCATTTCCTTCTCTGGCCCCTTTCCCACTGTTTCTTTCTCTTCCCTGCCCTTAGGTCTCTTCATTTCACTGTCTGCACCACCCTTGTTTCTGAAACCCAGTCAGTCACAGGGCTAGGAAGATCTATTTTCAGCCCCGCCTTCCTTCGGACTGCCATATTCTCACATCTACCTGCCCACTAGCTGTCCCCATGTGGTTCTATAGGCACACACCTCACATATTCAGGCTGTGGCCCTCCATCTTCCTCCGCTCGTGGCTCATTCTTCTTCATGTTTCAGCTGTTTAGGCTAAGCCCTTCACAATCCCTTCGGCTCCCCCTTTTGAAGATCTGGTATCAATCACCTTTTCATTCTCCTTAAACATTATCTCAACTATCTCTCTATTTCCCACCATCTCTACTGCTGCTGCCTTTGATTCTTTCCGTGTTATCTCCTGCTTAGGTTATTGACCTAATAAACCCTTCCTGCTTCACTCCTTGGAGAAACCCCTAGGAAGACAGCAGTCTGCTAGAGTCTCCATTGGCTTCCCTGAGCTAATGCTGCAAGATTAGAATGAGCCACAGGATGCTCTGAGGCTAGCTTCTTTCCCTCTGGAGGCCTCTTACTCCCCTTTTCTCTTCTCACATCCTTCACCTCTGGCCATGCTGTTTATACCAGTCCTCGATCACGACAGGCTCTTTCCTACCACAGGATATCCACATAGTCTTCTTCCTGCATAGGCATCCTTGGTGCGTTCCCCGTATGCCATATAGCTAATACAGCCACTTCTAGTTCATCCTATGCTATACAGCTACATGTACATCAGTCATTATATGCTGCCACTTATACTCACCTATATACTCAAATTTCATGTTCCCAGCGAAGCCCTTATGTCCCCGAGTCCTGCATAAACACAGCCCATGATGTCTTCTCTCTGGCCTTCACTCCTGGGCCCAGAGCACTAACCCAGATGCTGCTCTCACAGAGCTCCAGGCTGCCTGCCAACATTAGCTTTTTGGGACCCCAGCCTTCTCAAGCCCATCAAAACAGACCCTAGCCACTTTCTACTTCAAAGTCCTCTCATCTTTGTGCTTTTATTGCTGTTGTTGTTTTGTTTTTGTTAATCTATTCTTCAGCTGGACTCTAAGGCCGAGGAGAAAAGAATTTTGTTTTTGGTTGTTATCCCAGCACTGTCCTAGATGACCACAAGCTTGCTGGGCCAGACACTTCCTAAGTACTTAATCTTGTGAATATTTTAATCTTGTGGGTCACGAAATTTCTTAAAGGCAAGCCAAAGAATCCCATGCTTGCTTGTAAGGAAGAAAAGGGGTGGGGTTGCAGGGGACAGGGAGGAGGGGGAAGAGAATACAAATTAGTTCAAGGAACCCAAATCTCCTAACCAATGTTCACAAGAAGAGCATTCTCCTCCTGGGATCCTTGAAAAACTGGCTGAACCGGAATCCAGTCTAACCACATTCTTGTTTCTTCCCTTCCTGGTTGGCTGAGGAGTTAAGGGTGACAGGAAGGAGACTCTCCTGGAGGACACTACTTGCTCAGTTCTGTCTGTCAGCTTTCTGGGAACTTCCGCAAACAACCCTATGATTTCAGACAATCAAAGGAAGACCATGTAAATCTGAATCATTTGAAGCCAGTGACCTGATTTGGCTCATGCTTATGAAAATCTTCAAAGGTCAAACATGAAAACAGCCCTGTTTTAGATTATCTCCCTCCCACACGTCATGTCTGAAACCATTTTTATAGCCTTCAGCACAAAAGCTCAAGATCCCAGTTTTCTTTCTCCACACACCTCTTGCTGGCAAGGGTCCAGGACTCTCTAGGCCTGTGGGTCACAGAGTATGTGTGGTCAGAAGGCTTCTTTGAGTGTATCTGTATCTGAGCCAAGCTATTTTCAAAACTAAGATGAGTTTAGAGAAATTGTAACTAAAGTTGAAGAAAGGCTCATGTGTTTCTCTTAAGAGACAAAACATGTGGGTGGTGTCCTGGGCTATTTTTATGTGAAGTATGTTGTAGATAAACACTCCTTATAAATCTCAGCCTTTCAAGGGAGGTGGGGTTGCAATCTTCTCTTCTAGTGCAGACTCCATGGCACACCCAAGTGGGTTCTCTCAGTGCATACTGGGTCAGTTTACTGTCCTAATCTCAAGTAAGATTGTGATTCCAGCCTCCTAAGGAAAACTCTTTAATATTGCCCACCCCCCCCCTCCTGCAGCTATACGTTATCCTTAATTGTTTATCTCATGGGCAGGGGACACAGGTATCAGGCAGAACCTGGATGTTCAACACCAGACTCTCTCTCTCGCTCTTTCTCTCTCTCTCTGTCTGTCAGTTTTGACTAGTATGTGTGTGTATGCATGTGTGTGTACACTCATAGGTATGCATGCAGAGGCCAAAAGTTTCACTTAATATTTTCTTCTATTCTCTATTGCTCTCCATTTTTGGGAGGTGGTAGATGGTAGCAGTGTCTCTCACCGAATCCAGAGCTCAACCTTTAGGCTAGGCTGGCTGCCCAGCTAGCCACAGCAATTCTCTTGTCTCTGTGCTCATAGCCCTGGAGTAACACCCATACACCACTGGTCCTGGCTTTTACGTCCATGCTGAGGATCCAAGCTCAGGTCCCCATGATTGCACAGTGAGCACTTTACCCACTGAGCCATTTCTCCAGCCCCCAACATACTTTTCACCTCTCCCAGGTCACCTGGAACACTCATCTTCCTTTATTCTCTGATACCTTTGAATGCTACTACTGGATAATTGTTTTCAGCTAATACAAACATACAATACAAATGTTCGAGGGTCTTCCAACCTGAAATAATCCTGATGGTTTTGTTCCTTTGGCCATCTCTAGCCACTGCACAAAGAGCAGAGGCTTGACATCTTAAAAGCAGCCTCCAGAATAGTAGGGGGTAAAGAAAACAAGGCATTTTTTTAAGGATGCTGCAGAAATGGCCACCACAAAGCATCCAAGTGCATCTGCTCAGCAAATTCTGCCTTTAAAGTAGTGTGATTTGGAAACAATTTTCACCTCCCCCTTCTAATGGATTATGTGATAATGACTATTTCCAAACAATATCACTTTGAAGGCATAAAGCTTGAAATAGTTTCCAGATTTCCTTCATTTATAGAATGCTCTAGCTAAGGCAAACTAAAAGTTGGAGATAGACTTGGAAGTGAGAAGTGTAAAGGATGCAAGGTGCACAAGCCCTGAGTAAGGAGCAGCCAGTGAGACTCTAAATTTGTGCTCTAGCCACTGGCTTTGAGGACTGTGGGAGACTGTTTAGTCAGTCAATGCAAGCAATATTTTCAGGAGAACCTTTCCATAATGGCTTGAGCCTCTGCATACAAGGAGGCAGGCCACTGAGCCTGGGAAATCAGCATTCTCCACACCTCTGTGCTAAAGTCCACAAGTATGGCTGATGAAGATGATCAGATGTGGGGAAGCAGGGACTTCCATCATGTATGTGGATGCTGCATCTCAAGAGAGACACTTGGGGCCATGGTTTGCACAGTTGCTGTTGTGTTGTAGTTTCTGATCACAGGCAATTCAGCACCTACACCAAGAGGTTGTTCTGTGAAAAGAGAACATGACATTGGGTTGCTGGTGTTTCTTGTGAGGCCAGAGGAATTAAGCACTGCCTTCACAAGAGCAGGGATTTTGTCTCTTTGGTCATGTGGGAGGTGCTAATAGCTTCTTTTCTCCCAATAAACACAAGAAAAAGCATTTGTCTCTGTGTAGCCTGGGAGAAGGTGGTCAGGTTGCAGACAGTGGGCCTCTTAGACTGGGCAGAGACTCGGTGAAAACTCAGGAAGGATTTAGCAAGGCTAGAGAAAGAGAAGAGAACAGTAAAGGATGGAGAATGACCTCCTATATAAAAGCTTGTCCACAAATAAGAGGACAAATCAGAGGGGAGTATGAGAGTGGCATGGGATTAATCATGAGGGACAACTTGGAACACACTGTACTCTAATAGATGGGAAGTAGCAACATAAGTTGGAGTCAATTGTATGTTTTGTATGGGGCATTTATGTCGATAATTAGATATGGGCATATTACATCAGTACTTTTCATATCAACCAGGAGAGAGATGTTATGTTCATTCTTTGTTGTAGATAATCACCCTGCACAAAACTAAATTCCAAGTGGATCAAAGACCTCTACATAAAACCAGACCCACTAAACCTGTTAGAAGAAAAAGTGGGGAATAGCCTTGAACTCATTACCGCAGTAGACAACTTCCTGAACGAGCACCAACAGCACAGGCTCTGAGCTCAACAATCAATAAATGGGACCTCATGAAACTGAAAAGCTTCTGCAAAGCAAAGGACATTGTCAACAGAACAAAACGACAGCCTACAGACCAGGAAAGGATCTTCACCAACCCTATATCTGACAGAGGGCTAATATCTAAAATATATAAAGAACTTAAGAAGTTAAACACCAACAAACCAAGTAATCCAATTAAAAAAATGGGGGACAAAGTTAAACAGAGAATTCTCAATAGAGGAATATAGAATGGCAGAGAACAACTTAAAGAAATGTTCAACCTCCTTAGTCATTAGGGAGATGCAAATCAAAACAATCATGAAGTTTCACCTTACACTCATCAATATGGCTAAGATCAAAAACTCAAGTGACAACACATGCTGGAGAAAATGTGGAGAAAGGTGAACCCTCCTCCATTGTTAGTGGGAATGTAAACTTGCACAACCACTTTGGAAAGCAATCTGGCACTTTCTCAGACAATTAGGAATAGTGCTTCCTCAATATCCAACTATACTACTCCTAGGCATATATCCAAAATATGCTCAAGTGTACAAAGACATTTGCTCAACCATGTTCATAGCAGATTTATTTGTAATAGCCAGAAGCTGGAAACAACTCATATGTCCCTCAGTTGAGGAATGAATACAGAAATTGTGGTACATTTACACAATGGAATACTACTCGGCTATTAAAAACAAGGGAATCATGGAATTTGCAGGCAAATGGTGGGAACTAGAAAAGATCAACTTGAATGAGGTAACCCAGAAACAGAAAGACACACATGGTATATACTCACCCATAAGTGGATATTAGTCATATAATATAAAATCTAAAATCTATACTCCTAAAGAAACTAAATAACAAGGAAGACCCTAGGGATGATGCTCAATCCTCATACAGAAGGACAAACATGATAGAAGCAGAAGACAGGAAACAGGACAAGAGCCTACCACAGATAGCCTCTGAAAGACTACTGAAAGAGGTATTGAAGCAGATGCTGAGACTCATAGCCAAACTTTGGGCAGAGTGCAGGGAATCTTATAAAAGAAGGGAGAGATAGAAAGACCTGGAAGGGACAGGAGCTCCACAAGGAGAGCAACAGAACCAAAAATTCTGGGTCCAGGGGTCTTTTCTGAGAATGATACTCCAACCAAGGGCCATTCATGAAGATAACCTAGAACCCCTTCACAGATGTAGTCCATGGCAGCTCAGTGTCCAAGTGGGTTCCCTAGTAACGGGAACAGGGACTGTCTCTGACATGAACTCAGTGGCTGGCTCTTTGATTTACCCCCCTCCCCACGAGGGAGGAGCAGCCTTCCTAGGCCACAGAGGATGACATTGCAGCCAGTCCTGATGAGACCTGATAAACTAGAGTCAGATGGAAGGGGACGAGGACCTCCCCCCATCAGTGGACTGGGGAAGGGGCATGGGAGGAGAAGAGGGAGGGAGAGCAAGATTGGGAGGGGACAAAGGAGAGGGTTTCAGCTGGGATACAAAGTGAATAAATTGTAATAAAAAATAAAGACAAAAAAATGAAAAAGAAAGGAGACAATACGGTCAAATGGTAGCTCAACGGATGCAGAGTTTGTAAGAACGCCTCCTGACTTTGAACTGTACTCTACGATGTTTTCACCTTGCCATCTTGCAGAAATGAGACTTTAGCTGATAGGTAGAATTTTGAGTATTTATGTAAATCTGTGGGCTCATTTTTTCTTTTGTTTGTTTTGTTTACTTGTTTCTCTTTTAGACTGTGCAGTCGTGACAAGAGGTTATAAGCTTTCAGCATCCATCTTAGACAGGATCTATTCGAGTGACAGGGGAGATAATTAAAATGGAAAGAAGCCCGATTGGAAACCTGGCTCCATGGGTTGGGATGAGGACAATGCATTGCAATGTCCAGCACCTTTGTGGAGGCTTTATTTCACGTCCCAACAACACAGAACAAATTGCACAAATGCGTGGAATTAGATCCGTTGGTCACAAACATTGAAGTCACTTTTTAAAATGTCACCAAATGGCTCTGTTAACTCTGTTTTGTAAGAAGTCTCAGGCAGATGGCACTTTGAAGTGTATGATGCATCTTGGAAAAAAAAATTGCTTAGGCATTTTTGTCTGGTTTGCTAAGATAGAGTGATGATGTCTCAAATGCCTACTATGTGCTTCACCTGTTTTATAACAATTATAGAGCTTACTTAATTCTCTGCAATGGTTATCTTTTTAATTTTTACTTTACTTTATTGTTTTTAGACAGGGTCACATATAGTTTAAGCTGACCTCAATTCCCTTTGTAGCTAAGAAAGATCTTGACCTTAAGATACTCTGGACTACTGGAATTACAGTGTGAACTACCACTCCTGGATTGTGCAACTAGGGGGGATGGACTCCAGGGCCTCTTTATTCTGGGCAAGCATTCTACCAGATGAGCTACACACTCAGACCTTTCACTTTCAGTATAAGAAATTGAGGTCCAGAAGCACCCCACACCTAGTGACATCCCAGATTTTCCAATTTCATCTATTCCAGGTAAAATTCTGACCCTGTCTAACTTTATTGCTTATCTTAACACTATTTTCAGGTTTGGGAGAATTGCTAAATGTTAAAATAGGCACAGAAAATAAATATTGACATAATGTCTCATTTTTGTGTCAAATTCCAAATTTACTAATTTTGAAAGTAGACATTTATTACATTTTTTTTCTTTCTTTTTTGAGACAAGGTTTCTCTGTGTAGCCTTGGCTGTCCTGGACTCTCACTCTGTAAACTAGGCTGGCCTCCAACTCCCAGAGTTCACCTGGTTCTGCCTTCCGAAGTGCTAGGATTACAAACATGTACCACTGTGCCAGCTTTTATAACATGTTTTAATAAATACTTATTCTAAACCCATTTCAAAGCATATTTCACTTGCTTTCTCCCCATAGCAAAGACTCTAATGCAAAACACGCAGGCGAAAAATTATTGTGTAGCTGGAGGTAGCCATATTCCATACATTGTTGGGTAGACAATTTACACATTCATGTTTCAAAAGAGGATTTCCTATTCTAAATTAAAAGGCAAATTTGGACAAAGAAATGACTTACTTTTACTCTCCTGAATGGAAAATGATCTCGACACTGGTGGTACAACAAATATAACAATTGCTATCGTGAAAATGAAAGCCACATGCTGACACTGATGGAACAAGAATGTGCTAGGGGGTTGGTTTCCTGATGGCATTCTGAGCGCTGCACCACCCTCGGACCACCTACATTTGAGCTTCTTGTTATGTGATGCTGATGCGATAAACTCCATAGTTGCTAAAGGAAATGGGTTTATGGTACTCACAGGAAGTACAAAGCTAACCCATCGCCCATAATAGAATTTTAAGAGAATTCCAGTTTTCCAACATCGCATTATGTCCATGCCAGTTTTTTTTTTTTTTTTTTTTTGTCTGAATTTGTGTCTCTAAAATATCAGAAATTAAACAAGAGACTCTTAGGGAATGATGCTTATTTTGTTGGGCACAGACTGGGCAGAGTGTGTGTGACTCTTCCCGGTTGTGGGAAGGCAGCTCCCAGAGTCACGGTCCAAGAGACCATCATCCTTCCAGACAGTCTGGGATAGAGGGAGTGTGAGTGAGTGAGTGGGCATTAGACTCCACATGACCCACCATTTTGCTTTGCGTGGATGGACACAGATGTGACCTTTGGAGAGTGAGAAAGGATCTGGAGGGATCATTTTGTCTATGTTTTTATCTTGGGGAAGGACCACACTGAAGCCATAGCAGCCATATAGTGATAGCCAATGTGGTTTTAATAGACCTCCAAGGAAGACACTCCCTCCGCCTCTCCCCTCAGGAGACCATATCAGTACTGAAAACCTTGCAGTTAATTCTTGGTTTGTATAAATAGATGTGTAATTCATGTGAAAAAATAAAAGCACCCTCTATTTGGCTAAGGCAGAGAGAGAAGTCAGTGGGACGTAAAGAGTGGAAGTCGAAGATCAAGCTGGAGTTCTGTTGCTTACTAGCTCACGAGCTGGTAAACTTTCTCATGACTCCATTCACATAAGCGTCATAGTACAATCACTGCCTCCCATCCCCCAAGGTCATAGGGAAGAGTTAACACAAGGGTACACTCACGGCTGGGGATGTTTGTAAAAATTGTGCTTCGTGGCAGTGCCAAGTCCTTTATTACCCTACAGCAGCTCGCCATCCATTTCACACTGAAGTTGCCACATTGTCCTGTCCGTACCGTCCCCTGCACTGTGGGCTAATGGACCACAGCTTCCCAATCTCAACCTCTTGCCTCAGACTTTTCTGCCCCGAAACCTTAGCTTGGAAACCTGTTTCGAAAACAAAAATTTGAAATATGTTTCACAATTTGGGAAGCTTGCAGTTGCTGTAATGTATAAGCTAAATTAGAAAATGAAACTAACCCTTGAAAAACTGACCCATGCATCTGTTCCCACATGGGCTGTGCATTCATAACTCAGATTCATAGTCTGGAAACAAAGGCAAAATGTAGCAATGAGAAAATTGTCTGGATCCTTACAGCTAAGGATTCTCGCTGCAATCGTTTGGGTAATTGAAAGACAGAGACTCCCTGGGGTGTCTCTGCGCAGGGACCTTCTTTTTGGGTAGGTGCTGTCTCAGACCTACGAGGAAATGTCCCAGAGCAGTTGTTTTTAAAAGCTGTACACATGACTGTTGGCCGGTAGAGTTGGCTTGGCTCACTGCCTCCAATGCTGCGTGTTGGCTCCATTCACATATGTACCATTTCAGACTTGAAGCCCCACAGGAAGTCACTATGGAGCCTCACAATTCACCCCATTCCAAGGTCTGCCATGTCCTGGCTCTGTCCTCTCGAATGACTTAATCCCTAGAAACTGTGGTGACTAAAGCTTTTGAAAGAGAGATGATTATTTAATATTCATTTAGGACCTCCTGATGTAGCTCTGATGATGGAGAACATGATTTTAAAAATCCCAGAAAATAGAATAAGGAAGCAAATGACTACTGTGGCAGAGATTGGTTTAGGGGCTTTTTGTTGTTGTTGTTGTTGTTGTTGTTCTTTTCATATACTTCTAGCATGATACTAACAAAGAAAAAGTAAACTCCAGAACAGGGCTCCAAGGCTAAAGAAAATCTTGTGGATTTATCACAGCCCTGCATTTCCTGGTGATAGATAGATCAGGTCTAAAACGTGTTTCCCTAAGGGTGGAGAGATAGTTCAGGTAATAAAGTGCTTGCCTGGGAAGACGGATGACTCAAGTGCAGTCTCCAGAACACACGTGACATTACCGAGCGTGGAGGTGCACACTTGAAGGCCAGCACTAGAGAGGCAGAGACAGGCACAGTCTTGGGGCTCGTTGGCTAGCCAGCATAGCATGCTTGGTAAGTTCTAGGCTAATGAGAGACCTTGTCTAAAAAAAAAAAGTGGATGGAGGCTGTGGCACACCTGAGATAGTCTTTGCCCTTCAGGCATGCACATGTGTGTACCTACACACACATGACCATGCTCATGATAATAAATGATTTTAAAGGGTTTCAGTGGCTTCTGCTTAAGCCTGGAGTTAGCTGTGTTTTTCTGTATGACCCAGGTCTGTGCTAAATGTCTCTTCATCAGCGATGTGTCTTCAAGCACCTTAGCCAAGAAGTGTCCCTTTCCTGTCACCCGCTCCTCCTTTTGTCCGTTAACTTATTATTATTATTTTTTCTTCTTTTAGTGTGTGAGAGGACATCTGGATCTGTAGTTCTCTTGTTTGCAGTTTCCTCTACAGCTCAGAGTCCACAAGAGCAGGTACTTTGGTTCTTGATTACTGCTCTATCTAGAACAGTTGTTCTCAACCTATGGATTGCGACTCCTTTGAGTTCAGACAACTCTTTTACAAGGGGTTGCCTAAGACCACCACAAATATTTTCATTAAAATTCCTAACAGTAGAAAATTGCAGTTACTTAGTACCAATGAAAATAATTTTATGGTTGGGGATCACCACAACATGAAGTATTGAAGGGTCACAGTATCAGGAAGGCTGGGAACCACTGGTCTAGAGTAATGACTGGCACGTGTTGGGTGTTCAGGAAATTCTTACGGATCAAGTAGGACCAGGGCTGAAGCACCAAGGAGGTCTTTAGGCACATATCATGCGGAACACAGGGCTAAGCTAATTATGTCTGTTACACAAACTTAAGAGCTAAGTGGTGTGCTTTTTGAGTCTTGAAGTTGAAAAGTGATAAGAGAGAATTATTTCCTTTCAAGGCTTGACATGTTTCATGGTTCCTGTTCCCTTCTGCCTCCATGACCCCTTTTTCAGGTATGACATTCCCAGCTTACACACATATGTTTGGCCTTGCTCTGTTTTGGTTTTCATATGCTAGCCCTACACTAATCAGCAGAGACATCAACTCAAATACATTTTACTCAACACATTAAATAGATAAAAGCTTTAAAAATTATCTCACAATATGGATATTTTAAATGTTTTCTCATTTGTTGATAAAATCTATTAACTGATTTTTTAAAATATATTTATTTTATTTTATGTGTATGGGTATTTTGCCAGCATGTCTTTGCAGTATGAGCACACTGTGCCTGCAGAATCCAGAAGAGGGCATCAGAGTCCCTGGAGCTGGAGTTACAGACAGTTGTGAGTTGCCATGGGGGAGGTAGGACTCGAACCAGGGTTCTAGGGAAGAGCAGCCAGTGCTCTGAGCCACTGAACCATCTCTCTAGCCTCTTATCTGACTTCTTTTCAAAATCACACTGCTACGTAATAATAATAATAACGATAAAAAGGGCTAGATGAAAAAAATCTCTGCTATTCACTGAAGCCTGATGCAGAAAAAGGAACAGGTGACAAAAAGTTCAGAAGGTCACACAGCTTAGAAGGTGACACAGCCCAAAAGAGAGGACGCTCACTGGACATAAACAAGACTTACTCTTACAATCTTTCTTACTTACTTACTAATACATAATCCTGACTGACCACTGACTCCGACCACAGGATGTAACACAAATTTGTGTGGGGACAGAATGGTCAACCTCTTGTTCTCAACAGAACTCTGCTTTCTTCAGGTAAAGGTCAGGCTGGTTACACAACTTTCCCTTTCCCCCAGCCAGACTATAGAGCTGGCTGAACGCAATGACTGGTGAACTCTGATGTGAAACTGACTTTTCTGGATGATTTGCTAACAGAGAATCGCAGGCACCTGTGCTTGTAAATGAAGCACTGTGCCAGGTTAGAAGCTAGTTGATAGAGACTGGGAGCAGCTGTGGAAGATTGCTCTTTCCTTTTAGGGTGGGCACAGAGCTGCCTCTGAACAGCCTGGCAAGGGCGGGAAAGATGTAGGGTCATGAAAACGCACAGGATGTGGAATTTAAGAGACCCTGTTTGAATTTTATCTCTGTTAACACGGAGCCTGGAGCTGGGTGTTGTTGGGTAAGTTTCTTCATTCTCTTAAGCTTCAGTTTGTTTGCATGAAATCAAAGTCAATAGTGTATTCTCACTACTAAGGCAGTGGTTCTCAATCTGTGGGTTGCGACCCATTTGGATGTTGCATATCAGGTATCCTGAATATCAGATATTTATATTATGATTCATAACTAGTAAAATTACAGTTTTTAAGTAGCAACCAGATAATTTTATGGCTGAGGTCACCACAGCATGAGAAACTTATTAAAGGGTCACAGCATTAGGAAAGATTGAGGACCATTAGGAGAAGTCATATGAAGGAATGCAACCAAAGGAAGAGATGGCAGTGTAGAATTTTAGCAAGAATGAAAGCAGATCATTTTCTTTCTAAACCCCTTGATGAGCTGCCTGTGTGACCCTGGATCGCCATCTTATTAGCTTTAGTCTTCTCATATACAAATGAGAAAAAAAAAATGCCTGTAGTATGAACTCCAACCTTTACTTAAATGCTGCTGACATATTATAGCAAGGAAACTGAGGTGCAGGGGCAGTATGCAAACACACATATACAGAAGCCAGTTTGTTTTATGTCCTCGGCCCTTTAGCTTCATACCCTGTATTCCTTGATATACCTTATCGTTAGAGCAGGTGGCTAGCTAATGGACCCAAACCACTCTAAGTGCTAGGTAATATTTTCCCTTAAATTATCCCCTTTTATATTCTAAATTTGTCTCCCCCTGTCTTCTGATGCAGCGCAGCACACACGTCAAAGAGTAAGCATCCAGCATCATTAGCTGCCACTTGTAAAATAAAAGCTAGCTTGTGCTGTGTTATTGACCACACGCAAGGTCAACCTTTTTTGTGTCCTTCTGTCAGTACAGTAGGTAGATGACCTCTATTTAGGTGAAGGCAAGAGGCTGGACCTTAAAGTCAAGGTGGTGTGCTCACTAGAGGGCTGAATATAAACTGGACTGCTAGGAATTCTTGATAACTTCTAGAATCTTATTAACTTTTATAGTCTCTTAAGTCTATGCTCGCAAATTACTGATTTGCTAAGAATGAGACCACTGTTGTCATCATCATCATCGGATGCCATCATGTGAACCCAAAAGGAAGAGAGATTTTATCTGCTAGCATTAGGAGTGCTTGTCCTTGTTAATCTGCAAACATTCCAGGGAGTCTGGGCACACACTTTTAGCAGGGTTTGGGACCTCACAAATTTAAATGAAAACACATTGGGAGATACAATCTGATGGTGGGGCAGGTGGTGAGATCTTGGGACAAAAATCCCATATAGCCAACCTCGAAACCTAAAAAAAAAAAAAAAAAAAAAAAGGACACTGGATTCTTCAGGAAGCTGCACAATCATATGGCAGAAATTTGTAGAAAATAAAATAATTTCGTTGATGTTTTTTATGCTCTCTCTACAATTCCAAAGTCACCAACCGCAATCCAATTTTATAGTACCGGTGAAAAGAAATGCATGTTGACATCACATGGCATTCATGCAAGCATACATTCTATTCCTGGAACTGCTGTTAAGAAGAATCCATCCTTTTTCCTACAGATGATTATGTCCTTGTCCTGCGTTATCCCCCATAGCCACACAAAGTGGCACATTTGTTTAATCATAAAATGAATAGTGAATAAATCAGCACTCTTAACAGAATACAAATCAAGCACAGGATCTGTCCCTTTACAAAGAACTCTACAGGGAGCAGTGTTGGCTCAGATTTTTGTTTGTTTGTTTGTTTGTTTTCTCCTTCATTAAAATGTTAGAGCAAATCAAAGGAAACATCTTCACCCTGGGTTCAGGAAAAGCAGCCTCACAGACCATCCTGTCCTTCAGGAAGAGGTCAGAGGGCTGCTTTTGTTTTCCCCCAAAGTTTCTGAGTCATGCTCCCCTTGAGTACTGATCTGTGGCTAGAGGGAAGAGCTTTTCAAAACTAACCCAGGCAAGCAACTGACTTTCACTTTCCCTCTTCAGTTTGGCACAAGTGTCCACAGAAATGTTTTCTTGACTAAGCCCAAGTCAGTAAAC
The DNA here is from genome assembly GCF_907164565.1 of Psammomys obesus. NCBI lineage: Eukaryota > Metazoa > Chordata > Mammalia > Rodentia > Muridae > Psammomys > Psammomys obesus. The sequence continues at coordinate 26,288,614 of NW_026596051.1, read as the reverse complement.
ACCCCCCAAGCATCAGAGAAGCACACAGAGAGTGTAAGACAACAGAAGCCAAGAGTCTTCTCCAGGGTGAAAATAGCCTGAAGATGTGTGCACGGATGGAGGAGAGGGCTGTTTACTTACAGTGTTTGCAAGAACTTCCAACTCTGGGTACTTGGAACTTTGCACATATGTGGGCTTTACCTCAAAGCCTCTTTCCTTTGGCCACAAGAAGCACTCACTTTTCCCCCTTCAACTTTAGAGTGAGACATGTTGTCCCGACTTGCTTTTAAAGCATACTCTCAGGGTTCAAAGCATGGAGGCAGATAGAGTCTGCAAGGTTAGGGCTTCCAGTGATGTCGGAGTCTCTGCAGAGTACCTGACTATTTAAAGGAGATTCACAAACAAATAGGCAGAAATAAAAAATAAATATCCTTCTCTATCTGCTGGCTTGCTCCCTAAACCATGTTTGGGAAAGAATGCTGAGTCTTGATAATATCTAAAGTTCAAGTTGAATGTCTCATGTTTCATATGTGAGAATTCAAGGCTCTCTGACAGATCTTCTGAGACCGGCTGCTATTGTTTCTTAATTGCTGCTAGAGAGAATATTTGTGGCTGCCATCATTGTCATCTCCTCTAGTTGGCTATGGAAAGATGTGAAGGCCAGGGTTTGCAAAACTCCACAAGGACCACATAGTTTGAAGAAGGTCTGGAGCCACGGGCTACTCCCAGCCTCCCTTACTCTTTAGTACTATATCCATAATGGGAGGTGGAAGCAGATACAGGGTTTTGATACTGGGTTTTGGCCTTTAGGAAACATATCACTGGACAATGTTCTTTATTTCTATGAGTTATGGTTTTGAAAGATGGTAATAATAATGGCCTTTGCTTGGGGATATAGTGTGGTGATACTCGAGAAAGTGCTTCATCAAGGATCCAAGCAATTGCACCATGGGATGGAATTTCATCAGCATGGCCCCATTCTCACATCTCTGTCCTCCTTTGCTTTCTCATATTCCTTTTGTGTTATTGGAACAAGACACTGAGATACTTTTAAGAAAAAAAAAACATTGAGTTTTGGTCACAGAATGGGACAAGATGTAGAGAAAACATGCCATGCCAGACAAAGTGGCATAGCTTGTCTAGACATTTACTCAGAGAGACTATTGGATGTAGGAAGAGAAAATTCAAGATGAGGCACTGCCTAGAACACTCACTAGCAAAGGAAAGACCCAAGAGCCACTTAAATATTCCAAACCAGTTTCCTCACTGGAGAGATGGTTCCTCATTTTGCTGTGGTGATGACCTGGAGGATGTGAATAAGTCATGGGGATGCAGTCCACACTGGTCAGATTAGTGAGCTTATGGAAAGACCTGGAAGGTCTGTTCTTACTCTTTTTATTTTCTGTATGACAACACAACATTTGACCCCTCTCGGGGATGCAGATATCTCAAAATCAAAGGCTGGGTTCTTACCAGATGTTGAACTGCCTTTCACTTTGACCTTGGGCCTACCGTTGTCCAGGTCTGTGAGGAATAAATTGTTTGTAAATTCCCTAGTCTGGGGCACTTTCCTACAGCTTGACTACTGAATGAAGACAGTAATCTCTGCAGTACAAAATACAGAGAAAATCTTGTTAGCGACCTGGGAGCATTTCTGTTTCCCACTTCATGCATGGCTTTGGTTCACAGAGCTAATGCCAGTCCTGTCCTGCCTGTTCTTCTAAGGAGTACGTTTTACATGCTCTCTGCCATGCAGCTCTTTGGAATTATCTCACCATGCCTGCCACTTTTGGTTTTCTTTGATAGAGTACAAATTGTCTCTTCATTTCTCTTTATCTTTACAATAGGCAGAGATGCCAAATAAAGAGAGACCTGCTTTCCCCTTGACAATGTACATGGCCCAGACCTAACTCATGTTTAATTATGCCACTGACTTCCACTGCCCTTTCATAAACTCATTTAAAAAATGTCATTTTGGTAAAGACTCACATCTTCTCTTTGGCAAGAGCAGTTTTCTAATTAAAACCTTGTCTGAACGAGCTTGACCTGATGTGTGAATGTTCATGCCATTTAACTCAGTCTGTGCAGGAGGCTGGAGAGAGGGAGAGTAGAGCTAATTTTGAGGACATTGACTCGTGTCCTTCTCATTGTATCCTTAAAACAACTTTGAGATGTTGGTAGTGGGTCACAAAAGATAGTAAGTGGCAATAACCAACTGTGATGGCCAGAACCCTGTGCCTTCTTTGTGGGCCCCGCCCTCATTTATTCTTCCTGCACGTATACATTTTTAGTTCGGACTCTCTGTTTTACCTCATTAATTCCTAGTTCAGTTGATACGAGAGGAGACATTCACTCATAAATCAGGAGAAGAAAAGAGACATGGAGGGCAGCACTGGGGATTCCTGCAGCATCCCACGAAGCTGAAGGTGACAGGTGACAGCTCTGGACACTGACCAGAATGCCATCTCCCTGCTTTTTTTCCCACAGTCATCTCAAACTCTGATCTTATGCTCCCTCTTTGGGATGTTTTCTCTGATTACCTCCATTCTTATTTTTCATATTGTCCTATAGTAGCCAATATTTCTCCCTCATAAAAATGTCCCCCTTTATAAAACTTTGTAACTGTGCTTCATCATGATTGTAATTGTAAGAGTACTTATGTGCTTCCAAGATAAATTGCACAGGGCCTGTCTGCCTTACTGACTGTAAGTTCCCTGAAGGCAGAGGTATACTCTTAACAAAGCTCTCTCCATCTATTATACTGACACATGAGGGTCTATAAGGAAAGGAGGCATTGAATAAGGGCTAGCTAACAGAGAAGATAAAGGGTAGAAAGGCACTACAGGGTTCACTGTAGCAGCACAACAAACAAAAATATTCCTGTCAGAACAGTGTGATAGGTCCCCTTTATTAAGTTCCCTGCATAGCCCTTGATGTATTTTTCTTATCCTACTTGGCACAGAGTTTCTAGCTTGGCTACGCAAGGATATATTCCTTAGAGTGAAGAGAGGCAGCCAGAGACCAGACCTTTGTCCTCCTCTTCTGAATTTCTGGAAGGGCAGGTTAATCCAGGTTCTGCATGAGGGGGCTACCTGCTCATCATTGCCATTGGTTTGTCTCTAAAAGAAGTGGAGGCAGGACTTTGATTTAACAAGGTGTCAAAAGGTGTAGGAGCATGAAAGAAGAAATTTTTAACAGAGAAAGACATTTTCAGTCCAAGTGACTGCATATGCAAAGAAGCAGATTGCAGAATGCTGGGCTTGGAGAGCTAAGAAACATCGTTTTATTTGGGGAGCTCTAGGGAAAACAGATTGTGTCAGTGAAAGTAGCATACATATGAAATTTTTTTTTATTAATATTTGATTTTTTGTGTCTAGGTAACCAATGAGGAAGCACATATTGAATTGTTTTATAAACTGAAAATATCTGTTAAAATATTTTTATTACAAATTCTTTTGGATGAAGATAACCAGATTATTAGATTAAGGAATCATTCTTAGAAATTGAGTTATTATATGATTCTTTAATTTGTAATCTAAAAAATTTGATTAATTTTCTTTTGATCTCTCTTCAAAGCCTAGATCGTAAACTCTCAGGATCTTAAATATCAGTGATTGGAATACACTTTCAGCTCATTGTCATTTCTGCTTGGTTCTCTTTCTCCTTTCTTCCCTCTCTCCTTATCTTCTTCCCTCTCTCCCTCCCTCTTTCTTTCTCCTCTCTCCATTTCTTCTCCTTTCCCTTCTGTTCCTCTATCTCCTCCTCTTTTTCTACTCTCCTTCTTCATCTTTTTCCTTCCTCCTCTCCCTCTTCTTCCTGTTCCTTCCTTATTTCTCCAGGACCTGGCAACCTAGAACCTCACGGCAGAATCCACAGTTCCAGGCCAATGAGAGGCTTTATTGGATGTGGGAACAGAAGAGACGTAGAGGATATTTATTTTTCATGGTAGCTGCCCAAGCAGAAAATCTGTCAGCTTCAGTGTAGGATTCATTTTTAGAACATGGGTTAGTGTGGTGCCCAGCTACTCGGTGTCTCCGGGCTTACAGCAGAGCGACACCATCTTTCTCCAGTTGCTGTTCCACACCCCTTCAATAGAATATTTTATTTAGAGCCAGTTACCCACCCCTGGGAAGCTAGAGAAACAAAGACATTAAATACGAATAAATAAACTAAGCTAACTTTCTGAATGATGACATCACCTTTTAACTGCAAAACCAAGAAAAGGATACAAGCATAAGGATAAACGGTGTTGTGAATCTTCTTGAGTTTGGAGTAGATTCACTTTCTTGTTGTGCTGTTCAATAGAATTAAATGCATGCATAGATTCTCTGTTCTTTTGATATATTTTTAAGGCTTTGATTTCTTCTCTTAAATCCCTTCCTAACTATGATACTTATTTTTTGTTCTGATTATATGCTAATGGATGGGATTAACGGTTTCTAGGTATATCTCACAGTTCAAGCCTTTGTTATTTTTGTTACTTATATCCAATTGTGTTTGTTCTCAAATAAAATGTTTATCATCTGCAGTTTTTTCATCTCCAAGTCCTATTTTTTTTTTTTTTTGGGTCTGGGCATCATTGAATTATATATGTAAATGACCATGGCAGAATTTACATTTGATGGGCTTTAGTATCTTCATTCCTGAAGTCCTATGTGGAGGTTCGAAGATAACTTATCTTCCCCACAGCTCATGCTGAAATTCTATACCTGTTCTGATAAGGCTGAGAAAAAGTCTTTAGGAAGGGACAATTCACTTCTTGGTGGACCATAGCGGATTCCTCGTTTAGTCTGGCTCCCCCTACATCAGCCCACTTGTCCCTGTGGCTTCTGTGCATTACAAGGCAGGCTGAATTTCCAGCAAGATGTGGCTGTCTTATTCTTTTCTGTAGAATTTTGAATCAAAATGAACTTATTTCTCTTATAAATGACTTGGTTTTTGGTATTTTTTCTATCTTAAGCAAATTTAAAAAGAGCCATTGACCTGACAAAACAGACACACAAAAGTCACCTTCGCATATCACAACAGCACAAAGAATGCTAAAAACTAACAAGTAGCATCTAAAGCCCCAAATGCTTCTGGTTTCTCTAAAGAGGGACATCAGCATTTCCTGCATGTTTTCCTGTTTTGTTTTGTTTATGCCCCACTAAATCTGAATCAGCTCAACTTGTGCACAGAGACTCACAAAATCTTCATGAAGGCTTGTTTTCCCTTCTCATTTTTCCCTGACTCTCTCTCCACAAGTCATACTTTGTCCCTTTCTAATTGGGACACATTTCCTTTTCGAAGTATCCAAGTCTGCAGAGAGGAAACCACCATGCTAACATTAATTTTCTCACATTATTTTTGTCAATGCAATATAACAACTTATGATCATGTGTTTCAGAAGGTGATCTTGGCCCCACATTCATGGTGTGGTTGGTTTGTCAAGGATAAATAGACTCCTCCCTCAAGGACTACGTAAATCTTCTCTGTTGCAACCAATAGGCTCAAGAGGGGAATCATGGCAAGCACTGGAATGTGCTAGCACGGTTCTCAGAGTTTTCTGGAATCATTTCAATTCATCATCACTTTTGTACTCGGATAAGATTTAGTTCACCTTTATGAAATATTAAGTATATCAAAGGGTGGAAACAAGAAGGAAAGCAGGTAGTGGGATCAAGCCCATCCTCAGTGCCTCCTAAGAGCGCTTTTGTCAGTGTGGGTTACATTTGATCTGTTTCTAATTAGAGTTAAAGTTCAGGGTCTAAAAGTCAGCCCACATCATCTGGACCGGCATGTGCCTCAGTGAGCTGTGAGAGCTGACTAAGCTCAGCCTGCCCAATTAAACATTAGAACAACAGCAAGTGAACAGGTGGCATGGTGGTGCTGGGTAAGGAACAAAAAAAAAATGAAAGTTATTGAAAACTATGTCCTGAGGGGGCATTAGGATTTGGAGTCAATTTGAATAAGGCAATTCCATTCACATTATTACTATCTTACATGTGTGCGTGTGTATGGGGTACGCATGTATCATGGAGTATGTGCACAGATTCAGTTATAACTTGATTCAGTTAGTTTTCTCCTTCTGCCATGTGAATTTCGGAAGATTTATACCCATTCCTCATGCTTGCTGGCAAGTGTCTTTACCTGCTGAGCCATTTCACTGGCACCATATTATTCTGAAGACTATAATTTGGGAGGCTGTTATCTCCATTGAGAGCTCTTCTTTTAAAGACTGTAAATTGTTTTCTCTCTAATGTTAAGATTGTGATTGAAAAATTCCAAAGACAGGCTTAGCTTCAAAGCATAGTTTGTAACCAAAAAAGGATTTCCTGGTTTGCTTCATAAATGACGACTTAAAAGAACAATGTCTCAAGTCTCAACATATTTCTTTATTAATAATTTGTTTTTCTGTCAACGATAAAACCAAGACTTCCTTAAAAATCTGGTCTTAAGCCCTTCCAGTTCCGTGTCCTCATCCCAAACCACTCTATTCTCTCTTTCTCCTCTCTTTCCTCATTCTTCTTTCTCAGATCCAACATCGTGACCACACTATCTCAGCAAGCCCAGCACATGCGTTTCTTGTCTTAATCAACAATTAAGCTTCTACTCATTCTCAGATTATTCGGGATTCATGTGTTTACTGAGGCCTGGCTTGTTTTACAAACAACGCATAACAGCTACTATGGAGAATCCAAACAAAATTCAAATCACACGTTCTTTGAAAGGTAAATATGATGCCAAAAAGAAAACACAAGAAGTGGTTTACCCAGGGCTGAGGGATTTTCTAGAGCATGGCCTTTCAGTGATAAAAGCCAGGGGACTCTTAAGCCAATTAGGCAAAGTTGGTTATTTGATCTTTGAGTCAAACAGTAAATCTCATGTGCGTGCTGTTTCCTCTGAGCTTTGTGCCAAAACCTCTGTAATGTGAGCCCATGTTTCGTGTGGCTGTACCAGCATGGTCATGCTCACTGTAATGAATATATTTTTCTGACTGCATGGGACCTCCTTTTCTGTGTGGCTCAAGTTGGGCTTTCCTGTGCAGTGTCATTTACTGCCATAGCCTCCCCAAGTTGAGCAGGTCAAACAGGGCGAGCCATGGAGAACACACATGACACATCTGTCAACAAAGGTCGGTGATATGCATGGCTCAAAGACAGTCTTTGGAAACAGATGTCCTTTCATTCATTGGTCATCTTCTCCACACCATAAAGTCCACAGACATACTGGAAGGTAGGCACACCACACACCACACACACACACACACACACACACACACACACACACACACGGAAACAGGGGAAGGGGCGAATCTTGCCATGCCTCAAGCTAAGACTGTCCAATTGCATGAGATAATGCATTCCTATTTTTCCCAAGCTACTTTGAGTCAAGTGCCTGTCATGTGCAACCAAAAGAGTTGTAACTGATAGACAGACGTGGGTACTTTTCCCCTGGACACTGTCCAGTGAGAGACGTGCAGGCTGAACCATGGGAAATCATCAACACTCTACTTCCTTTAAGTATAGAATTTGCCTTTTGCTTCAATAGAAGAGCTATTATTTCCATTTTATACACAAAGAAAAAAACCAGGACAATAAATAATGAGTCCACACTTACACATTTATTACATGAAAGACCTGGGACCAAATCCAGTTTTTAATTCTAGGCTCACAAGTAAATTTTTAATGTTTATACTGCTGGAAAAAAAAAAAATCTCTTGAGCCATCCTAGTTAGCATTAAATTTTGACATACATCCCATGTGCAGGATGCCAAACACCTGCTGTTTGCTTCCAAAATTCCCATTTCACTGGATGCTTCAGAGAAAGGAGACAGATACATCAGTGTAAAGATAGAATGTGATATCCTGCTCTGCAGTGAATTTACATTTTGCGGCAAGGAAGCTTCAGGCGGTGCTGTCAGGTTGCCAAACTCAGTTTGGTGTTCACAGACAATCAGGAGCAGCCCCACAAAGGAGAGATTCTCCACCAGTCTTGTTGGCAGCACTGAGACACTTTAACTGTTCTTCATAACTCAAACTTAACATATTTACAACACCCTGGGTCAGTGAGATAAGCATTCTGGGAATTTTCTTTTATCACATCCTCCCGTATGCTTGGCTACTGATGCACCTGAAAGATGCTTTCCTGGAAAAGATTTCTTTTCTGTGGTGATATTTTCCCCTTGCTATAAAAGTCAGAGTCTGATTCTGGGAAGTTTGTGGGTCATTTTTTCAATGTATTTTCATATGTGCAGTTATTGCAATTTAGGATGGTTTGTTGATTTTAATTAATCTGCTATAGTACAGACTATACTGCGTAATAAATGCCTTTGAATCAGGCTTGGTGGCACAGGCCTGTAACTTCAGCCATTCAAAAGAGTAAGGCAGGAGGAACATGATAAAGGCCAACCTAGCCTACTTAGTGAGACCTAGTCTCTAAACAGTGAAAAGGGAGCTATGGATATAGTTTAATAGTAGACCTCTTGCCTAGCATGTGTGGGTTAAATCCCTAGTACTGCACAGACACAGGCACACAGACACAGATACAGACACACACATACACATACCCACACCCTTTTGCATAATTCGCTGCACATCTCTTTTCCGTGGGTATATGATGGCTCCGTTTTCAGCTGTTGCTACTATCATATTATGGCAGAATGGGCAACTCTAAAATTTCACAAGGGCAGAACATTTCTTTTCTCATCTACTGGATGTGTGAAACCTGCCCAGGACTGTACTCCTGTTAAATGATGATACAGCTGAGATTCACTTATTTGCTACATATCCACACATTTCTTTTTAAGTGAGAAAACTATTAGGCCAGATCACAGAGGTTGATTTTCTTCCTTCTTTCCTTCCTCCCTCTTTCCCTTTTTTCCTTCCTCTCTCTCTTCCTCTCTTCCTTCCTTGCTCCTTCCCTTCCTCTCTCCCTTTCTTCCCGCCTTTCTTTCTTTCTTTCTTCTTTTTTTTTGCACGAAGTCAACACAAGTGTTAAGCATAATGAATAGGCTGATAAACTACCAACACCAAGACTACTGCTTTGTTAACTAAACATGAATATAATATTCTAAGAGTTCTAGAATCGACAAAAGGAGACAACCCAGGAGACAGGAGAGATTGCCCCAATACATGAGCTGTGCTGTGCAGTGTGTGGGTTCGAGATATGGACAACATCAGCCAGAAGCCATAGCCATCAGCAGCCATAGCTAGATCAAAACAGCTTAATTAGACTGAGAATACATAAGGCCCCTCCGAGTGGAAAGCAGCATGGCGTCTCTCATTTCATGAAAGGGAGAGACAAAAGAGGAAGGAATATTCACAACCAGTTTTGAAAATCTGTGCTGGGCCAGTCACTTCGTGTCTTATGAAAAATATCCACAGAACAGTCTTCTATGAAAAGTACATCTTCTTTCACACTTTACATTTCCACGGACCTCACTTTCTGGAAGCCTAATGTAAGAAGCGTGTCCTTCTCCTTGGCACTGTTCTGAGTTGTACCTACCACAGTGCAGACCTTCAGTGACTGGCTTCCCATATGTTGCTCAGGATCTGCTTCCTCCTTCTTTCTTACTATAGAGATCTTGCTTAGGGAGGTGGTATAATCAGCTCATACATAGTTTTCCAAATTGCCCTGTGTCCGGCAGTGGGCATGTGACTTACCCATTAGAGAGAATGATGTATGAGCAGAGGTTGCTGGGAAATAAAGCAAGACTCAGTCTGTACTGCCTGCTCAGATTTGGTTCTTTGTAGTTTGGAGTAACAGAAAGCTGCTAACAAAGAAAAAGTTCAGGAAGCTAGAGATCTGTGGCCCTTCCCTCCCCCGCAATTCATGTGCTCTAGCCCTAGCCTCCTGTTTGATGCTTGAAGATAGGGCTTTGGCACTTAATTATTTCATAAGGATATAACACTGATAAATAAGGTTAGTGTCCTTTGTAAGAAGAGATCTCAGAGCAAATGATCTCTCCTCTCTGCCAGAAGAGAGCATTTCAAGAATGAAGGACTGATGTGGTCATCACTGATGTTAGTTCTGTCTATCCATATGTCATTAAAAGCTAAGTCTCCAAAGCTGATAATTAAATGTTTGTTAAGCTACCCATTCAATGGAATCCTGCTATAGGAGGTCAAACCAAGCCAGACATCATTGTACCAACTCCTGACTACATATCCACACATATCTTTTTAGGCGAGAAAACTATTTGGCCAGGCCACAGAGGTTGATTTCTTTCGCAGGAAGCCAGACACACTCCCTTACTGACACATCACGTTTCCATCCTAGACTCATTAAGCAATACTTTCAGAGTTGTGTACAATACTTCGCTGTTGCAAAAGATTTGGCTCCTTTGTGAACAATTCTCTGGAATAGTTCATTTTTCTTTTTAGATGAGACACCATTTGGCTATTAGAGCAAGATTCTGCTCTAACAAAACTCCAATTAAACATATCCCCCTCTCTTCAGTACACAGTCCCAGCCTGCAGAGACAGCTCCACCTGGATGAAGGACCAGGCTATGCCTGGGCTTGATTTGACCAATCATGGGAACATCAGAAGAAAACGGAAAACCAGAGCTTCAGATAAACAAAGAATGTGCAAAGAAAAGACGAATATGAAGAGTTCCTGTGACTATTTTTACAGTTGTGAGTCCTATAATTTGATCAATCAAGTTTAATAATAATAAAACCCCACAGATTTTAAGGCAAGGAATTCAATTTCTACTAAATTTCTTACTGGCTGGTGATTTCAGATGAGGATTCTCATCGTCCCAAGATTCAGTTTTCTGTTGCAATGTGGTATGATGATGATGATAATGATAATTGATAACGATGATGATGATGATGATGATGATGATGATGATGATGATGATGATGATAAAACCTACTCGGTGGGAGGGCATAAGCAATGTGTTGCATGTGAAAGTAGTCTGTAAACACTAAATTGTGCACACGTTTTTACTACTCAGAGGTGAAAGGCAGGCCAAGTATGAACTAGCATGAGGCTTGTGCAGCTGCCATCTGGCGTCCATTCATACTCTGGAGGTGTGAACTGAGCCGCTGAAGGATATACTGGCTGTAAATCTTCTGTTAAGGGTCAGTAATGATGACCATTCATAGTTGTAATTGTTTCTTATAAACACAGATGCCAATTATTAATGAGGTCAAGGGGTTAAGAAGGAAGAAAATGGTCAGCTTTTGATTATTACTATCATAAACATGCTGGAGTTTCACAGACTCGATCTTTTATGTTAATTGGAGATGAGAAGCCATTTCCACAAGCCTTCTGAGGACAGAGCATTTGTGTTTTTGTTTCTGCACATTTGACATTTGGTAGAATGGCATGGCTTAAGCACACAGTAAGGGAAGTCAGGGGTTGGTCAGGTTTAGAACTATCTATGATCAAAAATTAGTTCATTAGTCATTCACAAAAGGTCTGTTTATCTGGAACATAAACAAGGGCAGCATGAACTTTCCCTGCCCTGAAGGACCTCCTGTGCCTTGCTATCCTTAATAATAAGCACAGGCACCTTCCTGTGCAGCCAGCACCATGGTAGGAGCACCATGAAGTGTGGATACAGTGTTCATTTTCAAGCGACAAATGAGGAGATGGACGAACTCGCCCAAAGTTATCCTACTTCACGGAAACCCAGGAAGCCTGGCTCCAATTCTCTGTACTTTAGCATAGTACTGTTGTCCCTCGAGGGGAGAAAAAAGGCAGAGTACATATCAGGCAGCTGGGCTGTGACTCTCAAGAGCTCAAGGGTTCAAGTGTTTTCTTGGGAGACGCCTGAAGAACTGCTGAGGATCTTTGGAGCTTTTCAGGGAACTTAATGTAACTATTCATACACAGCGATGTCTCTTTCTAGTCAAATATGAGATTTAGGGATTTTGGAGGACATCTGGAATTTATTTATGCCATTTGGGTTTTGTAATTCAATATCAAATTCTTATAATGAAACACAGTAGACCATATTTGTGATTCTGACTGTGTTGGGCATATGTTTGCAAACGGGACTTTAATATTGCTCTGCATAGCTGGGGTCATTCTCTGAAACAGGAAGAGCACGTATCTGGAATCACTTTTCTTGCTTGTAGACTGGCAGTGGAAGGGACTGTACTTCAGAATATTTCTCCCCAGATAATGTTGGAAACAACATATGTGATTTGTTTATGCTACGGTTATTGCACAAAGATAGAAAAGTTCTGTTGTACAATTCTGTTCCTGAGGAGACATAGCCTTAGATTAGACACGAAAGCTTGGATTGGTATTGCTTTTTTGCTGTTCATGTAATTGACAACAGTTTCTCCAAGCTACTTTGTTTTTTTGTTTTTGTATGTGTATGCTGTGCATGTTACCATGCGTGTTGGTGCACATGCTTGTGGGTATAGAAGCTTCTGTGTTCATGCAGATGCAAGAGAATGATGTTCGGTGTCTTTCTTGGTTGTTCTCTGCTTCGGTGGATGGGGCAGGGGCTTTCACTGAACCTTCTCATCACGGAGTTGGCTGATCTACTTAGGCAGCCTGCTGTGGCCTCTCCCTTCTCTACTTCAAGAACACTGAGATCACAGTAGGTGCCGTACCTACCAGCTTTTTAAATGTGAGTGCTAGGAATCAGACTCTGGTTCCCATGACTGTGTGACAAAAACTTTCTAATTGGACCGAGTCCCGAGCCCCCAAGCTATTTTCTTAACCTAGTTGTATAGCTAGCTGATAATCGTCAGAAGGTGTCAGGTGGACAGCAGTGGTGGACAGCTGGGGATTTGTGGTGGTGTGTTGGGACAAAGTGGGAAGTGATGGTGTAAAGAGAAAATGAAGTCATGGGCAGTCCGAAGTCCCATGTCAGGGTGTTGTTCTCTATTCTGAGAGTAATAAGACACTAACAAACAGTTGTCTTTTCTTATTATAAATTTGCTTATAGAAGAAAGCAAGAAACAAAGAGAAATGCGTTAGATTAAATGAACCACAGAGAATGTATGGTATGAAGTGTCTCCACCAGCTCTTGGGTTGAAGACATGGCACCTGGCTGTGGTGCTACTTTGGCAGATGGCAAATGGAGGGAGGTGAACCTACCTTGAGAAAGACACATTCCCCTTTCTTGCTGTCTGTTTCCTAGCTGCTCGAAGCTACTTTGCTCTGTCACTACCTGTCACTGTGGGGCTTTGCCTTGCCACTTCAGGTTCACAGCAATGGAGCTGTCTGCAAGGGGCAGAAAGAAGCATCTGATACCATGAGCTAAAAGGAGTCTTTACTGTTTGAACCTGTTTCTTTGAGGTATTTGTCACAGTGATAAACGTGGCTAGTTCAGAGAGATACTATTAGCCTCAAAGGAATATTTTTTTATATATATCATTAATAGATGGCTATTTTAATTAAAATGTAATCAGATTGTACTCATTCTTATATACTGTTCTCTATGTATACATAGGTGTATACAGATACTTATGTAGCTCAATACAGGCTTTCTGACATCTTTAATGGTTACATAGTATTTAGTGGCTGTATTGATGTGGCACAAATTCTTCAATATTAAAATTTTTGCTGTCATAATTGTATCCACATGTTGAAGCAATAAAAATCTCCATGATGAATATTCTTGTGATGAAATTAATTTGGAGCATGTATTGTTTCATATATATATATATATATATATATATATATATATATAT
>NW_026596051.1:26254253-26274983 GCF_907164565.1 Psammomys obesus | reverse complement strand
ATATATATATATATATATATATATATATATATATATATTTAGTTAGCGAGTTCGTGAATGTATGCGTGCGTGTGTCTGAGTGTGTTTGAATAGATGCATGCATGCCATGGTGTGCTTGTGAAAGTCAGTGGGCAACTTGTGAGAATCAGTTCTCTCCTTCCACCACGTGGGTCTTAAGGACTAAACTCGGGTAGTCAGGCTTAGGAGCAGGTGCCATCACTCACTGAGTCCCAGCAGTTCCCTTTAGGGTACATTATGAGACACGGGAAGATATCATTTTAAAAACACAGTCTATATGTGTTAAGAAATCTGTCTCCAGGAAAGTTCTGTGAATTAATTTGCCTTGTCCACAGAGTTTGATGTTACTAATGTTATTCTGGAGCCTGAGCATATGATGGCCATTAATTTTTGACGGATTAGAACATGCCCCAAGAAAGTAGCCAAGATGTTGAAATTTGGGAGGCTCTGAGGAATGATCAGATTAGGATGCTGAATGTGGGAAGCTGTCTTCTAGGAAACAGGAAACTGCGGTCTCTTCAAATGTCTGAAAGTCTGCTCTGCAGAAGGAGGGTTGCGATGTTCTCCGTCATTCCCAAGCACAGAACTAGGATCAATTTGTAGCAGTGCAGGAATGTTTTACATGTTCTGGAGAACAGTACATTAAGCAAAATAAGCCAGAAGCTGAAAGACAAACTCAGCTAATGGAAGCTGGAAAGGGTAGAGAAGAGACAGGACTAAGGGCCACTGACTATACGGTAAAACATAATCAGGTTAAAGAGTTGCATTCTAGTAGTCTATAGATTAGTTGGCAACTATAGCTAATAATTAATTATGTTTGTAAAAAGATATAAAATAAAGTTTTGAATATCCTCAATGCAAAGAAATGACGCTGTTGAAGTAGTATACCTGCTCGTGTCTTTGGTTTGTTCAATGTGTGTTATATACCTATTTGGAAATATCAAATTGCCACCTACCATTCCTCACTCTCCCCCACTAGCACACAGGATTATCAAATTATCATGTGTCAATCAAAAATAGAAATAAAAAAGCAAACAGGGCTGGAGATGTGGCTCAGGAGGTAGCATGCTTACATAGTGTGTAGGAAGTCCTGGGTGTCATCCTGAGTACACTATCAACTGGGTGTGGAGGCAGATGTCTGCAATTCCACCATTCAGGAGGCAGAAACGTGAGGATCAGAAGTTCAAAGTCTTCCTTAGTTACAAAATGAGTTCTCAAAACTAAATGAATCAAGGCAATACCAAGATAAAAACAAACAAACAAACAAAAACTCCTTAAAGTTCAGGAAAAGAATCTGCCCTCATTTGAAAAAAAAATAGTTTCTCAAATTAATGCTGAAATATACAAATAGATTATGTGGTACCTTGGAAGAGTTTGAAGATTGAGATCTTCATCTTTTCAAAGCAAAGCACAACTTTGCAACAGAGTGCTGTGCTTCCCTTTGACACATGATCCCTTTAAGCTAACTAATACTGGTAGATAGAAGCCAAGATGAGACTTCGGAACTACTAAACTGAGTTAAAGAGAATGAATTTTAGATAGACAACCACTCCACATTTTTCACAGGTTTCAGTACTTAGACTTCACCCTTGGATACCAACTCTGCCATTCCCACATGAATGCTCATAGCACTTTGGTGTTATTTTATTTGCAGGTGTGTACTGCTGAAGATAAAGATGACAATATTTTACATTCTGCTCTCAACCCTCCTGTTGTAAATGGCACTTCTCTTCTTCCTCCTCCTCTTTTGTTTCTCCTTGTCTTCTTTTTTCTTTTTCTTCTCCTCCTGTTCTTCCTCTCCCTCTCCTCCTCCTCTTTTTCCTCTTTCTTCTTCTCCTTCTTCACCTTTCTTTTTCTTATCCTCCTTTCCCTTGCTCCCACCCATGCTTTCTCCTTTTCTTCTGTGAATCTGGTGTTAAATGTCTTGCATTTCTTTCACTTTATGGTCCTGCTATTTAAAATGGAAATGGAAGTGCTGGAGAAATTGATCAGTGGTTAAGAGAACTTTTACTCACTTCTACCATTTTGCATTGGTAGAGATTCATCTTCATTCTAGAGCCAACAACACAATATTGACCTTGTGCATAATTAAGTTATGAAGCCCTTTGTTTGAAAAGACACAGTAAATATTTTGTTGTTTGTTTGGTTTTGTCTCTTTCAACTTCTGTCTAGGTGTTTCTGAATTATTCCAAATGGCTCCCTTTTGAATGAGATTATTGAGTAAGGCAAGTAGCTAGACAGGTCTGATTTCTCAGGAATGCCACCAGGTTCATTTGCATTTTCTACCTGGCTCTGTCCACACTGATTTCTGACCATGCTTGTTCCTGTGTCCTTGTTTTTGGTAAGATGCTGTCATAGCTGCAGCATCACTGGACCCTTGTGGTTCTATTACTATTCAGAGATGAGTAAACCTGCCCAAGGTCACATGGCTCAGAGTGACATCAGGTTCAATTCCTGTTTCCTAGCACAGCATTATTGGATTTTTATAACATGTAAGCATCGGGAGAGAACCTTTTATTTTCAAATTTGAGTCCTGGCTAGGATGTTCCCAGTGCAATAGTCTCTGTAGATTGCTCTGTAGAATCCAACAGAGTCTCATGTGCATGTTTGAATGACATGTGGGTTTAATGCAGGCAAGAGTCATTAGGGTAAGGCAGAATGTCTGCAGAAAACCGTTCCTCAAGCATTAGCAGCATTCAAGTGAGGCTTCACATATTGTCTTTTCAAGGGAACCCATAATTTAAATTTATGTCCTACCGCATTGGGGATAAGATTTTTTTCCTCCGCTCTGCTTTTCCCCTCATGGCCATCTTCCTGCTTGCTGAGGTCCGCGTGTGTGTTGCGTGGGGCCTCCTGTTTGGCGTGTTCTTCCCCTGGAAGACATTCTGGAATCCTCTTAATGTCCTGATGACATATCCCTATCGCAGGCCCAGGGTACTTAGACCCTTCGCGTGAAGCACATCAAGGCCAGGCTCGGGCCACTGGCTCATCTGCAGGGCTTTCCTGAACCCAGGGCAGAGAACAGTAGAGCTGAAAGGACTCAAAGAGCCCTACAGAGCTCTGACCTCCAGAGAGCCATGGAATGAGAGGGGAAGGCCCCCATCTGGCCTCAGACTACAGTCCCTCCCCTCCACATTGCAGTGGCCTAATCTTCCCAAACTCTGCTTCCCACATGTCTTTCCCTCACACCAGGGCCTTTGATGGCTTCCTATTCCTTTCAGAAGAAAGTCAGAATCACCTCTCCTCCATTTCCAGCTTTTCACAATTCAAATCCTCTTCTAATCTGTTTCTTTCATCTTCCTATTTTTCTTCCAGAACATTCCTTTCTGACTAAACAGAGCTATTTGGCCTTCAGAGAACATACCGCAGGCAAGCCTCTCCTGCCCCGTTCCTGATGATCTATGTAGGTTTTCTCATTCCTTTGCAACCCTGTATACCCTTTTCTCCTGGGACCCCCGTGTCTCATTTCTCCTAGCTATTAGGTGGGTTTTGATGGTGATTAAATTCACACATCAATCTTCCACAAAAGCTTCCTTCACGACCAGCTTCGGGCAAGGCCACAGCTGTTGTCCTGTTGTTCTGGCTGTGAATGCTGTGATGTGCCCTAGGAAAGCTTTATACTTACAGGAGATGTTTGCCTCCTGAGTCAGGGCTTGGAGATTCATTGCATTGTTTCTCTTCATGGATTCAAACACATTTCAACAACTAGAGAAGTTCAGCTCATACACCAGTCTCAAGCATATATTTGTCATGTTGTCTACTTATTTCATCTCCCTCAGCTTCTTCTCAGGTAAGAGCGCAATAACAAACAGCTATGGGGGGGGTAATACTAGGGACTAATACTAGCCCAGCACCCAATTAGAGCTGAGGTCCCACTCCAGGCAGGATGCTGAGCCAGTACCTACTTTTCCTTTCTCCTGATGACTTTTGCAATAAACTGTGAATGTACTGGACAGCAGCCATGGCCAAATTGCCATAAACTCCCTGGACCAATTTGGTCTGAGACATGTGTTCTGTCAGAGATGGTTGTATTTATGGGCATATGACATGCCTTCTTTCAAAATCTTTTTTAGAAAAATTTTAAATGGAAATGTGAACTGAAAAGAAATAAATGCTTAGTTAATCTTTGCTTTATTGGACATTTTTGGCATTTTTTTTTCTATTCAAACTGAACAATCCAAGTTATCGTCTTATTAAGATTTATACTCAAGGAACCTAAATTTGTCCTGGAATGAAGTTGCAAGCCAGTTTTCCCCCTTAAATGTAGCTTTAAAGTGTTTTTTTATTAAAGCAATATAAAGTGCCATTTACTCCTTCAAGGGGATATTGCATCAGCCTTTCTTATGAGAAGGAAGTGGCATTTTGCTCATTCTCCTCTTGCTGCAAAGGAGAACTCACATGAATCTCAGCATTCTGCAGACCAAAGGAGAGCATCTTACTGACACGTGTTATGCAGCTATTTGGAGCTAATGTTATATTTTTATTAGGTTTAATTGTGTTCTAAGTTAATAGACCAGAAATCAAAGCCTCGTGGATCAGAGACACCTGGAGGCATTAGCAGGAGACTGTGGCTTGCAAATGGACACTAATCAGTTTTCAGAGCAATCAAAGGCTGTGGAGACTGGGTTTCCTCAGGAGGAGATGGCCAAATGAGCTGGCACACATGATGCTTTGGCAGGCAGAAGTCAGCAAGGACTACTTGTCCAGGGAAGAGGAAGGAGCAGATGGTGGAGATGAATGATGCTCGGAGCAATCATTCCTATCGAACCCTGACTGCCCAGAGCTGAGGGAATGACATTTCTTGATTAGTGGCAGTTGTGGGCAATTTCTAATCTGGCTGCAATTCTACCATCATCCTCAGCATGTGTGTCAATGAAAGTAAAGACTTCACACCCTTCCACTTCTCTTTGAAATGACTTGGACCTGAAGGAATAGATACAGCCTTAGGGACATTTTTCGCTTTTATTCAGAGACTCTGGTGTTTAGCATACTCCTTGGGGCACAAGTGTCCTTTTTGTTTTCTTTCAGGGTGTGAAAGATCTGCACAGCTTTGCAGGAATTGAAGCTGTGCTGTACACCCAGACTATCAGGGTCAAAGCAGTGAGCTTTAGAGGGTCATAGTGACCCAGGCTTGAGTCTTAGTTTGCTTTCTTACTGACTTTTGGCAGTTTCTTGTGTCTGTTTCCTCATCTGAAAATTGTTTCTCGCAGGTAAAATGGAGCTACTTCCTGGGATATCTTTGAGGATAAGGAGAGTTAATGAGCTGACACACTCAACCAATTTCACAAACAGCAATTAAAGAGAAATACTCAATGAGGTGTGAATTAGGAAACCCACTTGGTCAGGACCCTGTGATAAATCTATTGGCTGAGGCGTCTTACTATTTAAAGGTTTAACTTGTAAACTTAATGTGATTTGGTATTACTTATTCTGGCTCAAAAATGCTTAGGTCTTGCATATTCTAAAAGTCAGTTATAATTCTGAAACTGCATTATGCTGCTTTTGCTAATTCCTCAAGCCCCATTCCCTCCTGTCCACCATTTTTGTTGAAGAATCAGGCTGTATTTGCTCTAGGCATTTGGTAGATTTCCTTTCACAGTCTGATTTCCCTTTCTTCAAAGTTCCTAGAAGGGTTCTGCAGGGGCTAAAGAATAATCAGTGCCCTCAAAACAAGGGAAAAATACATAGTCTTGGGAACTCAGCAGCTTTTCACACCATTGGTTGTCCTTTTCCGTAAAATGGTGTTTCTTCACACCGATTGCATTTAAAGTCACTGGGGGACAGCACTAAAAAATGATTCATGCCTCAGTTCCACCGCCAGAGCTCTGATGTAATGGTTGTGGGTATAGCCTGCACTTTAGGAACTTTTTCAGGCTCGCTTACTAATAGTTAAGGTGAAGTCAGGATTGAGACATGCCTGGCATGCCCACATCCTCAGCTTACATGGCATCATCACATAGTTTCTCCTCTTGCTAGGCACTTAAACACGTCTTTCAGGATCTCACCTAAGTCAGGCTCAGAAGAGTGTCTTGTGTAAAAAGGATGAAGAATTTATAATGAAGTCAGATTACAGTTGGAATTGTTGCCATGACATCTACACAGGCTGTGTTTAATTAGGATGTCCACAATGGGGGCATCAGACAGAGAAAAAAGAAGGAAGAGAAAAAAAAAACAGGGAAGGAAAAAGGAAGAAAGAAAACCGGATGTTCCATGATGCAGTCAACACCCTGCTTGATAATGGTTTATCTTCTAGTTCATTCCCAATGGTGAAGACAGGATTTTAATAGTAGCTGTGGTTTATTTACACAGCACCTAACTGTTTCACCGAAAACCTGTTACGATGGCCTCTGTCAGGACTGGGTGTTGGCAGGTCCTTGGCATCTTGTTAAAGAATTGAAGAAACACAAACAAGTAGCACAGTATGGAGGGGTTTCATTCTGAATTGAAATGAAAGTACAGACAGGACAAACGGCAGGAGAACAGGGATATTTATTCTGGTTACTGCCAGGGGTTTCTTTGTGTGGTTTTTAGGAGGAAGACTGAGTTGAAAGGGGGAAGATTACGTGTGATTTCTGTTTTGATTGATAGATTTGGATTATGTAAGCCATTGGACGTGTCTTTCCTATGATGCATCTGATTTTAATCTTGTGTAATTATGCATATGTAATCATATGCCTATTATGCATAGGCATAAGATGGTAAGTTTTTTTTTTTTCTTTTCCTCCCTAAATGTTTATTTTGAGGATAGAAACTTCCTTCCTCCACAGGCAGCCTGAAGCAGTCTCGGCTGGATTGGCCCACTGCCCTTAGTGTCAGGGTATGTTTGGGCTGCACAAAGAATTTTACTGAGTATTGCTAGGGGCCTATATGTTGTCATGGCTAGATTGTTTTGGAGAAGAGAGGCATTGTCATTCAGTGCAGGTGGTGTCTCAGGTGGCCAGGACATTGTTGAGAGAGCAATGTCCATGTCGCTTAAACCAAACAGGGGCCTGGCTTGCTAGTTATGGTTGCGATCCTTTTTAAACTATTTTATTTGGGATTTCTTAAAGCCTCTCCCTTCTGAAACCTCAACCCTAGGTAGAAGAGAGAAAGTTAGTGGGGAGAGGGGACACAGACCTCTTTACTTATCCTGGCTGTTTAGGATCGATTCATTCCCCTGGGACCAATCTTCATCAACAGAAAACACAGCAGGCAGTCTCCTCTGAGCTACTGCATTGAAATAAAAATTTATTTTCCTTCCACCACACTGTCCATCTCCGTTCACTCCAAATTGTTATATGCCACATGCTAATACTGCACACCGTGCTTTCTCTCTCTGGATTCCCATATTTATATCCCTTAGGGTCCTAGGAGGCAGGCCATTACCAGCTGGCAAAGGCCACGCCATGCACGAGACAATTATCAGCCGTGGACAAACCAAAGCCCAAACTAAAATCCCACACTTGGGATTAAAGCAAAAACACCTTTACGTAACATAACTGAGTTTACTAAGAAACCAACACTTCCATTACAAGTCACCCCTATGCGTGCCTGCTTCATCCATATAGTGAGTCTGTTGATACCCCGTCTTTATTTTTTACAAAGAGGGGCACATAAAAAAATTGACCACTGACA
The DNA here is from genome assembly GCF_907164565.1 of Psammomys obesus. NCBI lineage: Eukaryota > Metazoa > Chordata > Mammalia > Rodentia > Muridae > Psammomys > Psammomys obesus. Next base: position 26,267,351 of record NW_026596051.1, on the reverse strand, counting down.
CTAGCTAAAAAAAACAAAACAAAGCTGAACTCACCAGCCTTCACTGTGCTCGTTTTTTGTGACTAAATACCAAGCCATCAACAGTAAAGCTTGAAAGTCTCACTGGAATAAGGTATTTAACCTGTAATGGGTCGCAGAGGGAGAATAACAGGCAAGGAAGGATGAAGCACTGAGTAGCTTTGGAGGAAAATGGAAAAGAATTCACAAGAACTGTCACTCCTTCCTTTCTCCGATTTTTTCCTCTTGAAACTACCGCCTGCAGCTAGAACATGCATCCAAGAAGCCGATGAACCAAGAATTACAGGTTTCCCCTCCCAACACCACAGCAACAGTATCAACATCATCGCATATGTCACCTTCATCAGAAGCCTTGTATCTACCGGAGAGAGCAACCTCCTAAGGAGCATTTGAGTAAGGCTTTAACACACGGAGCTCTGGGTGTTCAGCAAGAGATTAATGGATTGCTGAAAACAAAATGGAGATATGGAGAATAGTGTGTGCTCCGAAACCAGGCTGGGTCAAGGCAAAAAGAGAGCTCATTTCCTCTCCTTTGGCCCTTCACCCTGCATGCACCAGAGAGTACATGGGTCTAAAAATTCTCTGGTTCGGCTGCCAGGAAGCAAAATTTCATGCTCAATCATTCTAACTAGACTGATCCTTTCGGGTCACATATTTTATTTCTCCTCCTTTTCATGGCTCTAATTTTGTGTTTCCATTTCAGCTGTTTATTTTGCACATTTCTTTCCCTTTGCCTAAAATCACATACAAAAGGACCAACTTGTATTTATGGAATTTTTGCTAAAATCCGGGTGCTATACTAGGAACCTCAGTTATCTAGGGACATGGAAACTGCAGGAGAGAGACGCACAAATGAAAACGAAGAGAAAGACCTCAGACCAGAGGATGTGTATGGAGAAGTTGCCTGAAAGAGTGGACTTGGAGAGAAGGGAATGGGAACAACAAGAGAATGTGTAATGACAAGGAGGGTAAACAGAAAGCAGAGAATAAAAGACAGGCGTGGTTCAAAGAAGAGAGCAGAAAGAAAATAATGGCTGAGGCAGCTGTCTGAGACAAGGACCTGGTTAAAAACTAGAAAAAACAAACAAACAAAAAAACAAAACAAAACAAAACAAAAAACAAGAGGAAGGGGAGGCTGAGTGACTGCAGAGAAACTGAGGGATATGGAGACTGAAGTTGCCAAGAGTGTACGGCAGAACCATCATTGTGTACTCCAACGTCTACCTTTTGGGGAACGGGCAGTGGAATCTATTTTACATGTACCTCACCGAGTCTCCTGAAGAAAGATGTGAAGATACCAGCTCCATCGACCAACAAATTATTTATCTACTTACGTAGTTGTCGCTTCTGACCATTGTAAGGCTTCAGCTCTCACAGGGACAGATGTACAGTGTGGTCCCTGCAATGGTGGTGCAGAATATGAAGATGGTTTACAGGCGATTGTGCTTTCCTTATGATGAGTGTGAGCGTGTGTGTGCGTGTGTGAGCGTGTTTGATCAGGACAGGATGCTGAGTGGCAAGCACTCCTGAGGTTTCTCACAAAGCAATAAAACAGAATTTTAGAATAATATAAAAGTGAGGCGAAATATGAAAGTGCTGTTTCTGCAGGTCAAACGCAAGTATTTTTGCGCATGTGCATTTGTGCCTGTGTATATTTGTGTGTTTGTGTGCATCTGTGTGGGGCCACCTGACAAGCAGCGTGAGTGTTGTTCCTCAGGAGCTAGTCATCTTGGGTTTTGAAGCAGAGTGTCCCACTGGCCTGAAACTCACTCACCTGTTAGAGGAGGTTGGCAGGCCAAGGAGCCTCAAAGACCTACTTTAATTGCCTTCTTGGGGGTGGAGGTGGGGTTTACAAGCACATTCTCTCTCTCTCTCTCTCTCTCTCTCTCTCTCTCTCTCTCTCTCTCACACACACACACACACACACACACACATAATTTTTTTTTTTTTTTCTGTGAGTCAGGTTCTCATGCCTGTTCATCAAGCATTTCACTAAAAGAACCATTTCCCCTGCCAAGGAAAATTTCATAAAGAAATCTAGACAAGGTTTCATTAAAAGAACCTGAAGAGCTGAGCAGGGCATGGTGGCACACACCTGTAATCCCAGCACTCAGGTAGGCAGAGGTAGGCAGATCTCTGTGAGTTCTAGGCCAGTCTACAAATTGAGTCCAGCATGGCCAAGGCTGCACAGAGAAACCTTGTCTCTAAAAAACCAAACCAAACCAAACCACCACCACCAACACAACTGAAGATCTGGCACTGTTAGGCCGCATTCCCCTTAGATAACATCCCCAGAGTATGTGGGACCTGCCTGCTTCAGCTAAAGCAAGTAGCCCCCACTGCCTCCTGCTTACTTCTGCAGGTGGATAACTGTGGCTGCTCACTCAGTCTGTTGCCCAGAAATATGCTGCTATCCTATTGATAGTATATTTTTGAGCAATGGTTATATTTTCTTTCATAGACAGAGGCACCAGGGAAAGAGCATTGAATTATGTATTCAAGTAGCTAGAACTAATCATCCAAAACCAGACAGTCATATGCCCTATTCTCTACAGAGATGACTGTCTAAAATCCAATGGATGTTCAAAACCTCACATAGTACTGACCTCTGTGTACTATGGGATTTTAGAACTATACATGCATATCTATGATAATGTTTAACTTATACATTAGGTACAATGAGAGGTCAACAGCATTAACAATAATAATCAATGGCGTTAAACAATTAAACTGTAATAAATGTCTACACTCTGGTGTCAGTATTAAGCAAACAGGGTTACTTGAAGGTATGCACTGTGAAGTCAGAACACCCAATTTGAACACTGGAAAGGTTATTAAGTGATGGGTAGTATATACAGAATGGATACTCTGGACAAAGGACTAATCCATGTCCCAGGAAGGAGAGTTTGGGATACCGTGAGGTTTTTCCGCACTATTCTAAATGGCTTATAACTTAAAACGTGAATTATTTATTCATAGAATTTTCCATTTAATCTTCTCAGACCGTGGATGACTGCTGAGTGGGGCTGATCTACAGTGAAAGAGTAGAAAGTAAGATATATATAAAAAGGCATGACATAATGAAAGCAAGCTGAGAGCCAGCCTGGAATGTGCTTGTCATTTTGTCCTCACAACTTCATTGAAACATGTTCAGCTTGGCTGTAATTATCTCCCTCGACATGTTTACACTCTCATATTTCCCTGAGTCCTTGGTGTGTTTGAGTTCCCCTTGCTTGTATTTTGTTTTTATTCATTAAATTGGGTGTTAGTTTGTTCAGAAAGAAAAAAATCCACCATAGCAAAAGGGGCTAGGGGAAGTTATCAAGCTTGCCTAGAGGATGAACCTCTCAGCAATAATTCATTTGTGGTCTACCTGCCAGCCTACAGGCTTCTTACATAGTGTATCAATACATCCAGTGAGCCAGGAGGTAGGTATACATTGGTCCCGTTTTCAAGGAGGAACAGTGGGTCAGACAGGTCACATGACTTACACATCATCACAAAACAGGGAAAAGTCTGGCATACCAAAAGACCATAATTCTGGGTTCTTAATTTGTGATTAATTTTAGTTAACTAACAAAAGAAAAAACAGAGCTCTAATACGGGTGAAAACAAAAGCCATTTTAAGAGACACAATGTTTTAGGTTTTTTTGTTTTGTTTTGTTTGTTTTGTTTTGTTTTGTGTGTGTGTGTGTATGGTGTGTGTGTGTGTTATTTAATTAATGGAGTTATTGGTGCAAATTAAGCATTAATAGAATAGGTTCTTTGAGCCACAGAGCATTACAGCTGTCCTGTATTGTGGGTGCCAGACAATATTATTAGCAGTAGTTAGGGATACCATCCCAAAACATCTGGTTTTCCATTTGAAGCCATTAATTGATGGTCATGCTCTTTTTTGCTAAATCAAGATTAAGGATAACATTTCTTTCTTTCTTTTTTCAGGGCAAACTTTCAAGTAGCCTTCGTACTTCAGGACTTGGAGATGGATTTGGTATGTATATTGATTGTCAACCTAACAGGATCTGGAATCAGCTCTGGGATACAAGAACATCTTTGAGGAATGATCTTGGTTAGGATAACTGAAGACAGGATAATTGACCAACCCTAAAAGTGAGCTGCCTTCCCTGGACTCAAGTCCCGGACTGAACAAAAGGAAGAAAGCTAGTTGAGCATAAGCAACTGTTGCTCTCTTTTTCCTGACCTCGAATACAACTTCAAGCTCCTCCTGCCTTGATTTCCCAGCCATGGATGACTGGACTCTTGAGCCATGAGACAAAATAAAACCCTCCTCCCTGAAGTTGCTTCTGTCAGGATACTTGTATTATAGGAATACAGGAAATACAGGAAAAGCAAAAACTATGACAGGAGATGTGGAGGTCATTTGGAACCTGGGGTCAAGCCTGTATTCTATGTCAAGGGAGCACATACATACATCCTAAGTAAGCCACAAAGCACAGAGAAATATTCTTCCTATGAAGAGAGATCCTGGAGAATTGGGGGAAGACAGGCAGAGAAGAAAGAGGACTTCTCCTTGCTATGTAAGGAGGCAGAATAAGGGCAATCATAAACTCTCAGTAATAACCAGATTCTTACATAATGCAGAAGTTTCTAGTGATCTGTGGTGTTTCCTAGAAGGGGTGATTTTATTAGGTATCAACACTGTGCTCCTGTTGGTATTAAAGCTGAAAGGAAAGTGTATATCTTGGATGTAGTTAGAGAGTCCATTAAGATAGCATTCACTCTGGCTAAGATAAAAAACAATCAAGTGACAATACATGCTGGAGAGGATGTGGAGAAAGGGGAACCCTCCTCCATTGCTGGTGGGAATGTCAACTTTTACAACCACTTTGGAAATCAATCTGACACTTTCTCAATTAGGAATAGATCTTCCTCAAGATCCAGCATACCACTCCTAGGCATATATCCAAAAGATGCTCAAGTACACTGCAAGGACATTTGCTCAACTATGTTCGTGACAGCTTTATTTGTAATAGCCAGAACCTGGAAACAACTCAGATGTCCCTCAACTGAGGAATGGATGCAGAAATTGTGATATATTTGTACCCTGGAATACTATTCAGCAATTAAAAACAGGGAAATCATGAAATTTGCAGGCAAATGGTGCAAACTAGAAAAGCTCATACTGAGTGAAGTATCCCAGAAACAGAAAGACACACATGGTATATACTCATTTATAAATGGATATTAGACACATAATATAAAACAAACATACACCTAAATTTGTATATCTAAAGAAGCCAAACAAGAAGGAGGACCCTGGGTAAGATGTTCAATCCTCACTCAGAAAGACAAACAAGATGAACATTGGAAGAAGAAGAAAACAGGAAATGAGACAGGAACCTACCACAGAGGGACTCTGAAAGACTCTACCCAGCAGTCTATCAAAGCAGATGCTGAGACTCATAACCAAACTTTGGTCAGAGTGCAAGGAATCTTAGGAAAGAAGAGGGAGATAATAAGACCTGGAGGGGACAGGAGCTCTACAAGTAGGGCAACAGAACCAAAAAATCTGGGCACTATCTGGGCATAGTATTTTCTGAGACTGATACTCCAACTAAAGACCATTCATGAAGCCCTTGTCAGATGTAGCCCATGGCAGCTCAGTATCCAAGTGGGTACCCTAGTAAGGGGAACAGGGACTGTCTCTGATATGAACTCAGTGGCTGGCTCTTTGATCACTTCCCCCTGAGAAGGGGAGCAGCCTTGCCAGGCCACAGAGGAAGACAATGCAGCCAGTCCTGATGATACCTGATAGGCCAGGGCCAGAGGGAAGGGGAGGGGGACCTTCCCTATCAGTGGACTTGGTGAGAGGCATGGGAGGAGATGAAGGAGGGAGGGTGGGATTGGGAGGAATGAAGGAGGGAGCTACAGCTAGGATACAAAGTAAATAAACTGTAATTAATACAAAAAAAAATTAAAAAAGATAGCATTTACTCTTGACCTCAGGGCAAATGTAGAACATACACACTGCATATTTAAGGACATGGTATGTAAACTTCTTCAAGAAACAAGAGTTTTCTTTACATCTCCAGATTGCATTGGAATGACATGAAGTTGTAATTCTTTGGTAGGTAATAAGATGGCTTGATGTAATTCATTAATGGAAATGGACTCAGATTCTTCAACCCTCTTTTAGTAAAGGGCCACCTTAAGAACCACGGGCTGGGTGATCACAAGAGTGCTATTTATGGAAGAAAGTGGAGGCATGAAAGTGGCAAGAAGAGTGCTCTAGATGGATGCTCGAAGCTCCCATTTCAGTGCCTTTTATACAGCTATGACAGAAAACTGGAAATTGGACAGTTTACAAGTACCAAACATTAAGTTCTGATCATCAAGGCTCAGATCAGAGCCCTTAGCTAATAAAGGCCTTGAAGATGTGTTATCTTGTTGGAGAAACAACAGGACATGAGCACAAGCATACACTGCAACTTGTTAGAAGGAAACCCCGTTCAGAAGGTATCGATACCCTCGAGACAGTGGAGTCCATATAACCCAGGGCCTCCCATTGAGCTCTGACTCCCAACACTGTTGCATTTCACTTTTCAATATCTTCTTTTGAAGGAACACACTGAAAATATAGCGTCACCTAAATTCACATACACAAACAGGATCTTTATTGTAGAGGGGGAAAGGAAATGGCAGTGACCCTGGAAGCCAATAGAATGCCTTGATAAACAAATTAATGCCAAACCAGGTTGATGTCCAACTAGAGGTTAGAATGGAATGAAATAGAAATTACTTCATAAAGTTTTGTACAAATAAATTAATGTAGAAAAACCCACAATATTCTAAAAAATGTCCTAATTTAAGGGGATAAGCTGTTTAGAGGATGTTAGCCATTAGCTAGCAAATAGTGTTTTAATGACTGCTCTTGAATTTTGTCTGAGACCATCTGGTAGCAATGTGCTTCAGGGCGACCCCATCAGCTCTGGCTTTGCGTTATTGGTAGAATGTGGAGGCTTGAAACTGCATCAGTTTGATGCTTTTCTGTAAGTTAGACGTTCATGAGTTAGGAGTCGCTTTCTTCTCCTGAGTTACAGGCAGAAGATGGAAGAAAGGATGAGAAGTTGATCTCTTTTCTAACTGCGTTGGATACCACCCTTTATCATTTGTCACACTCTCTTCAACAAGAATGCATCATGGGCCTGCTATCACACGAGACAGGGTAATAAGCCACACGGAATTCTTTCTGGAACTCTGTGTGGCAGAGGAGAAAGTGTGTAGATATTTTTTGAGACAGACATAACGTAAGTGCAAATACCTACTCCATGGGCTGCAGAGATTTCTCAGCTAGTAATGTGCCTGCCAGGCAACCAGGAGGACCTGGGTTTCATTTCTAGCACCCATGCATGTTTAAATATCAGGAAATGGTGCCGAGTGAGCATCATGGCCTGCTCTTAAAATCCCAGTGGTGAAGAGGCAGAGACAGATCCTTGGGGCTTAGCAGTCAGTCTACCTTCTCTCAAACAAAAGAAAAGGGGACTGTTTCCTGAGGAACAATATTCAGGTTGTCCTCTGGTCTCACACATGTGCATCTGTGAGCATACAAACACATCCGTACATGCATTTACATACATATGCTACGCTACCTGAAGGTCCTTAGACAAGTTTCCCACCTTCCTTACCTAAACACAAAGGCTGACGTTGGCACACCGCATGCCGTGCAGCAGGCACTAAGAAAAGGGCTCTATTAACATGAGCAGAGCACATACTTCCTATGGTGGAAGCTTGTACCTGTGAGGAATTTGTTTTTTTAACTAAGTGGGTGCACATTTCCTGGGTGTTTATTTAACACCTACCAGGAACACGTGACAGAATCACTTCCTGACATGTTCATTTGTGTGCTGTCCTCCTTCTCCACTCCGGCGTGTCAAGGATATTGCCAGATCCTTTGTGCTTCCTTGTGTCAAGGAAAGCGAAAATTCTGCCTTTCTTTTCAAAGAGTTCTGGCTTCATGAGGACGGCACCAAGGAACGTTCCAAACTGCAAAGGGAAAAGTCCAAGAGGCCCCAACCCTCTAGCAGAGAACTACAGGAAACTGAGTAAAGTTGGGAGCAGGGTATGTGGTCCTCTCCAGGGAAGAGCACACCGATTAGCCAATGGGCTGCCCAGTGCCAAATGGTCAGCCCTGAAAACATACACACAGGTAACAGCATTGTATAGACTCCACAGGTTATACTGAGGAATATATGTATGTATATGCAAGTACATGTTGGCATGAATAACAATTAATGAAAAAAGAGGCCATGAATTTAAAGGAGAGTGGGAAGGGCTATATGGGAGGGCTTGAAGGGAGGAAAGACAAAGGGAAAAGGTAGTTAAATCACAACCTCAAAATTAAAAAAAAAAAAATTATACGTGGGAGAGGCAGAAATGAAAGGTTTTTGATGAAAGATTTTCCCAGACCTGGCAGACTAGGATTGAAGAGTCTTAGAAGTCAGTGTGGCTATCCTTCACCGTTTGTCATATCTCAGGGGCCAGGGCTGCCGAGTAATGCTCAGATCCTAGGCTCCCCCATCTTTTCAGTGATGCCCAGCGCCCAGCCAGGGTTTGGAAGTGCGATCCAAAGGCCTGAAGAGACATGCAATCAATGAGAGCTGGTGTGACTGGCGTGAATGAGGTCCTTTTGAGAGTGTTGCCTGATTCTGGTGCTGCCGATGGTGGAGCTGGCAGCACCAAGAATTTCTGAGGCTAGGGCCCTGCTGGTGTGGATTTGTAAAATCAGATTTCAGTTGAATTAAAGAAAGTACAGGAATGTGACATTTCTTGCAGACCTCTGCTTGTAGATTAGGGTTCTGGCCTGCTCCATTTGTAAGGCACTGGGGAGTCAGGGAGAATTAATCCCTGCTCTCTGAATGCCATCACCTGGGGTGTTGCAGAGGCTCATAAAGCAACCCCTGTGAGTAATGTCATTCAAAAAACTCCAAGAATGCCTTACAAACTGCAGGCAGAACCCTCACACAAGAGAGTTTATTTTTGCAAAAGGCAGCCAGCCAGGAGGAGGGACAGTCCCGCCGGAAGGGATATATTAAAACAACACCCCCCCCCATCATTGCATGCCATTACCATTATTATGTAATCGCTATAGCTGTAAACTCGTAAAACTTTTGTAGCTCCAAAGGTGGTTTTGGAAATGTGCCTGCTTGGTATGAGGTAAAAGTCTGGAACCCAGTGAACGAATATGGAACTGTGTAGTTAATGACTTCCATAAAAGTACTTAGAATGTTATCTTCGTGAGTGTGGACCGGGAGGGCTTTCCTTGTCCAGCCAGCCCCTCCCACACTCCTCGTTCCTTAGTTCCTTACCCGGATCAATTGTACTGGAATTGAGAAGGAGGACCACATCGAACGTGAGGCCTAAGGGTTGCTGTTTCAAAGGCCACAGACATGGTCTGGACTCTGTAGACTGGGCCTAGTGAGCCCTTTTCTGCATATAGTCTGCAAGAGCTGTAGTGCCTGCTCTCTCGGCTGCACACATCTAGCTCTCTAACAAGGATTTCTCTCTGTTCTCATCATGATGCTTTCTTGTTTACAAACATTTAATGGTTATCCCATGGGGGGAAAAAACCCCTTATGTTCTGGCATTTAGATTTTTCTGTGCTTGCAATCTAGTGTCTGGAGCTCATCTTCCTGGTGCTCTGCTCTCTGTGGGCACTTATTCTGTCAGGGCCGCCCTCTTGTCACTCCTCAGTTCTCTCCTATGCTCTCTTAGTGGTGTCCTCTCTGCCTGGAATGCCCCAACCACCAGTCCTCACTGCTCCTTTACGGATCATACAACATGTTTCCTAATTTGAGGAATCTTTCCTGGCCAGGGACAGAATAATATCAGATGTGCTTAATTTGAAACTCCCTCTTTAGTGCTTAGGCTCTGAAAGATTATGAAGTTTTCCGAGTTCCCGTGGGTGTCAGCTTTCTTGTGTGGATGGAGTTAACCTCTTCCACCTGAGGGATATAAGTTATGCATGGCCTCGTCATGTCATGTAGGATTATGGCCAGACGTGAAGGAACATGGCTGGCTATTCTGATTATCGGGCTCTTCTCTTTTCGAAGTTTCGTTTACTTGAAATCTCTCTTACATTCTATATTACAGTGATCGAATTTTGCATTTCAGCTCAGTAGCACACATCTTATTCTCTCCCTTTAGCTGGGAAGTCCCTGGAACATAGGGGTTTCGGCTAATTTAGCGTGGACACACTGCACAGTTGGGTCCTCAGCCAGTAGGTAGAGACTGACTTTTCCAGTGTTTATTCACTGACAACATTTTTACTTTACTGCCCCTTTTCCATCTACGACTTGAAATTGGATTTTATAAGTCAATTTTCTTGGACATGAGAATCTCAGCTGGGCTTCCGAAGAGGGCAGTCTGTGAAGTGGCCTGTGAGAATTGGTACATTTTTATTGAGTCTTGGGAAACCTCATGCAATTTAAGGACACTGTTCTCAGCTCATTAGTTTTCGACATGCATTCATGCTGTCTTTTTTTTTTTTAAGTTTTTTGGTCTAATGACTTTGGAAAACATTAGATTCTAATGATCATCCCACTCATGGAGAGTCAGAGACCAGCTAAAACGGGAAGAGGTCCTGCAGTAAAAACAGAGCTGAATTGCTGATGATAGCTGACATTATCAAGCTGTCATGCCAGGCATTCTGAGCTAGGCCTTCATGCGGATTCTCTAAGGCCATCCTCAGAATGCCCTCAGAAGATGGATATATTTGCTATTCTCATGTAATGAGTGAAAACCCTGTCCAAGTTCATACAACAGAATGAAGGCTGGGATTTGATGTCTGACATCTGTGAAGTTTGAACCAAATGCCCTGATTCACCGTGGTGCATAGCTTTCCACATTCCCAAAGTTGCCTGACCAAGCATTACACTGGACTATCCTCTGGCTAATAGCCATAAAACCAGTTGCCTTGGAACTCACACTGAGAAATAGATTGACCATCCAGATATTTCTCCACTGGAGAGCTGTGGTGATCTTTATACTTCTATGCTAGAATGCACCATCCTTTGGTTTTCTCATGGTAAGGGGCTTAGCCTCCAAAGGCCAGTTCAAAGGTTGTTCTATAGGAATATCTCTTTGACCCAAGCAGACTGTGGTACAAAACATTTCTTGACATTCTCCTGTTATCTGTACTGCTGCTAATGTGAAGACTGCTTTTTTTTTTAAATATTTTTTATTTTAATTTTTATTAATTATACTTTATTCACTTTGTATCCCCCCATAAACTCCTCAATCTCACCTTCCCTCCCCCTTCTCTACTCATGCCCCTCTCCAAGTCCACTGGTAGGGGAGGATTTCTTTTTCTTCCTTCTGATCCTAGCCTATCAGATCTCATCAGGAGTGGCTGCATTGTCATCCTCTGTGGCCTGGTAAGGCTGTTCCTCCATCAGGGTGAGGTGATCAAAGAGCAGGACAATCAGTTCATGTCAGAGGCAGTCCCTGTTCCCTTTACTCTGGAACCCACTTGGACACTGAACTAAAGCACATTGCTAAAGGGCCCGGCACACAGTGGGCCCTTCAACAGTCTTGTTGAAGAAGGTGGAGTTCCTTTTCTAGCCATTCTGCTTTTGATCACCAAGCCTGGCTTATCCAGTCTGGGCTTGAGGGTAATTCTTTGTCCCCCAAACTTGGCTAAGCCTCATTCACACCAAAGCCTTTTAGACAGGTAACTAGTATCTGCCTGGCAGATCAGTAACTAACATTCCCCTTTTCCCAGTTCCTAGAAGAGGCTGATTTTTTTTTTCTCCCAGATTCTGTAGTGGGGACACAGTTAGGTCACCTTGGGTCTCTCATCAAAACCCTTTGGGAGACAACCCTGACCGGTTGCTTCCAAGGCGCTGTCATGTTCCATCACAAAGCCCCTGTGACTGAGCCTCAGATGAGTCAGCTGGCTTGGGGATTTTTACTAGCAACCCTGGTCGCCTTTGTTTTCATCTTCTTGGGGTGTGCATTGGGGTGGGGGTGTGCTTCTTGGACTCTGGGGTGGAGTCTGGCAAATTTGTCTTCCAGAAATGCCGCCAGCCTCTGTGGGAGCCCGTGATGGTGGGAAGTCACGTCATGCCATACTGCGCATTTTTAGGCCACACCCATCCCTAGGGCCCACTCAGGCGCCATGAAAGCTCTGGCCATCCAGCTCTCCGAGCTGCCTGCGATGAGGTCATGGGTGGGGTACTGGAGACCCCCTCCAGATAGGGTGGGGGCTTCCTCTACTGTCCAGGGGTGGGCCGGAAAGAAGAGAGGCTGGGGTGATAGTTTTGCCTGTCTGACCCCTGCTTCCTTGAATTGGTCTGTGGGCTAGTGTGGGTATAATAGAGGAAGAAAAAGAAAGCAAGAAAGAAATGAAAAGGAGAGATGTATGAATTATCCACTGAGGGCTACTTACCCCACTAGCAATTATGCGTAGAGGGAAGCAGCTAGCAAATGGTATTCCTTTGCTACCTTGCCAGGGGCTAATAGGGTCACCTCTTGCTTTTATGCAGTAATGCCTTTAGTCTGACCTTAATCACCAAGACCTCAAGGCAAGGGAAACCACAAGCAATCTTCATTAGGTAACTAGATTTTGACGTGGAAGGGAAAAGTAACAAAAAGGTAAAGTTCTTTCTTAGTGACTACAGCAATGCCTCCCATTCTGTTCGGGGGCCTAACTGCCTTGAATGCCACTATTTCTACACAGTTGGCCTTGTCTTCAAAGGTCTCCTCCATGTCCCAAGCACCTCAACACAGTCAAACCCACACTTCTTTTACCTCAACCTGACAGCACGTACATATGTCTGCACGTGGAGCAATGAATGCAGGGACACGCTAAAAATTTTAGCCTGCAAGATCCATCTTCTGATCTCAGTGACTATCTGGGGATTTTTTATTTTATTTTTGTACCTGGAATTCTGCCTTGGAAAAAAATAGGAACTTACTGATAACAGAGTTTCTCCAGGAAACAAAAAGATGCACAGAATATTCACATGTCCCCCCACCCCAAGATGCTTCTCTGGTGGCCAGTGCATAGAAAACCAAACCAAACCAAACCAAACCAAACCAAACCAAACCAAACCAAACCAA
>NW_026596051.1:26199776-26254243 GCF_907164565.1 Psammomys obesus | reverse complement strand
AAACCAAACCAAACCAAACCAAACCAAACCAAACCAAACCAAACCAAGAGCTATCCAAAGGCATGGTTAACAAGTCAGTCACCATAATCAGATAAGGACACACTCGGGCAACTTTGGCTTAAGCTAAATATGTCGTTCTGATTTTTTTCTCTTCCAAGGAGATAAAATTAGTATCAGTAACATCGTCCTAGGTTCTTACGAGAAAGAGTCAAATGGTTTATGTAACTGTAAAAGACATATTCCATAAAGTAGTAAGGCACAGACATTTTAGGAGATTACCATAATCCATGAGAAAGTTTCCCGAGTTCTAAGACTCTCAGCTCTGGCTGAGAGTTTCATAGAAAAAGATACCGAGATCTTAACCATGCATGAGCTCACTGCCCACTGGAGAGTCTATTCTCAAAGACTGGGGGTTTTGAGACCCCTCTGACCTTTTCTAAGAGAAACAGCATTTGCATACATAGACATTTCTACGTCAACCGGAATAGAAAGTAGTAGAGACACCGCTGCTGAGTTTCCAATCTCTGATTTATCATTTGTTGACATTCTATCCACACATCCCCCATTCCCTTACCAGTAGCTGTCTGTGGTTCTTCCTGCAAATATTTTGATAAAGTCCAAATAGGAGGGGGAAAGAGAAAAGGCTGGAGTGAAAACGATAGCTTACCTTTCCTGGGCATTTCTGGGCTCAGACTTCTTCCCCAAACATGAGACTTCCTTGCTTTGGTTCTCCCATGAATTTAGAAACCACTAAAAAAAAATACTCAGAGCAGAATTGTGTTTACTATTCAGTCTGCTCCACAACAACGCAGAGAAGCATCTTGATGAAGAGTAAAGGATGTGTGTGAAGCTCGGAGCTCATGCTGTCGTACGAACTTTTGCAACCGTCTTTCTCAGTTTAAACAACCTCCCACTCCTTCTCCCAGGCACTTGCCAACTTCTATAATTTAAAGCAACTGTGATCCTTCCCATAATACTCACATTTCAAAGAGTCTACTATATACACTCGTTAGGAATAAGGAGGAGTGGGCAAGGGTCTTCTGCAAACCCTAGACGGAGGCAAATGCAAAGCAAGGGTTTCAGGTATCTGGAGGAATTTCCGTCTCGTCTCTCTGCAGCCATCGCTGTTTGCACTACGTGGATTCGCGTCCCTGTAGCCTTTTAAAGTGGTATCTAGAGGTCGACAGGCATCATTTCCCCGCAGAAACAAAAGCACTCAGGAAAGTTTATCCTGCAACTCCGGGAAGGGGCTAAACTAATGGAGTCGTGTCCACACATCACTTTTGTTAACAGGATAGTTTCTCTGTGACTTGTCCTTAATTGCTCACCACTGTTTTCCTGAAACGGAGAAATGCTTAAGATGATGTTACTTGCATTGGTCTTGCTTAAGCATTATTCCACATGTGTATCATAAATCTAGGAAGGACACATACTTTGCAAATTATGTCTAAGTAATTGAATAAATCTTCTGATATTTTAGCCTGTAATCAGAATAAATCATCTGGCATTTTAATTGGAGAGTGTATTGTACATTTTACTATTCATTTCTTCTCAGTGTCAGGCGCGCGCGCACGCACACACACGCACACATAAATTAAAGTTATAGCCAACTTTTAAAAGCATGGTTTAGATGTTGATTTCAAAGTATTTTATGGCATAAATCAAAATAGGTCTTGCTTAATGCCTGCTAAGAAACCTGTGCTCAATAAATACTGAATGGAGTCAGGCTTACCTTTATATCAATTAATAGCTTGTATCACTCTTGATTTGCATGTACACTCCCTTCAAAATTATTAATATCTCATAATTTGTGTAGAAATCAACATAAGACAATGTATGACTCTGACAGACTTGATGAGCAGCTGTGCTATAAAACTCCTTCAATGGGTAGAAAGCATCAGTTATACAAACAAATCATTGAAGAATGAACAGAACATGGATGCATTCCATTAAGCATGTTCACTGCACAGAATTATGCAGACAGGTCCTGGGATAGAACCCTCAAAGGCTATCGATCCCTCCTTGTATTCAAGTAACTATTATACAACAGGTAGTATTTAAAATATTTTTTTAATGCTTAACTAATAAGTACAAACAGAAATGACCTAAGCCTACAGGGAAATGAACAGGTTTTAAGTTTTCTATAATGAGGATCAGAAGAATAATGGGGCCTCCTTTTGCTTACATTTCTACTGGGGAATGATGTCCAGGCACGAACTCACATACTGGAGTCACTGTCCCTGTAATTCTGAATGTGTTGCTTTATTTTAAAAAAAAATGTAATTATGAAAGTATAAATGCAAATGTGTCAAAAGAGTGTTTTAGGATACAGGCATACCATAAAGCATTTATTAAATATTAATTTTTTGTGCCTCTTTATGTATTAGGAATTTAGTAAGTTATCTTATGATGCTTACCACAGAAGCATGATCATCCTAACCAGGGCAAAATAGGTGATAGAGAGAGATGCTGCTCTATCAGAACTCTTTACTCAGGGGAAGTACATGGCAATAGATGAGTTTGAGGGACTGGATACAGGGCTGAAAAGGCAGAAGTCCATGTCTTGAAGTGGCACAACCTTTGGTGATGTTGGTAAGAACAGTAACTTGGAAGGCAACGTGTGGCCTAACCTTTTAGCTCTAGGGTAAATGGTGGGAGAAGACACACATTGTGTGGCCAGCCACTGCTGGCTGTAGTTGTCAAGGTGTTTTGAGAATGAGACCATGCCTGGAAAGTCATAAACCCAAATGAAAAGGGGAAAAGGATAGGGTCAGGGAACACCTATTTTATGAAATTTGAAGGAGCCTACCAATATCTTGACAGGTTAAAATGCTGGTGTTACCAAATTATGTTGCTGGCAGTTCTGTTAGTCTATATTCAGAATGTCTTTCAAGTCTGAAAACAGCTTCTACTGGAAGGATGTGAAATGCAGGCTTATGTGAAGGCAAACTCCCCAATACTCACTTCCCAGCAAGAGAAAAGCTAGAATTTTTTTTTGGGGGGGTACCAAGAGGAAGTGATGGCAGCAGAAGAGAGCAATGGACATATGGATTTCCCAGTGGGTAGATCCAAGACTCTCTTTTGACCATGAAGGGGCAGGGCCTTTACTAGCTGGTTGGCTAGAATGGGTATCAGTAACTGCTGCTTCTGATTTCACCCTATTGTGAATGAGAATTTTTATGGTTGTTGATTTATTGCTGTTGTTATTTTTTGTAGGTGTGTGCGTGTGTGTTTGAGATGGACACAGAGATACAGCAACACAGAGGCAGAGAGATATAAAGACAGACAAAAGCAAGGATTTGTCAGTTTTGTTTGTAGATTTCTGTTTAAGTTTCTAGATTGCTAGGTTAAGACATGGCTGATATTAGATGTGTGGAGATAATTTGACAGGTAAGGTCTTTGATCTGAATGTCATGATCAGATGGAATCCTAGGCATAATTAATATCTGCATCTTGATGAGTTTGGAGGAAAAATATAGAGCTATGAAATATATATAAAGAGCAATATATATAAAGAGCAACAACAATAATAATAAACATCTTTTCCAAAAGTTTTCTCTTGTCTAATCTATATCTATTATCTATCAATCTATTATTTTTATTTATTTTATCCATTTATTTGTTAAGTATATCATCTATCTTTAATTTCATTAACTCATTTTATTCTCTCAACAGTCCTGTGAGGCAAATACTAATTTGATCTCTCTATGGATGGACAACTTGAATCACAGAGATGTTAAACAGTTAGTTCATGGTCACAGGGCTAGTAAGAAGCTGTTCTTCAATTTGCACATATACTATTTGGCTCTCCCAATCCATTCAAACTTTTGTATGCTGCTGAGAAGTTTTCTCCAGGGCAAGCAAAGAGAACCTTCCTAGACTGTCCATTTCTCTTAGCCTGATTGCTGGCAGAGATTTGCAATAAGTTCTGGTTTCTTCTGAAAACTTCTCTAAAACACAGCAGGTTGTTTTTACTCAGAAAGCACGTCTGCCCCTCTTTGAATGTGGCTAGAACATTCAGACATTTTTCATGTATTAAGCTTTGAGCTCTCACTGTTAACTTTGATTACCCCTGTCTTGCACGATACAGCCAGTCAAGTTTCAAATTATATCTTGAAACCCAGGTGGCTTCACCTGGATTTTCTAATAAATCTTTTCTGAGTTCTATCAATTACACACAGACCTGAAAGAAAAGGCTAGGAGGAGGCACAAATCTTGTCACGAAGCTCCATCTTCCCTTGGGAAGACGTTGTTAAGTTTGGAGATTGTTCTGTGTTTAGATTGGTAGAGAAAGACCAGCGTCAAGGTGAAGTCACTCAGGAGGTGTGGGGGCTCCTTCATGTCCTTTATACAGATTTTGACATAATGTTTGCTGCTCTTGGGCAGTGAGGACACAGAAGGGCCAGTTGTTGCTGGGGGTTGCAGACTCTCGCCCTCTTGTCATGGATTGTGATTTTGGCGAGTGCTGTGGTTTGGATCTGGAATGACCCGGAAAGACTCATTTGCTAGTTTTGTCCTCATAGTAGTACTATTGGATGGTTGTGGGATCTTTAAAGGGAGGTGCCTCATGTGAGAGCTTTATGTTTGTGAAGGGCATGTTCCCCCAAGGGAACTGTGGGATCCTCCCTCACATTGTTTGTCTGTCGCTTCTTAGCTATGAAGTGAACAGGCTGCTGTACCACATGTGTCTCCAGCCTTGCCAAGAGCCTTCCCCAAATTCTCTCAATCAGTCATAGCATGAAAATTACCAAACTGTAATACCAAATAACCTATTCTTTTCCTAAGTTTATTAACTCAGGTATTTTGTTACAGTAATGAAAATATGATTGCCAGAGAGAACTAATATGAAGGTATACCCTTTTCATTGTCTTGGTGATTAAGAGTAACAGATCAGCTTATTGTAGAGTTAAAACTATACATCAAGGCTAGAAAAAAACAATTATTGTAGGCTGTAAGACTACATATTTGGAAGACATCTTGAGGATATTCTAATGCATTTCTTCACTCTTCTCATGGTCATCAGCACATTCTTGGCAGGTGTCCATACTATTTCTTCTTAACTCTTCTCAGGTAAAAGGGGACAGAATGTCACAAAGCCTCAACACATTTCTCCAAGCAGATCAAATATGACTGTCCTCTTCCCCCATACACACTACTTTCAAATATTTACAAAAGAAACTCTTTGCTTCCTTTCCCCACCAACTACATCTTTCCTCAAGTCCAACGAGTCTGGCTTTTAGATCCCGTTCTTCAAGAAACATGATTTCAATTAGGCTTCCAGCTCTTTGGCTGCCCTCCAGTGAGTCAATAGCCAATTAATGCTCAATGTCTCTTGAGTATGGAAAGGTGATCACAGAATCAACGTTTGAGGTACAGTTTGAGTTTGCTCTCAGCCTGATAAGGCACCATCTCACATCATGTTTCCTAGTCAATTATTCACTCTTCAGAATAAATAGGACCACCCCACCCCTTCTGTGGATGGTTCTTTTCTGGTGCAATTGGCTCTCACTTCCTGGAAATACTTCAATCCCTTGGGTTTAATATTGCAAGCTAAAGTCTTCCCTTAATATCCCTTTAAGTCAACTCTTCCAGAGTGGCATTGATATGTCATTAATAACATAGTCCTCTTCAGTGCTTCGGATTTTGAACAAAGACTATGGGTTTTATTTAATTTTTTATCAAAACACTACATCACCAAATCTTGACTGTCCTTTCTTTGTTGTATCTTTAAAGCTAGTGTCCTTTAGTTATAATAATTTTTATTATCCCAGTGTTTTTCTGGGGTATTGTCTGTGAAACCAAACTTTGAAATGTTCTATGATAAGAGACATATGGTAAAAATAAATATGGAATCTCTAAGTATGGTACATCGATTAACATTTCTAACATTAACTTCTTCTAAAACCTTAGTCACTGAAAGTGTTGGCCACAGATTATTCTTCATAAGTCTGCAGGTTGGATGGGTTGTTCTGCTCATCTTGCCCATCACAGATTAGGTAGTTCTTCCGGAATTTGCTAAAGCCCATTTATACCCCATAGCTTTCCTGGAACTGAACTTACAGTGTTGTGGCAACTGGCTCTGCCCCATCTGTTTCTTCTTCAGGCAGCTGCATACATTTAAGAGAATTCCAAGGTTGAAATAAACAAATGTCTCTTCAAGACTGCTTATGTAAGATTGGCTCAGGCCAGTCTCATGACCACTATCAATGTTAAAAAGTCTACCATAGACATGATCTGTGAGTCTTTTTGTTGCTATAACACAGTGAATAAGGTTGATTATGTTAAGTTTGTGATGCTGGTGGCTACAGGGCTCATATAGAACAACATTAGTATACTCTGCCACAGTATGGTAGAGAATCAAAAGGGGCCAGGAAAATGCAAAATGGATAAGTTATGTGGGATGTGCTTGCTTTCTAATAACTCATTCTCATGAGGCCTAACTGGGATCCCATGGGAACTTCATACCTCTCTCCAGACGGTGCTATCCTCCTCTAGGCTCCACCTTTTAAAGATTCCAGCACCTGCAGCCTTATCACATGGGGAACAGCTCCCAGCACATGGTCTTTTGAGGAGACACATTCAAACCATAGGACACAGATAGAAGAGGGAGGCGTTCAACCTAGTAATATGTAAAACACGCCATGTTTTTAATAAAAACACGTGATTGACAGAATCAAGTGTTCTGAGATGCTCTTCATGGCAGAAAGACCATGAAAAGCACTTTGAAGAAGCTGTACTGTATAGGAGGAGGGAGGGCAGTTCACCCCTATTCTCAGAGCTCCTGTTCAGCTCATTGAAAGGAAGCTATGCTACTATCTTCCCTTTGCATTCTTCCCTTGCCCTTGTCTAGCTGTCCTCTAACCAAGAAGGATTATGATCAGATCACAATGGGAGATCCATGGCTTCTCTGGATGAATTCTCTTTCTCTATGGCTATACCAGAGAACTGTGTATTTTGTGTGGAGTAAGACAGTCCTCTTGTCATGTTTATTTCAGATGAGGTTAGGTTCTTAACTTTATGTTTTCTCATAGGTACAAGAAAGCCATCTTCACAAAGGATGGCCCCACTATTCTTTCATTCTGTTTCATGTCTTTGGTGTTCCTGGTTTATAAGAAACTAGGCTTGGCTTCTTGCACATTTTGGAATGAGTAATAGGGACAGACACTGCTTACTTCTAAGCCACAGTACAGGACTTGCTCTTCAGCACTATCTCCAGAGCATTTCTCCTCCCCAGCCCAAAGGTAGTATTAATGGGCACTATCTCAGCTATTAATAAAAGCCTGGCTTTATTTCTTACTTGGATACTAACTCTTGCTTTCATAGCCCTCTTGGCAGAATAAGCAATTGCTTACGAGGACACTCAATTCTTTCAAGCTGTGGTCGATCATCTCACTCGGAGGGTCCTTACCACTTTCTGCTTCGTGTGATAGCTCTCCGTGTGTGTTCTTTTTTATTTTTCTATACTAAAGCATATGTTTTTCAAGGACTATGGTCATGTTTTAAGCTTTCTTGTAACTCTCTGATCTCCACGATGTCTCACAGAAATCTGTGATTTATTTATTACATGCACCAAAAAAGGAGAGGGTTTTGGAAGGTTATGCTGCAAAAATGTGGTCAGACTTCAGAGACAAAATTTAGGTACGAGGACATGTTTTTACACATTTTCAAACAATTGCCAAGTGTACCAGATATGATGTTCGGCACAGGATGTTGTTAGTGGGTTATGAATACTGACATGGCAAAAGATAGATGATGAGAAAATGAAATGATTGCATTCTGATGGCCGTCTGTTGCCAGAATGAAAAGGGAAATGGGAAGAAAGTCAAGAAAACATTTTTCCTGATGGGATGGACAGGATCTTTGGCTCAACTCTTATTTTGCCTTCATGAACAAAATTATTCCTGATTATGAAGTGTGAGTCTTTTAGTTCATGAAGGGCCAAGATGTAAGGTTATACAAACCTTTGAGAGGATAAATGTTCAAATTTGTTTTAGAATAAGCCAAAACTTGACATAATGTATTTTCATTGATAACAATGGCTCTTTAAGTTTACATCACATTTTGTGGTGTAATGTAAGCTTGATTCTTTAAACCAAAGCACTACATTGTATTTGGAAGAAACACCAACAGTTCCAAAGCAGTTCCAAAACACTATATAATAGTGTGAAATTTTGAATTTCATCAGATCTTACGATAATGGTAACATGGATGTGGTGCTCTTTGGACTTGTCAACATAAATTCAACCTCAAACACTGATGAGAAATACAGGTTTCTGGAAGGTTTTTGTTAGGCAATGGAGGTGATGAGCACCACACAGAGGTTTAGAAAGGACACAAAGCTCGTTGGTTCAACAGTGGTTGCTTCAGAAAAGAGGTTAAAGGCTCCTTTGGCACAACAGAAGACAGACTAAAACAGTTTTATGTAACATCTTGGTGTTTCTCAAGAGAGGAGTATTTATTCATATACTAACTAGCTATTATGAGGCTAATATGGACTAAATTATATTTTATGTAAAATTCTGATGTTGAAGACTTAATACTCAATGGGGTAGAGTTTAGAGATAGGATCTTTGTGAGATAATTTAGATGAGGCCATGAGGATGGGCCTTTGTGTAGGATTAGTACCCTCATAGAAAGCAGTACTTCATTTCCAAACTATATTATTACACGAGCAATTGAAAGAATATTAATGTAAGAAGTTAATTAAAGATATTAATAGCATCCCATTTAATGATAAAAGTAATCTGAAAATAAATACATCCATCTACAACATATGATATTACATCTGTCTATGTTATATTCATTCAGCTAAAACACTGTCAACAGCCCAAAACTTCAGGAATGGGTGAATGAATAAACAAATTGTGGTAAATCTCTGTAATTGATACAAATCAGGACAAAAGTCAGATAAGTGCTATATGTTACACCGATAAATCAAAACACTAAGAAGTCAGATACAAAAGACAATATGCTGGAATGATTCAATGACATGAATTTCTAGGAGAGAAAACTGCTCAGTCTAACATGACAGATCAGTGATTGGCTAGACTTGGAGTAGGGGAATAGCTAGATGCTGGGAGCCTCCAGGGAAAGAGTGGTGTCGTCATTGGAACATTCTATATTTTGATTGTTGTTAGGGTTACAATGGTTGACAGTTATCACAACTCTGAAGTGTACATGTGGCAGCGTTGTTTTTGTTACATGTGAAAGAAAGTTGATTTAGAATGAATAAGTTCTTAAAAATAATTTCAGTAATTATCTCGAGGATTTGGACTCTTTCATTCAGCTTACGTATGCTCTTCAACACAATGAATGCTGCAATATTTGGCAAATATCAAGACTTGGTTGACTTTGAAGCATCAGTTGAGATGAGTTCAGTTCATTGCACACAAAAATGTTTCTGATAAATGTTAAAAGTCTTAAAATGGACTGCAATTTGGTAGTTGTTTTAAGTTATTACTTGTAAAATGGTCTTATTTTATATACTCATGTTAAATTATTTACTTTAGAAACAATGTTTTAAATGAAAAATTGTGGGAGTTTTGTTGGCTGCAATCACTTTGTCTCCAGGAAAGTTGTCTGGGTTCACCTTTACCTCCTCTTCCTTAAAGCATATATCGTCCTAGACTTAAGTGCCACATAACAATCCAAGTTCAGCCTAGAATTTGCAGGGTACCGACTTCAGTGAAGACTGGTCATTGACTTACCCGGGGCTAAACTGCCAATGTAATTGAGAGAGTGGAGACTGGCATCTGGTGGCCAGATGCTCAGACTTAAAAAAAAAAAAGACTCGAAAAGCTTTCCAGATGAAACAAAAGTATGCAGGTGGCATCAGTTAGCTTGATGATTCATCTTGCCAAGCTTCAGGAATTGGGTCCCCAGGAATTTTCCATTTGAGCTGCTAAAATGGCCACGAGAAAGTGGCTTACCAGAGACACAGATTGAACTCAGCATCTAAGTCCTGTGGCTTGGATGGGGTCATATCACTACCAAACTCAGCTGGCTTTCAGGCATGGGCATGAGGTAGAACAGGGCAAACAGTTGGCAGCATGGAGCTCCTCTAGGCTGCCTCTTCTTGGCCCACTCTGAGACCACCTGTTTTCTCAGCTTTTGCTCAGTGACTGACAGCAGAGCCTGGGGCCATAAGAAAGAACATTATTTCTACATAATAATTTGCAGGTATCCGGTCTGTCCTTTCCTGAGGTCAACCTTAGAATTTCTTGACGTTTCTAGGATAACACCCTTGAGCAGCAGGCTTCCCAAAGCCAGGCTCAGGGTTAGTGTGTGATGTTCCCTATGATGGCAGTGGGAACCTAGCATCTGTGTTTCCTGCCATTGAGAATGTCTGTATCTCTCCCAGAGTGGGGTTGAAAGATTTCAGAGGAAAGGCCCTTGATCTCAGACTATCTGCCTTAAAGCGATTTAAACATCACCTAGTCTTATTTGTGCTGCAAACTGCAAAGAGCTCTGCAGAGATTTCCCAAACCTCCAGGCCAGTTGCAGTCACCCTGGGCTTCCAGCTCCAAGAGTGCTGAGCTTCTTTCTGACTCCTGACATGCCACTCTAGCAGAGAGAGTAGTTTTCCTGGTCCCAGCCACCAAAGAGCAAGCCTGTCACACAGCAGCAGCACATTCCCTCTTGAATAATTACTGAACAAATTGATGAATTATTCTATTGGCCTCCCGCACTTCAGTAGAAATGAACTCAGTGAGAGAATTGCTTTTCTAATAATCTACCAAGACTGCTCCCTCAGAAATACTTAGATATGCCATTTGACAGAGAGGAAGGAAGTATGATTGCTTTTAATCAGAAGTTTGTGTTCAAAAACTGGATTTTTGGGGGGCTGCTTGTCATTTTCTGCCTAAAATCTGTACTCCCCAACTAAGTAATTTGGGGAATTCAATGAGACAAAGTACACAGAAGTGAAGAAAAGTCAGTGAAATGATTCTTAATGATATTTTGCTCTACTTGTACAATAGAGTCTAGCATAACCATCACCAGAGAAGCTTCATCCAGCAACTGATAGGAGTAGTTGCAGAGACCCACAGTCAAACATTAGGTGGAGCTTGGGGAGACATAGAGAAGAGGCAGGTTTATAGAAACCAGAGGAGTCAAAGATACCACAAGAACATCGTCCACAAAATCAACTGATCAGGGCTCACAGGGGCTCACAGAGACTGAACTGATAATCAGGAAGCTTATATAGCTCTGTCTGGCTTAGGTCCTCTGCATGTAAGTTACACCTGTGCAGTTTGGTGTTCTTGTGGGACTCTTCCCAGTGGGAGCAGTGGTTGTCTCTGATTCTTTTGGGACACTCTTCCTCTTACTGGTTTACCTTGTCCAGGCTTGATATGAGGGTATGAGTCTAGTCTTACTGTAATGTGTTATTATGCCATGTTTGGTGGTATCCCTGGGAGACCTGCTGTTTTCTGAAGTGGGAGAGAGGAGGAGCACATGTTAGGGAGAAGGAAAGTGAGTGGGTGTGGGAAACTGTGGTCAAGATGTAGTGTATGAGAGAAGGATAAATAAATAAAGAAATAAGTAAGTAAAAACTAGTGCAATCTAAATAAACCATAGTTACCAAATTTGAAGGGCTTCTTGTTTCTCATGTTTTAAGAACCTATACTGCAAAATATGCTTAATGGAATCATTGTTATGGCACATAGAACTTACAGCTGGCAGTGACAGCTAATCTTAATTGTCAACTTGAGGGACTTTAGGATCACCACAGAAACACCATTGGGCACATCTCTGAGAGGTTTTCTAGATTAGGTTACTTGAGGTAGGATGTAGGCAACACCATTCTGTGGGTGGAGTCCTGGACAGAATAAAAGGAGAAAACTAGCCAGATACCAGCATTCATCCCTCCATACTTCCTGACTATGGATGAAAAGCAACGAGCTACCTCAAGCTCCTGCCACCTTGACTTTCCTGGGACAGAGCCCTCCAAATATGAACCAAGGTGAAGCCTTCTTTCCTCAAGTTGCCTTTTTAATGTATTTGTCACAGCAATGAGTAAAGTGTTTTATACAATGATCTTCTGGAACCACAAGTGTACAGACCGAATCACAGGAGCCACTGAAGGTGGTGCATGTCTTACAGTATGACTATTGTAATATTACAGTCAGCTTTAGAAGGTGACTGATCTGGGATGAGTGGTCATCTCATCATGTAAGTCCTTAAAAGCAGAGCGCTTCCTCCAGGTGTTGGCAGTACACGTCAGAGACCGGGAGCTGGTGAAGGTTTACAGTAGTGTGCTGAAAACGCATTGCCATTTTGAAAATGGAGACAGCATCATGAGAGGGGGTGTGGGCAGCCTCCAGGAGCAAAGAGCAAGCCAACTGCTGAAGAAAGAAAGAACTCATTTCAACAATGTCAGTGAAAAGAGGCTCAGCAGGCAGCTACGTAATGAACTTGAATCACCTTCTACCAGGTCAAGAACAAGAACCCCACTTTTTTCATACTTGTTAGACTCTTGATTATAGAATCCAGCAGTCTCCCACCCAATCCTGCCTCCAATTCTGACCTACAGAGCTATGAACTCATGACTTGGTTTGGTTTGCATGTTTATGATAAGTTGTTCCAGAGATTAAAAATGAGTGCATCAGAGCTTCCTGCTAGGATGACTCCAACTTAGCAGTTGTAGGTGGAATCTGGGGCCTTGCCTTTCTAATAAAACCCTAAGTAATGCCAGTATTTATGGCCAAGGCCTACGGTTTTCTGTAGTAAGACCGATCATGTGCATTGCAAGGAAATCAGTTACTAGGATTTAAGGCTCATGGGAAAAGGCTTGGTCCCAAGGATGGGGATTTTGGGACTTGATGGAACCTTTAAGAGGTTTTGGAATCTGGTATGTGGGGTGGGGTGGGAAGGGTACTAAGATCATTGGAGGCATATCTTCAGTGGAAACTGTAGGCCCTTGGTGTCTTCTTATTTCTCTCTTGCCTTCTGGGTCATAAGTGAGTTCTTTTGTTTTGCTCTTGTAGCCCTCTCCCCATGGAACTATTTTGCCTCCATTCCAAAAGAATGGAACCATTGCATCCTGGAGTGGAACCTCCAAGGCAGTAAGCCAAAAGAAACATTTTATTTTATAAATTAGTCATCTCAAGTATTTTGTTGTTATGATGAAATTAATACATTAAGTTTTTTTTTTTCTCCCACCAACATTTCATTTAGGAAATAAGGGAACTAACTCTCTTTATCCAGGCTTGCCCTGAGAGCTTTTTTCCTAGGAATTGTTTTGTGTGTGTGTAGTTTTATTATTTTAACAAAAGATATTATCTTCCCATAGCATACTTGGGAAATGGTGAAAGCATGGAGATTAGAGCCCTTCATCAGGGCAAGAGACTCGACTTATACATTGGTAATTCTATGAAGACTTTACCCACAGGAAGTAGTAGTCCTTATACATCATCAGGCTAAGCAGGTGTCACTTCCTTGTTCAAGTTGCTGTCTAGATGTTGGATAGGTATTCCATAGCTAGATTCAACATTTATATAAATTGATTGTACCAATAAGCCTTGTGAGTAGCCTTTATTTTATTGGTGGAAGGTCTTGAGTGGAGAAACAGATCTCCCTAGCAAGAAAGGAATTCTGTCTCAGGATTTACTATAGATAGCTTGCTCTAGCTTCTAGCCCTCAGGCCTGCCAAAGAAAATTTGAACTCATTTGCCCCAAATTATATGAGCTAATTTATCTCTCTCCCTTCCTCTTCCCTTCCTTATTTCTTCTTCCTTCTCTTTCTCTCTCCTTGGGACTTTGAGAGCTAATTTCTTAAAAAAGAGTATTTGACTGTCTTTTCCTTCTCACCTCCCTGCATTTATTTGGTTCTGTTTCTCTAGAGAACTCTGGTACAAAATAGTTAAATGTAGGTTGAGTGTCCTGACATGACTAAGACCAGAGGTATCTTGGATATGAAAATATTTGTATATTTATAATGAAATAACTTGAAATAAAATCCGCATCTAGACATAAAATTCAGTATGTCTCCTCTACCTTATGTAGACAAATCCTAAACTAATTTTATAACAACAGCGTGTGTGAGAGTGTGTGTGTGTAAGTGTGTGTGTGTGTGTGTGTGTGTGTGTGTGTGTGTGTGTGTGTATGTGTGTGCCCATGTGCCTGCTACATGCAGAGGCCAGGAGAGAAGGATATCAGGTGTCCTGACCTATTGTTCTCTACTTTATTTTCTCCAAACAGGGTCCTTACAGAACCTAGAGCTAACTATTTTGGCTCATTTGGCTGGCCAGCAAGTTCCAGCTCTTCTCCTGTCTCTAGCTGCTCCACTCTTGAGCACAGGGGTGGAAGTCATGGCCCCTCCTGGCTTTTTCCATGGGTGCCTGAGAGCCACGCTCTTGTTTCACACTTGCACAGTGCTTCTTACCCACAGAACCATCTCTTCAGCCCCTCTTCCCCAGTTTTTCTTGCATGTTGAGAGTGATCTACCACATGCGGTAAGGTGTGGAACTTTCCACTTACAGCATCCTGATGGTCTCAAAAGTTTCCAGCTTTTGAGCATCTTGGCTTTAGAATACTTAGAACTTGGATGTTCATCTTGTATATAAGTAAATTTTCATTGTTGTTTTAGTTGGTGTTTCTCTTTGTCACAGTAAAACTGATTAAAAGAAGCATGTGAGAAAGGGTTTCTTTTGGAGCCTCATCCTACATTCCCTTGTGTGACCATATTTGTTGGCGACTTGTTTGATTCTTCCATTGTATGTATGTATTTGTGTGGGTGTGTTGACATGGATGTGTGCCTGTGCAAGGACCTGTTTGAGGATATATGTGGAGTCCAGAGGTTGACACGGACTATCTTCCTTCTCACTCTCCATCGTGTTGGACAGGGTCTATCATTGAACCTGGAATGAAGAGTTGGCTAGTCTGACTGACCAGCAAGGAGACATTTGTCTCCTCCCCTGCAATTCTGGAGTTCTAGGTGAACTCCCCCAAACTCAGCTTTTCCTTGGAGTCTGCAGGCCTGGAATCAGGTCCTCATGCTCTCACAGTCAGCACTTTACCCACAGAACCATCCACCTATCCCTGATGTGCTTTATTTCTTTTTTACTTTGAAGATTTATTTTTAATGTGTATGCACATGTGCCTACATGGATATATTGAGCGCCATATGTGTATCTTGTGCCTGAGGAGTTCAGAAAAGGGTGTTAGATCCCTTAGAACTGGAGTTATTGTTAGTTGTGAGTCACCATGTGAGTTTTGAGAACTGAACTCAGTTCCTCTGCAAGAACAGAAAATGTTCATAGTCACCGAGCCATTCCTCAAGCCCTTCATATCTGAAGACTGTGTGGTGGTAGAGTTTCACCGGGTTTCAATAATTACAGGTGGCAGAAATGATTGTCTTTGATATCAGCAGCCAAATGAGGGCTCATTCTGTGCTTGAACCTGAAGAAGATTGCTGGAGGGGTTAGGCAGGAAGAAAGTGCTCTTCCTGAAATAATGTTGTGCAACATGATGGTGATGATGTTGGTCTGCCTTTGAAGTCATTGTTTCTCACTGCCCACACCTGCCTTCCAGCGTGCTTGTCAACAGTTTACAAACCAAAGGCTTTGATTTGTAAGAACTACCAAGGATTGCCTCCCAGTTCTGGATAAAGATGCAACATCCATTTCATTGTGCAAGTGTTCAGATTGAAGAGCAGCAGCATTTGAATAGTTTCTGTAGTTCTTCATTTCCATTGTCTCATCTAACCTATATGAATAAAATGTGTCTTCGTTTAAACATGAGTACACAGAGGTGCTGAGACTTTGGACTTCTCTGTGCAATTTACTCAGCAAGACTGACATAGACCCTAGGTTGAGTCCAATTTTGTCTTGTCTTTGGAATAGCCTTTTTTTTTTCCTTTGCCACAGCAGTCTGGCTGCTGTCGGTGTGTTCTAGGACATTGCCATAATCACTAGCACCTGTGGGTATCAGCCACTTTTCTTTGATCGTTCTTTCTGAGGCAGTGGAGAGATCCAGTGGTCAGACAGAAACTTGTGGGAAAGTGGAGTATCTTCACACGCTTCTGATTAGAGCAGGAAAGAGGGGTGGGTTTGATGAGGAAGGTGGAAACTGGCAAGTGCATTGTAAAAAAGACATTGTTAGTGTTTTGGAAATTAGGTCAGTTATGTTAAGAGGGAGATTATGCATTTTAAAAATAGTTCAGAGAAGATTTATTTTAATAATGAAATGATTCTCTTGATAATGAGGTACATTAACATGTCTAGGAAAAGATCAAATTGTAATGT
This sequence comes from Psammomys obesus, assembly GCF_907164565.1. Lineage (NCBI taxonomy): Eukaryota > Metazoa > Chordata > Mammalia > Rodentia > Muridae > Psammomys > Psammomys obesus. The sequence continues at coordinate 26,237,999 of NW_026596051.1, read as the reverse complement.
TTGGGGTAGGAGAAAGGACAATGAGATAGGTGAGCTCAATTGCCATGTACAGATTGGTGGAGAGTCAATGCCAGGCTAGACAGCTGGTGGATGGCAAAGCCACTGCAAGCCAAATTCTGTAGGATTGTAGTTTATTATCTTAATTTTATGACAAAGTTGTGATGTCTTCCTCCACTGGAAGGAGGGGATTTATATTCCCTATGTATAGGGAAGTTGTAAGCTAGAGTCTGGATGAAGGAAGCTATGCCAACAATACTCTATAGGTGTTCATTGTTGTAAAAGTTTACCCAGTGCATGATGGGATGGAGGACTGAAGAGGACTGAGCTTTTGTTCCAAAGAAAGAATTAGAAAGTTTTGCCCCAAAGTGTTGTTGACTGGGTTGTAGTAACTGGGTTCTCAACATTCTTCCAGCCCCCTGAAAATAATGGCCTTCCATTTGCCTGAAGTCACATGGATGATGATTAAGGGAGGATGACTGTGTGTAAATGTTAGTGAGTGGAGTCGGGTACTAATCCAAGAAGGAAGAAAGCTCTGTTGCTGTATCTGCCAGGAGAAAACCCATCTTCATTAATCAAGAGGCCACTGTATGCCAGACACTGTGCTCTAAAAGCTGGGGATTTGGCAGGGTTCATAAACTCCCTGGACTTGCCTGCCTAGTGGGTGGAGAGGTAAATTGGGAGAAGGCAGTCTGTATGTTGAACCTGTGAGCTCACAGAGTTCTGCATACAAACTGGAGGGAGTAGTCTGTTAAACTCAGATTTCACCAGAATTTTGAGTTTCTTTGCTTGGCTCATCCTAACATCATTGATAAATCAGGAACCCCTTTGAATGGTTCAACTGAGACAGTTAGTCATTTATTTGTGTTTTGTTGCTTTTTGGCAAGTTACCACCCATGCACTTTAGAAAAGACTGTTCTAGGCTATAGATGCAGAGAGACATGAAACAAGGAAGGTCTTGCTCTTCCCTTCCCTTTCCACAGAGAATGTTCCAGAGGATAGAGCAGACAAGCCAAAGAGAGAAGGGAACCAAGAACATAGTTCTGTGATTCTTAGTCATTTCTCTTTCAAGCTTTCTATTTTGACCGGCCCTGCTATTGCCTAAGTCTACCGGCATGAAGCTGGGAGAGCTCTGTGAGATCTCCAGTTTCCACAGCTGGAAGACAAAATAGTGGTTGTAGGGTTAGGAGAGGATGTGATGTTATAGGAGAGTTTCTGAGCTGGAGGGCTGTGCGCTTTAGTCCTCTGCCTGTTGTGAGATAATCTTCAATAAGGGATAGTGCAAAGGCAAAACCCTTGCAACTCAGAGTTCCAAATAAGAATAATTCTCACTTGTGGTTTGGTGATTGTGGACGTTAGGGCTGCACAACGAAATACAAGATATCAGTTAAAGAAAAATTACAGATATCCAATGTTTAGTGTGAGTATATCTAAAGTATTGTATATGGCATGTTTACTTGGAAATGATCTTTTTCGTGTGTATGTGTGTGTGCGTCTGTATGTTTGATATTTATTATGTAACAAAGTACAAAGTTGAAACTGAAAATTTCTGGTGGAAAATATGCAAAGCGTATGAGAAGTCAAGTTAAAAGACAAAAATGAAGACAATAATAAAATTCTATGCTATGAACTGATTGGCCTGCTCTTTGATCACCTCCTCCTGAGGGGGAAACAGCTTTAGCAGGCCACAAAGGAAGACAATGCAGCCAGTCCTGATGAGACCTGATAGACTAGGATCAAAAGGAAGGAGAGGAGGACCTCCCTTATCAGTGAACTGGGGGAGGGGCATGGGTGAAGAAGGGGGACGGAAAGTGGGATTGGGAGGGGAGGAGGGAGAGAGCTACAGGGGGGATACAAAGTAAATTAGCTGTAATTAACAAAAATAAAAATTAAAAATTAAAAAATTCTATGCTAGACCAGGAAATCAGCCCAGATATATTTTAAGATTTTCTGTTATGAACTATGGACATGTGTGGTCATGTTCACTCAGAATATTAATGTTCACCTGAAAAATAGTGACATTCTGACATGTTACAGCATGCAGGAACCTTGAAGAAAAGCTAAATGAATAAGCTTGAAACAAAAGAATGAATATTAGATGGTGTTCTCTTCTATTTGTTACTCAAAATAGTCACATTTATAAAAGCAGAAAGTGGAATGATGGCTTCCAGAAGCTGAGGTGGGAATATGGGGTTATGGTTGAGTAGACATGGACTCTGGCAGGCATGGCAAGCAGTTCTGGAGATGGTGGTGGTGAACAGTGACACGGTAAAGTGATCCACTTAACAACATCGGCTTCTTAGTTTATGCATAGTTGAAACAGTGACATCCTATGTTACACATTCATTGTTTCTAGCTGAAATTCTACCTTTCTCCCATGTTTCACTTTTCACATCCAAGTAAGAACAGGAGCTTTAGCCAAAGTGGCAGAACAGTAAGCAAAGATGGAAGTATGGCCAGATGTCATAATTCCTGTGCTCAGAGTTCCTGTGGTCTGTTCGAAAACCCAAGCTTTCTCCCCTATTCCACCTGTAACCCAGCTTCTGACTCAGCAGGAGCCTGAGATGGTGCGGTACCTCCAGTTTTAATAAATGTCCTGAGTTTCCCAAGTACTGCAAAGATTCATGGTAAGAATCTGGAATGTTCAACCAGGCTAGAACTGAAATAACTAAAATAACTCCTGCAACCCCATTCTGATCTCTCCCAACTTCCTCCTCCTGTAAGAAACAGCTTCAAAAGTTGTAAAGACAAAAAGTTCAAAGCCATTGAAATTCAGCTCAAACAAGAGAGTCAAGAGGCTTAAATAAAATATGTCGAGGTTGATTTCCTGCCCTGACGTAGACTTTATTAATCCATTTTTTTTTCTTTTTGTAATCTTTCGGCTTTCTTCTTGTGTACTTTGCATATTTTCTCCCCGAAGTTTTCAGCTTTCACTTTGAACTTGGCTCTTTGAGAAATTCCACCACACATAATATTGATCTTTGTCTTTCTTGTCCCTTTTTCTGGGGAGAAAGGATGTAATTTCCCACTAGGTGTTAATCTGTAGATTAAAAGGGATTTCAAATAGTCTTTGGGGAGATGGTTTAGAACATTCATTACTGGAAGGAAGTATACAAACCAAACTTATAGACTTTCAAAAGTCATTTTAAGGAAACTAGACAAAACTATGCCCACTTGCATGTCAGAACTTCAGAATGTCTCATTGTTCACCATTAAAATATACAGTGAAAATCAGTGCTAATGACTCCCATTCTGAATGGGCAAGCACAGTACACTTCCTACCAATGAAGATCTTTCTTTGTTTTATTCTGCATTGTCCTGAGCTCTGTGCAAGGCTAATGAGGTCATCCTGGGAGTAAATATTCCAGAGGAACTGCTAATTCATTCATTCATCACTACAAACATAGGAAAGCCCATTTAGTAAAAGCTTAGATGACTCGAGGAGAACAAGCCTATCTTATAACTGTTGATGCTAGTCGCTGCCTGAAAAATAAATTTTTTCTCTAGGGTATGTGCTGAGGGAACCGAGGAACATGTGGAGAAAGTTAGAGTGTCAAATTTGGGCACAGATTTTGTTTAAATTCTGTTCTGCCTTTATAAGCGCAAAGGGACTCTTCTAAGTGATCTTAATAGAACTCCTAAGCCTCCTAATAAAAGACTGAGGTTCTTTCTAGGATGTTCTGTAGCTGACTCCACAAGAACAGAAGGTTGATTGTGTCCTGCAATGACACTAATAATAACAACATAATAATAATAACATAATGACGCATCTATTTTTAACATGTCCTTCTGGTAGCCTATAACATGCTTCATAGATATTAATTGGATACTCTGTACAGTCCGCAGCATTTTCTTACAGGTGGGGAGACCAAGGCACACTAGGAGAATTAAGTAGTGGCATTGGAATGGAAGGTCCTTGAAAGCACAGATTTTTGCTCACATCTTGCTTTCTTTCAATGCTTAATTTTTGAATATGCTTTGTATTCTTTCTTCCCAGTAGCCAGGATAGACATTAGTTCCCTCAGTAGTGTGGGTCCCTGATAGAGTCTTGAGAAAGCCCATTGAACAAATCCGTGCATGCAACAAAACCCCTGTCTCAAATGAGGTGGCAAACCATTGGCCAGCCCTGTGAATGTCTCTGATGCCGTGGTCATCTCACTGGACAGTCACTGCAGTGACATCATGCCATGCACAGAACTGAATGTTACACATTTGTCAATTCATTTAGTCCTCACTGCAGTCTGGTGCAAATGGTTCCATGGGGTTTCTGATTTTGCAGATGTGGACACAGAGGTGCAGAGAGCTTCTTAACTGTATAAATCAGAGTGTATCCAGGACTCAAAATCACATCTGCATAGTGTCAACATTCATGTTCTTCATCTTGTAACAATGAATGCTTTTATATTTGAGATTTAAACCCCAAAACAGAACTCAACAAATGTAGCTAAACATTTGTAGAAAAGCTATGCAGTTTATTTTTCAACCTAATAGCAACAGTGCTCTCTTCTTTTTTTTTCCTTTTTTTTAATGGTTATTACTTTTTTTGTCAGCTGAACTCTGATTTTGCCAGCCTATGCGAATTCCCTCAGTAAATAATTGCAGCCTCTAGAATAACTGCTAAAATCCTTAGTCTGGTATTTTTCTCACTGCTGTGACAAATACTTGACAAAAGCAACTGAAGGAGGGGATAGCTTATTTGGGCTCATAGTCTGAGGACACAGTCTATCTCTGTGAGGAAGGCATGGCGGCAAGAGCATGGAGCACCTTGTTACACTATGTCCACAGTCAGGAAGCCGAGAGTGATGGATGCTGTGCTCAGCTAGAGTTCTCCTTTGTATTTGGTACTCAGCCAACAGAATGGTGCCATTCACATTCCAGGTAGGTCATCCTTTTCCAGTTAAGCCTCTAGTTGAGCCTCATAGACATAGCCAGAGGCATGTATCCTAGGGAATTCTAAATTCAGTGATGTTGACAGCAACTGTTAATGGTCAGACACAGTAATTCAAGGTTCTTCACAAAGCAGCTGCAACTCACTAATCCCTCTTCAGTGACCATTAGCTATGCTGAATGAATAGACTTCTGACCTCCCAGCTGTCCCCCCACCCCAAATGGCCAGGTGAAGTGCCCATTTCACGCCTCTTGCTTCCTTCATGATGACGAGGATGAGGACAAGGCATGGGGACACGGTTAGGGGGTGTCTTTGTTAGCATCAGCTGAGGGGTGGCAAATGCCTAATCTCTCAGTATTCATGTATTCTGGTAGCAATCAAGTTCATTCACTGCCTTTGCATCTACTCAAACTGTCTGTGATGCCGATTCTGTGGCAAAGAAGGGAATAAAGAGATGGCTAAAATATTCCTTGCATTTGCATGTTTAGAGCTACTGTGAGAAATGGTTAAGTAATAGACTACTAAAAATACTTAAAAAAACAAGCGTAATAAAAAGCAGGTTGGTCATACCCTACAATGACACTAATAGTAACAACACTAATAATAGTTAACAATAACAACAGAATAAGGACGCATCTAGTTTTAACAAGTCTTTATATATTACATGCTCTGTGCTGGGTAGCCTTTGACATACTTCAGTTAGTCATCATATTTCCCATATAGTTCTTACCACCATATTACAGGTGGGGAGACTGAGGCACGCTATGAGAATTAAGTAGTGTCTTTAGAAGAAGGTCAGAGAAGAGTGACCTTTAAACAGCACAGTAGATTCCAACCATCGGAATTCAGTAGTCTCTTCATAAACTTTCATTTTAGGACTAGATTTTTTTTTAAAATTTTTTATTAATGACACTTTATTCATTTTGTATCCCCCCATAAGCCCCTCCCTCCTCCCCTCCCGATCCCACCCTCCCTCCCCTTTCTGCATGCATTCCACTCCCCAAGTCCACTGATAGGGGAGGTCCTCCTCTCCTTTCTGGTCTTACTCTATCAGTTCTCATCAAAAGTGGCTACATTGTCCTCTACTGTGGCCTGGTAAGGCTGCTCCCCCCTCAGGGGGAGGTGATCAAAGAGCAGGCCAATCAGATTAAGACACATTCTGTGGATGGGCCTATTAGTTCCCAGAATGGGGAGGTCAAACCCCCCACCCTCACTCTGCTAACTGTATTGACAATTACAACAGGAGGGCAAATTGTAAGATATATTCTCTCCCTTCTATCAAAAACACCTAGGCAAACATTTACCCATCCATCTATCCATTCATCTGTCCACATGCCCCTTTATCACTGTTGTGTGAATTCATTCATCTATTATTTTATTAAGCAAGAGATTAGGGCCAGAAAAAGATAAATGGCGGAGCCTGACCTATAATCAGCATTTGATCACATTGCTTTTCATTTAGTTGCTACCTTAGTGAATCCAGACAGCAGTCAGGATGGAGATCAGGTAGCTTATAAAGGACAGGAAGCTCTCATGAATGGGGAGGTGGAAATGCACAGGATCAAGGTGCTGGCAGCAGTTCGGCATGTGGGGAAGGCTGTTGTTTTTTGTTCCTGGTGAGTTTCTGAAGCCTCTGGTCCTGTTAAGGATCAGCATTTTCCCCCAGAGCAGATACACAGATTGTGCTCCCCTCAACGTCCTTCATGAGGACACCCAGTGCATCTGTGAGGCAGAGCCCTCATGACTAAATCGCTCCTCCCCCGAAGTCCCTACCAACTGATTGAGATTTCAGTTTTAGCATATAAAATTTAGGCTGACTTCAGCTCCCAGAACATAGTATCCTGTTCACCTTTCAGGCATTGCTGGTAACTGTGCTAAACCCTGGCAATTCAGAGAGGCTCCCAGGCCTGAGAAGGCAAATAGACCAACAGCTTATTGCTAACGCAATGGTATGTGAGGCAGAAAACTACTTTTACCTCACTAAAGAGCCTTCAGAATTACGGCCTGGCTACTTCTAGAAGATGACACACTTGTTTGTTTTTCATAATCCAATCGAAGAGAGCTTTAATAGACAGGATTCAGGGATTGGAGCCAGGAAGATCATGTGATCACACTAACATTTATTGCCCTCATGATCCCTGGCTTCTGTTTATTCTCTGGAATGGAAACTGTATCTCAACATGAATAGAACTGGACTCTCCTTCATTAGGCTACTGTCAAGATTAAATACACAAAGGTTGTAAACATGGCCTTGCACAAAGCATCTTAAACCGTGGGCTGTGACCTCATTTTCAGCCACATAATTGAATGGCTAGGGTTGTGAAAAACCTGGCAACAAGAAAGAGTTTCTGAACACGCGATAATCGAAATTTAATTCAAAATCAAATACATAACAGGTCTGAGCGTTTCTAAGGGTGCGTGTGTTGCAAAAGTGCAGCGTCTCTGAGCCTTGGTTCTGTGCCCTTTGAACTGTGCATGCTCTCATGTCCCGTAACGCTGTTGCATGGTGCCTGGAATTCCTCAACTCAAGTGTACTGGATGTTATTCACTGCAGTGCTTTTACTGACACACAGAGTTTCTGCTCTAATAGAAACATAATGGTTTAATTAGAACAAAGATAATATTTCCCCACCATCACTCTTCAAAATAAAGTATCAAATTACCCTATCTTCAGATTGCATTGCATTAGAATGTTTGCTTTAAAGATTCCTGTTTGACTTCATAAACTTTTTAAAATTAATTTTGGCTTAAGATTAGGTCAGAATTTCTGGCTATTTCTAAAATGGCCCCAAATACACGCCTACCATTTTGTACTATGTGTTTGAACAAAGACGTAGATTAAGTATGAAAATATCGATGATACTTTATGCCATGCAGAATCAAATTTATTCAAGATTAAAATATTAAAAATTTTACTTTTATTTTGAATTATGTATGTACATGTGTATGTTTTCTGCATAGGGTGTGCATGTGTGTGCATGCCCAGGATGGGGAGTCAGATACCCAGGAGTTGGGGTTATAGGCAAGTGTGAGCCACCCAGTAAGGGTGCTAGGAACTGAACTTGGATCCTTTACAGGAGCAGCAAGTGTCCTTCATGACTATTACAGCTCTCGAGCCCTTTCCCCACTTAACGCCTCCTAAAAAGAAAAACAAACAAACAAACGAACAAACACCAAGCATACTTATCTGATTAACAAATAATTTTGCTTCCGTAGTTAATAAATGATAAAATTGTTATATACTAAAAAACTGCTTTATAATAATTTCCTTACGCTTTATTGTTGGTAATGTTCGGTTTGTATACTTACTTTATATATCTATATACCCAGAGTTACATAAAAGGTTCTTGGGCCAAAATGGATTGTGAGTGGATAAGTCTTAAGAGTAGAAAGTCACTCCCTCAGAGAGGGTCAGTCAGGGCTACTTCCATCTTGTTAGTAAACTCATGGCAAGCAGCTCTTCCCTGGGAACAATGGCTACACTTAATATTTACGGACTGGAGGGTTACATTCTGATAACTGCTCATGCATCCTCCAGATTTAGCAGTGAATGATTTTCATTCCTTTCAAAGCCAATGAGGCTACCCTTCCCTTGTTACATTCAAGCTTTGCTGCGAATGTCCGCTGCCCTCCCTTTGCCGCATGCAAACCCTCCTGTGAATGTGTCTGCTTAGCGGATTGTGGAGACCACTGGCTTCTGTGTTTAATAGGAGGAGTTAGCTGGAAAATGAATTCTGAAGAACCAAAAAGTTGACCCTGGCCATGGGTGGCTTCAGAAGTGTTCTCAGTGGACCCTGAAGAACCAATCTCTTCAGGAGAGGTTGGACTCCTGAAGAAACTGCTTTTTAGGAAGAAGCACTCATGTGCTGGTGCAAACCTGGTGAACTATTAACACATTCACAAAGAGAAATGTCTGGGCTTCTAGACCTACCTTTGCCTAGTAATTGTGTCAGGAATATGGACAAATTTCTTTCTTTCCTTATAGTTTCTTTTCCACACATCAAGAAAAAAAATTCATCAATAATCTGCTTCCAGGTGGTAAGGTAGACCCTTAAGGCTTCGTAGTAGGTAGAAGAGACAGGTGTGTCATCCTAGGGTGGAGATCTACCCTTCTCTGCTTCCATTATTCCATAATCTGAGCTTCTGAGGTATGGACAAATTTGAAAGCTGTCAGATGAGATGATTTTAAGTTACTGTCTAGCTCTTGGCTTGGGAAATTCTGTTCCCAGAGTCAAGTGATGTTGACTGACTGATGGAAAGCAATCAATCAAGGCAACTATTTTTAGGCTCACTTTTAGATGCAGAGAGCAGCACATCAAAATGAAATGTGCAGTGGGATCATCCATGGAACTGACTAACATGCAGTCTGTAAGTGATCAGGCTTCTTCCTCCTTATTCCAGCTCCTGGAATCTGGGAAAGCTGGCGGAGGGGGGGGGGGCGTGTACTATACAGAAGTGGGAAAAACAGAAACCTACCTTAGGAGCTAGACGGAAGAGTTTTAGTACAGCCTCTTGTTGTCAAACTTTGATAACCAAGGAAGATCTTGCATTATAGTTTTTGTTTGTGTGGGGGTTTGAATAGGTTTGGCCCCCATAAACCCATGTGTCTGAATGCTTGGCCCAATGGTGAATGGCACTCTTAGGAAGTGTGGCCTTGTTGGAATAGGCATGGCCTTGTTGGAGTAGGTGTGTCATTGTGGAGGTTGGCTTTGAGGTTTCCTATTCTTAAGCTCTGCCCAGTGTGGAATTGCAGTCTCCTGCCTGCCTTCAGATCAAGATGTAGAACACTTGGCTCCTTCACCAGCGCCATGTCTGCCTGCAAGCTTTCATACTTCCCAGCACAATGATAATGGACTAAACTTCTGAAACTTTAAGCCATTCCTAATTAAATGCTTGCCTTTATGAGTTGCCTTGGTATGGTGTCTCTTCACAGCAATGGAAATTATAATTAAGACAGTTTGTTTGCTTTTCTTTTTTTTTTTTTTTTTGATGAATTTCATTTTACTTAGGCTGAATTTTTAAATCTCTATGACTATGTGCTGAGGGACCACAATGGTTTTCTAGATTCAGAAGAAATGAGTGGTCCCAGAATGTAAGAAAAATGGCCAAGAGTCTGTCAGACAACGTGTGTTGTGTTACATGCTAATAATTTGATAAGCTTTGTAAGTGCCTGTAAATAGCTCTTCCAAACAGGCTGTCTTAAGCACAGTGGCTTAAGTAATGTAAAGCTGTTCTATATATCTCTAGGTCAGCATTTTACACTGGCCTCTACGGAATGAATATCAGGGTGTCCCAGTGCTATTTTTTATTCTAGAGGCTGTTGAGTAGCTGGCTCTTTTGTTTTTCTAGGTTTCTAGAGTTAGTCTGTCTGTGACCCCTTCTTCCTTCACCCCTCCAGAGATCCTCTCACATCTCTTGCCAGGACTCCATGATTATATCAGACCAACCCAAACCATCTGTCTTTACGAGGTGTCCAGAATGGGAGAAAAACTAAGCCAGAGGGCAAGACTTTGAATTTCCCAAGATGGAAAAAGTGGGGCTTAGAGGACCCTAATGACAAATCAATAGAATAAGATGAGAAGATTGTTGTGAGAGGGGAGAAAGCATCTCATGAAAGACATGATTATTTCATTTAATTATGTGAATTTAATAGATTTGTTCAAGAAAAAGGGTTCCCTCCCTTTTTGCCAAGTGTAGAGAGGCCTCAGATAGTAAATAATATTAACCAAAGTACAAATGAGAGAGGAGTCATTGGCAAGGGAAACTTTAAAATTGAAAACTAATGACAGAGATTGAGGGTGAAATTTAAAAAAAAAAAATCTAGTATGTGGAAATAAAATTCATTTGACATGAAACTACGGATGGGAGGCTAACCAAGCCAGACCTCCCTTTGAGCTGACAGAGGAGGAAGAATAGGAGGAATTGGGGCTGCTTGGAGCCCTTTAAAGAACCAAGCTTTCCTGCTGGTGTCTTTCTGTTGCTGTTGTGGTTACCATGTAGCTGTTGTGCCACGTGGCGACCCGGGTAGCCAAGTGCCACAGAGTGAATACTGACTTGAACTTTGTTTTCTTTAATCACCAGCTGTGTGACCCCTCTCGGGTTATCCAGTCTCTCAGAGCCTGCGTTTTTTTGACTGCAAAAAGAGGGTAGTTATTTCTGACTCCCATTTGTGAGGATTAACGAAGTTAAGTGTGAGAACACACTGAAAGGGTTTGGCAATTTATTTGGCATGCAATGAAGCACATGTCAACCGATGACCACTCTGTGGTCTGCGATCGCTTTTTCATTTCTTCCCGATCTCTTTATCATGCATTGGTTCTGCTTACAAGACCCTGGTAGCAGGCCCCTTTCACCTAGTGACATTCACCTGAGCTCTTTAGGACTGTTCTCCCTATCACAGTGTATCACACAGAATCCTTTGAAAAGTCTGTGGAGTTTTCCTGTTCCCTTGAGGGCACAAGTCTGACCTTGTAAGCTTGTCATTTGATGTCTTCTTTGTTTCTTAGCTCCCTGGTGGGTGTGAAGGGTATCCAGACACAAGCCTGAGTCCCTCAAGGACAAATGCAAGAAAACACAGGGAGGAAGAAGAGAAGGGCCAGAATGAATGTTCTTTACTGCTTCCATTTTCAGCTCTGTGGATACCTCTGTCTCCAGAAAAGCATGCTGGGAATATTTCCATCCACCTAACAAATTTACAGAGATAGAAAATGTTTGTAGAGATACGGGACTTTTAGGATGGATCTAAGAGTCTGAGGACTGACCTTGTTTCTTGGGTCACTAGCTATCGAGCACTTTGTGTTGTCTTTAGCGGAGGCCTGAGCGTTGCTGAAGAGCCGGCCTCTCCACTGCAGTGGGGGACTGAGGAATGGAACTGGTTTTGGTACTTGGTCTGATCTGATGATCTTCCTGGATGCGGGGAGAGGCTGCCAGAACTTTAAGCTCCGCTAATTTCTTAAGTGGAGTCTCTGCTGACCTTCCTGCTGCAATTTCCTAGCCAAACTAATTTTGTTTTAAGAGGCAGCATAGAGTGCTATGGGATAGCTCAAATCGGGGCCATTCAGGACCAGCACTGCCGAGTAGAACTATTTCCTATCAAATTGCACATTAAATGCAGGTGGAAGGGAAACTGATGCTCAAGGGACAACCTCCCCCCCTTTCCTAAGTTCCAGTGTTCTAAACAGATCTGGAACCTTTGGCTCCATGTTCGTAGCTGCACTGCTCTATTTTGGGCAATTAACTCAAGAGTCAACTTTTGACCTGCAGGGTGATTGACCTTCTTTTGATCTGGGGTGTACAGCAGTTTTAACCTGCAGGTACACTTCTAGAAAGGGAATACACTTTTAGAAAACTCTACCACAGCACATTTCTTGGCTATTATGGTTTTTCTGCCTACAGTGTTCTCGAGTGTTGTAGCTAGCTGTCCTTCAATAGTTATCCACCCTTATCCAGAAAACATACTGGATGCCTACATCTATGTGTGCTAGATTCCTGCAAACTGTGCTTCCATGGGTCTCTTGCCCTTGTGCGATTTGTTATACTTTGATATAAGTACCTAGCAGGAGCTGCCAGCATGTCAGTTTGTGTGGTATCACATTCTGAAACTTTGTGCATAGTCTCTCACCCAAAGCCCACAGAAGCCCAGAAAGGTGGTCTCTGTCCAAAGTCGGTACCATATCTTCCTCAAGGTCATATAGAAGGATACACTTTAGAGCCAAAGGAAGGCACTTCCAGCCAGGTGGGTCCTCCCACTGATGCCCTGATTCCATGTAGTTAGGGCCCTTTATGAGCCTCTCTCTGTATCTTGAATACCCAGTACAGTATCTGGTATGTGGTCGAGTCTGGAGAAGATGAGTAGATCTACCAGAAATGTCATCTACACACAAGCCTTCCCTTGCAAGGCTAGAAACTATGTGAGAGTAGGGTCCATGATTTTCATGTAATTATCCTAGAAAAGTACAATTCACAGACAATTGGAAGAATAACCACAACCAGCAGGATGTTCACCGCATGCCAGGCTTTCTTAGAAGCACTTTATAAGCATTAAAATTGTTAATATTAATTACAACCCTATTAGACCATTGAAGCATCAATGTTATTAATATTAATTACAACCCTATGAGACTATTTTACATGGTAGGACATTGAGGCACACATTGGTTAGGAATCTTGTGCAAGACCACATGGAAGGAAATTATAGATCAGATCTGTAACCCTACCTAGTCTGTGAATAGAAATGTGTGTCATGACTGTCATACTGATAAAATAATGAGTGTGTGGCTTTGAGTGTTTGAGTGTTTACCAACATAGCTTCTTCCATATTTCCTGGAGCACCCTAGTGCTAAGGACCGAAGGACAAGGGATGGGTAGCACCCTGGCCCTTTTCCACTCTGCTAGCTGTAGTTCCTAGGGGACCTCAGTGTGGCTTCTATGCTCTCTGGTATGTCAGACCAGCATGGTTCCCAGAAGCTTAAGATGTTTTCCTGCCCTACAACTTACTCATGGAGGAGAGAACTGATTCCTAGAGAAGCTGTTGACATTACACAGATCACTGAGGTACGTCATCAGAAGCACATCCATCAGACCAACAAGAGAAAAATATCTTGCTTGCACAGGTGTCACTCATCTTTCTCAGCATTTTGACAAGACAACCAAGAAAATGAACCTAAGGAGGAAACATTTTGCTTCGGTTCACACTCTCAGAGGTACTGGTTCATGGTCAGTTAACTGAATTGTTCTTAAGCCAATGGCAGAAACAACATGGTAGACAGGTGTAGAAAAGCCACTCACATCACTGAAGCCAGGAAGCAGAAATAGAAAAGGCATGAGGCAAGATGCATCCTTCAAAGACACCCCCCAAATGATCCACTCCTCTCAGACCCCACCTCCTCCTTTCTACAATGTCTCAATAGTGCCATCCATTCATGAATCTACCAGCAGCTTCATCATCCCCTAACTGCCCAACGATTGGGTCCACTATCGGAACCAAGTTAGCTCGCACAGACACATTGGCTTCAGGGTGACATTTCACGGTCAAATCATAGCCGCAATAAAAAGAAATGGAAGCAGCTTTTCTTGTGTTCTTTGTACCAAGCACTGCAGAAGCCCATGAAGATCTGTTTCCCTTAAGCCCGGAAGAGCTGGAAGATCTCATTTCAGATAAGGCAGTTTTGACTTAGATTCACTTGCCTGAGCTTGAGAGGTCAATACAAATTTGAAGTAAAGATTCTGAGAATCTCTGCATTATCTGGAGGGTCTTAAATTTCCAGCATGGAACGATTATTTGGTTTGAGACAAACTGCCTTAGCCATAATAAGAGACACCTCACAATACAATCAAGTCAGTGCTTCTGGGATAATAAGGGAGACCCACCCCTCCCTTCCTGATGCCTTTTCCTTTCTCAGTATTATTATGAGGAACTAAATACATAGTAAGCTAAACACTCGTAAAAATCGTGAATTACCATTCTTGACTTAATCTGGATACTGAGCTCATCTCCAACACAGGTGGGAGGGAGTGATTTCTTTCCTAATGGACAGCACATGGTTCAGAAAATCTCATTCCATGATGTAATATCCACTCTCTGTAGAATCTCTCTGTGAATCTGATGATTCTGGGTCCTTGGGGATCCAGCAGCAATTTCAGGGGGTGATTCAGTCACATTGCCACATTTCCTCCTTGTAGACCTCACTCACTCACCTGCAGAGGTGATGACAAATAGGTGCTGGCAGGATAGTATCATTCTTCACAGATCCCAAGGCTCTTTCCCTCCAGTTATTTCCAACTTTTCCTGGCTCTGCTGTAGAGAAAGAGAGAGATCTGTATTTCCAGGATGGGCTGATGGGCTCTTGTATTCACTCAGAATGGACAAAATTTGCAAAGCCAAGAATTCACTATAAATTCCTATTTCAATAGGGTATTTTCTCAAGAGCACAACAGTCAGAAGAGAAGGCATAAAGGTGGAGGCTAGATTTAGCTGTGTGGGAAGCAAGTTGTCCTGGGTACCACTTCTAACCTGCACAACAAAGGATAAGCTGAGGTTCTTCCTGGTGTTGGTAGACTGAGTCGTGGCTCTATTCCGGGGGCTAATGAATCAAGGAGAGAAGAGTGCTCCCTGGAAAGGCAGCAGGGAGCTGGAGATGAATTTCCTCTCCACCTCACCCATGATTTATTGGTTGAATTTTATCTTTCCAAATCGCTTAACTTCTTCCTAGCTCAGTTTTTTCTGTTGTTGAGAAGAGAGCATTTTATCTCTTGAGCACCTGCAGGATGTTGTTAAAGATCAATTAGTTTAAGACTGGAAATAATCTGTGGTTTGGAGATACTACAATACTTAAAAAATATATTGCTGAGTCTTTGTTTAAATAATGAATACAACATACCTGCCAGATACAAGGTCTTAGTCTAGGCACTGAATCATTACCATAATGGTATTTTATGCACTTAAATCATTATAAAATCTTTAAACATGTCTAACACAATCTGCTGTTTGGCACTCACTTACTGATGGGAATTCAAGGCCCCAATGACGCCATCTCTGTCCTTTGCTTTTATTCAATCACAAGGCTGACCTGGATAATACAAAACCCCTTCTAAGCCATCAGTCATACATGACAGCCTGGGCTGACTTCTTCGCCCTTATTTTTCCATTTCAATGAAGTTAGTCTCATGCCAGAGAGCTGCCAGGACATGAAGGCATCATGAGAAAGTTAATCGATGACTTACCACCAATGACAAAGCTACAGATCACATCACACCTGCACACACAATCCTCCTCCCTGTCCTGATTTCTTTTATTCTGAGAGACTGGTCTCAGAACTTCACCTGCACATCCATGTCATTACTGGGGACCTCTCCTACTGACACAGTGTCGCTCTTCAGTACAGCACAGTTGTGAGCGTGCCCATTGATAACAGTGCTCAGGTGGCTCAAGGTGGGTGAGGCATAACCTTCGGCTTCATCTCAGACCTGTTGTACAAAAGTGCTAAAAAGGGTTCTCTAGGACACGGCTTTTGTGACTCCCCACCCCCTGCACTCAGCATCATGACTTGCTATCTGCCAGGGAAGATGCCTGAGGGAGTGTCATCACTTCCCTAATAGGCTGTATATAACTTTTTGGAATCTAGGCACCATAAATTTGGTAACATCTTCATCCACCCATTTCCAATTATGCTTTCACCCCTGGTCTGAATAATGCTGTGACTGACCTCAGAGCTCTGGGTAAAACTTTGCCTGTGAGGTTGAATGTCTCAGCAGACAGCATCCTGAAACCCCAGTGCTGGTTCCAACACTCCTTCGGCCCCTCAAGAGGACAGCAGGGAGGCAGTGGCTCATCCACTTCTGCCTGTCAGGAAGGAAACGGCTTGTGAGAGGATGAGAGCCATTTTGTGCATTTTCATAAGACCTCAGGGCAGGACTGTAGCGTGTCACCACTCTGCAAATGTGAAGTAAAAGAGAACAGTGCTCCCAGATCTTTGGAGAAGCTGTATGCATCTCTTTAGAAAACTGTAGGACTACACATTTCCTGTGGGGTTTTATTTCTCCCTGCCCTGCGGGAACAGGGCTCAAATCTGTGTTTTACTCACCCCCAAAATAATGTTTGAAAACAGGAGAATTGACATTTTTCATCTCTTTAGGAAAGAAACTCATTTGTGAGTGGGTATCCCGTGGCCTTGTTTTCTCTGCTCTATATCTGAGCTCTGTTGCCCACTACACTGAATTCATTACTGGAAACATACTCGCCACACCCTGTAGGAACACTAACTAACAAGGATATAGTTTCATGGTCCAAACTGAGGCTGACTTCCTGGGAATTTTATCATCCTGTGGTTGTCACATGGCATTATCAGATTGTCTTGGCTCCTTGGTTAAGATAAAGTGATGGATTTGACATTATACAGATTTTAGGTCTGACCCCCAGATGAATACTAGGTCACAGTCCTGGTTCAGCATGCATTACTGTTTGACTTCGAGAAGTCCGCTCCTGTCTATATATTAACTTGTTTATCTCTGAACCAAGACTAATCAACTGCTTTAGTTGTTCTCAGCCCTCCTAATGCTGCAACCCTTTAATACAATCCCTCCTGTTGTGGTAACCCCAACCACAAATTATTTTCATTGCTACTTCATAACTGTAATTTTGCTATGGTTATAATCGTAATGGAAATCTATGTTTTCTGATGGTCTTGGGCAGCTGCTGTGAAAGGGCTGTTTGATCCGCTAATGGGTCACGAGCCCCAGGTGGAAAGCCACTGCTTTAAAGGCGTGAAGGGAGACTCCAACGGGAGGGCCTTGGAAATTCATGAACATATGTGCTGTGGTACTGTAGTCTGAATCCATTTCTATTATTTGACTGCTGACATTTGAAGCTTCACCTTTTTCCCCAGCTTGCTTCTCATCTACACAGGCTGAGAAGAAATACCAGGTCATTCCTCCTTTGGGAGCTCGTACAACATTCAAACCATAAAAGCAATAGTGAAACCTTTTGGGACATTCTCATTCTGTTCCTTGCTCCTGACTTTCACATCTCAGCATGGTGACTATGTGCTCTCAAAAAGCTGAATGTTTTCTTACCTTCATGGTGTGTAGTGTGTGTGTGTAGTGTGTGTGTGTGTGTGTGTGTGTGTGTGTGTGTGTGATAGTTGTTGACATTTGAAATAAATTATTGGATATGTGGAGCTCTCTTATTCTGAATAACAAATATTCTAGCCATTATCATCATCATTTAAAATAAGGAACTTTGGCTCTTAAATTACATGCAAGATCTTCACAGGTAATATTTGACCTGTGCCCATAAACTCATAGACTCCATGGAAGGGAAGGAATGTGATGCCGACTAGATAGTAGGATTTTCAGAAAGGCAAGGGGGTTAGGGGGGTATTGTTGTAGGACAGGGCTTGATTCCTCCAATGCATCTACCCTAGGCTGTGAATCAAATCGATCTGAACATTGGAGATCACATAAAAAATATGCTTAGCCCAGTGCAGAACCACATGGTTGGCCCCTGTGTATAGCAGAAGAGGCCTTTGTTTTCCCAAGCAGTGCCAATATAGAGAAGGGAGAAGTGTTTTAGGCCCGCTTGTAAACTGAAGCTCCTTGGTTCAAGGCAATCAACTCTATGATATAACGAATGACTCCTCACTTAAAAATGTTCTGTTTATGAATGTGGAGATGCCCAGGACCACTGAAGAGCCAAAAAGCATGCTCTGGAGGTCATGTCAGACACAGCTCAAGGTTTCTTTTCTTCCTTCCTGGGCCAATCATTTTTTCTATCTGCAGAAGGTGGGGGTGGACAGGTCAGTGTAGAGGTCGCGTTTACCACAAACCACAGAGCCCAGGCTTTCTTTGCTTTGGGCTGTTTCTGCAGTCTCTCTTCTCCAGACCGAAATATATACATTTCTTAAATATATATGTGAAATATATATCATCTGATATCTATGTATCTCTATATTTATATGAAATATATATCCATCCAGTGTGTGGTGGGGGAAAGCTGCTGTTCTTACACTGGGTGAGTCCAAGGACAGTCTGACAATTGCCTGGAGTTGTCACATTTTGGTGAAACCATGAATTTATTTCAAGTTGCTTATTTCAAGTAGGAAACACTGGAATTTAGAAATGGACAGGTCTCTAGTGCAGTATCTGAGGGAATTGCAGTCTTGTAGTAAGGGATGTGGTAGGAGAGAGGAAACATAGCCTGGGAACCAGGGTGAAGCAATTTGAAGCAGAGTAGTAAGCTGAATGCTGTGATCAAGGTGAACTGCTGGGAGCCTGCCTAATTCACATTCCAAGCTGTCTCCTCGCCTCATACTACATGCTCTGTTCTGCTTAAAGAGAAACAACTGGGCAATTTGCGTTGTGTTTCCTCAGGCAGTTGATAGATGGTGGGAGTATATTGACAGCTTAGAAGGAGCAGCCTCAGGAGGGGGTGGCAACTGAATGCACTAGTTCTTACTAAGTTGCCGGGAGAGTAATTCTGATTTTTTGTTTCTTCTCCAAAAACTAGACACTGAAACATTCTATGATTGTTTTTAATCTGCTCCACATGATCTGAACACACAGTGAATACAATTCTGCTTGCCAGACAATGTTTTCCCAATTCATTTGTTGTTGAAACAAAAGGAATATAATTTATGGTTTTCGCTAATTCATCCCAGTTACGAGGCACTTTTATAAGCTTGCATACACAGAGGTATGGTGACTGGGCTCAGAGGAGAAGAGCCAGAGTCTGAAAATTGGCTCATGTGTGCTCTTGTTTGTGTGCAGACCCGTGACTTTGGAAACAATGAGATAAGAGATGGAGTTTTCCAAACAGGCAAGTGCACTCTGCAGGGACCTTCCAGAGTGAGTCAACATATTCTGCGAACCATAATGGCCTGTTAGTCCAGAGGGATCTGGAGACAGGTGTACAGGGGAAAGCCCGGGGTACAGAGAGTGGCCGAGAGTGCAGAAATCAAGTCCTCTGGGGGCATTAAAGGCAGAGCTTCCTCTTGGTCATGACATAAATCACATTGTTCTGTCACCTAGCACTTTTGCATGAACTTGGCTTCTATACAATTTTTTTTTTCTGCCATCAGTAAGTAAGCAAATAACAAACTAAGGCTTTGGTCCTTTGTTTGCAGGACTTCACTTTCTGTTGTATGATAGTAGTTATCCACAATAACAATTCTGTTCTTTTGTTTTTTTCCTAAAAAAATATTCTTTTCCCTTACCAGTGAGAGGAAACCACGGTAAGGAGGGGAAATGTGCACAATTTCTGCAGGGAGCGGCCTAGGGTTTGTTTCTGACAGCTGATGTCTCAGTACCGCTTTCCTCCTCAGAAGACGTCTGTGCGTGCAGCTTCTGTATCTTCTCTGCTCTACTCTCCTTTCTCCTTCTTCTGCTTTCATCTTGAGCAGCTAACTGAGGCTCTACTACATGTTAAACTATGACAAGAAACCAAAGTTTGTTTAGTCAAAGATGACAATGGACCCAGTCCTGTTTTTAAGACTTATTAATTTTATGTATATGTGTGCTCTATCTGCAAGTTAGCTGTAGGCCAGAAGACTGTCAGATTCCAGTGTAGATGGTTGTGAGCCATCATGTGGTTGCTGAGAATTGAACTCAGAACCTCCGGAAGAGCAAGCAGTGCTCTTAACCACTGAGCTATCTCTCCAGCCCCCTAGTTCTATTATTATTATTATTATTATTATTATTATTATTATTATTATTATCATCATCATCATCATCATCATCATCATCATCATGTATTACAATTTATTCAATTTGTATCCGGTTGTGGCCCCTCTCTCATCTCCTCCCAATTCCATTCTCCCTTCCTCTTCTATGCCCCACCCCTAGTTCACTGATAGGGGAGGTTCTTCTCCCCTTCTATTTGACGCTAACCTATCAGGTCTCATCAGGACTGGTTGCATTGTCTTCTGTGGCCTGGCAAGGCTGCACCTCCAAGGGGGAGGTGATCAGAGAGCCTGTCACTGAGTTCATGCCAGAGAAAGCTTCTGCTCCCCTTACTAGGAGGATGTGGAGAAAGGGGAGTTCTCCTCCATTGCTTGTGGGAATGTAAGCTTGTACAAGCACTTTGGAAAGCAATCTGCCTCTTTCTCAGACGATTAGGAATAGTGCTACCTCAACATTCAGTTATACCACCCCTAGTTTTATGTTTAAGTATCTAGAAGAGGAAAGAAAGACACCAATTCAAAATAAGGTGCAGTCAGTACTTAAAGAAAGGCACAGCAGGATACAGACCAGTATTATGGCCATCACTGGGTTTCTCCACAACTTTAACCATGTCGTTGTATTTCTTCCTCAGGAACCATTCTTAAACAATCTTTAATCAGCCTTTCAGCTCACTGATCAGCAACTTTAATCTAACGTGAACCTTTCTTCAAAAGAATGGGGCTTGCTCAGGGTCACCACTGATGTCTAAATTGAGACTCACAAAAGGGAACATTCGACCGTAATTTCTTCTGACATATTCTTTTGTTTACTTCAAATGATACAACAAATTTGTTTTAAAGTTTTTGAAAGATTTATTTTATCTTCTAGTTGTATATATGTATATTCATGGGAAATGTATCTATGGAGACTAGAGAGGGGCCATGCATCTCCTAGAGCTGGAGTTACAGGACTGTGAGCTATTAATTGGAACCCAAGTCCTCTGCAAGAGCAGTTTTTAGTTACAAAGAAGTCTCTTTAGTCCTATGCTTTTAGTTCTCTTGACAAGTTTATTCTTCCTTTTCTGTCCATGAAAAATTATTAGAGCTCTTTAAAATCCAATATAGACAGTTCTTTTTACTTCTTGATATCTCCTTAACTAACTGCATTGTCCCCATGGCTTCCTTTGCTTGGTCCGTATATTCATGGTTTAGATGATTTGTATCAAGGAAGATCTCCTTTCCAATTTTTCAGAAGAGTTATTCAAAAACACCTCTCACTCACTGTGTGCAAAATCAAATTTCATGATTTCTCTTCTGTATTCCAATTGAAGTCTCCCCCGTGAACATGCTCAATTTTATAAGAACCTTCAGCCCACGTGGAGGCATGAGCGCTAGAGTTTTCTGGTCCAGGATCTTGTTGTCCTTACTCTTTGAAATATTTATTAGTGTGATGTCAAGAAATAGCTGCCTTCTCTACAAACAAAATATGAAAAATGTCAAAAAAATGGAATAACTTTTGTAGCTGATAAAAGGGAGAAGATGGTTTATGGCTTGGAAACTCTAGTTCAGTGGAAGACCAAGTTCAAAGTTATTTTTGAAATAGGCTGTTGAGCCTCTATACAAACTCAGAGAAATTATCAGCTAGATGAAAGAACTACAGGGAAGGAATGGCTGAAGAGCAGTCATTGGAAATGTCTGGGTCCTGCTATTACTTATTTATTACAGATTTTTAATTTAATTTTTTGAGAATTTAATATGTGAGTACTGTAGTTACATCATCATCACCCCTCCCTCTCCAACTTCTCCCATACCGCCCACTTTCTTTCAAGTTTATGCGGAGAATAGAATGAAAGCAGATTGGATTTTTAGTATAGATTTGGAAAGTCTTCACAAGAGAGAAGGAATAAATTATAGATGTAGCAGCAGTGATATACAGGCTAACTTTGGCTAGAGTGATATTTAATGTTGAGGCTCCATTAAAATGTGTCTGGGGAGATGTTTGTTTTTTCCTATATCCAGAAAAATGGTTGCAGGATGCTGTAGGGATAGCCTCAGTAAAAAAATGGATGGAAAAATGTTCTACAATAAAAACAAAACAAAACAACAATTCCCCCCTCCAAAAAAAACAACGAACATAAAAAGCAACAGGATGATCTCTCTTCTCAAGAGGTTTGTCTTAAGACATTTACACCAATAGTACCGTGAGATTAGTTAATAAAGGTTAAATTAGACACACACTTTACCATCGGTGTTTATGGACCTTTCACAGCCAGTCATGACTATGCAAAAGCAGCAAAATATTTGAGTCACTTGTTCCAGCACTCAGCCTTCTTGTTTCAGTCCTCACGTTATCAACAAACATTCTCTCCTCTCCACACTCAGAGCCAGGCTTTTTTTATTATTATTATTTTTATTTTTGTTGCTGGCTTTCTGTTTTGCATACTTGGAATGGTTTCAAAGTTGTTTTTTTTTGTTGTTGTTGTTGGTTTTTTTTTTTTTTTTTTTTTCCAGAGCTGAGGACCGAACCCAGGGCTTTGCACTTGCTAGGCAAGCACTCTACCACTGAACTAAATTTCCAACCCTAGATTTAATAGTTTTAAAAAGTCCACAGGAGCTAGAGAGATGGCTCAGTAGTTAAGAGCTAGAACTTGTCCTGTAGGGTTCAGATTCAGTTCCCAGAACCCACATCAGGAGGTTCACAACTGTGACCCCAATAACTCCAGTTCTAGCACTCTCTGGCCTCCATGGGCATCTGCATGCGTGTGGTGCACTTAGAGACATGTAGACATACATATAAAATAAAGAATAAAAAATAAACATTTTGAATTGTCATCAAGTTCAACTGTAAAGTGCCGCCTGGACTTCCTCCACATAAGGAAACAAAAGTCTGTGCTACCCCCTCACAGAGTATGTGTGGTATTGAAGCTTCATTCACACGTGTCGTAGTTCAGTGTTAATGAATCACAACATACAATGGACGACTTTAAACATAAACACACACAAAACAAGGTTGTTTTTGGCTAGTTGACAGAGGCTGCAGGGACACGCCCTTTCTCCTGCCTAGAAGCAGAGGCTTGGCATTTGTTAGGTCAGCAGAGGAAAGAGACTCAAGCAAGCAACGGAGACAGGACAGGAAGTTGACAGTTCTCTCAGGGAAGGGGAAAGGCCCTAAGGAAATGTTTTCTGAAAGATTCCAAGAAGTTCATTGGAAGACTACCTCCAATTTGCTAAAGGCGTCAGAGGGAAGAGGGCCTGACTAATAGCCAAATATTCAATTTTAAATTAAACTCTGTGCACATGTGAACTGTTTGTCACAGCACAAAGTTGCATGACATTGAAAACACATGTGTCACTCAATTGCACAGAGACTGTTAGCATTTGAGGGACATGCAGAGAAGCTGGGTGTCTTGGGAAGTCTATCCCTGTCTGCTGACAGCCTAACTCTCAGGAAAAACCTCTCAGTTCTATCTAAGGAAACAGCCTCTTCAACGCTGTTAATTTTACCCTTGGTTGATCAGAATGACAGTGCTTCCAAAAAGTGTTTCTGACTAAGTTATGTGCAAGAGAACATTTCCGGTGCCTTTGGCCTAGCTCTCCCCAGAATCTGTGGTCTCACTGATAAAAGAACAGTGACTCGTTAATCCTGATTTATATAATCTGTATAGCATTTAACATGTTTTCAGAATAATTTGCATCATAGCTATCATGAAGTTGATGTAATTTTTAAAATCCTCAGGTGAGAATCCAAATGTTAAGTCAATGTGGTGGCTGACAGTGCAGTCTTTCTGGATTTGGGGTTTACGCTATGCCTTGGTGTGGTTTGAATGTGAAACATTCCCCACAGGCTCATGTTTTTTAATGCTTGATCCTCTGCTAGGGGTACTGTTTGATACCTTCAGAAGGTACAGACTTGTCCCTGGGAGGTAGCTTATAGCTTGGCCCCATTTCCCCTTCTCTCTTTGTTTTTAGACTGCCAGGTGAACTCATGCCTTTACTGCCATGCCTTCCATGCTATGATAAACTATATACCCCTGGAAACATAGGACAAAATAAGCCCTTTCTCCTTTAAGAGGACTTTCATCAACGTAGTCTGTCATGGTACCAGAAGTGTCATTTAATGTAGACGATCAGGACGCTCCTCCTCAAAATCAGATGATATAGTGATGACAATCAAAAGCATTTTGTGCAGATTTTCATTGGCCATTTATTATCAGTTTTTGTTTATCTTTAAATTATTAATGCTCAGGTTTAAAGTTTATTCGTATTCATTCCTAACATTTTTGATTTAGAAAACAATGTTACCTTTTATTCTGGAGTTTAAGGCACAACACTGAGCAAGAACTGGTTTGAAATGAAGAAAAATGTCATTATATTTGAAATAATGAAAAATGTCATTACTTTTTTGTGTGTATTCTGAGGGTCGGATTGAGACCCTTACACATTAGAATTACAAAACTACCGCTGGGTTATGCCCCCAGTCCCTGACCTTTGATTTTGTGGACACGTTCCCTCTTGGTCTTTAAATCCAAGCTCTTGTTTTTTGCAGATGTAAAAGTCAAGAGCAAGAAGAGTGAGTTACAGCTCCTCACTGCACTGTGTGAAGAAAGTTGGAAGTCCATATTCACTTTGAGTGGAAGTCCAGGATGTCTGTTTGGCCAAACTCTGAGGCCTAAAGGCCCGTGTCAATGCTACCCTTGTGGTCTACGCTCTCTACTTCCTTGGGAAATTTACTTAATGTTCCTGAGCTTCAAGTTCTTTGTGTAATAAAATGGGAATGAAAATGTCTATTGCCAGGGACTAAGGGGGCCATTCACATTTGTCATCTCTAATATATCTGGGGTCCCTTGAAATGTAGTTCCAGAAATTACACATGGAGTTGAAGACACCTGCTTTTGTTACCCACAAGTCTGAGCTGAAGAAAGGTGATGTTATTCTTTAGTCACCCAGGTCCTCTAACTACTCCCACAGAATTCCACCCCTTTCCTGGCCTCAGAACCACTTCCTGTGAGGAAGTCACAAAGGGCTCCTCTGTGAGCTTACCAAATTGATGATCAAAGAGACCAGTGCCCATTAGTGGGAGTGGAGACGTAAAGCTCCTGCTGACTTCTTTCTCTTGATCCCATCCATTAGTGAAGCCTTTCTGACTCCCTATGGGTGGAGGGCATGGCATGGTTTCCCTCCCTTTTGGTATTGTGAAGGAGATGCTTAATGCAGGTCCAGAATAAGAAATGCAGGCTGATACCTATTGCATTTCTTATTCTGCATGTGCAGGTCATACAAGGTTGGCAGAAGCAAAGTCATAAACCCTGAGTCCTATCTCTTTGATTATCTCTTCCTCTGTGATGGAGCAAATGGGCACATTACACAGGACAAGCAGTCTTCAGTATGGCTTAGGGCTTTATTTCCAACATGTCCCGTATTTTGTATCATGAAACTTAGCAGCAACTCAAGAGACAAAAAAGTTAATGTACGTATGGTGCTACTTTAATTTATATATCAAATGTGAACTTGTGTGTGTGTGTGTGAGAGAGAGAGAGAGAGAGAGAGAGAGAGAGAAGGATAGAAACAGAGACTGTAAGGGCAATAAGGAGAGCAGGGTAAGAACATGTATAGATACCATTGCTGAAGTACTTGGCACATCTAGTAGCACTGTGCCTGCAGCACTGTGCACATGAGCTAAGGTTTTCAGAGCAATCACAGAATGAGCCTTTTCTCCCTTTGCAAATAAAGGGGCACTTGGAAATGAGTCTTCCCATCAGGCCTTGTTTCAAAGCCTTACCCCCTCCACACTGCAGGCTGAGGTGATGTGGCTCATCCTCCCCCTGTATGTGTGGATGGGTGTGGAGGGACAGCAGACTATTCTCCAGGTTAAGGAGAAACCAGGCAGGAATTCCACATTCTAGATGCACCTCTGTGCATCGAGGTGGCACAGACCCTGCAGGCCGGTGTACCTTGGACAAAGAGTGAAGCCTAGATGGAAGGGAAGGGAAGCCAAGTGTCCACTTATGGATGGCTTTCCATATTTCCATAAAGGGAGAGCAGTGGACCAGGCCATGAAGCATCACCACATTTAATGACTTGGTGAAGAAAGTCAGAGCCTCACGAACATTGCATAAATGACCACTGTTCACATTGCCAGGGCTCACCCTGATTGCTGAAGGCCAGAGAGCCGCTCAGCCAGCAGGCTGTCCTTGTCCGTAAAGTCTGGCCCTGGAATGAGCTGACTCTTGTCATTGCACAAGTTTCCTGGTAAATAATCTTCAAACGGATTCATCCAATCCAGGGTGCAGACTTTCTTCTCTCCCTTCCAAGCTCCTTTTGCTTCCTTCTCCCAGTGGCTACCACCAGGTCCTAATATCACCGCCCCTGAGTCAGGATAAGTAAATCAAGCTGCACCAGGGAGGACGGTTGAACAGAGTCCTGCCCAACTCAGGACCTCCTCACATCAGAACCATCCATTCTCCTAGCAGGGCACATCTCAAAATCCTTTCTTTCAAAAGTCAGATTTTTAATGAGCCCTGCAAGAAACCACTATTTTACTGACATGCTTGTTAATAGTGTTAATGAGAACAGTTGTGCAATCCTGTCCTTAGGTTCCCATATACGCAAGTGGCCAGGAGGTTGAATGCTCATTTAAATATATTTCCAGGGTCATGAAACTAAAATTCAAGCAACATTGTAACTTCTTGGAGTCTCCTGCACCCCCCAGTGAGAATGCGCTCAGCCCCAGCTGTCTGGCCAAACTGTATTTATTTAGTCTCCTACCCACTGCCAGCTGCTTCTTATCTTGTGTCAAAACTGCTAAGATGGGGATGCAGGGAAAACAGTTTTATCTAGGACTGGGGAGAAGGTTTTCTGTCCATTGCTAATTAAAGCCTATTGGGAGCGAATTCAGCTTGAGGGGGGGAGGTGTTGAGAAAAAACTACTTTTCCAGCTGTTGCTGTGAGCCAGGCCAGACCATGACATCAGATGGTGCTCTGCTTTGTGTCTGGGCTGTCTTCTGAGTGCCTACTTCTGCTCATCATCTCCTTCTTCAGAATGAATTGGAATGACAGACGAAGAGTGACCCTGGAGATTTTATAGGAAACTCAAAATCCTTACTTTTTCCCAAAGATAATCTATACCTTTTTATTGTTTCACAATCCTTCCTCTTGGATTCAAGTCTCTTCTTAATGGCTGAATCCTCCTAACATAGCCCGATAAATCCATGCCCCAAACCCAACCCATTTTTCATGGTCTCTTACAGGTTTTAAAAATGATTGCTTTCTCAGCCGTCCTTGGAACCAGAATAAAATAATTTGACATATTTCCAGCAATGCAAAATATGTTGAGATATGCAAAATTTACTTACACCCTTCTTTTCTTTTGCTTTAAATGAAGTTTTTTTTAAAGATTTATTTACTTATTTTTATTATTTATTTAGTTATTTAATTATTTAATTATTTAGGCAGAATTGTATGTACACCTGTAGCCAGAAGACCTCTGGAAGTGCAGCCAGTGCTCTTAACCTGTGAGCCATCTCTCTAGCCCCTAAAATGAAGTTTTGATGTCTACATCTAAATCCATTATATCATCATCTTGAGATGATAGACACAGGAAAAGACCAAGAGGGTCTCAAAGGGTCTAGGTAGAGTTAACCTTTTTGCTCATAAGTTTTGTAGTTTAGCAGTATATTTTTACCATTTGTTAACACACATACACATTTACTACAGCAAAACATTGCTCTAATTATTAGAAATTCGCCACTAAACAAAAGAGATCAAGATTCTTGTTATTATTCTTATAATTTAGCAGGTAAAGGAAGACCTTAGTCAATAGATGTAATAAAATAACTTAATTTTACGGAAAGAGACCATGGTGGTTTGAATGAAAATGGCCCCTGTATATTTGAATACTTGGTCTCCAGTTGGTGGAACTGTGTTGGGAATGCTTAGGAATGTGGCTTTGTTAGAGGGAGTGTGTCACTGGCTGTGAGTTTTGAGGTGTCAAAGCCTACACCAGAGTGATCGACCACTATCTGGTTGGATTTGAGGCTCACTCCATGAGATGGAACTCCCACCTGAAACTGCTTGGGTGGACAGGAACCTGAGGCTAGAGGCTGTAGACCTAATTGAAAACAAATGTTGCTGTTCTGCTAAAGGACTATAGCAATAAAATGATTCCTATTGGAGTTCTGCTATACTCATAGATCAGTGTTTTGCTCAGCTGTCATCAAAGAAGTAGATCCTTTGCAGTAGGAGGGAACAGATACAGAAAGTCTCATCTGAACAATGTGCAGAGGGTACCC
This sequence comes from Psammomys obesus, assembly GCF_907164565.1. Classification (NCBI taxonomy): domain Eukaryota; kingdom Metazoa; phylum Chordata; class Mammalia; order Rodentia; family Muridae; genus Psammomys; species Psammomys obesus. The sequence continues at coordinate 26,209,674 of NW_026596051.1, read as the reverse complement.
AGTTCTAAATGGGATGTTTCCTTCAAATTCCTCCCCTCCAGAGTCAGAGAACTCTGCAGAAGAGCAAGTGGAAAGATTGTAAGAGCCAGTGGGAATGAAGACACCAAGAAAACACAGCCTTCTAGACACAACATGACTGGCACGTATATGAACTCACAGATATGGGCAGCTTGCAGAGGGCCTGCAGAAATCTACACCAGATAGGGTCCCAGTTCTCAGAGGAGAAGTGGACAAATGCACAAATCAACCAAGTAGCGACCTCCAATTGATAACCGCTTGGAAAGGAAAAAAATAATTGTCTCCAATGGAGTATCACTGGGTATGCAAACCACATAGAAGGCCAGGTTTCATGCCCAGCAGTAGATGGCCAGTGCAAATTAAATCAATGGTATTTTTGTAAGCTTTTTGTCTCACATGTTTATCTCCCCTGTGATTTTTTTTGTTGTTGTTATAGGTTTGGGTTTATATATTACAGTTTCTGGTTTTGTATTCTTCGGGATTTCTGTGTTTGCAAATGTGGGTGTGTCTTTGAATCTATTCATGTTTTTTTTGTGCTTTTTATTTGGCTCTTTCTTTTTCTGTTTATTTACTTTGTCCTATTATGGTTTGTTTGTTTTTATTTGGTCTTATTTTATTTTATTTTTTTCTGTATGCCCGTTTGATTACTAATGAGAGAGACGAAGAAAGCTAGTGAATTTTAGTTGGTGGGAAATGGGAGGATCTAGGAATAGTTGGGTGGGAGGAGAAACCAAAATCAGAATATATTGTGTGAAAAAAATATTTTAAAAAGCCTGTACCATTTCTAGTTAACTCTGTTTCTCTGCCTTGTACTTCGTGGATCAAATGTAAGCTCTCAGCTAGTGCTCCAACAAATGGCTGCCTGCCTGCTGTCATAGACTCACCCTCTGCCTCTGAAACTGTAAGCTCCTATCACACACCTTCTTCTCTACACTGCCTTGGTCATGGTGCTTTGTCAGAGCAGTAGAAAAGTAAGACGGAAATAGACACCGGGAAGGAAAAGGAGAAAGTCGGGTCACTCAAGCATCTTGCACATTCTGCAGAACCTCTATCCCACCTCTTGATGGCATCAAGTGCTGAAAATGGTGCAACGAGGGTGTGCAGTTCTCCCGCTGCATTTCTTATTGAATGATGGCAATAGAAGCTGCTGTATGCTTAGCGAAGATGTAATTTGTTTTCAGATGTTCTAGGTCTTGCCCACACAGATATAGAATAGCAGATACATAGCCGGGAAGCTGGGCTATAATTATTCAGCTTTAGATTATCTTATTTTCAAACCCATCTTCTCTGCTCTTCAAAAGTGCTACCTGATGATGAAAGCTTCATTTATTTGTGTTAAAATGATTTCATAATCCATGAAACATGCCATATTGATCTTTCACTACCATCAACAACTGATATCTAATTAATAACATTTTAGATCCTGATCATGTATAATTCATAATCCATGCTAATTCATAATCTTTTTCATAAAAAATATTCTTTAACATTTAGAACTAAACTAAACTAACAATGAATTTCTATAGCACTCATTTTTAATTGTTTTCTGCTAAATAATATATAATACTTTTGTTATTCACAGCAGAGAGATCTTGAATTCCCTAAAATAGTAGTCTCTAGAGAGGACTGTAGAGAAAAAGGCTGTAGGTTTGGTTTGACTGGAAATACCTGGATTTATATCCAAGTCATGACCAATTAGTAGACACTCTCAGAACACTGTTGAGACCAGTAAGATGGGAATAATAATAATAACAGTCCTCTAAGAAAGCTTCTCTGAGGAAGAATTTACACAGCCCAACCCTACTCGCTCAATTGCTCATACCCTAAATTCCTACAGAAACATTTACTAACCACCTCTGAGTGTGAGGCATTGTGCTGGGATCTAGGGGAAACCAAATGATCATGTGATTCCACTGCAAATTAAGCTTGAAAATTCAATAAGCACCATGTTCTTTCAACAAATGGTTCCTATTTGTGATTCTGGGAAGAGGACATTAAATGGACAGTCACTCTGATTGATGAGCTGTTGGTAGGTTTGGAGCCCAATGCAATCTGTTTCTTTATTCTCAAGGATGGTCCTTATTTACTTTCCAGGCATCCCCTGAGAGGCATAGAAGAGATGAAAAAGCACTACATCACAATGCAAGCTGCTACTCAATCAAATAGCTTGTGTTCTGTGTTCCTTGAAGGAGAAGACACATTCTAATAACTTTGAAGCAACCACATTTCTTGTTGTTGATTTTCTTTTTTTTAAAGTATGGTGTTGGATGTTAGTAAACATTTAGCTTTTCCTACCCCAAATCTTTTGTAGCTTAGCATGAAGAATTAACCTTGATTTTTATACTTATCAAAGCATTCAACTTTACATACACATTTGCCAAATAAAGGACTAGATGCCACCATTACAACATTTCAAGCTGGAGTGGAGAAGCCTGACCTGGTGCTGATGAGAATGTGTAGTCAGGGGGGAAGCGAGTGTCCACATAAAGGAGACTCTGATGGGATCCAAGACACTGGGTTTTGGATCCATGGTGGTGTTTGCACTGATGCTGTGTATTCCCTAGACAGCTCCTGACAAGGAGTGCGCACAGTGGGAGCAAAATGTACCCTAAATGTCCTAGTTAACTATAACTATCTACTTAACACAACCTAGAGTGACAGTTCTCAATCTGTGGGCCTTGATTCCATTGGGGGTTGAACAACCTTTTCACTGGGGTCTTCTAAGACCATCAGAAAACACGGGTATTTTTATTATGATTCATAACAGTAGCGAAATTACAGTTATGAAATAGCAACAAAAATCATTTTATGGTCTGGGGTCACCACAACATGAGAAACTGTATAAGAGAGTTATGGCATTAGGAAGATTGACAACCACTGACCTAGAGTCCCCTGAGAGTGGAGTTTTACTTGAGGGAGTAACCACAGCAGATTGGTGTGGAGCTTTGCTGGATTAGGTTGAAGTCTTACATCTCTGGAAAGCCATTTGTTTGTGTTAGGTCTATGACTGTGGACTTTTATCAGTGAGGTCCTAGAACTCTCCCCCCATGCCCTCACTCCTGCTCTGGGTGATCCCAGACTTTGTAAGGAGTGTCACATAGCTCTCATGGCAGGTTACAGGCTGAGCCCTTTCCTGATAAGAAAAGTTCAGCAAGCATCTGGGAATTCCTAGAAATGCCCCAACCTGCTAGAGATCTTAGTTTTCAGCAGTGACCTTCAATTGTGCTTGGAGATTCTCCCACCCATGGGATAATTGAGCACTGCATTCTCCTTCTTGTGGTAGGACCACAGTACTGCATGGAAAATGAGGTCCTGTGCCACTAATCAAGTATCCCTGCCCCCTGACTCCATTTAATCAAACACATTCACCCTCAATCTCTCCCACACATTCACACTCAATCTCTCCCACTGCCCAAGGTTCATGAATCCTCGATTTCAAATAAATATGCTGGCTGGTTGCACGCTGCATGATACCATCATCCTTCTACCATGGCCACCTCAGACTCTTCATTTATCCCTCTCTGGGCCTCATCTCACCAGGCCTGCCATCTGGCCCACTGGGCCTGGGCCTTGCCAAACTTGTGCCCTGGCTGCAAGCCCACCAGGCATGAGCTTTTGCCTGTACCTCCACTGTACTCATCGCAGAAGCAGTTTAATGAAAAGCTGTAACAATTTGGTATCACCGTAGGTTTTGGAATGCCTGAGCTTCCATCGCCACTGGCAATCTCTTTCTAAAAGAGCTAAATCATAACACTCTGTGGAAAACTTTCCACATCCCAGTCTAGCACCCAGGCCTCTCCCTGAAGCACTCTAGCCATCCTGAGAAAAATGGAACCCCCATTCTCCTTCTGGAAGCTGAGTCCCAAATCCCTGCTGAAATCCAGGTCCCCACTGAATGAAGAATGACAGATTGGCCCATGGGCAAGTCTGTGGGAGACTGTCTCAAATGTTAATTGATGTAACAGAGGCTAGCTTATTATGCCTGGCACCATTCCCTGTTCAGGTTGTCCTGGGCTGTACAGAAAGCTAGCCTAGCATGGGTCCCTGACACAGCCAGTAAGCAGTGTTCCTTCATGGTTTCCACTTCAAGTTCTGCCTTATATTCTGCACTGATTTCCCTCAGTGATGGAGTGTGATCTACAAGATAAAATAAACCCACTTCTCCCTTAAGTTGCTTTTGATCTTAATCATAAGAAACTAGAACACTAAGGACTAATAGTGCATTGTATAAACACCAAAATCTTTGCTAAACTCTACATGGAAAATATTCTATCGACTTTTCACTGACCTTATCGCCCTGTGTTCCTATCTTATGTCTTATCATATCCCAAGATTGTCTTCAGTTAGAGAAAGCTCCCATATCAGAAGGATGAGAAAACACAATCAGTGAAGAACCTGGCCAGCAACCAGGAGGGAAAGAGAATAGAATCGGATAATACTGAAAGACTAAGAAAGATAGCTTACCGTGATGATCATCTACAAACACAGGTGAGCTTATTTTTTATATCCTTGACAGGGGAATCTAAAACACACTTGGCTTTCAGATTTCAGTTCACATTAGTGGTCAAGATAAAAGGGAAACGGAGTAGCTGTACGAGTTTTGAATGAGGAGCTTAACTATGGGTCTGCAGCACATGATCCCTGGACAACTCTAACCCTTGATTGAGGAGGTATTGGCTGGGAGGAGTCAAGTGTTCAACAGGTGTTCATTGGGGAAGATAGCGTGGGGATCCCAACAGGTGAGAATGACACTCATGACTGGTCACACCTACATTAGAGACCAGTGTTGACCTGGTCTCTAAGACAGGAAGTATTGGAAGTGTTCACAAATGCTGCTCCATTTCACTCGCTTCATCTATAAAGATCACGGATGGTCATCTGAGAGCACCAGAGTCACAGAGACGATACAAGTGAAAATGAAGAGCCGAATACAGCATATTGGACATTAACAAACACACAGGTCTCTGCTACATAAAGAGGACCTCAAATTGAAGTGTCTGTTTTGAATCCAGAAAGCGGGGGGTCTGTGGGAACATATCTATGAGGCTCTAGAAATTTGACAACTTAGATAATTCACCATCCTGGAGTCTTAAGAAGTTTTTCTCCCTTTCGTGTTCACATAGAATCCATATTCAGTGAGTATATACCATGTGTGTCTTTCTGCTTCTGGGATACCTCAGTCATGATGATCTTTTCTAGATTCCACCATTTGCCTGCAAATTTCATGATTTCCTTCTTTTTAATTGCTGAGTAGTATTCCATTGTGTAAATGTACCCCAATTTCTGTATCCCTTCTTCCATTGAGGGGCATCTGGGTTGTTTCCAGCTTCTGGCTATTACAAATAAAGCTGCTATGAACATGGTTGAGCAAATGTCCTTGTGTACTTGAGAATCTTTTGGGTATATGCCTAGGAGTGGTATAGCTGGATCTTGAGGAATTACTATTTCTAATTGTCCGAGAAAATGTCAGACTGATTTCCAAAGTGGTTGTACAAGTTTACAATCCCACCTGCAATGGAGGAGGGTTTCCCTTTCTCTGTATCTCTTAAGTATATACTCACTTATAAGTGGATATTAGACATATAATATAGGATAAACATACTAAAATCTGTGTACCTAAAGAAGCTAAGCAAGAAGGTGGACCCTGGGTAAGATGCTCAATGCTCACTCAGAAAGAGAAACAGGATGGACATTGGAAGGAGAAAACAGGAAACAGGACAGGAGCCTACCACAAAGGACCTATGAAAGACTCTACCCAGCAGTGTATCAAAGCAGATGCTGAGACTCATAACCAAATTTTGGGCAGAGTGCTAGGAATCATAGGAAAGAAGGGGGAGATTGTAAGAACTGGAGAGGACAGGAGCTCCACAAGGAGATCAGCAGAACCAAAAAATCTGGGCCCAGGGGTCTTTTCTGAGACTGATACTCCAACCAAGGACCATTTATGGATATAACCCAGAACCCCTACTCAGATGTAGCCCATGGCAGCTCAGTATTCAAGTGGGTTCCCTAGTAATGGGAACAGGGCAGGGCCTCTCCGATATGAACTCAGTGGTTGGCTCTTTGATCACTTCCCCCTGAGGGCAGGAGCAGCCTTGCCAGGCCACAGAGGAAGACAATGCAGCCAGTCCTGATGAGAACTGATTAGCTAGGGTTAGATGGAAGGGTAGGAGGACCTCCTCTATCAGTGGACTTGGAGAGGGGCATGGGAGGAGATGAGAGAGGGAGAGTGGGATTGGGAGGGAATGAGAGAGAGGGCTACAACTGGGATAAAAAAAATGAATAAGCTGTAATTAATACAAAAAAAATTAAAAAAAAGAATCCATATTTAGGATTCTGTCATTTGTAAGCTACTTTTTCTAACACTCAAAATGATCTCACATGACTTTTATTCAAGGAAGGAACCTATTGTTTCTGATACCTGGAAGTTGAAGTCCACTTGGCCTCTGTGGCTGAACTTACTTCTCTCTTTCCCTTGAGATTAATTTACTCCACATCAAATTTCCATATGAGGAGATAGGGTGGCTTATGGACCTCTCTAGGTATATAGTGTCTTCTTGGAGAAGTCAGGATGTCTATTTCCAAGTAATTTCAGCCAAACATTCAGGAGAGCCTTGCTTGATGTGTTCCACTTTCAGTGTCTGTTCCTGAGCCAGGCCTTTGCTAGTGACCTGAAATACCTGTGATTAGTCAGTCCTGGTCCTGTGTGTGTCTCTGGAACTCAGGGTGAGAGTAGGGCAAAAAAATGTTTCTAGAACCTTGTGTATCCAAAATCATATGCTTCAGAAATCTGCCCATCTTGGATTCCTTCACAGTTTATAATTGCAGAACCTGCTGTTTTTAAATTGAGTTAATTTTAGGAAAAGTATCTTCAGATCAAATGAAATTATACATATAAAACTTAAGAATGTGCGTGTGTATCTTATTCTTATGGGATTCAGATAAGGGGGATTTAGACTTCATTTCCTTTGAATATTTTTCCCATTACTGAAAAGACCACGTTATTTCATTGCTAGAGGGCCACAACTATTTCCAGAAACAGAAATGTACTTACGAGGAATAATCAGTCTTGTTTAGAGTCATGGGTCACTTGGGAATTCTTGCAGAATATTGAGAGAGAAGGATGGTTTGGCCTGCAGTTACAGATGCATGTGGGGTTAAAGGTTTTGATCACGGAGTCATCTTCAACAACCTAGAAAGAGAATCTCCATCTAGATGCAGGAACCCTCGTGGCCTCTTGAACATGCTGGGACTTGCGTGCACAAAGTGGCGTGTGTTACCTCTTAGCTCCTGTGACTGAAACAGCGCAAAGATCCTGGGGGTGAATCCCCCTTCATCCTTCCTCTCCTTAGATGCCTTATGTAGGGAGTAACGGATGTTCTCAGGAGCCATCTACTCCTGGTAGTGATGAAATTCATTCCAACAAGGAGGATGTGGGGGCACAGCTGTGCTCTGTCAGATAGTAACACATTGGCATGACAAAAATGTTCCAGATGATGCAAGTGCATTTGGCTGCCACGGTTCACTGACTCTGGCTCCAGGTCTTCCTTCCTTAAAAACAGATTATGCAACACCTCTCTCATTTATTTACAGTTAGGAAGCTTTCCTTTAAAAAATTAAAAAACACAAAAAAAACATGCAGTTAATACCAAGAAAAGAAAAGAAAACTACCTATAACACTGCTCAGTTCCGTCTCCTCCCGCAAAACAAATTGGGTAGATTGCTTGAGTCATCCTGTCTTATGTATATGATGCCATTTGATTTGAGGGATGAATTCCTGAAATTAGCCCTGTTCACTTAGAGCTAGCAAACATCAAAGCTGTCTACTTTTCATGGGAGGATAGTATAAAGAAAGCATCACGGGCCATCTTCCTAAGAGTGCAGGGACCTCCAACTCTGTAGCTGAAGGACACCTTCGCCCAGTGAGTCTTAAAGCGGCATCAGCGGGGTCTCTACATGAAGGTTTTCATCATCCTTTATAGATTCTAGAAAATCATTGTTTCCTTTTATTCTTTCCTTATTCCATTGTTTACACCCTTGTGGATCACTCCAGGGAGTTTTATGGTTTTCTTCAAAAGCACTTAAAAGGAATAGACTGGTGTCTGATCACATCCATCATTTAGTTCCAAAGTTATTGATTTTTAGAAAGGCCTTTCTCATTCTAGTATCATGATTGAATGGATTTTTGTTTTTTTTGGGGGGGGTTATAAAGGTAATAAAAACTGAAAAAAAATATGAAAGAGTGAATTGAAGAACAACGACCAGTTTGCTTTGAAACTACCCACATTTGAGCCTACGTATACATCTGTGTGGCTCTGGGAGCAATGAGTATCCTTGACTGTTAGCTATGGGGTCCCAGAAATAGCATAAATAACAATGGACACTCATATACACAATTGGGTGTAAAGTTCTTTGAATCTTGAGTGCTTTAATGGGTCTGTGTTATTGTGATTTTAGGATGCGATTCTGGAGGTTCCTAAAGTCCTCTACTATAGACCCAGGACACAGTGTCTCCTCCCCTCTTCTTTGTGGACGTTATGTTCAGATGTTGCACAGTACATGCTTTTTGTTGCTTTGCTGTTTTGAGTTAACAGTATATTCTGCTTTTCAGTTTATGATGCAGACAAGAACAGGCTCAGAACAGAAACCATACAGCCTATGACCCTGTTGAATGTCATCTGACAGTAAGACGACAGATGGCTGCAAGGCACCTGTGCATAGAGACGTCATTTGTTTACATTTTTGTAGCAAGTTATGCTGAGGTCATATTCATGTGTGTGAACCTCGTGATTCTTAGCCAAACCCAGATCTTTCCCAAATCCCACATTTCAGGGAAATTAAACCAATTAAATCAATACCCACCTCTGCTCTGGATGGTGGGACAGTACAACAGGCACTGGGGTGAGCAGTCCATTGGCAGTGAGGCTTGTTGAGGCTGAAGCAGAAGAGTGGCTGCTACAGAACAGAAAATAATCAAGAAGACTCTAATTCAGGGAGTGAGGAAAACAAGCCCACAGAGTGGCTCTGTCCATGGAGGTCTAAAGTACCCTCTGCAGTGAGAGATGCTTGTGGTAGGAATGAGAGAAAGAGGGCAGTTCTCCAAGAAGACAGAACAGAGCAATCAAAGATCTGGAGAGGAAGGAAAACAACAATCAGATTTCTGAGACACATCCAACTCCCTAGATCCCAAGACAGAAATAACAAGCAATCAGAGAGAACATGCAAGACACAAGGTTCAAACTAGTGTAAGGAGACCTTTATTGAAGTCAGAGGTGGCCAGCGTCAATCAGGAGGATTTCTGAGTGTTTGTGCTCAGGATAATTTAGGGAAGTTGGGTGAGAACTGGGGCTTGGGAAGAGGAAAGGCTCTGATTGGATCAAATACACTGCTCCTCAAATCCACAGCCCATCTCCAGAGCCTCTTTCCTCATTTTTACAACTGTGTGTTTTCCCTTTGGCCAAGCACTAAAGAATGTTGCTGCATCCCTGTGGAGCTCTGCCTGCAGTCTACCTTATTCTCAACACAGACTTCATTCAACTGCCACTCAACTGTTAAGGCCCAATGAATTATTTAACTGGCTCCTTGGCATTCATTTATCAGGAAATAGAAAAGTTAAAAGTACACGAAAATATGGAAAGTAAAAAATAAAATAAAATAAAATAAAATACAATAAAATAAAATAAAATAAAATAAAATAAAATAAAATAAAATAACAAATAACCACACCAGAGTTTAAAACACAAAGGAATGCTAGGCACCAAGTCTGCATCTTCATTTTACAGATAAAATATATAAAAAAGTGAAAGTTACACTATGGCCTTGGTGTTGTCTTCCACCATTGTGAGTCTAGGCAGAGCTGGTGTGGCAGACCTGAAAGCAC
>NW_026596051.1:26195113-26199766 GCF_907164565.1 Psammomys obesus | reverse complement strand
ACACACACACACACACACACGTATGATAGATATGAGGGCATAGCCATCTCATTGAGCAACAAATTGAAAAGAGGTAACTCACACTTGGCACTGGGCTGTTTATTTGACAGCCTGTGTTGTCTGAGATAGATATTGTTTCCATTTAAACGGAGAGTAGGTCAATTTAAACTCCTTTTATATGTGTGCATATCATGTATTGGTATGTAATAACTATGTATATCTGATGTATGTGCATATATGATATATATCTATAGATATATGTATACACATGTGTGTACATCCTAGAAAATTTCTATCATAGATTCTCACATGACCTTTTCCAAGGTCTTTAGTTTTATTTATCCCTCCCCGTATTCCCTCCTCTACCCTGTCCTCTCACCCCCCCATCTCATTTAACACCTGCTATCCCATTCCTCCATTTCCCCCTTCATACCATGTGTATTCTATTTTCCTTTCCTTGAAATTACCACTCCCACCTGGCCCCTTGCTAGTGTACTGATTCCTGTGGCTTCTCCAATTTAAAGAATTCATGTCGATAATGCCATATTACATGACTGTGCAGTACAAACATGAGACAAGAACAGTTAGGGCCATGTCAGAAAATACTGGAAATGCTATCCCAATCTCAAGCCAAAATTCATTTAATGGGTAGAAATAAATCTGCTGTATCATCCAGCTATACCACTAGAGAATAATCCCAAAGGATTCCATATTCCACCAGAGACTGTTCATTACTGCTTTATTCACATATATAAAACTGCAAAACTAGGATCCGCACATGAGAAAGAATATAATGGTGCCTGCCTTTATGGTTCTAGGTTACCTCATCTAGAGTAATTATTTTCAGTTCCATCCATTTATCTATCAATTTCATTTTTCTTTAAAAGTGAATAATATTCCATTGTCTACACATTTTCAAACTCATATACATATATATGTATATATATTCAGTTTATAGACAATTGGGCTGTTTCTACTTCATTGTTATTGTGAAGAAAGCAGCAATGAGCACAGATGAGCATATACCTCTAGAGTGGGATATAGAGTCTGTTTGGATATTTCTCAAGAGTGGTAAAGCTTGGTTATATGGCGGATCTATTTCTACCCATTAAATGAATTTTGGCTTGAGATAAAGATAGCATTTCCAGTGCTTTCTGATATGACCCTAAAGTACTTGTCTCATTTCTGTGCTATACATTCATGTGATGTGGCACTCTCAGCACTGATTATAAAATTGAAGAATCAACCAACTCTGAAAAACACTGCGGATGCTCTGGCTTAGAGCACAGATATCGAGACGGGATTGAATCCTTTATGTAAATATGAACATGGACATACATCTCATTAGTATGCAAATTTACCCTTTATTTTTAACAAGTAAAAAATTTTAACTTGTATACTAAAGAACTTTTGATTTATTATGATTTAGTATCAGTAGTTGTTTAATTTTTACGGTTATTTTACATACAGATACACTGAAGGCTGAAATAATTTTTGGGGTAAAAATGGTTCACAAGTGAAAAAAAGTCCCAGAAGTCCACTTTCCCTAAGGTGACAGATGGGCAGTAGCTTACTCCTGGTTATTAACCACACTGTATATTAGTATAAGAACCTTCCTCAATACTCCAACCAAATATGTGCTTTTTGTCTTCCTGAGACTATTATTGGTATGGTAGTTGCTTAACAAATTTCACTTAAGCATATTAAGATGGAGGAAGGATGCAGTGCATTCCGGCAGAGCTTCTTGGGGGAGAATCCAAACCTAGTGAAACAGTGAAAGAGAAGTGTTGGTATGAGAAGGACATGAGGCCAAGCATCCAGTGCAGTGATGTAGGCTGCAGATGCTGGTTAATTAACTGTTTTCCCTTTACTGCTCTGCATAGAGCTCACATCTAGGGGAACAGCCCAGACTTCCTGGGGGTTGGTCTGGTGTGCAGGGTATTTAGATGCTGAATTCTGTACCCAGAGATCTGGTTGCAGTCCAGATGTGTGCATTGTCATGATCATTGACCAATGTTGTAAACATTGCTCCCCAGTTATCTCTATCTGGTTAATAAAGAAGGTGAGAGCTAATGACTGGGCAGAGGAGACAGGGAGGCTGGATTTCTATTCCCAGTCTTGGGGTCTCAGGTAGAGACCACCAGGGAGAGAGAGGAAAGAAAGATAGATAGATAAAGAGAGAGAGAGAGAGAGAGAGAGAGAAAGAATGTGGTCCTGAGGACTGACCTGATGGAGCAGAAGCAGCCCAGGCAGGATCAATATGGCAAATAATTTAGGGTGTATGGCTGGGAAGTAGCCAGACTAGCATAGACAGCTTAGAATAAATCAATATCTGTCCAGTTCTAGTGCTTTAAATCTTGTTGAATAAATCTAATAGGTCTCTGTCTTATTATTTGGGAGCTAGAGCAGGTGATTAGAAAAGGTGCCCCCAAATTATACTGTATTTTTAGACAGACTTGTTTAGAAGTACATGCTGTAGATTACATCATTGTACAGTACATTACATATTGTCTTACGGGGATTGCTGCCTCACGGGTTTCCTTTCCACTGCTGGAAAGCAGAAAGGTCACACTAAGACATCTGTTAACTCTGGAATTTCCCAGTTCATGTTTCCATAATATGGTCTGACTAGGGATAAAGTATGTTTTTTTTTTTGTTGTTGTTTTGTTTTGTTTTGTTTTTAAAGGAAGAAGTAAGCATTGGAAGGAGTATATGCCTCATATGGGTGGAGGCATCTTAGCAGCCTTAACAAACCTCTGCCTCTCCCTTTGACCTGGCTTTTTAGGTCATCCACCCACACACAAGTGGTCAGGTCATGTCGAGAGCCTATCCATCCCATTAGAGGCAAAGACGGAATTTCCTCCATTGTGGAACCTGGCATAACAGCAATGCTGAGCAATATGGGTTGTTGAGGCAATGGGTTTGTGGTGAAACTCCTGGGCTTCCCCCTAGTCACAGCTTTTATGCTTACTTAGAGTCTCAATTTTCCTGGCTCCTGGATTGCTTTTGACTCAATACTGTGTTCCTGGCTCCGTGGGTATTGCTTGGAACTCAAGGTTGTTTTGATTTTTCTAGCTTGGGGTTTATTCTGCCTTGAATGTTGCTTGCATTCACACGCTGCTTCTATCCGTTTTAGAGGACTCCCTCCTCAGGCATGCCTTTCAGATGCTAGACTTCAGAAACTACAGGCTCTACAAACTCCCCAAGAGCAAGTGTAATGAATCCCCTCTCTGCGCCTCATCGGATTTCTGACATGTACTCTGTCCCTTATGCATGTTTCCCTACTCCTATTTGCAGGGACAATGATTTTCTGAAAAAATTAATGTGCTCTGACTGTCAAAATGTTTTTAATATATGAGTAAAATAATCCAGAAAACTGTAACAAAGGTAAGCATTTTCAGTGGTTTTGGTAAGATTAAAATAAAACCATTGTGTGGAACATTATCCATTCATAGTCACAGAGGGACCTCTACCATCTCCACCACCTTAGGGCAGGGCTTCTTAAACTTTATCTGTCTGTGATCTATTTTGCCCAAGAAATTATAGATGATCCCAAGTTTGTAGGGATATCAAAATGGGAAGCTTGTAGTCACCACCTCTTGACAGAATGTTACACATGGGCAGCAGCTCATTTTGTCAGTTCTTATTTCCTTTGTCTCTTGGACACTCTGCTATTTTCTCTGTCATCACCTTCTAATGCAAACTATGAGGTTTCCCCACTAATTCCTAACACCAACCCAGGGTCCTCGATTTCAGTTCAGCTCTGTCACTACACAGACTCTCACAAGAATCTCCCCGTTCCAGATATTGGTCACAAATTCTGGGCTACTTGTACTTCTGCTGGCAGATAAACTGAGGGTTCTCACAGCCCTCTTCAGGCTTTGACAACTTGCAGAACAGACCACATGGGTCAGGAAAACACTGCACTCTGTTTATTGGCTTATAAAGAATTCAACCCAGAAGAGCTAATGAAAGAGATGCAGAGGGCAAGGAAGGAATAGAGAATGGGGCACAGTGCCTCCATCCTCTCCACACATTTTACCTTTCATTACTTCAAATGTGCCACTGAAAGGCTAGCTTTACAGGTTTCTTTATAAATTATATACCCCATGTTAAACTAAGATTTCCTAGTACTTTTCCAGAAAGCAGGTGAATTGAGACAAGACCCCAGCCCGCTGCAAAGGAGGAAAGGTCTCCTCCCTGCTGTGTCCAGATCTGCATTATGAGATAATGTTGCTTAGTAACCGGTCCAGGTCCAGACTCACAGTTCCCCAACCCAGATGGGGCAGGACCAGATGGACTTGGCGCTTAAAATGAACCAATCATTTTAAAAGTCAACTACCCAATCCAGTGTCGCCAAGCTTGCAATGCTTGCGTGATTCCCGCGCTCCTTCCTTGGACTTGGAAAGGGGCACGGTGGAGATGAGGGAGGGAGAGTGGGATTGGGAGGGAATGAGGGAATGAGGGAGCTGGATACGGCTGGGATACAGAGTTAATAAAATGTAACTGATAAGAAAAAAATAAAATTAAAAAAACAAAAACAAAAACAAAAAACCACAGACTTCTGTCTCTCCTTGCTGTTCCTCGCTGGTTTTGCGTGTGTGTGAGTGTGTGTGTGTGTGTGTGTGTGTGTGTGTGTGTGTGTGTGTGTGT
>NW_026596051.1:26115005-26195103 GCF_907164565.1 Psammomys obesus | reverse complement strand
GTGTGTGTGTGTGTGTGTGTGTGTGTGTGTGTGTGTGTGTGTGTGTATGTGTGTGTCTGGGCAACCCCATCGTACAATGGTTCAATTAAACCTGTTGACCTGTTGCATCGATGATTGGTCTGCTGAGTTCTCTTCATCCCCCTCGAGAAGTTAGGGTCCCCCCCTTTGGGCCTAACACCACCAACCAAAAGTGTCCTAGGGCCAGGCATTTGGGACTGTGAGGATGGACTTTATGCTACATTGACATGACTGATTGTATCCTTTACCCTTTGGTGTCTGGACTCAGTACAGCTTCTCCCAGGTCCTCAGAGATTTAAGGGGTCTGGGCACGGCCAACTCTGTAATCTCGTGTTTGTTTTGCTGGTAACCAGGCCTCATCTTGAAGCAACCTAAAGATTGGACATACAATTATGTCAGTCAGTCCATAAAACACTCACTACTCCAGAGAATCCTGGGACTTCAGAAGTTGTGTACATTGCACAGACTGAGAAGGAAGGCCAAATGCCTTTCTTTCGTTAGGCTGCTTGGACATGTTAAGATGGCCTTACTCTGTCTCACTGGCACTCAGATAGCCATGCTACTAACATGCAGACAGTCATCTTTCTTATCTGAACAGTGGAATGTGTACATAAAACATAGAGGTCATCAAAAGGATTCCTCTCTTAAAACCTATGCTCTCAGGTTTTTTTTTATTTATTTATTTATTTATTTATTTATTTATTTATTTATTTATCTAATTATTTATTTATTTATTTATTTATTTATTTATTTATTTATTTATTTTGTCTGCTATTTATCCCTCACTGACTGACACTCTTGAATATGGTGAATATAGTACCTGAAGTAGTCTGAAGTTCCAAATAATAGCAGTGTCCGGAAGCAAGCGTCTGGATTCTTGAAATAAATGAGCATCCTGAACTGGTTGGCTGTCACTGGAATGTGGGATTAAAAAGAAATAAGCTCAATTTTGCAATTACTTGCATATTCTAGATATTAACCACTTGTCTGAAGGGTAGCTGGTGAAGATTTTCTCTGTTGACTCTGTTGATAGCTTCTTTTGCTGTGCAGAAGTTCATCCATGTTCCTTGCTCCTCTTCTCATGATTGCAAGGAAATGGAACCTGTCAAGATGACCATCAACAAATGATGGAATAGTAAAAATGTGGTACATACACACAGTGAGATTTTTAGTTACCTCTAAAGAAAATGTGAAATGAATACATTCATAAGAAAATAGATGGGGGCTGGAGAAGTGGCTCAGATGTTAAGAGCTCTTGCTGCTATTCTAGAGGACCTGGGTTCAGCACCCTCATCAGGCAGCTCATAACAGTCTGTTATGCAGCCTCATGAGAATCCAATGTCTCTGGCTTCCGGGATCATTTTCATTTATACATAATTTAAAAATAATAAAAATAAATCTTAAAAAAAAGAAAATAGATGTAGCTAGGAAACATTAGCAATATAACCCAGGCTTGTAGGACAAACATATATTTTCTTTCAAATACAGATCTATTAAATGTGTTTATCAAGTGGAAGAAAATATGGGCCCAAGATACTGTTAAAAAAAAGACACTCTATGGAAAGGAGCAAGGAAGAAAATAGGGTGAAGAGAAAGGAGGATATTGGGGTGAAAGGGTACAATGGGAAAGCAGGGCCAAGGAGATGGAGGAGATGGAGGTGGATAGCAGTAATCAAGCAAAGTGAAATACATGTGAAAAATCTACCGTGGGTTCTCAGTGCATAGAACACACATCACTACAGAGAATTGTGGGTTTCAGGAGCTATGTGAATTGAAGGAAAAATAACATCTTAAGGAAGAGGAGAAGAAATGCAGCCATCTCCACTGTCCAATGATAATTGTGCCAGCATTACTGTCCTTTCCCTCAGACAGTGCTGTCTTTGGCAAAGTCTTAAACATACGACCTTTCTAAATTAAAGTTTTCCCCCAGCAAATAATTTTACGAGAGGAGTTTAACAGTTAGGAATGAATACATAGGCTTCTTCCCTACCCAGTGGGCCAGACAGGTCCTATCCAAACCCAACATGTGGACTTCCCCTTGATTAGCCAGTTACTCCATGTGTTTTAGCACCTCGGTTCTCTCCAGCCATCAGCAATTGCTCAGGAAATGTGAAACATCAAGTTGTTCCTTAGTTGGTTTTGGTAATGTCTCCAAGAGACATCTTCAAAAATAGACTAGGCAAGAAGTCAGGGCCAGAAGCACTTCATTTTGCCCTCTGCTTTGTTTGTTCCTATTGATATCTGCAGTTTCTTCTGCCATATGCAATGAGCTGGCAGGTGTTGCTACAGCTGGGATAATCAGCTGAAATATGGAAAACCCATTGTATCTGGGGAGACTTCCAAAGGCCATTTGGAATTATTTACAGAGGGGCTTATTCTTAAATGATTTATTGCTCTATGAAACTAACATGGCTAAAGTGAATGGTAAATTAGTTTGCCGAAGGCTGGGAATTTCCTTTTTTTGTTTCCCACTTGGACATTTGCAGTGGAATTGGGAAAGTGTTTGGCTCTATCAGTAGCAGTCCTTGCTGTGGATTTTTCATAGAGCAAAGGTTCTTGACCTTGTAGGAGGAGAATATGTTCAGTGCTTTGGGATCATCAGGGTTAGGTGGAACTCAGAAAGATGGAGTTTAAGTTACAGGTTTTGCCACTGTTGGTCTCTGTGGATCTGGGAAAGACACAAAAACCTTCCTCAACTCGTTTCCAAGTGAGAGCTTAGTAACTACAGTTTTATCATTAGAGATGAGTGGTTGGGATGTTGGAGTTGCTGTTATTGTCTCGCTCAGCTTCTGAGACAAAAATGTCTGTCCTTCATGGTATGGCCCTCGAGGAATGGTCAGAGATTTTGCAGTGAGTCGTATTTCAAACTTAAATTCTCCTGAGGAGGAATAGCAGGGAATAGCCAGAGGGAAAGAAAGATGTTCAAGGGACCTAACTAGCAGGGCACGGAGCCAGGCCTAAGACCTTTCCTGTCACCTTTACACCATAGTAATTGTCCCTCTTGATATCAGGCCTGGTTTGCTGAGCCCATACCCTCCCTAAGAGATAGATTCTATATGTAACCCATTGCATAGATGAAGACAATAAGTGTCAGAGGAACAGGTTGGTATATGCACAGCATCTTTGGTTAAGGCTATGGCCTATCTTCAACACCCTGTTTTATGTCACCAGAAAGCAGCCCTGAACGTGATTAGTGTGTACCAGATTAAGAGGTCAGATCATGTGTACTCGCACTCAGAGCATGAGATCAGCAAGCCAAGCCTTTGCTGTTATCTGCTTCCTTCCAGATGTAAGAGTTCAGTCAGCAAGAGTGCCTCCAGCCAGCACAAGAACCCCTTCCTGTCTGTCCCTTTAAACTGTCTCCTCTCCATGTCTTTCCGAGGCTTGGAGCCCAGATCTGTTTGACAGACTAATAAGGGAAGCTAGCCCATTCCCATCAACACCATTTCCTAAGCACTCTGAGGTAACTTCGGTTCACGTTCCTGTTTAGATTGAGATGGCCATGCTTCAGGGGGCCTTCCACATCCGTGGCAGGCCCTAGCATCTCAGTGCCAGAAGGAAGAGCAGAAAGTCCCACCCATGCATGTGATGGCCATAGCTTTTCCAGTGAGTGGGCCTCGTAAAGAACTCAGTGTGAGCAGCTGCGAGAGCTTGGAAAGAGACAGCAGATGACACGCAATGTGAGGAAAATGAGAGGAAACACTGTCTGAAAGCCAGGAGGCCTTTGCGTTATAAGTTCCCCTACCCCCTGCTGCTGCGAATTTCTAACAGGGTTTTCTGGTCCAAACCTGGAGCTTGATCTCATTGAAATAAATTCACAAATATGGAGTCAGCATGTACATGCCATGTGACTCCAGCTTGGCCTGTATTTTCTATGTGCATGTTGAACATATGATTGGAATACATAGCTAGTGGCTTTCTCATTTCCTAGTGACTTGATGGTGAACATGCCTCTTCCTTTCTCTTTACCCCAGTGTCCATATCTATAACAGGAAACCATCAAAACCCCCAGGA
This sequence comes from Psammomys obesus, assembly GCF_907164565.1. Lineage (NCBI taxonomy): Eukaryota > Metazoa > Chordata > Mammalia > Rodentia > Muridae > Psammomys > Psammomys obesus. Next base: position 26,191,071 of record NW_026596051.1, on the reverse strand, counting down.
GCTGCCAGGGGAATAAATATACTTATAAATTTACACAGTGCCCTTAAGAAACATTGAATCCAGCTAAGTGCCCTGAGGTAACATTTGGTGCTGCAATTATATTTTTCCTTTGGCAAAGCAGGTGTAAAAACAGCATTGACATTGGATTTTGGTAGAGCAAATGACTAGATATCCCAAAGGAATTAGTGCAGGAAAGGTGCTGGGAACAGAGCATAGAAAGGCTGGCCGGAGAGATTCCCCAGGAGGACAGTGTGCTGACTCTGAATACAGGTGGCCAGATTTTATCTTTGCTAACGACCAAGTCAGTATATTAGGTTAACTTATGCGGTTTAGTCATCTAGGAAGGGATATTTGGGGAAAAGGGAAAAGGAAAATGGGGCAAGTTGGAAGACAGCAGTATGTGTGGAAAACGCAGTGGCTGGGGTCCGAAGGCCCGGCTTGAACTTCTGGCTCTGCTGTCAAGTCTTTGTAGCTGCAGGCAGGCTTTTCCTCTCCTTGGGCTTCTGCTGCTTCTGTAAGGGGGGTGTGTGGGTGTGTGTCCAAATAATGTCTCAAGTGATGTTCTATTTTTGGATATCACTCCCATCCCCTGTTGGTAGGAATATAGATGGTGAAATTATCGAAACAACAAATTTAGTGTCAACCCCCATCACGACGTTTCTTGACAAGTCTATACTTGTTTGTGTGACAGATATTTATTGAGCTGTGCTGCTACTTATGTTCCTCCAATAGTTAGAGATACAACGATGAACCAAATAATCAAATCCCAGACCTCAAGTAGGGTAGACAGAGAAAAAACAAAAACAAAAACAAGATGAATACTTATAAACGAAGAGTTTCAGACTTAACGTGTGAGCACTGTGGTTTTAGGTGGCTGTGTGTGTCTGACCCTACTGACAGCTACTTGCCCAGTGTTGTGCCTGGCTTATGATGGAAGGACCAAACACAGAATCTGAACCCTGACAGCGCTGAGTCTGATGCATCTGTGCAACATCAGGATGATTTCATGTAAAATAAATTATTTCTGTCAGGCCCCAAAAAAGACCTGAAGTGATCGGGTTACCATTATTTTAATTCTGAGAAGCAAAAGGAAAGGGAGACTCAGCTTCCTGTCACACCAACATAGCCTGTTCTGGAGAGGAGTTATTTGCACATTGCTGCCCCCTAGTGGTACTATGAAATGCAGTCATGACTTGACACTTGAGGGTAAAATATTACATAGAAGCCAGAATGATCTTGGGCACATCTTTCAGACTCCCAAATCTGAACAATTAAGCCACTTTAAGGGCTTATTGCTCAATTGTGAGGATGATTTCAGACAAGCAAATACAATGACAAGGAGATTTTCCACTCCGGTAGGACAAATCTCTGCTCAAATAACCCTCTTCTGGAGTGTATGGCCAAGCCAGATGTGTGTAAAAGATATCCCAGTTCTGAGATACCAGGAGTGTTGCCCAAGGAGTCTGTGTGTGTGGACTTTAGAAACTCTTGTAACTTTAGTTATGAAAGACCACTAGTCTCCAAATGCCTAGGAAGTGTTAAAGCCAGATGTCCAGAAAACTCTGGGTACGGGTTCCGGGTGAGTCTATGAAGTTGCACCCCTGTGTTCATTCATGTATTCACATATTTCATACTTTGTATCATTCAGCATGGCTGATAACAAGGTAGGCTATTGTTTTTACACATAGAAGGTGGGCCAATGCATTTTCTGGAGCCTCTTTTCAAAGGGCTTTAATCTGAAGGTTGGAGGGTAAGAGTGCTTGCTGTGTGTGTAAGCATGAGGGCCCCAGTGCAGACCCTCAGCACCCTTGTAAAGAAGCTGGGCATGACTGGGCGCAAGCCTGTAGCCTCGGTGCTGTGAGGGATTGTCAGGCTGGGTACTGTGACACATTTCATAACTACCTTTTCAACCTTCATTTCCTCCTCTTAGGAAGGAAAATAATAACGTGGCAGAGTTCACCAATGCAAGACATGTGAAAGACACTGATACTGTCAAACGCCTACTAGACGCCTCATACACACAAGCTTGTTTGACCTTGACAGTCATATAAACTGTCACGATTCACAGTGACGTGAAATCCTTTCTGCAGTAGTCTCAGAATTAGGCTGCTAGTAAGCTAGGAGAAATCTCCCAAATAATGAGGGATTCTAAAGACACTATGACCATTTTTATAGGGTTATTTCTCTCAGAAAGTTTTTTGAAGGCCACTATGAGGACATTTCTACCTTTTGGGGACTTAAAAACAATACAGTCAACCCTATTTTCCCTCGTTATTTCTGACTGAGAATATAATTTTATTATAGAGGCTAATAATTCTTTTTTTAAATTCTTTATTAATTACATTTTATTTACTTTGTATCCCCCCTGTGGTTCCTTCCCTCCTTCCGTCCATCCCATCCTCTGCATGCGTGCCCTCCCCAAGTCCACTGATAGGGGAGGTCTTCCTCTCCTTCCTTCTGATCCTAGTCAATTAGGTCTCATCAGGAGTGGCTGCAGTGTCTTCTTCTGTGGCCTGGTATTGCTGCTTCCCCCTCAGGGGGAGGTAATTAAAGAGCAGGCCAATCAGTTCATGTTAGAGACAGTCCCTGTTCCTATTACAATGGAACCCACTTGGATACTGAACTGCCATGGGATACATCTGTGCAGGGGTCGTAGGTTATCTCCATGCATGGTCCTTGGTTGGTGTATCAGTCTCAGGAAAGAGGCCTGTGCTCAGATTTTTTGGTTCTGTTGCTCTCCTTGTGGAGGTCCTGTCCCCTCCAGATCTTACTGTTTCCTACTTTTTTTCGTAAGATTCCCTACACCCTGCCCAAAGGTTGCCCATAAGTCTCCTCAAGATCCAGCTACACCACTCTTAGGCATATATCCAAAAGAGGCTCAAGTACACAATAAGGACATTTGCTCAAACATATTTGAAGCAGCCTTATTTGTAATAGCCAGAAGCTGGAAACAGCCCAGATGCCCCTCAGTGGAGGAATGGATACAGAAATTGTGGTACATCTACACAATGGAATATTACTCAGCAATAAAAAAACAAGGAAATCATGAAATTTTCAGGTAAATGGTGGGATCTGGAAAAGATCATCCTGAGTGAGCTATCCCAGAAGCAGAAAGACACACATGGTATATACTCACTCATATAGAACTATAATATAGGATAAACCTACTAACATCTGTACACCTAAAGAAACTAATCAAGAGAGAGGACTCTTGCTAAAATGCTCAATTCCTATCCAGAAAGGCAAAGAGGATGGACATCAGAAGAAGGAGAAAAGAGGGAACAAGCCAGGAGCCTGACACAGAGGGCCTCTGAAAGGCTCTGCCCTGCAGACTATCAATGCAGATGCTGAGGCTAATAATTCTTATGCTGTGTATTAGGGAAACTACGCTGTATCTTGCTGTATTTGTGCTTGAATATTTGTGCCCCTTTCCCCAGTTTATGGAATGAACATAGTCACCAATGTGTGGTAGGAAGTAAGACTGGGAAAGGTGGTTACATCATAAGGGCAAAGTCCCAGGAGTGAGGTTTATTTCATGCACAAATGTGTGTGTATTTGTTGGCATGTACATGTACATCTGCATGCATGTATGCAGATGTGTATATATGTACACATGTGTGATACACAAATGTGTGCAGAAAAGGGAGCTGGGTGTCCAGCTCTCCTCTCTGCCTTGGTCTCTTGAGACAGGGCCTCTCACTGAGCTTGGAGCTAGGTACCCATCAAGTTCCAGCAGTCCTTCTGTTTCCATCCGTCCCAGCGGTGGCTTTCCAAGCTTGTGCTTGGCCGTGCCTAGAAGTGTGCATGGGTGTGAAGAATCTGCGGGAGGTCCTCATGCTTGCACAGAAAGTGCCTTTACTCGCTGCCCTCTGCTCTGAGAGGCTTCCTTGGAGCATCGCTAAAACATCCAAGCCAGCTTCCTGGAAGACTTCTGTGGATCCTCCCCTCTCAGCCTCTCACCTCACCGTTCTGGGATTACAACTGTGTGACTTTATGTGGGTGCTGGGGATCCTGACCTGCAACCTAATGCTTGCGAAGTATGCTAGTGATGGAATCATTTCAGCCATTTTTCTTTTCTTCAGGGTCCCTTTAGAGAGACGTATCCTTCCTGAATATGTCGCTCTAGTTTCTCCTGTTATCTCTCCTTCCTTTTCCTTCTGTCTCAGAAGAAGACAGGAAGAAACAAGCAATACAATCCAGATGTGAGCCGTTTTGTTGTTGTTGTTTTGTTTTGTTTTCTTTTTTCTTTTTGCCCCATGATATTCCTATTGTCTTGCCAATGTTATCAAACTCCTTACCCACTAATACTGCAGTTTCTTTTCCACCCCTTTCCTTATTTATTTCGACTACCACCTGTTACATTCTAATTCATGTTTTAGTTTTTGTAAAACATGAATAATGATATCATAATGATATTTTTTAAAATAATAGTATTTTTAAAAATTTATTTGTTTATTTATTCACTTTACCTCCTGATTGAAAACTCCTCTCTCTTCTACTTCCATCTCACCTTCCCTCCCTCTTCCCCTGCCCCTCCCCTCCCCCTCAGAAAAGGCGAGCACTCCCTACCAACCCACTTAAGCACAACAAGTGAGCTCAGACAGAGCACATCCTCTTCCTCTGTGGCCTCTGTGCCTCTGTGGTGAGGCAGCCCCACCAGAGGGGAAGTCATGAAAAGCAATTAACAGAGTACATGTCAGAGACAGCCCACACTCCTTTTATTAGGGAACCCACATGAAGCCTGAGCTTCATCTATGTAGAGGGCCTAGGTCTGGCTTATGCATGGTCCTTGGCTGATGCTTCTGCTTGGCTGGTGCCTCTGGGCCTTGTTTATTTGGCTGTTGGTCTTCTTGTGAACCTCCGGTCACCTTCAGGTCATCCTATCCATCCCCCCACTTTTCTACAAGACTTCCTATGCTTCCCCCAATGTTTGAGTCTCTGAATCTCTTTGGACCTGCTGCTGGTTGTAACCTCTAAGAGGACAGCTATGCTAGGCTCCTGTCTGTGAGCATAGCAGATTATCATCAATAGTGTCGGGGATGGGGTTGGGTTGGCGCTCTCCCATGGGGTGGTCTCAGGTTGGGCCAGGCATTGGTTGGGCATTCCCTCAATTTGCTCTATCTTTATCCCTGCACATCTTGTAGGCAGGTAAATTTTGAGTTAAAGTTTTTGTGGGTGGGTTGGTGTTCCCCTTCCTCCACTAGAAGTCCTGTCTAGTTAGAGGGTGTCCTCTTCAGACTCTAAGACCTCTGCTACTAGTAGTCTCAGCTAGAGTCACCCCATATCCTCCCAGAAGCCTACCCTGTTGTAAGTCTGCAGCTTGTCACAGAGATTCCTCCACCACAGTTTAGTAGAGGATAAACATGCCACAATTCAGACCCAAAGAAGATAAGTAACAAAGAGGACCCAAGGGAGCATACTTAAACAGAATGGATGGTGGAGGTGGTTGAAGAGAGGGAACAAGGTAGGAGAGGGAGCGCAGAGAGAAATGATGGTGGAGAGCAGACCTGGGGAGAGCGGGGCAGGAGGACAGTGGGCCTTCAAATAGTGTTACAGTTTTTTAAGTCAGCATCTCATACAGCTCAAGCAGCTTTGAATTCATATGTAGCCGTATATGATTTTGAACTCCTGATTGCCCTGCCTCCATGTTTCAAGTGCTGATATATCTTTAATGGTCATTCTTGTTTTCACAATTGTTAAAATATTTTTTTTTTGACTAGTCATTCCAAAGATTCTGGGACCTGTAAATGACATTTATCTGTGTCTCACTTATCTAGTGCTGTTATTGCTTATTAGGTTCTCCTTATATTTCAAACTTTATAAAGATTTTTGCATTATGTCATTAGCACAAACAGGTCCATATGTTAATTCACTTTTCTTCAGTAAAACTTTGAGAGTTTTCATCATATACAGTTTTCTTTTCTTCAGTATTTACTTTAGTGCTTTTCTGTTTTGTTTTGTTTTTTTTTTTCCTGTAAATATATTTAAAGTGTTTTTCCTCTACAAAGGCGAGTTAACAGAAAGTTTCTCAAACTCTTTGACAGTGTGTGAGTTTTTGTTTCCGATGCCTCTGGTAAGAGTCAAGTAATCATAGCGTGAATTTTAATCCACTCATTCTTTATTTTTACTTGGTCTTCATAATTTTGTTATGATGGTATGGTTGGAATCCATGATGTTTTCTGTATCCGTACCCGTACCTTTTGTCAGAGCTCTTATGAAGTATTTTTAGTTATTAGACTAATAACTTCAGCTACAGTTCCTCCCACTTCCCTAGCCATAGTCCTAGGATCTTGGTGACTTCCCTGTATACTCTTTAATGTCTTCCTGCCTTTTTTCACTATTTTCCTCACTTTCCTTTCTTTTTTATCTCCCAGTTATCATTTTTCCTGTAAGCTGTTTTCTCTTCACCGATTTCCCCTTCACTTTCATAAACTGTAGGCTGCTTATTTATTGTTCTTCATTTTACAGCCCTTGTTGAGACTACAACCTCACCTCCAATTTTTAAAGATTGTTTCAGTGTTTATCATTTCCAAATGATCCTGCTTCCCTACACATAATGGCTTGACTGCCTGTGGTCACAACCTGTGGATCCTGAGAGGTGAAGCAGAACAAGGCAGAGTAGCCGTGGAGATGGAAACCTCAGGAGCCAGGGAGCACCTCAATATCAGACTCCCTTCAGTGAGTATGGAGAACCCCTTGTTGGTCAGGTTGTTTTGCTACTGAAAAACATGCTTTCACCCTGGCCTTCACCTGTAGACAAGGATAGGCAGAATGTTTTGCCAAGTTCACTTCCTTTTGTTTGTGTGAGGATCACACAGACAGATGGTAGAGGTAAAAAAGTTTGACTTCTCCATGAACCCCTTCATTGTATTGAGGTGCTTTGCTCTGACTATAAAAAAGGACTGTGGAATGAACCAGTATGACAGTTTCTACAGACAGCCCTCTCGAACTGATCCCATGTGTAGTGTGTTGGTTTTATTTTCTTTTAGTCCTCACTCCCCACTCAAGAATTGTTGATTCTGTGACTCTGCTGGTGGGCTCCGGCAAGTGAGACAGTTTGTTTAATTGGGGTGTGGGGGGGGGAGGCTACTTTGTGAGGTGAGTAGGGATTATCACTTTCAAGTGAGTGTATATCATTTTTCACCAAAGTGCTGGGGTTGCCTCATTTGCATGAGGAGGAATTCCAGGTGCTGCTGGATGTGACCTTGTAAGGGGAAAGGAAGTTTAACCTGGCTACCAGGCTATGTGACCTCCTCTGGAGGAGCAAGGGTGAGGGGCACAGGGCTATGTTGGGACATGCAGGCACAGCGGGTGGGGTGGGGACATTGATCTTATTCCTGTCACAGTTTGGACACACCTCTACTCCTCTTCTGCTCCAGGCTTGCTTTTCCCCCTCACTCCCTTCCCCAGTCTCATGGCTCCCTGGACCCACAAGTACTTTGTGGTTATCTTATACTCACATTTTCAGTTTTTTTCTCTTCATTACATATTCAGAGTTGGCATGTTTGCCTTGTTGAAACTTATCAGTGGCAAGAGATCTGACACTGGGGAGTTTAATATGAATGCCAGTCCCTGGTGAATGTGGGGGCAGGGATTTTACCAATTATAGGGCTTCTATGTTTAGAAATTTTAACTGGCAGGTCACTGAGTATATTGGTCATTTGACTTAAACCACAGAAGTATTCTCTGTACTTAGCTGTGGATGAGGTTTTATATCTTGTTTCTCTGACTTCTCATTGGAGTAGGTAAAGGTAGTTAGCAATGTGTTTGTAATTACCAATGGCTTGGGGGCTTGTGTCTTGTGTGTGTTCAGCAATGACAAATTATATATGCCTTTTCCTAGGTTATGTGAGAGACTGTATGCATGCATGCATATTCTCCACCAAAAAAGATGATTCTGGAAAAAATTTACCACTTTATTTTATACCGAATATTTAAACTTTGTATTCTTGAAGCTATCCTTATCAATTTAATTATGATGCATTTTATTTTATTGTATCTTGACTTTATGTATATATGCACAATTGTAGATGAAAGATAGAAGATATTATGTGTGTCTGGTACACGTTCAAAATCAACTTGAGCACCATCTAAGTTGATTTTGTGGCTCAGTAATTCTGTGCAGTCTTCAGTTTATAAGAAAGGGTGGCAGAATTTCTAACAGATGCTGGTTCATTTAGTATTTGTTTGATAAATCCAGTGCTGAGGAATCTGATACCTTATAAGTAGTATTCATATGTAAAGTACTTTTTGAAACTTTAAAATATTCAATTGAGAGATAAAGATTGAATGCATTCAAGGTGTACAATGTCCTGATTAGGTATACATATTCATGGCAAAGTGATAGCCACAATCAAGCTAAGTGACACATCCACCCTCTTGTCTACATTAGACTCTTACAACATGCTCATCTTTCAAGTGCAAGTTTGTACCTTTTCCAGACATGTTTCTATTTCCTCTGTTTCAGCCACTGCTGGCGCATCCTGCTAGCAAACCCTGTACTATTCTATGAATCTCTGAGTTTGATGTCTTAGGGTTCTATGCATAAGTAAGACTGTGCTGTCTTTGAATATTTCACTTGCACAATAAACTTAGATTCATCCATCAGGGGCAGAATTTCTTCCTGTTGATGTCCTATGCATACAATCTTTTGTTTTCTTTTTTTTTAGACAAGGATTTATAGTTTTAGGATTTATAGTCCTAGTTTATAGCTGACATTAGGCTAGGCTTCAGGATAAGGCATTTCTCACCTTTAAGAAGTCTTCTAAGGGATAAAGAAGAAACTAGAATAGAAAAGTTAAATGGGGAGGAAGATGGAAAGACAGGGTAAAAGGGAAAATAAAGGAGGAATAACTAACACTGAGGACCTTTTGAAAAGCAGTATGGAAACAATACTGTAGATGCTTCCTAAAATATTTGCACATATACAAAATAAATATAAATGGATTTACAGTGTAACAATGGAGACAGCGCCCAAGTCTGCATCCTATGCTCCCAAGTAAAACCCTCAGTGCCAGGAATGGGTTACATGTTGTTGAGTCTTCGGCCAAAGTGGTCCCACATATTAACCCAAACATAACAAGCCATTGTCTATGCTATTGGTCACCTTTGACAACCTGATAATAAGATATTGTTGCTGAAAAAACCACTTACTTATGTCATTGAACATGGAGAAATCAAGCTGATGACCAACTAGAGGTTCATGGTATTGGAAAATACTTCGTATATACCAGAGGGAAAAAAAATAATCATCAAAATCAGTCAGCTATGAACCTTCAACTTTCCTGAAAGATATAATGGTACAATAGTGGCATAAAAGCTCTGGGAGTGACCAAGTACTTTTTGATTAAATTTAAGGCCCACACTATGAGATGAAGCCCACACCTGACACTATTAAAATGACAAAAACCTGAGGCTGTATAGGTCATGGGCACAGGAGAAAACCCATTACTCTTATTCTGCTAAAGGAACATAGTGATAAAATGACTCTTAATTTTTTTCCATAACTAGTAATTTGAGAGTGTGAGGCATCTCATATCAATCTACTGTGAACTAACCTGAGATTTATGTGCTGACCACATTATTTAGAATTAGTCATGCAAAGAAACTTTAGCCCCTCTTTTATCTCACCAGAGACAGCCTGCTTCTTCCTATAACAATAACAAATGCCTTTGAATAGAAATTCTGAAATTGTAAATCTATCTTAATATCCAATTTTGAAAGAATCTGTAAATATCTGTAAATATGTTCAATACATTTTACTGACCATATTTTTTTTAAAATACTTCTGATGACATATTGCTATACCCATAGATCAGTGTATCACTCAACCCTCCTCAGACAAGCTTCTTGTAGTAGATGGTAATTAACACAGAGACATTCAACTGGACAATGTACAGCCATTAAAAGTCTTTGAAGCACTCAATCCTAAGTGGGATTCCTTTATCAAACCCTTCCCTCAAGCCACAGAGATCTATCTATGTGGAAGAGGAAGCAAAAAGATTATAAGAGCCAGAAGTGGTGGCTGACCCCAAGCAAATAGCATCTTGCAAATACAACAGGCGGATGCACCCAAACTCTCAGAGACTGTGACTACACGCACAAGACCTGCGCAGTTTAAGATAGACAAAATCCAAGCACGGAGATGGAAAACTAGGCACAAAAGTCACACCCCTAACCAAGAACTGATCTACAGTAGATATCTTCTGGGAGAGGGAAAATCAGTTTTTTTCCATTAGAGAGACATTGGGCATATCAACCCCATTCTAAGCAGGCCTCATGCTCAGGAGAAATTGACTAAAATGTGTGTGTGTGTGTGTGTGTGTGTTTGCATGCTTTTTTGTTTGTTGGTTCAGTATTTTTTTTTATTTATTAAATTTTTTTTGGAGAGAAAGAACATGAAATTGATTGGGGTAGGAAGGTAAGGAGGTACTAGGGATTGAAAGACCATAATAAGATATATTGCATGAAAACGAAAATAAATAAATAAATAAATAAATAAATAAATAAATAAATAAATAAATAGATGGATGAATGGATAAATAAATAAATAAATAAGAAGTGTTTCTTAATCAGGAAGATGGGGAAATGTTGTAAAGCTCTGCTATCATGCCATGCCACGGGAAGATGAACATATTATAGCTACACATATCTGCAGAATGCCTGCATGGGATTGGACCTTTCAGTATTTTATGATATTTGTAGGGGGTGCCTGAAAGTAATTCCACCCTTTCCTGAGGAACCATTAGCAGATGGTGGTTGCTGGAAGTGTGGGTATTCTTTTCTCCAGTGACGTGGACACTGATGAGTACTTGTGAGTCAATAGTCACGAGAGGGGAGGTAGTAGTTGAGAAAACAGATGATATCAGAGGGTGGGGGTAAGAGAGGGCAATGGAGAAAGGATGAATGTAAGCACAATGCTTTGCATATATGTGTGAAATCGTCAGTGAATAAGTAGAGAATAAAAGGAATTTAACCATAAGATGAAATGTTCGTTTAAACTCAGGCAGAAAGCCAAGCTGTTCGAAGTCTCAGCGCAAATAGCCACCCCTCACGTTCAGTCTCTAGGTTATCAGGGCGAGGAGGATTTACTGCTGTCAGGTGCAACTCCACTTTCCTAATGGGGAGACCCTTTGGAATCTGAGGTGAGTCTCATCAAATGATTTTCATGTATGCTGGTGACAATCTAATGACTGTATACCTTTCTGATTTACTTATATAAAATATGAGATGATATATTATGAACAGTATATGTAAGCGGCGTATCAATTTAAAAGTATTTTTCTACCATCAGATTTCATGTAAGCACTCTATCCAGTGTTCCAGCTGCCTCCTTGATGCCCCTTTTCTGCGCATCATTTATCTTCTTTCATGAGTCATTGGAGTACAGTTGGATGCTCTGAGCTTTCCTTTAACATTCTTGGGGACTGTGGCTTTCAGGATCTATGCTGTTGCTTCTGCAGATTTGATTTCAAGTTATCACTTGCTATTTTTACATTTATTTCTTTTAGTCTTTATGTATAAAACTTACACGGTGACTGTTTACTAGGGTAATTTTTACAATAACTTGTTTGAGAATAACTTTTCCCATCCTTTTCCCCCTGAGGTGACATCTATTCTTGCTAATGTGGTATGTGAGATGGACTCTATTATCTGTTCCACTGCATCAGCTTATGTCTCTTTACTGGGAAGTTGAGATAATTAAAATCTAAAGTTATTATTGAAATATGTGTATTAGTTCCCGTCATTTTGTTGATTTTGCAGGGTTTTTTTTGGGGGGGAAGGGTGTCTCTATGACTTATCTTTCCTGAAATTTTTGTTTGTTCCTTGTGATCTCTTGGGAGTGTTCTTTCTTCTGTTTCTATGTAGAAAATGATGCCTGCAAAATCATGAAAGTCACCAAATTCTTGTGAGACCCTGCTTTTTCTTTTAAAGAACTGAATGCCCTCGGTGACCTGAAGATCAACATCAAGATGCTTCAGTCTAATGTATCTTGGTGAATGATTCTTTGTTCCAAGTAAAGTAATGAGGGCTCCTGTAATATGAGCATTTTAAGCCTTTGAAAATAAGAAAGAAATCTTTTGTTCTGGGAAATAATTTGGGGGAAGTCCCCACATCTTTGGTTATATGTATTATAGAGTAGAAATGAAAGGGACTTTATACTTAACAGGAGGGTGAAAAGTAATGTTTCTTAAAAGCTTATTCAGACCCGGGATGTGCTTAGTATTCTGCATAAATTTTATTCTCTTTTGTCTTCACAATAACCCATGCATCAAAAAATACTATTTTCAATAAGGAAACAGCGCTAGACTAAGAAATGGTCAGGGGAGCACATAGGTTCTCTTTCTCTGGTCTTTGTCTTTATATTGTTATTGTCAGTATTGTCCTCCTCTTCCTGATGCTCTATTCCGTTCCCTCCTGCTTCTTCCTCTTTTTTTTTCATCTTCTTCCCTTTTAAGACTGGGTATTTTATAGGCCAAGCTGGCCCTGAGCTCTCTAGCTGAGGATGACCTTGAACTTCTGATCCTCCTGCCTTGACCTTCAAGGGTTGGGATTTTAGGCATATGGCCTCGCTTTGCCAAGTTTTATGTGGTGCTAGGAACTGAACTCATGGCTTCATGCATGGCAACTGAGCTATATTTCCAGCCCCTTTATCAGTTTTGCACAACATGCACGCCATTCATTCATTCATTGCCAGCTCTGAATGTTGCGTTCCAACCTGACTGTTGATGTAATGGTTTTGAGAGGTGAGGAATTAAGAGGTAATTAAGTTAGGATAATGGATGAAATTAGAGCCTTAGTAAAAAGCTTGATAAAGTGAGTTTCTGTCTTTGGGCGTCCACTATGTGTCGACCCATTTGGTCCTCTTTTGACCTTTGTCATTGATTATGTGGAAGCATAGCAAGGAAAGCCCTCATCTTGTACAGACCCTGCCAACACCTTCTTCTTGGACAGTCTAGCATCCTAACTGTTAAAAGAAATAATTCTTTATTTGTTATAAATTTGGTAGTTTTGGGTATTTTCTTATAGCAACATGAATGAACTAAGACAACCACCAGGACATATGTTCATCAGTATCTGACGTTGCTGCCTTGTCTGATGTTCTTGTGTCCTCTAAAAGACCAGAAAAGCTTATCAAATATCCCACATGGTCTGCTTCATTTGCCAGTCTGCTTTATAATCAAAAGCAAGCCATTTTATTTATTTTGCCCAAAGAGTTGTGAGTAGAATTTTTACCTTTTGCAGAAACAGTGAACTATGGTGTCAGCTTCCCAAATCTCCTCTCCTGTTGAGTGCCCTGACATCATGTGTTAAGGTGACATGGCCACATGGTGGTAGCACATCCCTAAGGTTGCATTCTGGAGAGACATGGGAGCAGAGTTCACCTGGCTGAGCTGTGTGGGACATACAGTATGCTCAATAAGTAGAGGTGACATCTTGATGAAATCTCAAGGTTAACTTGTTACGATATCACAATCTGTTCACATTGACTTGTAGATCTATTAGACTTCATTTCTCTTTGACTCAATCAACTTTAACTATGAACCTCCTATGTGGGCTAATAACTGTGGGATCTTTGAGTGTGTACTCTATAGACAGGCTTCATTTTCCTATAACTGAACTCAGCTGCAATTGAAAAATAAAAGAACGGAGTCAATAGACTAGGGCCAACAGAATGTAACAGCACTCTGATGGTGCTGCCATTTGAAAGACCAGAGGCTTTTGATCTACAGCATCATTTCTAAAACTAGAAGGCTAGATTCACCAGCCAGCCACAGGGACATCTTTTGCACATTGAATCAGGTGCTCACTGCAAACTCTCAGTCCTACAAGAAAGTGAAGAAGATGAAGTTAAACTGCTTAAGCCCAATTTCCCCTTCTAAATTTCCCCTTCACTGATACTGTCATCCCATTTTTTGTAGGGGAGAGGTGAGAAGCTAGATACCACAGTCCCCTTCACATGGTAGAGGATGTCAATAGTTTGGGAGGCTCTGTCTAATAATAGAACATCTCTATCACTTGATACAATGCCTGGTTTGTCACAGGTTCACAATAAATGTTTAATGTTATTTGCCATACACATGCCATGACATGTTCTGGGACTATATGGCTGAAGGTCACAAAATCTACTCTTAGGATACTTAAATCCTAATAGAGAAAGGACATAAATTAAAAAAAAAAAAACCTGCAATGTGATTCCCCTTGGTACTTCTGGCTTTGGCAAGGCAGTGGAGGAGAAGGCAGCACGCATGTGAAAGAGGTGATTTGTCAACGTAGAAGAGACAAAGCTATAGACAGCCTCTGTATAAACTTCACTGTGTAGTGGAGTAGATAAACGGACAACACTGGGAGAAGTCAGAAAAGGTTACTTGATAATGATAAAGATAAAGGTTACTTGAAATATTTATGTGGTGCCTTGCAGTAGTTTTCTGAAGATATTGGGAATTTTGGAATTAGAACAGAGATTTTTAAAATGAATTAGAAGGAGGGTTGAGAGATGGCTCAACAGTTAAGGACACTGGCTGCTTTTCTAAAGAATCCACGTTTTCCAGTATGCATGTACTGGCACACAAGTGGAGTCCCAAGGGATCTGGCACTTTCTTCTGGCCTCTGCAGGCATTGCTTCATGAAAGTAATACACAGATATACATGTAGGCAAGACCCCCATTCATAAAAATAAATATGAAATAAAATAAATGGGGAAGGGACACCCATACAAAGCATGGCTACTCAGGATATAAAAACAGAGGAAGAGCTCAGAGGAGAACCTAGTTGGACTTTCTGTCTTAAACTCTCTTTTCACAATGGCTCCAGACATGACTGTGGGTCCCAAGACCATGACTCTGAGTTAGAAGACACTGAAATAAATAAATGTTATATGTTAAAAATATTTTCTAGGCTTTTGAGCTGGGGTTCTTCTCTTTCTTCAATTGCTATTATCCTTAGGTTTGGTCTTTCCACACTGTCACAGATTTCCTGGATGTTTTGTGTCAGAAATACTTTAGATTTAACATTTTCTTTGACTGATGGATCTATTTCTTCTATTGTATCTTCAGTGCCTAAGATTCTCTCTTCCATCCCTTGTATTCTGTTGGTGATGTGTGAGTCTGCAGGTCCCATACACTTATCTAGATTTTTCATTTCCAGAAATCCCTCAGTTTATGCTTTCTTTATTGCTTCTACTTTCATTTTCAGGTCTTTAACAGTTTTATTTATTTCCTACAACTGTTTTCTTTTTTCCTTTTTGGCTTTCTTCTCTTTAAGGGATTTTACTCATTTTCTCTTTAATGACTTCTATCATCTTCATAATGTTAGTCTAAGGTCATTTTCTTGTTCTTAAGCTATGTTGAAAAAGTCAGGGCTTGCTGTAGTAGGATAGCTGGGCTCTGGTAGTGACATACTGCCCTGGATGCTGTTGATTGTGTCCTTACACTGGCTTCTAGATATCTGGGTTAGGGGTGATTATAGGTCTAGGTGCCAATTTCTGAGTTTGTCTTTGTTGGATGGATGGTTTGTTCCTTGGTTTCTGTTTCCTTTCTGGTCTTGTGGTCTGTGGTTGAGTAGAGGGTCTCCGCCCGAGTTGGGGACTAGACTTCTAATGCTTCTCAATCAGGGAGTCTCTGTCTGGAGTTCTGGTGGCCTGTGAGGCCTCTGGTGAAGCAGAAGACTTCTGCCTGGCTTGTAGGTCAGGATATGGTGAGCAGCAGGAGGGGAAGGAAGCAGCTGGGAATAGGCTGGCTGACACTAAAACAGTGGGAAGGTGGTAGACCTGTGGGCAGCTAACCTGGATTTCTGGCAGCTGGCTAGACCTCTGGTGGAGCAGGAGGCTCCTACAGAGTTGTGGACTAAGATATGGTGACAAGGAGGGGTAAAACAAATGTTATCTAATGATGTTTGAAAAAAAAAAACAAATGTGAACAAGAAAGTGCTGCTGATAATGTCTGATAAAGACAATGTCAGCGAACAGATACTAAGCACGTGGGACATGCCATGGTGCCTTCTAGGTATATGACATGTTGGTTTCACCCCATCCTCCCAACTGAGCTTTGTGAGCTTGGTATTATGGTTACCGTTGTGAACAGTTGACACTATTGGAACTCATGTATTCATAACTTTCCTCTTTCCTGTGTCAGAATGACTGGCAAACCAGTGTAAAGAAAGAAGGGTTTCTTTAGAGTCACAGTTTGGCAGTACCATCCATCATGCTTGGAAAATTCAGAAATAGTTTGTCTCCGAGTCAGAAGTGTGAGGCAGCTGGTCACATAGCATCTACAGTCAGGATCCAGAGAGAGACTGTCCATGTTTTCATTCAGTTTAGGACCTGAGCCCGTGAAATGGTGCCTACTATGTTCAGAACTGTTCATCTCTCCTCAGCTAAACTTCTCTTCAAATGCCTTCACAGACACTCCCAGAAGTTTATCTCCATAAACCCCACCAAGCAGACAAGGTAAAGCATTGCATTGTAGATATGGGAACAACGTTTTCAGGATTACCTGTCTCATACTTGGTAGAACTTGGGTTTGTGTCCATTCTCCAATCCCAGAACTTTTCACTTGCATTTTATGAAAAAGGAATGGTTGAAAGGAATTGGCCAAATTAAGCATTCCTAAAAAAGATTGATTTTTTTTCATGAGACTGGTGAAAAGGGGACCCCACAAGGAGAGCAAACCAAGCCTTGAATAGAAGTTTCAGCAAATTAACTTCCATCTTCCCTGGTAAGCATTCCCTACCAACCAAGAATTTTTTCCTCTGCGTACTAGAAGCACATGCTCCGATCCACATTACTCTTCTTGACAGCAGAAGATTACATGCTGGACTTGACTGGGCTTCTGTCAAGGAGAATTTATTGCAATTTTGAAGATGGCTCTTAAAAGAGATGGCTGCTTTGCATTTTTTATACAAGTCCTAAAAATATGTCAGATTTGATCTTCTACAAAATCACCTTGTATAAACTTCTTGCCTCTTTCCACCACCTCCCCACTCTCAGCCTCTCATATCCTTTGCCAAGCTTTTCCCTAGAGAGCTTAGCTTCCCTGGGCCCTGCTCCACATTTGACAGGGCTTTGCGTTGCTGCTTCAAGTGGAATCTCTATTGCATGTTAAGCATCTCTTGGAAATCTTTTTCCACTAATGCATATCAAGTGCTCAACTGGTGATGCCCAAATAGATCTAATGCCACAGAGACCTAAATGATCAGTCATTGTGGGGGAGATAAAAGCCAAGACACCCAGGCCAGATTGCATAATAAGCAAAGTGACAAATGTCCTGCTCATGAGCTATTACCATTTACTTAGCTGGCCCTTGGCTAAGGGACCACCAAACAGGCATCTCTTTTACCTGCATGCCCATATTATGGGGTATTGGGACCTACTGATACCATTTTCAGGAAGTAGCCATGTTTGGCTATTTCTGAGAGGTATGAGGTGCTCAGGGGAACGTCTCTTTCTCTTGTATGTTCTATGCTGTTTCCTTTGCTTATGGTGGCTAGGGACATGGCTATTCTTTCAGGAAGTATACATAGCATTTATTCTTTTTAGCACTTGGCCTCATGTTGGCATTATTCTTTTTTTGCTTCCCTTCTGAAGTAGGGGACAGGATCATAAAAAAACGCTGAGATTGGGCTGTGAGATAGCACTGCATTGAGATTCATGAGTAAGTAAAGGAATTGGCAAGGTGGGTAATAATACACAGTATGTCATGATTGGCTTACCATCATCTAGGAGCTTCATTTAGACATCTCCTTCCTCGTCTAGTGTCTTTTTCTTCACATGTGTGGTATGTCAGCTAACTTCCCATCATCACACACTAGGCATCTGCCAAGATCAGGCTCTCAGATAAGGCCTGGTCTTTATTTTCTTTTTCAGCATCAGCATCTCCCCAGGACTACTGAGAAGAGGACATTAGCTTTTTGAAATGGAAACAACTACCTATGGAGCTAATAACACCAAAGAGAGAACCTCACATATTGAGCGTCAGTACATTACCCAAATATGTAGTTAGTAAAAAAAAAGAATAATTCAAGAATGTAAGAGATGCAGCGCGATAGCTCTCCTTCTCTGCTTTTACACTGTCATGTGGAGTGTGCTCCAACAGGGCACAGCTCCCAGCTCCTTGCCCCATTTCATATCAGTGAAGGAATTATAGAATATCCAGCTAGGAAGATCTCAGTCTGCATCTACTTACCATGTCTTATTTGAACAAGTAGACACTGGAGAACAACTCTCCATCGGGAAACCATTGTAAGCATCTAGCCCTAACGGTGTTTGAGAGATGGTAAGCTTACTTAATTCAGGGCTGTAAAAATAAATATTTCCATTTCTATTTGCCTGATATCCAGATGACTTTCAAATACAAATAGGAAAAGGTAGGGGAGTTATTTTAGTCCCGTACATCTAAGCTCGAGTACCAAGGTTGGTGTCACTCCTGTTTGGTCTTCTGAGGTCTAAGACCTACATGGATGTGGATCTTTATGTTAACCTCTCTTCACAGGTGTTGACAAAGGCTTAGTACAGTTCCAGGTACAGAAAATGTACTATTCAGCTTGAGAGGGTCTTCAATATTGCTGTTGTACATTAAAAAAAAAATACTCTTCATTCCAAGAATGGACCAAATCAGGGTGGCACACACAGGACTGTCTCTACACTCTGCTTAGAACTCCTCAGTGGTTCATCATCTTCTGGATCAGAGGTACCTGCAATGTGGCCCAATGGGATTTTAGCATCTACTCAGTTCTGCCATTATTGTGCAATGTTATCCATAAACAGTGCCTAAACAAACAGAAGTGTCTGTGTTGGAATAAAACTTTATTTACAAAACTTAGCAGATGACATTTGGCTCCAGCTCTAGTTTGCCACCCATGGTCTAAGTCTTGAAGTCACGTTAGCATTCAAGGCTTTCTATTTTTAATTAAATTTTTATTTTTTATATTAATTACAGTTTATTCACTTTGTATCCCAGGAGTAGCCCCCTCCCTCATCCCATCCCAATCCTACCCTTCCTCCATCCCTCATCTCCTCCCATGCCCCTCTCCAAGTCCACTGATAGGGAAGGTCCTCCTTCCCTACCATCTGACCCTAGTTTAACAGGTCCCATCAGAACTGGCTGCATTGTCCTCTTCTGTGGCCTGGCAAGGCTGCTTCCCCCCTCAGGGGGAGGTAATAAAAAAGCCAGCTACTGAGTTCATGTCAGTAATGGGACCCTGTTCTCATTACTAGAAAACCCACTTGGATACTCAGCTGTCATGGACTACATCTGAGCAGGGGTTCTAGGTTATATCCCTAGGGGTTCTAGGTTATGTGTACATAGTCCTTGGTCGGAGCATCAGTCTCAGAAAAGACCCCTGTGCCCAGATTTTTGGTTCTGTTGTTCTCCTTGGGGAGCTCCCGTCCTCTCCAGGTCTTTCTATCTCCCCCTTCTTTCCTATGATTCCTTGCACTCTGCCCAAAATTTGGTTATGAGTCTCTGCATCTGCTTTGATACACTGCTGAGTGGAGTCTTTCAAAGGCCCTCTGTGGTAGGCTCCTGTCCTGTTTCCTGTTTTCTCCTTCTTCCAATGTCCATCTCGTTTGTCTTTCTGAGTGAGGATTGATCATCTTACCCAGGGTACTCCTTCATGCTTAGTTTCTTTAGGTGTACAGATTTTAGCATGCTTATGCTAGATTATATGTCTAATATCCACTTATAAGTGACTATATACCATGTGTGTCTTTCTGTCTCTGGGATACCTCACTCAGGATGATCTTTTCTAGATCCCACCATTTGCCTGCAAATTTCACCATATCCTTTTTTTAAATTGCTGATTAGTATCCATTGTGTAAATGTACCCCAATTTCTGCATCCATTCCTCCGTTGAGGTACATCTGGGTTGTTTCCAGGTTCTGGCTGTTACAAATAAAACTGCTATGAACATGGTTGAGCAAATGTCCTTGTTGTGTACTTGAGCATCTTTTGGATATATGCCTAGGAGTGGTATAGCTGGATCTTGAGGAAGCACTATTCCTAGTTGTCTGAGGAAGTGCCAGATTGATTTCCAAAGTGTTTGTACAAGTTTACATTCCCACCATCAATGGAGGATGGTTCCCCTTTCTCCACATCCTCTTCAGCATGAATTGTCACTTGAGTTTTTGATCTTAGCCATTCTGATGGGTGTCAGGTGAAATCTCAGGGTCGTTTTGATTTGCATTTCCCTGATGACTAAGGAAGGTTTGCATTTCTTTAAGTGTTTCTCTGCAAGGCTTTCTACTTACTAATCTCAACTCTGTGGTGTAACATCCTGTTGCTGTCTGCTTTTGCCTCTTCTTCCATTCTTAGAATCCAGATGCCCATTGGTTATGTTACCACCTCTAACAGGCACACATGCAAATTCATCCTCCTGGACGCTGTGATATGATCCTGCACTGATGCTTCTTCTGCCTGAGAAGTGACTTTCTTCACTTAGAAATGTCTAGTCATTGTTCACTCAGTTTTACATTGACTGTCACCTCTGGACAGCTTTTCTTGGTTATCAGTGACTGTCCTGGGTACCCCTCTTCTTTGTTTCATGTTCCTCAATAAATTTCTGTCATTTTCCATTTCTGACCCTGTCTTCTCTGAACATTTAAGGAGCCTCTGGAGCCAGAGGCTGCTTCGTTATCAAAATGTCCTTGGGGAGAACTCAATATCCAGCACGGGTCAGCTTCTTAATGTGTGCATGACTGAACCCAGGAAGCCAGAATGGCCAAGAGAGAGAGCGAGCCAGGTTATTGGGCAGATGCTGAAGGTAACATGGGCTGAAACTGGTGGATTTGTGAATATGCAGGACCAATCTAGAAAAGGCTGTAACTGAGGGCTGTGATATTGCATGGAGATATAGACTCTACATAAAGACCTCTGAGAACTATATTGGCAAGTTCTCTATTTTTTGTTATCTACACTAGTCCAAGGACAAGAAACATGGCTCCCATGGTTTAGATATCCCAATGCAGGGTGATATCTCAGCCAAAGAAAAGGAGAAGCGTGGCAAGATAGCACATGATTAAGGCTTGATTATTGTTGGTTAGAGCACATTAAGAAAAGAGACCGATCAATAGAAATTATAAGGATCATTAAAAAAAAACATCTTTGGGGTGGTGTTAGAGAAATAATATGAAAGTATCATGAAATTCGTTCTGTTTGTCTTCTGTTCACAAACATTTCATCAAGTGATAGCATAACCACGGATTGCTGCATTGTTGGCGTGCAGCTATAGTAATTGTCACAAGCCGCCTTTCAGTAGCGAATGTCTCACCACAGTGACAGTCAATGTAGAACTGAGTGAACAAAGACTGGACATTTCTAAGTGAAGAAAGTCACTTCTCAGGCAGAAGAAGCATCAGTGCAGGATCATATCACAGCGTCCAGGAGGATGAATTTGCATGTGTGCCTGTTAGAGGTGGTAACATAACTGTCCATATGGCCCTCTGTTGTTTCCTCACTTACAGTTTGCCCTCCCCAAGGAGACTGCAGCCCTGGCATCTAAAAGCTGCCATTACTTTTGCCTATTGGTGAGTTTTATGTAGCTGAATTGCCATGATACACACACTGTTGTGTCCGGCTTTCTTTACTCAGCACAGTGTTTTGAACTTCATCCCAGCTGTGTGCTGTAGAAATTTCTTCCTCTTTCCTGCTGTCTAGATTTTCATTGCGTGGATATACCCCATTTATTCCTTCTTCTGGTGCTGGAAGCTTGAGCCGTTTCCAGTTTTTAGCTACTTTAAAAGAGTGTGTGTTCTTAACCGTGTCTGATGCATTCGTGCTTGTGTGAATTGAGTATGTAATTGAAAAGTGAAATTACCAATGTGTAATAAACTATTTTCACATTCTTTACATCTTACAATGAGATTGTATCCCAGTAAATGAATTGCAGGTTGAAAATGTTGCAAGAAGAAATTGGATTTACCACACCTATCCTACTAAACATCATGCTTTGCTACCTCTACTCCAGCTGTGCTCAGAATCATCTGTTAGCATACACTTAAGCAGAAACATCTGATGTGCTCCTTTGTAACTAAGTGAAGTTCTACGGTAATTTTGCCAAATACTAAAGGTAATCAGAACAATGGGGGGGGGGATTAATACAGTTATAAGCTGAACTGCCAGAAGATAAAACTATTTGTGTATATTTAGTTCTTATACGTAAGTTCAAACCATTTAAAAAGAGGATTATGTAACTTTATCCTCTCATCTGTGGTGTGGAAGAATTCTAGTTGCTCCACAGCCTCAACTTTTGTCCTGATCAATCAGTGTTTACGCTTGCAGTCACGTGAAGTATCTGTGCATGGGTATATAATTATGTACATGTCTGATTGTGCACATGTATGGCGGTCAGATGTAGATGTGAGATGTTTACCTTCTTTTTCGACCCTAGTTTTTGATGTGGGGTCCCTCATGGAACACAAAGCCTACCAATTGACCATACTAGCTGGCCAGAAGGGCCCTGGTATCTTCCTGTCTCTGTCTTTTATTTGGGGTTACAGGCAGTTGCTAAAACATGTGTTCTGGGTCTTTATGCTTGAACAAGAAGCACTTTACTCACTGGGGTAAAATGATTCTCCCTAGACTCCTCATCATCTTTTAAAAGTGAGCTCTTCTGGTGTCTATGTGTATAGTGATGCCTCTTTAGGGTTTTAAATCATTTTTTTTATAACTAAAGAAGTGAAGTTATTTTCTACAGATGAGTTGAGATCCTTTTCCTTCTCCTGATGAGTTATCTTTTTTCACTGGTATGTAGGAGTTTTTTTTTTTTTTTAATGTATGTTGGATATTTGTAGTCTCACAGAACAAGGTAATATAATCTCACTAGTATTCTCTTTTAAGTTTCATTTTTATGCATGTGGGGTTTTCACCTGCATGAAGGTCTGTTTACCATGTATGTGCCTGGGCCCCTGGAGGCCAGAAAACGATGCTGTCTCCTCTGGAACTGTAGCTACACATGGTTGTGGGATGTCATGTGGGTGTTGATAATCGGATCCAGTTTTTCTGGGAAAGCAGCCAGTGCCCTTAACCATTGAGCTATCTCTTCAGCCCCTTATTAATATTCTTACTGAGCAACTTTACTCCCTTCCTTTCTAACTTTCCCTCAGACTCTCGATCTCCCAGGTCCTTGTTACCTTTTAGTCTGTAACTCACTGAAGCAAAGGTTTACTTTTCCACATCATCTATTATTTCTATTGAGAGATTGATAATAAAAGAAATGTGGAGACCATATGATTCAATTTCCTTGCTTTTTCAGATCAGAGATGAAGAGTAATTTTCTCCTGGTCATGAAGCCAGGATTCAAGTCCAGCCCTGTTGTCTCCCACTCCAGTGTTCTTTGTATGGGTATCCCAACAATCACAAGAACTTTGAGTGTTAGAAATAGTTACACTCTCTCTGTGTCAAGGTTTATAAGCCCAGGGCTAGAAGATTAAAACAAGGGTGGATCACCTTGGCCCTGTTTCCTCTCCCTCCTTACACAGAGCAGAGCATAACACACTTAGTAAGTTTTCAATATGCTTTACTGTGCCCTGGGAGGCACAGCATGATAGCTACTTCTCTATTCCAAAAATAGGAAGGGGTTATTTATGTTGGTGAAAAGCGCCAACAGAGAGATGGCATGCTGAACTTCACCACAGTTTTACTCTAGTAAGCAGTTGTGCCCTAGCAGAAAACCCTGATTACTCAAAGTGGTTGGGAAATTACAAAGTCAAAGCAGCCATTCATCTCATCTTAAGGATCTCATGAAATTGCCTGTCAAATCCAAGCCTCCTCTAGCCAGGGCCAAGTATATGTACTAAGGCAGCAATGTGCTCTTGGGACAGACAGGCAGAGGGACAATCTGAGGGGCAGGCTCCTGGTGCCAGAAGAGTCCTTTAGGGACAGAACAGAACATATACAAGTAGATTGGATATTGGGTAGTGCCTGTGTCGGTAAGCTCTGCTCATCATCCTGGTACCTCTGGGCTGCTGTGACCCATAGTTCACAACCTGCAAGTCAGAGCTTGAGCTTAAGAAACCTAACTTAATAAGGACCAGGATCTCATTTCCACTTAAAGTTATCATCAATTATTTACATATATTCCATGTGGGAATGACCTACCCAATTGTACAGCACTGATATGGAGAATTTTTATTTTTAATATTAAACCTTCAGTTCTGTTCCATTATGAAATAGTGGACCAGTACTTTGCCTGACAGCACTGTAGGAAAACTTGCTGGCTCTGGGAGGTCAAAACTGGCTAAACATACCCAACTGCAAGTGGCCCTGTGTCATACGAAAAGCATCATTGTGATAATTTTTGGAATAATAAATACTGTCAAACGCTTGTCCTATTTTAGAATGAAAATGATGCAACTCTCCTCCACTTAATAACTTCAATTTATTATAGAACCCCACCCCCAGTCATCACATAATCTGCTTTAATCCTCATAACAATCATATAAGGTTGCTCATCTTTCTGAAGTCTAAAACTTCTTTCTCCCCCCAACCCCATGTATGTGTGTGTACATGCGTGCACGTGTGTAACTGAGGACAGGAACCAGGCCACTGTGAGGTGATTCCTTGATGAAAAAGACAGTACTAATCTCAGAGCCCATAGTCCTCATTTGTAAACATTAATCAGTGTCCAGATCTGTGTCCCACAACTTTAGCTGTCTAGGTCGGGAAAGAATCAAACTGTCCACAACAAGGACATTTGTTCAACCATGGTCATAGCAGCTTTATTCATAATAGCCAGAACCTGGAAACAACCCAGTTGTCCATCAACGGAGGAATGGGTACAGAAATTGTGGTACTTTTACACAATGGAATACTACTCAGCAACTAAAAACAGGGAAATCATGAAATTTGCAGGGAAATGGTGAGCTCTAAAAAAGATTAACCTGAGTGAGGTATCCCAGGAGCAGAAAGACACACACAGTATACACTCACTTATAAGTGGGTACTAGACCTATAAGATAGGATAAACATACTAAAAATCTGTACACCTAATGAAGATAAGTAAGAAAGAGGACCCGGGGTAAGATGATCAATCCTCAGTTAGAAAGACAAATAGGATGGACATTGGAAGTAGGAGAAAACAAGAAACAGGACAGGATCTTACTGCAGAGGGCCTCTGAAAGACTCTACCTAGCAGTGTATCAAAGCAGATGCTGAGACTCATAACCAAACCTTCGGCAGAGTGCAGGGAATCATATGAAAGAAGGGGGGGTTAGTATCACCTGGAGAGGACAGGAGCTCCACAAGGACCAAATATATCAGGGCACAGGGGTCTTGTATGAGACTGTTTCTCCAACCAAGGACCATTTATGGATATAACCTAGAACCCCTGCTGGATGTAGCCCATGGTAGCTCACTATCCAAATGGGTTCCCTAGTAAGGGGAACAAGGACTATTTCTGACATGAACTCAATGGTGGGCTCTTTGACCACCTTTCCCCCCACCCCCGAGGGAGGAGCAGCCTTGCTAGGCCACGGAATAGGACATTGCAGCCAGTCCTGAATACCTGATAAGCCAGGGTCAGATGGAAGGGGAGGAGACCTCCACTATCAGTGGACTTGGAAAGGGGCAGGGAGGAGATGAGGGAGGGAGGGTGGGATTGGGAAGGAATGAGGTAGAGGGCTACTGCTGGGGTACAAAGTAAATAACCTGTGATTAATATAAAAGAATAAAAATTATAAACTACTACAAGAAAAAAAGAATCAAACTTTCTGGAAGTAATTCCAATTTTGAGAGGAGAAGGGATCTCACTCATCTTTCCTACATCATGTTTCTTCAGCACATGCTTAGAAAAGAGTAGCTCAGCACATGAAATAGTTAAAGTACAAAACAGAGGAGGAAACACTTCCCTGTCCACAGCTGGCTCAAAATTATCTCAAGACCCACTACCTTTAGCTCCCCATCTCCCATCTCTGATCCCATTTCCTTTTCTGAGGACCAGCCACCACTCCCTGGGAACTGAACAAAGGACAAGTGAGTGCTGAGCATGGCCAGCAGAGGGAGAGCAAACACCAGCCTCCTGTCTTCAGAAGGCGCATGCTTCACTCTACCCAGGCCCAGGACTGTGTCCTGTTTCGTGTGAAGGTAATGTTACTGTAAGAATAGAGCCAGATATTACTTATCGAACATCCACTGTATGGCAGTGCCATTGCTAGATTAGTCTCATCTAGGACCAATACTGAAAACCAATGGAATAAATACGTGTTTCACTCTGGGCTGTGAGCACCTGTAAAGTGGCACCAAACGTATGTGTGTGTGTGTGTGCATGTGCACTTGAGCCAGTGTGGTTTTAATGTGAGCAGCTTTGTGTGCATATGTCTTTATTTTTATTTATTTCTGAAGAGAGAGATGGCTGCTTCCAGAGAGTGTCAAAGAGGAGAATGACCCAGTATGATTTAGGAACTTTTTTGGAAAGGAGTTAAGAAAAAGCTGCCCTGACTGTAGGGAATCCTGACACCATTTGTTATCCTTAAGCCTCTGGTTTTACAAGTGGATAGAACAGGGTTCAGGCAAGTGTGGAACATTCAAGAGCATTGATCAGTGAAGAATGAATTTCAGACTCTTTAAATCTCTGTTATCTAACCTCTGTTGGAAGAGAAGGAAACATCCTGTGCTAGAGATGGTGCAACCAGTTTTGTAATCAGAGTAGGACTCCTGAATCACCATGGGGTGGAGGTGTGTCTCGGAGAGAGGACAATATATGCATTTGTTTTAGCAAGAGAGCAGAGCAGGGAAGCAGTCAAACACTGAAGCTTAGCCAAGAAGTGCCTTGCTGCCTGGAGAACGCTCAACAGTTTACATCCTAAAGGTTTTCTGAAGAGTTCTGGAAGGTCAACAAGATGTGCTCTTATTGACTTCTGCTCTATGAAGAAACCGAGTGGCAAAGAAGGGAAGCGATCTGGGCGACACACAGTTCATAAGTGTTTCAGAGTGTCACAGTCATAAATAAGCTAGCTGGATATATCTTGTGTCCTGTTGGTATAGAACATTGTAATAACAAAGAGATTAGATTTTTCAAATTGGGACAAAATAGTACTTCAAACTTAAGCTTTCAAATGTTGTAGCAAGTGTGGTGGGCAATCAAGTAATAAGATTTTGTGCTCAGGTTGGACTGACTGACAGTTCCGGTCTCAGTGTCACACCTGGGATTGGTCACTGCCCCTCGAGTGATCTTCACCTTGCAAGGGACAAGAGTTTTAAGTAAATGCTCTAAGCCTTGTGCTCTTTTGTGCTCTGATGGTGACCCACGCGTGTATATAGTTTCTCAGCAGGTCTAGGATGGAAACTCCATTTGCCAAAGGAGAAGGTTTTACTAAAACTATCAGCTCTTTCTCTTTCCGTCTCTTCTCCCTGCTCTTTCATTGTGCTCTCTTGCATCACTTTCTGTGTGCCTTCATGTGTTCTAAAAAGAAACTGCTAAGACTTTATCAAGTATGCAAGGGAAATACTCAGGCACGACAGGAGGCTACTGGAGTAAGCAGGCAGAGTCTTTATACATGAATTCTGGTCGGACCCTTGGGAAAGAGAAAGAGAAAAATAATATTGAGTTGGAAAAGGCTTGGGCTACAGTAAGATTTTTAAAATGTTTTATCTGGTCTGGTGAAGAGTTCCAAGCCAGTCATGGGGTTGAAGTATCCTATGTCACATGGAGAAGAATGCATTCTGTATTAGACCACTGGCCCATGAGTAGCAAGCTCACTGTGCTTGCTAAGAAATGACCCAAAGAGCAGAAATTTGGACAAGTACTCAGATAAGTGTCTGAACTGATCTCTGAGTCCGTTTCTGGATACTCCAAATGAAGGCAAGGCTTGATATGCAATTGCATGTGGCTGAATTAAGTTCATATCATTGACCCTGTGGTTGTAGATCTATAGATGATGAGTGTCTTAGTTACTTCTCTATTGCTATGAAAAGACACAATGACCAAGGCAGCTTATAAAAAACAAATAAACATGTATAGGAGTTTGCTTACAGTTTCAGAGCGTTAGTCCATGATCATCGTGGCAGAGAACACTGTGATATTTAGCTGAGAGGAGTAGCTGAGAACTTACATCTTGATTTATAGACAGGAGGCAGAGAAAGAGACTGGGTCAGGCATGGGCTTTATGAAACAAACTTCAAGGTTCACTCCCAGTGACACACCTCCTCCAACAAGGTCACACCTCTTAATCCTTCCCAAACAGTTCCACCAACTGGGAATTAAACATTCAAATATGTGAGCCTATATGGGCCTATATGAGCCATCCTCATTCGAATTATCACAGAGAGTAATCCTTACACAGTATATATGAATATAGTCTCCTTGAGTGATCCTGAATAATGTTTGTCCAGAGACCAGGGCCTTACCAGTGTCTTGGGTGGGGGAAAGCAAGATGGATTAGTGAAGAAGATGAAGCAGTGGACTTTGTAGTCTCTGCTCCACTGGGAGCAAGTGATGGGAATGGAATATAGCAACGGGGATCAGAACCCTGAAACCATGTGCTCTGCTTCAAGTTCTATCAGTGGCTGCCCTCTGACCTCGAAAAAGTCCCGTCGAGTTTCCTTGAATTAATAAAGAGTTTGTGGTCTCTGTCTTGAGTTACCAGGAGGACAAGTGAAAGGCCAGATGAAGCATTTCAAACACCAGACCAAACGTATTATATTATCACTCCTCTTCCGTTTCCCAAATCCTTGGAAATAACTCAGTGAGAACATTTTGAAGATCATCAAGCCTAAACTTATTACTCCAACTTAAACATTCAGGATTATTAAAATGTCCTTTGCTTTCCCCAGAGGAAGTCAAGCCTGAGAGATTGCAAATCCCAGAGGAATAAGCACTCAGTTAAATTCTTTTTAAATGCCATGGATAGAGGAGGCAGGTGGTCAGGAGTCTTGGGGAAGGATGCCTGGGTTGAGCTGCGTGTCCTTGCCAGTAGCCGCCTCCTGCCAGCCAACAGCAGTGCTGGGCAGGGACTAGTGTGCTCTGAGCAGCTGGGAGGCAGTCAGCTGGAACAGGGACAATGCATCAAGTGACTGTACCCATCATGCCTTTCAGGTTTCCATCTGATAAGGGAACAAGTAGCCTGGATTAGGTTTCAGAAAGTGAAGAAAATATAAAAACACTTCTCTTGTGTTTTGCAAAGACTGCCTTACTTCCCAGGCAACTAGTTTAAAAGGAAAATGTCCCATAGAATTCAAAGCTCCAACCTTATATAGCCTCTGTCCTGGGATTAATGGATTAGAAGTTCTTTACGCAGATTAAAAAAAAAAAATACTGATCAATGGAAAGGGAAGGTATTTCAGTTGGAAAGCAGTGAAGCCCTGGCTTTGGAAGTGTTCAGGCGTGAGTCTGATTCACTGTGCATAACTGAATGAAGCTGGGCATGGTGACATGCTCTTGAACCCTCTGTGGTGGGGCGGAGAGATAGACAGATCCCTGGAGCTTGATAACTAGGAAAACTATAGCTCCAAGCCATAGGAGCCATCTCCAAAACCAAGATGTATAGCATCTGAGGAATGACACCTGACGTTGACCTCTAGCCTCTGGCTTCTATACACATGTGTTGCATGTCCTTGTACCAACACACACACACACACACACACACACACACACACACACGCCATTTCTGATTAGAGAACTGAAGGGATTTAAACACTAGGTTGCTGGGTTGAGCCAATGAATTCCCCCAAACCCAAATAAATTTGAACATTACAGAGAAATTTAGTATTTATATATCTTATGCAGCTAAAACCATTTGAATTAAGAAATAACATGGCTTATGCCATAAAATAAAAATTGAAAAGTAAAATTTGAAAATTGCTAATTTTGTGTTTAACTGTAGTACAGATCTAACTGGGAGGTTCACATGCCCTACCCCTCCCATGGAACCTTACTGTGAGAAGAACATGCAGCTAGTTAGTGTCACATGTAAACCCATGATATTCAAAGTGTAAAGTTTTATAATAATGCCTAAATAAACGAGTCCTAAATAAACATGAAAATAAAGCGTGGATAATTTTATGACATATATATTGTACTTTCTCACCTTATATCATATGTTTGTTGATAAATTCTTTGCCTACTAAACCCTGTTTCATACTCTTATTCTGGGGAAAGAACAATGGCACAGTAACTGACCAATGTACTAGCAACCAGGGTGAACCTTCTATGTTAAATGAAAAGCTAATAGTTTTTAGAAGTACATGTCTGCCCCCTCCCCCTCAGCCTATCAGTGGAGGCAGAGAGAA
Organism: Psammomys obesus; assembly: GCF_907164565.1. Taxonomy (NCBI): domain Eukaryota; kingdom Metazoa; phylum Chordata; class Mammalia; order Rodentia; family Muridae; genus Psammomys; species Psammomys obesus. Next base: position 26,160,853 of record NW_026596051.1, on the reverse strand, counting down.
ACATGGGCATGACCTCTTTTCATAGGCAGCCTAGAAGGGTTTAAGCAGAGGGTTTAAGCACCTGTCTTTGTGCTGCCGGGGACCAGAGTTCTTTGCATGTGCTTTTTATTTTCTTAGCTCTGCAGCTTCCAGCTTTTGTTGTCTGACTTTTGTAGAGATGTGTATTAGCTTATATAATTCACAACCATTTGTTTCTTATACAGGCTGAGTAGTATTATCTTGTGTGAAGTAGTGCTGCATTGCCAATAGCCAAGGTGTTTGTTTGCACTAGGAGGTTCTCAGCAAGCAGGTAAAGTTAGGCCTAGTCCTGTGGCCTGGTTAGAGTTACAAATGGTGAAAATTCAGTTCAATTTAAGGGAAAGGTTTCTGGAGCCTTGTGTCAGAGAGCTGGCCAAACAGTTAATCCATATAGCCCACATAATCAACAGTAAAAATACCTTAGACTATATGAGTGGGCATTAGCTTCTAATAGAGGTGAATGGCTTAAAGAAAAAAAAAACATATTGAACACACAGTCCTAAATTTCAGGCTTAGTATAAAGTGCTAAAGCCATGGATTTTCATTGGCTAGGGATTCACTTGTCTTTGGAGAGTCTAGGACTAATGAAACAGTCATAAACTAGATCCTGATCTGTTTACATAATGGCTGAGTCAGGAGAATTTTCTCCAGATTTTGAGACTGTCAATGACACATTTTAAGCAGATACTCAATGGGCTGCCCATTCACATCTAGGTTCATTATCTTTCTCATCACTGTGACAACACACTTGGAAGAAATAATACAAAGGGAGGAAGGAAAGTCTTCTTTGGAACTGGCTTCAGTTTGTCACAGAGAGAGGAGGCTAGAGCATGTAACTGCTGTTGGTGTCCCTTGGCTGACCAATAACCAGAGACACAGCTGGAAGCAGATCTACTCTTTAATCCCTGAAGTTGGTCTTTACTGGCCTGCACCAGCCAGCTAGGTCTCAACTTCCACAGACTCCTGAAACATATTGAACACATGGACAACACACTGTGCCACAAGCAGAGGACCGAATGATTAAACACATTAGCCTGTCAGCGATGTTCTGAGAAGTCAAACAACAATAATAATGTCCTTTCTTGGAATCCCCAGAATAAGTAGTCAGAGGAATGATTTTTGACTGACATCAGAGGCTGACATGGAATCAGTTAGGTAACCTGCTATCATTTGCATATGTATAAGAAGAAACAATGTCTGTCCCACACCGTTGCTGGCTTCCTTCCAATATCTGAGTCATTCCACCCAGAGTCTGATCCAGTGATCTGGATCCTGCCCTCACGTAAAGAAAGTTATAAGACCTTGCTTCAGCAGATCTCTCCGAGATACACCTCCCTCTGAGGGTGCTGCAGTAACAGAATCTGTTGCTGGGACACATTATTAAAAGGCAAGGCAGAGACATGTCACATCTCAAAATGAGCTCCCAAAACAATGAAGAAGTCAAAGGAACTCCAGCACTGCTCTCAAAGAACAATGAAGTTCTCACATGCTACCATAGAGTTTTCACAAATCCTTTTCAGCTGCCTTTCAGCATTTTACTCCTTTCTCAGTCCTGTCTCCCTCACCATAACCTGTAAGAACATTCACTTCTTAACTCCTGTCTGGAAACCTTAGCTCTTCAGGGGATGGATAGCTCACCTCAGCTTTTCTGCTTATCTCCACAGAAGCTGAAAAATATAAGGATAATACCATATTTTATACCTGAACTATCCTCTAAATTAAGATTATGAGTTAATGGCTTGGTCACCAGAGGGGGATCAGCTGAGGAGAGGGTAAGAGTTGGAACCTTGAAGAAGTAAAGCCTAGTGAAGAGGAGTTAGGTCAGTCAGGCTTGCTGTCAAAGGGAGCCTTGAGATGTTGGTGCCCTCCCCACTGCTTGCCTTCCTGCTGCCTCAGGTAAGCAGAACTCTTCTGAGATGCGCTGTCTGCATGCATACGTGATTCACCAAAGATATAAACACAGGTAACCTTGAACTTCTGCCTCCAAGGCCATGGGGCAAAGTCAGGCTTTCTTCCTTGAAGGTTCATCACAGAAACAGAAACCTGACTGAGACAGGGGTAGAACTAGAGGGACACATTCTCAGTGAGTGTAAGCCACAGTTAGCTGTGTAAAGAATGGGGTGGGAGAAGACAACAATGTTAGCCCTAGCTACACATTTTGATGAGAACTGATAGACTAAGATCAGAAAGAAGAGGAGAACCTCCCCTATCAGTGGACTTGTGGAGTGGCATGCATACAGAAAGGGGAGGGAGGGTGGGATCGGCAGGGGAGGAGGGAGGGGCTTATGGGGGGATACAAAATGAATAAAGTGTAATTAATAAAAAAAAAAAGGGAAAAAAATGTAGCTTATCAAGAAGGAATTTTCTTATGATAGGACTTAACAAAGTCCCGGGTTGAGTTCATCATCCCCAAACTTCTGTGAGTGCTGGCTGAAAACTGAGATTATTTATGAAGGGTCTTGACACAAGGTCAGCAGGTAGGAACTACAGGTCTTTCCTCCTCTTTCCAACCCATACTTCATGCTAGAGTTGATGGACATATAGTCTCACTTTAAAATCTTTTAAAAATCTTTTCAAAAATTTAGTTAAAAAAACACAGCAAATATTCAGTATAATTACTCTACAACCTAATATTCACATTGCACCATGTCTCTGTTTTGAGCTGCCTCTCCATCTATCCTCTTACAAGTTTAGCCATCAATTCAGCTGGTTTTGCAATACATTCCCAAAACAGTTGCTGACATTGGTACCTTTCTTTCCAGGCAAGTCTCTGTGCACACTGTTTTATTTTTAAATGATCCCTATGAAGGACATTGCAAAATAACCTTTTACATGTGATACGAATGTTGGTAGGTCTCTGTCCCTGACAAAAATTTAGGTCAGTCTCTCCTGAACTTGAAAGCACCATTTCTCAATGTCTATGTGACAGAACTCTGTGCTGTAGCTACACTGAAGAGAAACATTTTTGTGGAAAAAAAAAAAAAATGCTTGAAAGACTCTGTGTTAAATAAAGTTTTGAAGCTTTTTTTGTAACTGAGGCCTTTACTTATTTTTTTTTTAGGGTACTACGCATATAAGCAGAGGTAACACCTTTAACTTACTTGGCCCTAAAACCCTATTTTCTTATAAGTAGTTGTAGTAGAATGACTTTCTCACTGAGCCAGTACATCTATCCGTAAGCCCCATCCTCTTCTTTTTCTTCCTCTTAGCTCACACATTGCATAATTGCCAGTTTTCAGTCCTGTGCATGATTATCAGGAAAGTATCTCAATGACAAAGAAAATGACTCAAGTAATTTCTGCCCCTGATTGTCATGTTTCTCTCAACTGACCTTGGCTCTGAAACACATCCCTTGTTAATAGTGAAGTCACAAGTTTAGAAATGTGGAGGGCAGCTTTGATATTAAGGACAGAAAAATAGACCACACATTGTTTGATAGCTCACATCTTCCACGTGAAATTTCATTTAACCTTCAGGTCTGCCTGCGAGTGCACTTGGTCATCCAAGTTTCGTTTTCTGCACCAGCGGTCAGGGTAGAAACCACAGGTGAAGTATTCTGGGAAATGTGTGAATTATCATTAGAGAAGCAGACTAATAGGATCTGAGATGACCTTAATGATGCCACTAACTTTGAGTCCCATGCTCCAGGAGGGACTTTGCATTAATCATTGACCTAGCTGCTCTCTAATTTCTCCTATGAAGGAATTTGCTTTCAGTTCCTCCTTACCAGTTTGTCATGATACTTCAAATACATCCTGTACCCTCAAAATACACCAAATCTGTTCTAAACACCAGCTTTTATTTAGCATGTAAGAAATGTCTTTATCATGTAAAGTGAAGGAGAAAATAGGTAGAGAGTTTGGAAGTCTCATGTGCAAAACCACAATAGTTGTTGAGCAAGTGTTATCTGACTCTCTGGACAAGATCCCATGTTGTGATCAACCCAATAGAGCCAAAGCAAGACCCAGGCACACTGCTTCTACAGGTCTCCATCCAAAACCCAAAGAAGTGAAGGAAGCTTCAAGCTAACTAGTGGCTTCCCGTACATAGTCTTACTGTCTTTGGTCTGCATCCATTTCCTTGTTTATTTTTAAACCTGGTAAAACTCCACACATTCCCTCATTTGTTTGAGGCTCTGAGTGGACTTGCCTCGACCTGTTGCACCTCAGTCATCCTGAAAGTCTATCCTGTAACAGTCAAGTGCATGATACCATACTAGAGGTGTAATGGAATAGCCTAAGAGAGAATAGTCTACGCGGACTTTACCGCTAAACTCTACAGCTTCAGTCTCACTGGTAGACACTAAAAGAAACGAGTCCAAAGCAAGAGCTGAGATTATTTCAAACATGTCAGGAAGTGATGGGGTTTGAAAAGATGGGAGCCTGCTCATAGATGTAGTGTATAGATTAGTAAACATTATGGATATTTTAAAATCCAACGCTTCACTCTTCCTTTGTAAAAACTACTGCTATGCTCTTCCCAATATACCTTTCTCAAATGGTTTTCTTTGGAGCTTATTGGTTCAGGCACTAGTAGTCCTAATTAAGTGTGCCTGGTAGATGTGCGCGCAAACTAGTCTTTCTCAAGTTCATTCATATGCACATGGATGATAGGTTGAGTTTGAGGATCAACATGCAGACATTTTTATCAGAAAGAGCAATCTCGCATGCCGAGGAAGGTATTTAGGTACACTAGCACAAGATAATGCAGTAAGTGCTGAGATGCAGATTCTGAGTGAGAAACTGCATGGTTACCACTGTGTGAAGAACACCGGGAGAGCCCTGCATAGTTAAGAACACCAGCACATCTAAGATGCTTAGATGTTGACTCTAAGCATCTTGGCGACAGGATGATACAGGCAGAATAAACTTTCCTCTATCTCCATCGATTACACTGATGGGACTTTGTGCAATTTCTTGAACATGTGTGTTTTGAATTCTGTAAAAGTGGGGAGGAGGGATTCCTATAATATAGGTTTCTTTGATAGTTACGTTTTGTGTGTGTGCATGTGCATGCTAGCTCAACTCCTTTCCAGGGTGCTTAAGCATGGGGTGAGTTATTGGTGGCTGCCCTCTGAAACAGTGAACACGTTTAGTTGAAGTCGCGACAGGGAACTTAATGTTACTGAATGCACAACGGGAAGACTTTCTCCTGAATCATGAAGAATCTGCTATAAAACAGGGTTATCTTTAAAGCAAGCTAATAATTAGGCATTTCCTCCTTTTTTTTTCTTCTTGACTTTTCTGTACAGTGGTATCTTCTGCTAGATGAGAGCCACGACATTGAAAAGAGCCAGATTTGGCATTAACACACTGAGCTGCTGGGTGGCTCTTTTTCTTCTTTTTTCTTCCAGCTGCAGTTATTAAAAAGCCACTTAAAACTTGAGATCTATGTGCACACTACAAAAATAGTAAGATACTCAAACAAACTTTAAAGAGATATGTACAGAAGAAAGAGGCGCTTTTCTTAGTTATTTTTTTATTAAGGTGGGAAGAGAATCTAGTAAGCCAGACTGTGAAAAGTACCTAAAAACTGCTAGCTTCATCTAAGCTTTGACTTTGTAGAATTTTTTTTCTAGGTGACCTGATTTCAAAGCGCTCCATTTCCCCAGTGTGGCTTCTCTGTCAAACCATCCGACATCAACCTTGATATTTCCATATACATTTCTATGGGAACAAAGGCTCTCTACAAACGTCCCCTGAGTGAGGCTCGGATGGAACAAGACTGAAAGCCCATCAGATCCTTTTCTCCCCGTCTCAACTTTTTGAGGAATGAGATCATATCTTTTGTGGTGTTGTTCTTGACTGGGTCTAATCAGGTTACCCGGAATGACCTGGAATTCACTACGTACCCTGGATTGGCCTCAAACTTGCAATCCTCCTGCCTCCACTTTTAGTATGCTGGAATTACAGGTGCCACACACTGACACAGGAGCTTATCTTTTAGCACAATGCCTTGCCCATCATAACCTTCTCATTATTGAGGTATGCATTGGCTAAGGAGAGATTTAGCAAACAGATCTCTACCTGTATGATGGCCAAAGCATGGTAGGAGCATATTTCTTGTTGACATTCTAAAATGAGCATCAGCTGATGCCTCTGTTCCATGCACTGATTCCAAAACCCAAGCTCTGTTCATGTGGTGCTCTCTGAATCTTTGTTCGGGGCTTCTGGGTTCACCTCCAGTCAGCTGGTTAGAAGAAAGAGCCTGAAAGTTCAAGTGTGACATTAGCATCTTCCTTCACAGTCCACTGGCTCAAATTCAGTCACCTGAACAACAACTCCTGCCAGGGGGCTGGAAATGCAACTTAACTACAAGGCCAAAAAAAAAAAGGTAATTGGGCTTAGTTGTATCTATAGAACTTATGATCCGGAGAAGGTCATTTGAAAGGTGTCTAGCCTTTGCAGAGGAAATGATGGTAGATTTAAAGAAAGTGGTAAATATCATTGTATGATGATGTGGAACCTTGCCTTTTCATCTGAAAAATTAATAGTTGGATTAAATGATCCTTTAAGTTTCTTTCACTGCTGGATAGAGACACTCAGTTATGTTCACTGTACCATACTGACAAGGCCAAAGAGATATACTGTATTTGAGGGAAAATGCCCACACACAAACACACACACACACACACACAGAGAGAGAGAGAGAGAGAGAGAGACAGACAGACAGACAGAGGCAGAGACAGAAAGACCCAGAGAGGCTGAAAGAGACACAGAAAGAGGCAGAGAAAGAGAGAAAGATGTGTTCTCTGATAATTAACTTTGAAAATCCAGCTTCCAAAGCATCTCATTCCCCTTGCAATTTGATCAAAGATTAATGCACTTTATCGCGAGTCACATTTTTTGCTGATGGGGAGGTGCCAGTCTCTACACACTGCAGAGCCAGTATTTGCTTCACCCTTGAGGTTCATCTCCAGTGCCAAGAGACCTGGGCCATGAACTCAAGCTACTAGAACTCTAAAATCTCTCTCTCTCTCTCTCTCTCTCTCTCTCTCTCTCTCTCTCTCTCTGTGCATGTGTGTGTGTGTGTGTGTGTATCTGTGTGTCTATGTGTATCTCTGTGTTATGTAGTGTGTGTATCTGTGTATCTCTCTGTGTATATGCATGTTTGTGTATCTGTATGTATATGTGTGTGTTTACATGTATGTAATGCACGTGTATCTCTATGTATGTGTATGTATATGTGTCTGTATATATATATATATAGAGAGAGAGAGAGTAGAGAGAGAGAGGCACAGGGAGGGAGGAGAAAGAAAGAGAAATGGAGGGAAGGCAGCTTGAAGAAAAGACAAGAGGGAGGAAGGGAGAACAATACACATAGTTTGGAGTTGATGCCTTCCAAGATCCCTATAACTATAATGTCTCAGAGATAAGCGTGTCAGTCTACATATCAATATGCAAGAACTTCATGCACAGCCAGGCCCATCTTTTATTCACTTCTTTACTAATGATCAAGCTGTAAATCAAAATAATAAGACTGTATTAGATGAAACCCCAAGTAGGTAGAGTCTTAAGTGCCAAACTTTAGATTCAAATCTTAACTATACTCTGGGAAAATAAACTGAGGTAAATGTGCTCATCCTGCTGCCCAATAATATCAAAAATTCTTGTAATTAATGGAAAAAATCTAGTTGTGTTTAATCCAGTGAAAGACTGGTTTTCTTCTTATAGTAATAGTAATGACAACAATGAAAATAATATTTATTGATGCCAACTGTGTGTTCTTGATAGATAGCATTTAGTTGAATTAAAAAAAATCAGCTTTAGTGGGGAGGCATTTTTGTCATATTTTAAAGACAGAAAATCTAAGGCTCAAGGTCATTCAATTGGGAAAAAAAAACAGATCTAAAACTGACTACGGCATCTCTGTCTCTAGAGCCATCTCTAGAACCAGGATGTTGGCTCCTGGAAGCCTTTGCATTATGGTTGAGGGCGATATTTAAGATTTGCCTCTCCTTCAAAATTCCTGTGGGCTGCGATCTTTCTAATGCACAACCACATGAACAGCCTGTATCATTAACACTGTGACTTTTACTGATGACATACTTTGTTAATAGGTGTTCTGCAAAGATTAGTTTATTGAGAGAGATCTTGCCCCAGCTAGTTGCTATAATAACCCCAAAGCTCAGTGGAATAAGCTATGAAGTCTTATTAGTTCACATTATGGTCCAATATGGTTCATATTAGTGGTAGCCTGGGCAGAGTACTGAAGCTAGAGGGATCCTGTCCTAACCTTCTTGGCCTTCTCTATAGGCTCTGGAGTTCTGCAGTGGATCCACTAAATTCAGTCAAACAACAAAGGAGAAACCTGTGAATAAGGCCCATTCATGTTTAAACTTGGGCTGGAAGGGTGTGAGGAGATGATGGGTCAGTCAATAGAGTGCCTGCCCTGCAAGCACAAGGGTCTGTATTTGGATATCAAGCACCTACATCAGCTCCAAGGGTAATGGCATGCATATGCAACCTCAGTGTTGGAGGGATGAGAAACACAGCTCCTCAGAGGTCTCTGGCCAGCTAGTATAGCCAACTATCAGCTCCAGGTTCAGTGTAAGGCCCTGTCTCAAAACATAAGGCGGAGAGCAATGAAGGAGGACATTCAGCATTGACCTCTGGTCTCCATATGCCATTCCGAGTTCACTCCTAGATTCCTCAGGGTACCCAGGCAGCATTTCACAGTGGTGCTAGAAGGAATGGCACTTAACTGCTTAACTGAGAGTGTGGGGTAGCAGGATCTCGGCCCAGTGGTGAGTGCTGGGGAGAAACAGTGGGTGGTTTTCAATGAAACAGCTCTTCTTTATTCAGGATAATAAGGCCAACAGAAACCTTGAGGAAGTGGGTAGAGTTTTCTGAGTGAATGTGTTATCATCGGCTGGGGCTGAGGTGTTGGGAACGCTTCATTTGCACGGAGGGAAAGTTCAGGCTAGCTGGACATGTCCTTCTAAGGAAATAGGAAGTTTTTTGTTTGTTTGTTTATTGTGGAGATTTTTTAAATTTTTTATTAATTACACTTTATTCACGTTGTATCCCCCCATAAGCCTCTCTCTCCTCCCCTCCCGAACCCACCCTCCATCTCCCTTCTTCATGCATGCCCCTCCCCAAGTCCACTGATAGGGAGATCCTCCTCTCCTTCTCTGGAAATAGGAAGTTTTAATCTGAAACCTGGCCACCAGGTGCGACTACCTCAAGGGTGCCTGAGTGGGTGACAGGGTAATGTGCACTGGAACATGCAGGCCCAGAACAGGAAGGGAAGGATCCTTTCTCCTGCCAGTCTCTAGATGAGATTTTCAGGGTTTGGACATGAGTTGGCCTCATTCTTGCTCCAGGCCAGTTTGCTTATCCCATGGCTCATTTGCTCCACATCCACATGCATGTGCACATCCATGCCCTCATGTACACACATACACTACACACAAAAAAAATAAAATAATAGAAAGTAGACTACATGTGAACCATCCCTTCCACTTTCTATTGGTGAAAACTGGTCACATGTCCTATCCCAAAGATGGGAACATTGATAAGCAAAATGCACATGATTTCCTAGAATCACTTTCCTTATTTATTAAATGGAAATGACAGAGAAGTTGTGACAATAGTAGACAGGAAGCACTTGATAGTAATTCGTTGTTTCTGAATCTCAGTTTGGCACAAATAGCTGAAAACCATTACTCCTCTGTATCACACTGAAAGGATTAATCAAAAAGAGCCTTGAGAAGAAGGGTGAGAAGAATGAAAGAAGGAAAATAAGACAAAGAGGAGAGAGGCACAGGCAACCAAGAGTCTTGGTGGCACCCACTGCTTCTGCCTTGTCTCTCCTGATGCCTCATCTGAGGGAGGGCTGCAGGGTGACAAAGACTTGCTACTCAGAATTCCCACAATGAGTCACAAAGGAAGGTGGAGAGAGAAATCAAGTTGGTGCCCGTGTCTTCTGCGGCTAATTAAATAAGACACCGAGTTGGGAACATGTGCCAGGCCTACAGAAGACAGTCACACTATTAATTTTTTTTGTTTTGTTTTACAAGAGCAGGAACACAGAGAACACCATTAATCCTCACCCTTCCCAGACGCAGCTCTAACCAACTTTCCCACATGAATCACTTTCTTTGAAGGCAGACCCAGCCCACTGGAAACTAGGCACTTGCTTCCATTGCTCTAGCTCTTGGTTTCGTCTTTCACCACACTTTCTCTTCCCAGCCTAAGGATCTGCTTTGGTTCCCTGCAAGGACCTGCCTTTCCTTCCATCGTGGGTATGTGTATGCCATTCCCTGAACCTGTGAAGTTATACATTGTCTCCTTTCATTCTCGATTTTCTCTTTGAGGTCTAGCACAAACATCATTAATTCCATGGAACATTCCTAACTTGCATGAATGCTCATTCTGTGTCTTCATGATAGCTTGTTCTCACCTCTCTCAGAGCACAGGGAGTTAGTGCTTCTACTGTTATGTGATGGAGTTCATCCTGACCTGCAGTGTGCCTTCCTATGTTTCAGTTTTGTACCAGGCAGTTACACATTCAACATTTATCAAAGGATAATTATCATGTCACAATTTTTTAAAATGTATATGAATGTTTTACCTGATTGTATGTCTGTGCATCACATGTTTCATGTCTGGTGCTTGTGCATGTTAGAAAAGGGCATTTGATTTCCTGGAAATGGAGGTACACATGTTTGTAAGAGGTCACGTGCCTGCTAAGAATCAAACCTGCCTTCTTCAGCAGAGCAGCAAGTGCTCTTAAAACTGCTGAGTCATCTCTTTAGCTCATTATTTATACAGCTTTTAAATATTTTGCTTTATTTAATATTCATGGTAATTCAATGATCTAAGAACTATAATAACAACATATGCACTGTATGCTATATTTTAGACATAAAATGTGTTTAAATGTACTATTTGTAAAACTTTTGTATATGTTGTTTTCATGTACATATGTAATTATATTTATATATAATTATCACTATAATTAAAATGTGGAAACCCTGAATATTTGGTAGTTGCTTATTTGAAGTTGTGAAACTTAAGTTTCAAAGTGGCATCTGTTTACTTCCAAGGCTCAGCTCTCAAATCTAACTAATAGGAGTCAGGTAAATCTCAAGAACATTGCATTCAAGGTTCCACAAAGACAGATACCACATGGGCCAGCTATGATGAGAACAGCTGTGACCCCAGCCCTGATGAAACTGAGGAAGAAGTACCAGCCTTTTAACTAGCCTTTTAACCACAGCCTGGGCTATGTAGTGAAATAACATCAATAAAATAAAGAACATACAATGGTTAGTAATTGGTTAATATCATCTGTAATATAATCAATACAGCAAGAGGACTCAATACAACAAATGAGGACTTCAAGGGGATGCAGTTTTGAGAAAAGACATTTTTCTCCCTGGGTTTTAGCCCTATATTTCCCAATATTTCCTCCACTGGACTCACCCAAGGTCAGATTAGTGAATTCTAGGTAAGTGTTTGTTATTCTGTATGGTTCATGAAGCAGATGAAGGCTCGTTGAGAATTCTGGAAACTAAACTCATGAAGGTGAACATCCTTGGTGAGACTAGGGAACCCATTTGTCTTACCAGAATCTACTGTGCTGTCAGCCAAATAGTACCTCTCAAATTCCTGTTGCAGAAATCTATACCTCAGTACTTAAGCATGGGACTATATTTGGGAACAGGGCCTTTATATGGCTAATTAAAGTAAAAAAAAAAAAATTAGAATGGCCCTTTCTTTTTTCGTGTGAGTTTTCCCTTATTTTTATTTTTGTTTCTTTCCATTTTTATTTTAATTTTTATTAATTACACTTTATTCACTTTGTATCCCCCATGGTCCCCTCCCTTCTCCCCTCCCAATCCCACCCTCCCTTCACCTTCTCCACACATGCCCCTCCCCAAGTCCACTGATAGGGAAGGTCCTCCTCTGCTTCCTTCTGATCCTAGTCTATCAGGTCTCGTCAGGAGTAGATAGGAAAAACAGAAGCACAGGCAGGTTGAGAGGGGAAATAGTGTAAGGACAAAGGGAGAAAAGAGCCACCTATAAAACAAGGAGAAAAGCTCAGAAGAGACAAATCTCCTAATATGCCAACCCAGACTTCATGCAGAAGACACTGGAATATTGACTGACACACTGAAAACGTTGTTGAAGCCATGTTGTATGAGCAACTGTGGTATCTACTACCCTCTTTCCACCTGTGGTGTTTCCATGAGATGGGTTGTGTCTCTCCACCAAAAGTCACTGTTTCTCTGAAGTGACTTCTCATATGACCCTTTCGTTCTGCTCTCCAGTGGCCAGGGAGTTATTGACCAGACATCTGTGAATGGACTGACTTCAAAGGTTCTGTGAACTTTAATAGAGAAATTAAAATCATGTGTCTATAATCACCAATGTATAATTCAAACTGACAGTTTCCTTCAGTTTCCAAGCCTGACCCCACAGGGGCATAGACTTAGACAGTACCTGTGGCCATCTTGGTGGACCCTTCCGTATCACAGCGCAGAAGCACAGTCATTCAAAGTGTCCCTTATGCTCATTACCACTGTTGATTTGCAGTGGTCATTAGACTCACTGTCTGGGTCTTGGTAGGGTGGGTGTTAAGGGCATCTATAATTACATTACAAACTTTTTATTTATATGTTTTCTTTGCAGGATTTTAATATTGTTTTTTTTTTAAATTATAATTCTAAGCACTCTGTCAAACCCATTATCTCATTATGGATGGCATTTTAAAGAACAACACCCACAGAGTGACGGTTTCTTCCTAGGGCTCATGGGCTTATGATTGGCCCACTCTCACTGTATCCTCTGTACCTTTGTAAATCAGTCCATAATGAGGAGTATTTAAGCATCCTGTCTGTGTCCTCCTCAGACACTAACTGATTCTATTTTTACTTCGTATTCAAGGTCACTATATCAAAATCAGCCTTTTTTTTTTTAAATCTGTAAAAGGAAAACAGTGCCAAATTCACTAATACCAAAACACTGGAAATATGATTGGTCAAAGCAAAACAATACATGGGAGTATTTATTAACATACTGAAAATATTGTAGAAGCTAAGCTACATGCTAGAGTATCTTCTGTTCCTTTCTTCTTTCTGTTCTCCTTGACCAGTCAAGTGGCAGGAACACTTCAGATTGTGATGACCTCAAGATAGGAGCCATCTAAGAAGGGAATGGGATACTGGTGTTACAGTCAGGACTTCATGGATGAGGTCACACTGTTCCTTCATCATTTTTGTATTAATTAAGTCTAGATTAAATAAGTTTCTTTGTTTGATTTGAGACAGGGTCTTGCTGTATATCCCTGTCTTATCTGGAACATACCAAGCTGGCTTTGAACTCACAAAGATCCTCTCAAGTGCTTGGGACTGAAGGTGTGGCCACCCTACATGGCTTCAAAGAGAAGTTTCCATTTACAAGTTCAGAATATTTCTAAAACACAGGTAGCTATAAATACCCTTTTCAAGAAAAGCCCAAGCATTGCCTACCTTCTTGGTATTTTTCCATCATTTTAATTGCAGCACTGCCTAAAGATGCTCAGAAAACGAATACATATACCCTTATGCATGCACACTTGCAAGTTAAATATAGGACAGGATATGGTGTTAAGATGATAAATGGAGCATATGCTAAAATTCTCTATTCTAAACACATGGATTAAAATTACTCATAACAAGGATAGAAAATGAGAACTACTTTACATAGACCAGACATGATAAAGAATTCTACCGAGCTTTGCAGCAGATGGTATATGGATAATTGATGGAGCTGGAGTTCTAAGCATGTCCAGGAGGCTGATGCTTTAGTTGGGAATGGCTTTGGATGCTGAAACTCAGGCTCAGGACTGGATACTGGAGCAGGAGGATGCTCCAGGGAGCCTTCCACAGCCAAGGTGATTTCTTAAATACCATTTGTAGCAAGAACAAACTGTGTAACCCCTTCCAGACTCACCACTACAATGTCTATTTGTAAAGGCCTTCTGACCTTTATATGTCCTTTACTCGAGAGTAGTAAGTGGAGGTACTGAGAGAGAGACTAACCCTCTGAATGGCTGGTGATACTCATTAAAACAGGAAGTAGCTTTGACCAGAACGCTAGCTATAGACCATTGCAATGAGTCATGCAGTGCACCCTACATGACTAATCATTAGCAACAGGTAATATATTGTAGCTCTCAGGCAGACAGACATAACTAAAAAGTATAAAGAATAGCATAGGAGGCATTTGCGTTGTTTTGTTTTGTCTGGTTTGGCTTTTTGAGACAGGGTCTCTATATATAACCCTGGCTGTCCTGGACCCCACTATGTGGACCATGCTGGCCTTGAACTCATAGAGCTCTATCTTCCATTCCTTCCTGAGTGCTGGGATTAAAGGTGTGTGTCCTCAAACCAAGAATCATTAAATTTTTCAGATTGTCAGTCTTCACATGAGTTGGAAAACTCAAACACAGTTTAAATTTATTCTTGAAGAGCAGAGGGATATGATTGGCAGACATTGCCTTCAAACAGGAAGAGTCAAGAGGAAAGCATTTATGTAGGGAATTGTTGCTGTAAAGGAAAAGCTGTCATTCTGTGTGCAGCATCCGAATGCACAGAACCAACAGAGGAAGTGTAGCTAGAAGACTTGAAAATTTTGCCAAGAATGCAAATTAAAATGACAAAGGTTTAGTATGCTAGAAGTCCTTAGTAACTATGTGTGTGTGAAAGAGAAAGAGTATGTGTGTGAGTGTGGTGCCTGAGTGTGTGTGTTAGAGGAGTGGAATAAGAACACAAAATAAGTGTAAATAAGCAGTTCAAAAACAGAAGAAACTGACCATCTCTTTTGCAGCAACATGGCTGCCCTCCAGCCTCTGGTGAAGCCCAAGATGGTCAAAAAGAGGACCACTTAGTTCATCAGGCACCAGTCAGACCATTACGTCAAAATTAATCAAAACTAGTGGAAACCCAGATGTATCGATCACAGAGTTCGGAGAAGATTCAAGGGCCAGATCCTGGTTCCCAACATTGGTTACCGGAGCAACAAGAAAACCAAGCCCATGCTGCCTAGTGGCTCCCGGAAGTTTCTGGTCGACAACGTCAAGACGCTGAAGGGCAACAAATCTTGCAATGCTGAGATTGCTCACAATGATTCCTCCAAGTACAGAAAAGCCATCGTAGAAAGAGCAGCACAGCTGGCCATCGGAGTCAGCAATCCCAACGCCAGGATGCGCAGCGAAGAGAATGAGTAGATGGCTTGGGTTTGCGTTTTATTTGTGTTTAAAATAAAACTACAACAACTGAAAAAAAAAAAAAAAAAACAGAAGGAATTGTAGATTTAGAAAGAAAATGGGTTTGCAGATTTGAAGAGATTATCAGATGCCAGCAAGAGGAATGTAAACAGCTGACACCTAGACAAATTGTGGAAAATTTCTGACTATCAAAGGAAAAGAAGTGCAAAAACACTTTAAACAAAACCTTTTTTTTTTCCTTCAAAGTTTGCTTACTTGCTGGGGAGATGGCTCAGTGGGTAGACTTGAGTTAGAATCCTCAGAACTTACAGAAAAGCCGGGTGAGAGAGCTTGCTTCTGCAATGGCAGTGCTCTTATGGTGATGAGGAAGTTGAAGACAGAAGAACCTCTGGAAAGTAGAGGCTAGCTATCCTGCTCTAGACAGCAGTGCCAAACCAAAGAGAGACCCTGATCTCCAAGATGGATGCATGGACCAACAGCTAAAGTTGTCCTCTGACTTCCATATATGCTACAGCAAATGTGCACACACATTCACACATGAACATGCATACAGATGAACACACATCACACATACATGTGCTCATATATCATAAACACACGCACATACATCACGCATAAATAAAATAAACGTAGTTTGTCTACAAAGTAGTAAGCATAAATCTTTTCATATATTACGTTAGATGTAAGAAGAAAATACAGCATTCCTATAAAAAATTTAAACCCAGAAAAGCTGTTGTTCAATCTAAACAGGTACATATCAGCAATTTGGACAACCAAGAAAATTATTAGAACAGGTATTTAGAAAAACTAGCCCCAAAGAAATCTAAGAGAAAGATATACCATAAAAGAAGAAAAGAGAAGATAATTAAATACCTATCAGTAATGACAGTGCTGTTAGTTTATTAAAATATCTAACACATCTAAAGACACTCAGCAAGGCAGCTGAAGATAGACCAAAGGAAGAGAGAAATTAGAATGTGCTTAAGTTTGTCTAATTTTGGAAGAAGCTATGAACAGATATTGCCCTAAATATTTACCTTAAAATAAACAAATGAACACAATGCACTTGTAAAAAGTGTACACAAAAGACTTTGCCAAACTCTGCTGAGTGACTTAACCAAGCACCTGGGAGGCATCTACCTGCCCCAGTCCGTTCCTCCAAACTGCAAAATGCACCCTGTCCCAACACACCGCATCAAAGCATTTTCATTACTTTCTGCATATGCCCTCCGTAATTTCTCATTTCTCCACATCTCTCCCTGTGACTCCAGTGTTCCATTTACACTTTTTCAGCCACTTTTGTATTAATTATAGTTGGATTCAGTTTGCACTCAGATTTCTCTCCTTTGCTTCAATATTTGGAATCTTGCTGCCTTTAACAAATACCTGGCCCTGTTTCTCACTGCCATACTAAAAATACATAGCTACAAATTAAGTGGGATAATAGGAGTAAAAATATGCTCTCTGAGCCTGAGCTGACCCACTTCAGAGGGTGTAGCCGAGAGCTGAAGGAAGAAAATAAAGTGTCACAGGCAGTTTTCAGGTGGTGGCAATGTGACTGCTCTCAGCTGCTGTTTGGAGTAACAACTATGAGACACGTGAGAAAAACACTGAAAGAAGAGCAAGTGGGAGAAAGCCTGAGGTGAGGCTCAGGAGATAGCTGGGGGCTTGTGTATCACTTGACTATCTGGTATATATAGCCATCCTTATTTCTTCCTGGAACTCTGCAATCATTCTGATGATTCATAATTTGTGTTCATGCGTATCAAGCTCCCTTCCTGAATATAACTTTAAAGAAGGTAAAGACGGTCTTACCATGATAGTTCTCATGTGCTCCACACATAGCCAGCTATTGCTAAGTTTGGTAAGTGCTGTCTAGATAACCATCCATGCGGGTGGTTTTATGTTAGGTTTCTTCCACAAGCTTGAAGTGTTTGACATATTTGAGATGTAGCAGATGTCCTTCTGTAATTCTTTGAAGAAACTTTGGGTAGTATGGCAAGAAGGCTGTAGCTGTAAACGAGTTCATAACACCAGGCCAAGCTGCAGAGAGAATGCTCTCTTCCCATCACACCCTCGGCCCCCAGCACCAATGTCCATAACCTTAATGGACAGAGATCTCAGACTGAAGAACCCGAACAAAGTGGCTCCTGAGCCTTGAACACCACAAACTTCATGAACCACAGGCCTATCTCAGATAGGAGTCCACATCCTACTTACTATTCCATTTGTGCTGCCAGACACAAGGATTCACCTGTAAAGTTCTTAAGATTCTCATCAGAACACAGTTAGATGACACGGAATGGAAGGAACAGAATTTTTACCGGATTCCCTTTTCCCCTTGATAAAACAAAGTGGGATGAACTAACATTGAAGTCAATGGGATTTTTATGTTCTTGGAAGAATGAAGCATGAGGATCTGTAAGTTGCTACTTTCTCTAGCACTGAATGACTAGAATCACTAGACAGAGGCCTGGGAATTAGCTCCCTTCCCCAGCAGAGAAGATGCCAATGGTTTCTTTGAAAACTGAAGTCTTTTTCTATCTTACCCCAGAAATTAGGTGTTGTGACTGGTTTGGTTTTGCATTTTTTATATAAAGTAGCAGACACACATAGACACACATAGACACAGCTTGTGTGTATGCATTTTGTATATAAGGCATACATACACACACACACACACACACACACACACACACACACACACACACATATATATATATATATATATATATATATATACACATACACATATATATCTTAACATACACACACAATCTGTTGTAGGCTCAAACCCAGGCCTTGTACATAGTAGGCAAGTACTTTACCACTGAACTATACCTCTCAACCTAGTTTTGTTATTTTGAAAATTAACAAACAAAAAATGTCCCTAGATGATTGTTTCTTCCCCATAAGTTAAAACTGTCAGTTGAAAAAGAAAAGAATATATGTTGGTGGGTTTTTTTATCGTCTTTTTTTTTTTTTCTAAATCCTAGAATAAAAAATAAGTTGATTGACAAGTGCCCCAATTCATCTTTTGAAAAACTGGGTGTCTATACATGTCATGAAGCTTTTTCTGATTTATCCAAGAAGATTTTAACCTTTCCCTCTTTGAACCCACTCTAATACCAACAGGCATTTTTATCCTGTCTCCTCAGTCAATAAAGGCCTTTTCCAGAGTGGCTTAGAACACCTCTCTGTAACTTCAGCTAACCCTTTCATAGATTTTTGCTGATTAAATGAGTTTGAGTAGGGTGTGAAATATCACCAAGTCCAAGTATTTCTGTTCTGCCAAAATGGTGAAAAGAATAAAATTGGGACTTATAAGCAATGTTTAATCTTAATTAATCTTAACGAATACTGTGCATCTGCTGCCAATAGTTCAGTTTTACTTTCATGAAATTTCTTTTTACAAAGTGGTTATTGTACCATTGATACAAATATTGCTGTCAAATGGGTTATCACTGGCTACAATTGAATCAATAATGAAATTATTACTTAGTCGATAAGATTTTCTTAATGAATAGACAAAATCACTGAAAACATTTTGCCCTTTTAGGGAATAAAAACAACAGAATAATTTAGATAACTGAGGTCGTTGAGTGTTTTCTAACTAACCTGTAGTCTATTATGGGTGAGTGCTGGTAGGAATAGTTGGCTCTGGTATCTGAAATAAACTGGAAAAAAAAAAAAAAAGATCTCTGGGTTAAAAAAAATAGTCTTGATTTCAGTTTTATCCCATTCATCCTCAAAAAAAAAAAAAATACATAAAGTCATCAGTAGAACAAAGGAACGTACACATGGTTGTTTTTGTGTTGCTAGGAAACAGATCTCACTGCCTTTGAATTACTTGTAAGTAGGAGAAAGATTAATTTCTACAGAGCCCTCACTGGTACCTAAGACAGTGAAATAGAAGTGGCTCGCGAGTTCAAGAGAAGAGAGGAAGGTGGCAGAAAACTTAAGTATAAGCTTAAGAAGCCCAGGATGAAAAACCCAAGGTGCTAACGTACAAAGGGCAAGCAGCCACATCTACGTAAACTACTACACATAATTAGAAAGTGAGAAAAATAACTTATGTTGATGGAGTTCTTAACAAGAAATCCAAGCAAACTGAAAGACAACTCTAGACAATTATAAAGCAGCATTCAAAAGAGACTCAGTTGAAGGATGTCAAAAAACAAAATAATCTTTCTTGAAACATAATAATAACTAGGGTGCAGGAGAAATGATATCCTGATGAGTTGCTTGTAGTCTATAAATAGGCCCACTTATGCTCATGCAAACAACCAAAATTAAAGTCAGTGAGTTTAAATACATCAAAATAGAAGAGGCTTGTTGATAAAAAAAATTAATTTTAATGCAAGAGAGGAAAAAAGAAAATATGACAATGCAGCCACTCCTGATGAGACCTAATTGACTAGGATCAGAAGGAAGGAAAAGAAGACCTCCCCTATCAGTGGACTTGGGGAGGGGCATGCATGCAGAGGGTGGAGGAAGGGAGGGATTGGGACGGGAGGAGGGAGGGAACCACAGGGGTGATACAAAGTGAATAAAGTGTAATTAATAAAGAATCTTAAAAAATTTAAAAAAATTAATTATTTTAATAAAAAATTTAAAAAAAGAAAAACTATGTGTAACTATGACCAAAAAATAAAAAATAAAAAATAAATCACACAAACACACACCATAACATTGTCAAAAAATAAAGATACCTCCCAAAAAAAGATTTAGAAAGAAAACAATAACCAAGAATGTGTTGGAAAACAAATACAGCAGGAGACAATATTGTATACATACTAAATACCATCAAGTACCCATGGAAAAGGAATCTAATAAAAAGTTAATGAAGAGTATTGACAAAAACATAAGAATTCAAAGGCATTAAAGTCATGAAGCACAAATTAAACAGGCTCAGAGGGAAAGCAACTGAAGTACAGAGCACCTATCAAACAACTTTCAATATCCCTATAATTGTTATCCCTGAGGAAGAGTATTGATGTGATGGACAGAACTCCTTTTTACTTCTTTTCTATCACTGTGGTAAAATATTGTGACAAAAACAGCTTAATAGAGGAAGGATTTATTTGGCTCAGAAAAGTCTAGCCTGGTAGGGAAGTCACAGCAGTGGGATCTCGGAACAGCTGGTCACATTGCAGCCCTAGTCAAGAACAGAAAGTGACAAATGCCTGCTTCTGCTACTGAGGCTCAGTTCCTTTTTCCGATTTTACAAGCCAGGATCCAGGTCATAGGAAATGTGTCACCCATGGTGAGTGGCTCTTTCTATCCAGATTAGCATAATCAAGATTTCCCTCCTAGGAATGCCAAGAGACCCAGGTTTCAGGTGATTCTAGGTTATTCAAGTTGACAATTAACACCAATTCCACAGAACTAATATTGAAAAGCTCTAGAAGTAAAGATAAGGTTGAGTTTAAATGTGATGGGGTCTGGAAGGTACTAAAAATATTTGATCTGGTATTGGTGACATGGAGGTATGGACTAATGAAATAAACTGAGTTTGGAAAAAAGGAATTAATTTTCTGGTCCTCTAGGAGAAAGGGAGAATAGCTTGGGCTGAGAAATTACTTTATCACTACACATCTTAAGAATGACATAGAAAGTAAAACAGTCATAAAATAATATTCATTATCAGAAAATGAGCTTTTGAAGACAAAGACATCCCAGAGGAAACCTTAGGAATGTGACTGATAAAGTAATATACATACGTTATATCTATGTATGTTCTGAAAAGAAAAGACAATGCTGGGAGCAGCTTCTAATTCTGGAATGATAAAGAAGACACACTTTTCTATGACCTTACCGACATGAAGGTGACATGAACAACATGTAGAGATCAAATATAAGACTCAGAAGGATGGGGGAAAGACAGTGATCTGTGTAAAGAAATCACAGCCCAACAGACGACATGGTGGTGAGATTTTGGGGATTTTCCTTTTTGCCTTACATGCCCCTAATCAGGTAACAGAGAAGTCCACAGCCAAAGATACCAATGGCCTCAGACAAAAGTAGCATTAAGAATAGCTTGTTGTGCAAGCCAAAGGGCCAAGGACAAAACACTCACCAAGAGAAAAAATTTGGATCAAGCCTCTTGCCTCCAGCCACAGATCACAGAAAACACATTTCAGTGGTGACTTTCTTGATTACTTTTCAATGCACACAGTGAGTAAGGGCCTCTATATTGAACCCAAAGCTCACAGATTCAGCTAGTACAGCTAGCCAGCTTGCTCCAGGGATCCTCTGTCACCTCCTCGTGTGAACTAGGATTATAGGCAGGCCACCATGCCTGCCAAGCAATCATCTGAGTGTTGGGAATGAGAAACAGATCTTTACACTTGTGGTGTAAGTGCCTTACTTGCTGAACCGCTGCTCTTATATGAAATAAATCTTTCATAGAAATATACTTCAAATCTGACATAAAAGAAAGTTAAGTAAGAAAACAGAAAAATAGTGAAATAGGAAAACAATGCTAGTAGAACTACTGTGATACAAGCATTTTCCCATAAATTAAAAACATTACAAAAAGAGATAAAAACACAATCAATATAATACAAAAGTATATTAACTATATATAATATATACACTACACAATATAAAATAATAAGATAAAATTGAGTTCAAGTGTATCACTCATGTTAATTACATGTGAATGGACTTTTTATACTTATCAAATGAGAAATGTTTCAAATTGATTTATAAAGCCAAACTCAACACTGTACCATATGTGAGAGGAACTCTTCAGATGAATGATTAAATAAAAGCCGACCTGTAGAGGTATAGGTAAGATTTATCAGGCAAATGAAAGTATTCAAATGCAGTCCTCCCTAGGAGGACCATTGATGGGCATGGCTCCAGCACAGGCACATTCCATCTTCTGCTACCTTACCCCCAAATCACTCTGTTCTAGTCAGCTCTCTTAATACTGTTTAGAGATGTTCAATATCCCTGCATTGCTCTCTTCTTCTCCAAACACTCTCTTGTTTTCTATTTCTTCCCTACAAGAAAGAGACATGCCACTCAGTTATAATGAAATGGCCGTCCTGAGCAATGCAATATTAAAGCAATCTCAACAGTACTTGTCACCAGATGACATGCGCTGGATATTTGTTAGCTCTGGTTGTAACAGAATTCCACAGACTGTGTGACATAAACAAGAGAAATTTATCCCTTGCATTTCTGAAGGTTGGAAGCTTCAGATGGTGGTCTGAAGCTTTGTCTCAGTCCTAGTTTTGGAGGACTGAGAAATGCTATTGTCCTGGTATGTGGACTTCCTCTATCATATGGCTCATGTGACCTTTCCTTTGAGTGTGCCTTCTGAATTTCTCCTCCTGTAAGGTCATCGTTCCTGGTTGTTGAGGATTATGCCCACACCTACGACCTAATTTAATCTTAGTTTCCTAAATGTTTATGATGATTAATCTCAAACGCCAGTCTGATTGGAATGAGAAATGCTCAGATGATTAGTAAATCTCACCTCTCGGTGTATCTGTGAGGAAAGTTCCAGGCATGATTAGGTCATGAGGACTCTTACCCAATATGAATAGATCATCAATAAGATGGCATTATTGGCAGATGGTGTAAAGTAATTGGTGGGGCATAGTTGGAGGAACCTGCTCACTGAAAACATTTCTTTAAAAAATACATCTTGCCATGGTCCTTCCCTGAATTACCCATTGATGACTGTATGCAAATGACATATCGAACTCATTCCCATGGCCACAATGTTCTGCCCAAACCACAGAAAACTACTATCTTAACCATCTGAACCATGAGTCTACATAAGCAATTACCCCCTCTAGTTCTTTCTCCCAAGCAACACAGCCATAGCTTTTAGCACTAACTTATGCAAGTCCTTCCTCCAGGTGTGTCCACATTGGGGGCTACGGCTTCCACACTGGCATTTTGGAAGAAAACAATTCAGTCTCCTTCATGACTTACTTATGTGTTTATCACCTGCCTGATTCAGGTTCCACAGGTGCAGGACTCTGTATCCTGTTCACTGCTACTGTTTCTATTTCCTTATGTGTGGCCTAACATAACCAGCACCTCATAAAAATGAATATATGAAAAAAGTTGCTATATGACTGTAGTGTGTCCTCGTCCTTGCTTATTTATCTCCTCTTATCTCAGGAACACAGGCAATATGTAAATACGGTTCACAACTTCATTTGGGAATTTAAATGAGACAATTCATGTAACAAGGCTTCGTACTTAATCTGGCATAGTGCAAGATCACAAGGTACACTTGGTTTTACCCTTGGTGGCGTCACTCATTTTCACAGTTATATTGTGGTTGATCCTTGCCTTTGGCATTATGAATAAGATGGCTCCACATGATCGAGAGGGATGGTCATTGCTTCTACAAGCTGCTACTCATAGGCTTTCTTCTTTTCCCTTAGTTTGCACTCTTCAAGGACATTTGAGATGCTTACATGGCTTTGGAACAAAGCGATCCATGCCTTTGGTTTTATAGGTTGTGTGGGTAGTTAATATCCTGTTCTGCCATCCTGTTTCAAGTTTTATAATGTGACTGTTCTCTGACCCACACACATGTCTCAGTTTCCTTGTTATGTGGGAAAACTTCTGAAATTGAAGAAACAGAAAAATACGACTTTTTGTTCAGCTCTCCGTTCAGACCCACCTCTACTGGGAAGAACTTGCTAGTTCTAGATTCATCATACTACAATATCTAGAGAGGGTACTGCTTGGGAACCCCTCAGAAGAAGAAAACCCCTGATTTGTTCCTCAGAATTCTCTTTATTTAATTTTTACTCTAAGAAAAGAAAACATTAGGTTTTCCTCCTGTCACCACTTCTCTGTTCCAGTCCTCACTAACACAACAATGTCTCCGGAATTGTTAGTACAAATTGAAACCCCAATTGAATCTTGACTCTTTGAGCCTCTCTCTTGGATAATAATTAATTGCCACACACAGACCTGTGGACACTAGCATATTCCTGCCAAGTTTGAGCTGAGTCACTCAGTTGTGGTAGAGTCATGGAGAGGAGGCTGTCACTAACACCAGTTGATAAAACATCTTCATAGACATTTAGGTCCATGGCATCACTTCCAAACACCTAACCCCCAAAGGCTGTCTACACAGATGTGTGTGTGATGTGCCTAGCAAGCAATCTCGAAACTCCTGCATTCCCACCCAATTGCGTCTCTTGAGCTTTCTTTGAGAAATGGAAATATCGATAGAGTAATAATATTCTTATGATCAAAGTCCAGAGAGAAGACAAACCTTGAACAGTACCTTTAAAATACAAGCGAATGAACCACATCTGAAAAATATCAGATAGGTACCGCTATTGCTTAAGTCTGCCAGAAGATGGGGCCACGTGCACTTTTCTGAAGTCTCTTGCAAACTCCAGAGGATTGGAAGGGAAAGCCTGCATATGTCAAATTCATACCACAGAATGCGTATAGGGTAGGTTTTCTTTTTGAGTCTTCCTTCCTTCTTTCCTTCCCCTTTCCTTCCTTTCTTCCTTCCTTCCTGCCTTCCTTCTTTCCTTTCTTCTTCCTTTCTTCCTTCCTTGCTTCTTTCCTTCCTTTCTTTCTTCCTTCCTTCCTCTCTCCCTCCCTCCCTGCCTTTCTTCTTCCTTCCTTTTCTTCCTTCCTTCTTTCCTTTTTCCTTTCTTTTTTCTTCTTTGCCTTTCTTTCTCCATTCTTTCTTCCTTCTTTTCTTCCTTCCTTTCTCCCTCCCTCTCTCCCTGCCTGTTTTTCTCTCTTCTTCCTTCCTTCTTTCCTTCCTTCCTTCCTTCCTTCCTTCCTTCCTTCCTTCCTTCCTTCCTTCCTTCCATATTTCCTTCCTTCCTTCCTCTCTCCCTCCCTGCCTTTCTTTCTTCTTTATAATTAATTGCCACACACAGACCTGTGGACACTAGCATCCCTGGTTTCTTCCTTTCTCCTTCCTTCCTCTTTCCCTCTCTCCCTCCCTGTCTGCCTTTCTTTATTCTTTCCTTTCCTCCCTCCTTCTCTTTCTTTCTTTCTTTCTTTCTTTCTTTCTTTCTTTCTTTCTTTCTTTCTTCCTTCCTTTTTCTCTCCTTCCTTCCTTCCTTCCTTCCTTCCTCCTTTCCTCCCTCCTTTTCTTTCTTCCAATCACTGTGTATTCTTGGGAATATCAGAGAAACCCCGCTTTCCTTTTATTTTTAAGTATATGTAATAACAACCTCTCAAGTTTAGCTTTGAAAATGAATAAAGCAAAAGACATGGCCCTTCCACTAGGGTGTCATTTTTTTTTTCACTTTTAAACCCATAAAAATAGAAGTTTAATAACATCTGCTATACACATTTGGTGGAGCCTTATTTTAAGCAATGGAAAGCCTCAGAAGGAAGGTAAAACACGCGCCAACAAAGAGGTATTATCTATCCTCAGGGACTGGCCTGAGAGATTTCATTATCACACCACTCCCACATCAGGGAGGTAAAACAACAAAAGGCAGGAAACAGGGGCCATTTGTGAATGGGCAGAGGAGGGCTTTGAAAGGATGAGCTAGAGGCAGAGAGAAATAAGAAGGAGCAGAAAAATGGTATGTCTTATTTTCTCCAGCTTTGTAATTTACTGTATTCATCCTTTGAAATGCTCTATTAAGTATCTGTTTTCTTCCTTTATTAAAGGACTAATTTTCCCCTCTTACTCAACTCCTCTGCTACAGAATAAAAAAAAATTGATTGCAATAAAATACAACAATAATTTACATGACAATACCTAGAGTTTCAAAATCAAGCTCACAACTTCTGAGTGCAATTATGTCACAGCTCTTGGAAAATTGGCCTCACAGAACAGATTGTACTAAATCTTAAACTTGTTCCTAATCAGGGCACAGCATACAGAGCACTTTTGTCAGCAGAGAGGGTGATTTTGATGAGCTCCATTGAGGGTTGGACCATCTTCTCTCATACATGTTGACAGTCCTGAATACCAAGAATTTACAGATTTCTGTAGTACAATTTAGTATGAGGTTAAGGCTCAAAAGCAAATGGTCTGGCTGTGACTAATCTTGCTTATTTTGACACCATTCTCTGGAGATAGTCTGAGATATCTTCCTTGGTGGACACTGTTACCTGGCTTCTCTCTCTCTCTCTCTCTCTCTCTCTCTCTTTCTCTCTCTCTCTCTCTCTCTCTCTCTCTCATGCACACACATACATTAAGATACACTGGTGTTTTCCAGTGTGGATGAAGTATGGATTTGTACAGTTGTATATAGGATACTCACTGGCACTTGTCTTGTGTTTTAATATATGGGCTCCCTGAAAGACAGTTCTTTGGAGCTTAATTCAATGCTGAGCTCTGCCTCATGCCGTGGTTGTTGGTGCCATCAGTAGCATTGCAAGGGATTCTAAAGCCTGTGATGGTTAGCTCTTGTGAGGTCCCCAACTT
Source organism: Psammomys obesus (assembly GCF_907164565.1). NCBI lineage: Eukaryota > Metazoa > Chordata > Mammalia > Rodentia > Muridae > Psammomys > Psammomys obesus. Next base: position 26,134,221 of record NW_026596051.1, on the reverse strand, counting down.
CCTGCCAGCTCACTAACAGCACAGTCAAAGTGATAAGAGCAGCTAAACAGTCAGGACTGTTTCAGACGATATCCTTGATATCGTCTCAAGATGAGGTAAAGACTGGCTGAAACACCCTCACTAAACAGTTGTGAAAATCACCACAATCATTTTCATTGTCTTCTTTCTACCAAAAGGGTACAGAAATGAAGAATGTTCCAGGTACTAACCATTGCCCTAAACAATTCAGGGCATGGTGGTGTCTAGGTTATAATAACCTCATCCGACGTTTCAATTTTATTCAGAACTTTCCAATTTTCTGTCATTAGTATAAGCTTGTACATTTTCCTATAAAATGGTAATTACCTGAGTATGTGCAGATAGCAGAGTACACAGCACAAGGCAAAAGACTCAATACATGTTAATCATTATTACCCTTTATCCCCTTCAATAGATTAAAACATGGAAAAGAACCAGAACACAATGGAATCAATCAACTCCAGTAATTTTCAGGTGCTTTAAAGTCATGTACAGCAATCTTCAGAAATGAAAGTGTGAGCATAAGCCCTAACATAGACCTCAGAGAGATGTTTCTGAAAAATAGAGCAGGACGTGGAAGATACAGGATCTTTGACTGTGGGGTTGTCTCTCCCTTTTCTTTACCCTGGGATGCTGCTGAGGTTTCTAGAACCTTAAGGATTTCAAGGTTGGTGTTCTGATAACCACTCACCTTAAACCCGCCTGGCCTTTAAATCAACAGGCTCAGAGAAAGAAAGAGTCATACATGAAGGATGGAGAGGCTGTCATCCACTCTCTTCTGTGATGCTGACACTAGGTGCACAATAAATGGTTGTTTATAGGCAGTTTAAGCCCTTCAGAACATGTGATCTGGTAGCAAGACAGGCATCTCAATAGAAATAATGAGTAAGACATTCTTGGCTTAGACCCAGGTATGTGGTCTAGACACTCTTACAGGGCTCAGAAAGTGCTAATAAACTGAATAGGTTTGTGGGTCAGGCTCCAGGGAGTTTATTATACTCTTTTTGAATTTAATTTATTTGCTTTGCATTCCAATTATAGCCTCCTCCCTCTACTCCTCCTGGTCCCACCCTTCCTCCTTTCCCCCCCAATCTTCTCACCTTGTCCTCGGAAAAGGGAGCCCTCCTCTTACCAATTGATCCCAGCCTATCAATTCTCTTCAGGACTGCCTGCATCCTCTTAGTCTGTGGTCTGGCAAGGCTGCCCCACCACGGGGAAGGGATCAAAGAGCAGGCAACACAGTCCATGTCAGAGACAGCCCCTGCTCCCCTTACTGGGGAACCCACAAGTTTAGGTCCTCTCCATGCATGGTTGTTGGTTGGTGCATCAGTCTCCACAGGGCCTCCCCCTACTCCCTGGCCCAGGTTTGTTGGCTTTGTTGATTTTTTTATGGAGCTTCTGTCCCCACCGAGCCCTTCTATCACTCTACTCTTCTACAAGACTCCCTGCACTCTGCCCAAAGTTTAGCTGTGAGTCTCATCATCTGTTGTGATCTCCTGCTGTGTGGAGTCTCTCAGAAGACTCTTTAGTTCCCCTCCTGTTCCCTCTTCTTCAATTGCATCTAGTGTCTATTCTATTTGCCCTCTAGAATGAGAATTAAGAATTTTCTCTAGGGTCCTCCATGTTAGTTAGCTTCTTTAGGTCTGTGGATTGTAGTATGATTATACTGTATTGTATGGATAATATCTGCTTATAAGTGAGTGTATACCCTGCATGTCTTTCTGTGTTTGGGTTATCTCACTCAGTATGATCTTTTCCATATCCATCCATTTGCCTGAAAATTTCATGATGTCTTTGTTTTTAATAGCTGAACTATATTTCATTGTGTAGATGTTCCACAGTTTCTTCTTCCAATCTTCGGTTGAGGAACATCTTGTTTTTTCCAGTTTGGGGGTATTACAAATAAAGCCACTATAAACATTGTTGAATGAATGTCCTTGTTGTATTGTGGAGCATATTTTTGGGTATATATGCCCAGAAGTGGTACAGCTGGGTCTTGAGGTAGAGCTGTTCCAAATTTTCTGAGAAAGTACCAGATTGCTTTTCAAAGTGGTTGTACAAGTTTGTATTCCTACCAGCAATGGAACAGTGTTCCCTTTCTCCACAACCTCGCCAGCATGCACTGTCACTTGAGTTTTTGGTCTTAGCCATCCTGATGGGTGGAAGATGGAATCTCAGAGTCATTTTGATTTCCATTTCTCTGATGACTAAAGACATTGAATGCAGCCATTCGATATTTCTCCATTGAAAATTCTCTGTTTCGCTCTGTGCCCCATTTTTTAAATTGGATTACTTGATTTGTTGCTGTTTAATTTCTTGAGTTCTTTATATATTTTGGATATTAGCCCTCCGTCAGATGTTGGGTTGGTGAAGATCTTTGATTTACAGAAGCTTTTCAGTTTCATGATGTTCCATATATTAATTGTCGATATTAGAGCCTGGACTGTTGATGTTTTGTTCAGGAAGTTGTCTCTTGTACCAGTGAGTTCAAGGCTCTTCTCTACTTTTTCTTCTAATAGATTTGGTGTGTTTGGTTTTGTGTTAAGATCTTTGATCCGCTTGGACTTTAGTTTTGTGCAGGGAGATAAATATGGATATACTTGCAATTTTCTACATGTAAACATCCAGTTAGCCCAGCACCATTTGTTGAAGATGCTATATTTTTTCCATTGTATGGTTTGGCTCCTTTGTAAAAAATCAAGTGTCTGTAGGTATCTGGGTTTATTTATGGGTCTTCAGTGCAATTCCATTGATTCACCAGTCTGTTTCTATGTCAATACCATGAAGTTTTATTACTGTTGCTCTATAGTACAGCTTGAGATCAGGGATGGAGGTACCTCCAGAAGATCTTTTATTGTATGGGATTGTTTTAGCTATTCTGTGTTTATTATTTCACATGAAGTTGAAAATTTTTCTTTCAAGGTCTGTAAAGTTTTGGTACTTTGATGGGAATTTCATTGAATCTGTAGATTGTTTTTTTTTTATAAGATGGCCATTTTTACTATGTTAATCCTATCAATCCATGAGCATGGAAGATCTTTCCATCTTCTGATATCTTCTTCATTTCTTTCTTCAGAGACTTGAATTTTTTTTTTCATTCAAATCTTTCACTTGCTTGGTTAGAGTTACAACAAGGTAGTATACATAAGTGACTACAAAAATTCTACTAGGAAACTCCTGCAGGTAATAAACTCCTCTAGCAAAGTGATTGGATAAAAAAGTAACTCAAAACAAACAAAAAACAGTAGCCCTCCTGTATACAAAGGACAAATAGACTGAGAAAGAAATTAGGACAAGAATTTTTAGGATCGTTATCATCCACAAATAATGATACCTTGACTTCTTCCTTTCCAATTTGTATCCCCTTGATTTCCTTTAGTTGTCTTATTGCTATAGTTTAGGACTTCAAGTACTATATTAAAGAGATAGGGAGAGTGTGTACAGCCTTGTCTTGTCCATGATTTCAATGGAATTGATTTCAGTTTCTCTTCATTTAGCTTGATGCTGGTTGTAGGCTTGCTGTATATTGTCTTTGCTGTGTTTAGGTTTGTGCTTTTTATTCCTGATCTCTTCAGGACTTTTAACATGATCATATGTTGGATTTTGTTAAATGCTTTTTTGGCATCTAAGGAGATGATCATGTTTTTTTTTTTTTTTCTTTCAGTTTGTTTATATAGTGGATTACATGGATATATTTCCACATATTGAACCACCCCTGCATTCCTAAGATGAAGCCTATTTGGTCATGGTGGATCATATTTTTGATGTGTCATTGGATTTGCTTTGTGAGTATTTTACTGAGTATTTTTGTATCAATGTTCATAACAGAAATTGGTCTGAAATTATCTTTCTTTGTTAGGCCTTTGTGCGATTTAGGTATCAAAGTGATTATGGCCTCATAGGATGAATTTGATAATGTTCCTTTTGTTTCTATTTTGTGAAATAGTTTGAAGAATATTGGTATTAGCTCTTTGATGGTCTGGTAGAATTCTGTGATGAAACCATCTGTCTGTGGGCTGGTGGGTTTTTTTGTTTTGTTTTGTTTTTTATTTGTTTGTTTGATTGGGATATAGGACTATTTAAATTGTTTACCTGATTTTGTTTCTACTTTGGTAAGTGGAATCTATTAAGAAAATTATCCATTTCATCTAGTCTTTTAAATTTTGTGGCATATAGACTTTTGAAGTAAAACATAATGATTCTTTGGATTTCCTCAGTGTATGTTATGACCCACTTTTTATTTCTGATTTTGTTGATTTGGATAGTTTCTCTCTGCCTTTTAGTTTGGCTAAGGGTTTGTCTATCTTGTTGATTTTTCTCAAAGAATCAGCTCTTGGTTTCATTGATTCTTTGTTCTCTTTGTTTCTAATTTATTAATTTCAGTCTTGAGTTTGATTATTTCCAGCCATCTACTCCTCTTGGGTGTGTCTGCCTCTTTTTTCCTAGGGCTTTTTAGGTGTGTCATTAAGTTGTTTGTATGAGATGCCTCCAATTTTTTTATAAAGGCACTTAGTGCTATGAACTTTCCTCTTAGTACTGCTTTCATTGTGTCCCATAAGTTTGGTTATGCTGTCCTTTATTTTCATTGAATTTTAGAAAGTCCTTAATTTCTTTCTTATTTCTTTCCTGACTTAGTGTTCATTGAATAGTTGTTCAGTTTCCATGTGTGTGTAAGCTTTTTGCTATTTTTGTTGTTGTTGAGGTCCAGCTTTAGTCCATGGTGGTCTGATAGGGATCATTCCAGTCTTCTTGTATCTGTAGAGGCTTGCTTTGTGATTGACTATATGGTCAATTTCAGAAAAGGTTTCATGTGGTGCTAAGAAGAAGGTATATTCTTTTGTGTTTGTGTTAAAAGTTTTGTAAATGTCTGTTAAGTCCATTATTTTTTTAATTTTTATTTTATTAATTACATTTTATTCACTTTGTATCCCCCCATAAGCTCCTCCCTCCTCCCCTCCCGATCCTACCCTCCCTCCCCCTTCTTCACACATGCCCCTTTCCAAGTCCACACTGATAGGGGAGGTCCTCCTCTCCTTCCTTCTGATCTTAGTCTATCAGTTCTCATCAGGAGTGGCTGCATTGTCATCTTCTGTGTTAAGTCCATTATTAATGACACCTGTTTGTGTCCTTATTTCTATGTTTAGTTTCAGTTTCAATGACCTGTCCTTTGGTGAGAGTGGGTTATTGAAATCTTTCATTATTAATCAATGTGTAGTTGAAGCTTTAATGTTTGTTTTACAAATGTGGGTGCCTTTGTATTTGGAGCATAGATATTCAGAATTGAGATGTCATCTTGGTAAAATTTCTCTTTGATTAGGATAAGTGTCATTCCTCAACTCTTTTGATTAATTTTGTTTGAAAGTCTATCTTATTAGATATTAGAATGGCCACTTCAGCTTTCTTCTTGGGCCCGTTTGCTTGAAAAAACTTTTTTCAGCCCTTTACTCTCAGGTAATGTCTATCTTTGTGGCTGAGGTGTGTGTGTTTCTTGTATACAGCAGAATGATGGGTCCTTTTTACACATCCATTCTGTTAGTCTGTGTCTTTTTATTGGAGAGTTGAATTAATTGATGTTGGGAGATATTAATGACCAGTGACTGTTAGTTCCTTTTATTTTGATGTTGGTTGTGGTAGTGTGTTTGTGTGCTTATCTACTTTTGGTTTTGCTGTAGTGAAGTTATTTATATCCTGTAGATCTTTTTTTTTTTTTTTACAGTTAACCCCCTGGGTGGGAATTTTTCTTCTAATATCTTCTGTAGGGCTGGGTTTGTGCATAGATATTGTTTTAAATTTGGTTCTGTCTTGGAATATCTTGTTTTCTCCATCTATGGTGATTAAAACTTTTGCTGGGTGTAGTAGTCTGGATTGGCATCTGTGGTCTCTTAGGGTTTGCAAGTTGTCTGCCCAGGCCCTTCTGGCTTATATGGTCTGTGCTGAGAAGCTGGGTGTGATTTTGATAGGTTTACCACTATATGTTACTTGGCTTTTTTCTCCCTCACACCTTTTAATATTTTTCTTTGTTCTGTACATTTAGTGTTTTAATTATTATGTGGTGGGAGTATTTCATTTTCTGGTCTAATCTATTTGGTGTTCTGTAGGCCTTTTTTATGCTTATAGACATCTCTTTCTTTAGATTGGAGATATCTTTTTATATGATTTTGTTGAATATATTTTCTGGGCTTTAGAGCAAAAAGTCTTCTCTTTCTTCTACTTCTATTACTCACAGGTTTCTTCTTTTCATGGTGTCCTTGATTTCATGGATATTTTGTGTCAGAAGTCTTTTAGTTTTAACATTTTCTTTGACAGATTCATCACTTTCTTCCATTGTGTCTTCTACACCTGAGATTCTTTTCTACATCTCTTGTATTCTGTTGGCAATGCTTACCTCTGTAGTTTCTGTTTTCTTCCCCAAATTCTTCATCTTCAGGATTTCCTCAGCTTGTACTTTCTTTATTGTTTCTATTTTCATTTTCAGATCTTGAACCATTTTATTGATTTTTTTCACCTGTTTGTGTTTTCCTGAATTTCATTGAATGATTTGTTCAAATCCTACATGTTTGTTTATATTTTCCTGTATTTCTTGGAGTGATTCATTTATTTTCTTTCTAAAGGCCTCAATCTGTTTGACTGTATCTCTCTGTATTTCTTTAAGAATTTTATTCATTTCCTCCATTATCATCTCACACTCATAGATTTAAGGCCATTTTTCCTGTGTTTCAGTTTTGGTAGGGTATTCAGGGCTGCCTGCCATGGGATAACTGGGTTCTGGCGATGCTATATTGTTCTGACATTTGTTGACTGTGTTTTTACACTGGCCTTTAGCCATCTGGTTGTCTCTGGAATTGGGTGGTAGTTCCTAGTACCCGCTGGAGTTCTCAGGGGTGCAGAAAGAGCCCTGGGCAGGAAGCTGAATGTTCCTACAGGAGCCCTCCTTGGATTGGTGGGTATGTTCTCAGACTGGGAGGTAGTTTTCAGGGCACTGACTGTGGCTCTCCTCAGATGTACGGTCTCTCCAGGGGAAGTTCTGGAGTCACCCTCCCTGCTATGGCTTTCTTGCTCCAAAGGGTTAATGAGCTCCAGATGCCCAGGTATTGTACTCAAACTCTGTGCTTGCTGGGAGAAGCTATTTTGGAGAATCTCTGAGTTCAGAGGTTGGCTGGTCTCCTTTGAGAGATAGGTTGAGCTTTAGAGCAGTGGCTGAGGCCATTTCCACAGATCCTAAGTATCAGAAGGTCCCAAGGTTGGAGACTTGAGCCCCTGGCACCTGAAAGGTATCTATGGGAGGGTGAAAGTGGGTGGGAAGTTGGCCGGAGGCTGAGACCTCCTGCTATTGAGAACCTGGGAACTTTTCCTGGGATTAGCCAGGTGACCTGAGTTTGGATCTGCTAGTTTCCCTCACTGTGGGCTTATGTCTCCTCTGGGAAACACAGATGCTGACATTTTGTAGTTCACAGTATGGCTTGTTGGTTGATCTGCAATCACTGCTATCCTGCTGTTCGGATACATGTTGGATCTCCTCCACTTATTATATTCTTGAAGAAAGTGTAGAACCTCTCTGGGCTTGAAGGAGACATGGCAAACAAAGATTGTTCATTCCAGAGGGACCTCTGAGGGAAAAGATGTAGAAAAAAGAATCCATAGAAAAGTTAAAAAAAAAAAAAAAACTAACTTCTCTATCAATTTTTCAGGGCATTATAATTCTGTCAGAGAAGACAAGAGGATAACATTGACATTGGCATTGGCAGGGCAGCAGAAGAAATGGACTCCATCAAATGAAGAGACTCAGCATAGATAGAGAAGATAATGCTCATAAGCAAGCTCTGGAAAGAGCAATCAATTTCTAAGCATAAAATGAAGGGATGAGGCAGAGGAATCAATCCTGAGATGATTGCAATAGATCAGCAGGACATTACGAAGCCCAGGATCCAATGTTACAGTGGAGTGGGAAGGAAGAAAAGGGTGTGGAAGAAACAATTACATTGGAGACTCATAGAATAGAGTGAGAGAAGATGGGAAGCTTGCTCAGCAGGCCAGCAAGTGGTACTGCAATTCACTGAGGAAGCATGGAGGTGGCCTGGTTTTGGCCTGAAAGAATGTGTGGGGATTATGGGATACTAACTAGATAGTTGCAGAGGATTCCACCTGAAGGTTGATTTCAGGGTCTATCAATCCCACCACTCCTAGCTTGGTGACTTAGGAAAGATTATTTAATTTGGCCCTTTTGACAGTTGTGCAGCTGAACTCAGTAAGATAAGACTTATCAAATGCATAGCACAGTGAGTAATACTCAGTAACTGGATACTCTTTGTCTCATATACTCATTAATTTTGGCAGAATGGAATCATTCAAATCAAGTAAGGTGTAAAGATGAACATATTTAGGTCACTTTACAGATGATAATTGAAGGTATCAGTTATGTTGAAAAGGACAGAGATGACAAATCTTTAAATTATACAGAGCTGTTTATTGCTGCCAAGAGTTACCCATGGGAATCATCAGAAAACACTCTGGACCAATTCACACGGTTTACTAACCCAAAGGAAGGACACGGTGTGAAGAACAACATGAAGAAAGAAATAAAAAACTTCAGTTGGGCTTCAGTTCCAACGGGGACTCTCTACCTGATGAAGCATGTCAGGCAGAAATTTGACTTGTCCTATATCATAAACAAGGAAAGTCAGCAATTAAATTAGCCAAACACTTTCCCCTTGATACTACTGTATGATCACGAGCTTCTTCTTCAGGCCTTACCTTACTGTTCAAATGATAATACAGAGTAAGGTAAATTGAACCTTAGAACAGAGCTGCCCAAAATACCCAGCCATGTACTGGCAGCTAATGATCATGCTATCACCAATGCCACTTAGAATTCAGGGAATGGGCAAGTATGAAAGAAATGGGAAATGGGGTGATTTTTATAGTTAAGATGTTGAAAGAGACTATTATTATTGTTGTTGTTGTTGATATTGGATCAACAACACCCTTGGATCCAAGTGATGTTGACAAATTATGTCCTTGGAACCAATCATTTAAAACTGCCATTCTGGCAAGGTGGAATTCTGATGGTAGGAGGAATGCTACCAGGCAGCAATTCAATGATACAGAAGAGCAAGCATACTATATAGCACAATGATAGACACAGAAAGAATGCGGAGAGAGGTGGCCAGCATGTGTAGGAGAAAACAAGAGAGGACTGACTGTAGGGCACCCCAGTACCAAAGAGAAACAATAATAAATAAATGGTTGCTAGAAAGCAATCATTGGTACCAAGTATCCCATCTTCCATTCTATTTTTTTAATTTTTATTTTTTCGTCACAATTTATTCATCATTATATATCCTGATTGAAGCCCCCTTCCTCAACTCCCCGAGTTCCACCCTCCCTCCCTCTTCCCCCATGCTCTTCCCCTACTCCACTGAAAGAAGGAGTTCTCCACTATTGCCATCTACCCATAGCTTGTTAAGTCTCACCAGGACTGCCTGGATCCTCCTCCTCCGTGGCTGGCAAGGCTGCATCATTGGCGTGAGTGATCAGAGAGCAGTCAACCTTATGTACATTGTCAGGGTATAAACCCTTGGACTCTAGCTAGTATGTCTAGAATTATGGCCTTGAATGCAGATTCCTGTGACCCCAATAAATGAGATTTGGGCATAAGTATTCTATACCAAGACTAACTGAAAGCCAGATTGGACTCCTATCACCCTCTTGGGTTACTACTCACCATTTCTAGTCTTCTAACCACAACCCATCATGGCATTCACCATTTAAGTATTTCCCTAAAAATTTCTATTACAATTGTAGTGATTATAGCCAACATCACAGCAAAATAACTTATTGTTAAGTTTTAAGCAACATACCAAATACAAATATACAAAGACTTGGAACTTTTCCTCAGATTAATTGCAATTTTACTTATAGGGCATAACATTTAAAACATGAAGTATCTGGAGATTTGGTCTAGAGGAAGAATTCTAAGCTGGGATTCAGAAAACTCAGCTCCCAAGCTCTGATGCATACTTCTTTCTTTGTGCTCTTGGACAGGTAAGAACTTTTTCTTTCTCTCTCTCTTTTTTTAAAAATTTTTATTTTGTTTCAGTTTATTTACTTTACATCCCTAGGGTGTTCCCTCCCTCCTGGCCTCCCGGTCTTCCCTCCCCCTCTTTCTCCCTTCCCCTTTCACTTTTCCCCCAGAAAATGGGAGCCCCCTCCCCCCTGTATCAACCCTCCCCAGCACATCAAGTCACATCAGGACAGAGCATATTCTCATCCTCCTAGGCCAGGCAAGGCAGCCCTGCCAAGGGAAGTGATCCAAAAGCAGGCAGTAGAGTCCATGTTAGAAACAGCCCCACCTGCTACACTTGCTAGACAACCCATATGAAGAACAAGCTGCCTAGCGGCCACATATGTATGTGCTGCCTAGGTCCAGACTATGCATGTTTCTTAGCTGATGTCTCAGTCTCTGTAAACCCCCGTGCGTCTGGGTTAGTTGTCTCTGTTGGTCTTCTTGTGAGGTTCCTGTCCCCTCAAGGTCCTTCCATCTTTCCCCCAACACTTCCATGGAACCCTCAGAGCTCTGCCCCATGCTTGGCTGTAAGTCCTAGCATTTATCTCCATATGCTGTTGGCTGGAGCCCCCCAGAGGGCATTCATGTTAGGCTCTTGTCTGCTAGCATAGCAGAGCATCATTAATAGTGTTAGTGGCTGGCTCTTTACCATGGGGTGGGTCTCAGGTTGGCCCAATCATTGTTTGGAGATTCCCTCAATCTCTGTTCCCCCTTTATCCCTGCAATTCTTGTAGGCAGGATAATTTTTGGATCAAAGGTTTTGTCTGTGGGTTGTTTTTCTCCTCCTTCCACTAGTCCTGCCTGGCTAGGAGCTGGTCACATCAGTCTTCATGTCTCCCCTGTTAGGAGTGTCAGCTAGAGTCACACCCATATCTTCCTAGGAACCTGTCACAGGCTTCCAGCTTGACAAAGAGATGCCCTCCCTCAGTTTCCCTTCTTGTTACCAGCCCTCTCCCCTCCCACCCCTGTGTTCTCCACGTCTGACTCCCACCCTTGTTTCACTCCCCATTCCATCTCCTGCTCAGTTTCCTCTCTTTATCCACTTCTGCTGTCCATTCTATTTCTCTTTCTGAGACTCTAAATGTTTTAAAAGGCAAAGTGGGGAAAAGTCTGGAACTCAATGGAAGAAAAGACAGCACAGGCAATTAATCAACAATTAATAATGGGATCTCACGAAACTGAAAAGCTTCTATAAATCAAAGGACACTGTCATTAGAACAAAATGGCAGCCTATACATGGGGAAAAGATCTTCACCAACCCTACATCACACAGAGGGCTAAAACCTAAAATATACAAAGAACTTAAGAAATTAAACATCAACTAATCAAATAATCCAATTAAAAATGTGGTACAGAGCTAAACAGAAATTTTAAACAGAGAAAACACAAATGGCTGAGAAGGACTTAAAAAATTCTCAATATCTTTAGTCATCAGGTAAATGCAAATCAAAATGACTCCATCTTACACCAGTCAGAATGGCTAAGATTAAAAACTCAAAGGATAACTCATGTTGTGGAGGATGTGAAGAAAGGGGAACATTCCTCCATTGCTGGTTGGACTGCAAACTTTTGCAATGTCTCTGGAAATCAATCTGGCACTTTCCCAGAAAATTGGGAATAGTTCTACATCAAGACCCAGCTATATCATTCCTGGGCATATACCCAAAAGATGTTCCACCTTACAATAAGGGCATTTCCTCAACTATGTTCACAGTGGTTTTAGTCATAATAGCCAGAAACTGGAAACAACCTAAATGTCTCTCATCTGAAAAATGGATAAAGAAATTCTGGTACATTTACACAATGGAACACTACTGAGCTATTAAAATCAAGGAAATCATAAAATTTGCAGGCAAATGGATGGAACTAGAAAAGATCATCCTGAGTGAGGTAACCCAGACCTAGAAAGATGCATATGGTATGTACTCACTTATAAGCGGATATTAGACTTATAGTACAGGATAACTATATTACAATCCACAGATGCAACAAAGCTAAGTAACAAGGGGACCCAAAGGAGGGTGTCGGAATGTCAGTCAGGTAAGAACACCTTTGGGTTAGAGTTTTCTCCTTAACCAATGAAGTGAAGAATCATTCTCCTGTGTCTGGCCTGGAATGTGGTGAGGAACAAAGGAAACTAAAGCATTGAATATGATATAATGCAAAAATTTACTGATGAGAAATACACAAACAGTGCTTTGGGGGTTCTTGAATCTGGTGAGATGGTCCAGTAATTAGGAATACTGACTCTTCTTCTAGAGGACACAAGTTAAATACTTAGCACCCACATGGCAGTTCATAGCTTTCTGTAATTTCATTCCCATGGGTTCCAACATCCTCTTCTAGCTTCTGCTGGCACCAGGCACACATATGTTACACAGTCAAAACACACACAATTAAAATTAAACTAAATTAAAAATAAAATAAACTTTATAGTTCCTACCAGTGTAGGCATGCATTCAATTTCTTAATAAACTACTCTTTGCAATACTTGAAATGCCAATTTATGTGTTTAACAACAGATATACCAAAGATTATTTTATATAGGTTATACTGAGAAAAAAATATAATGTCTTCCAAACAGAAAGTTTGATTTCCTGTTCTGCTGGATGTTTATGGTTAGGTTCCATTCATCACTCAGGTATCTAGACTTAGAGGGGCCCCACCATTTCGGACGAGTTGGTCAGCATACTTGAGTAAACATTGCTCTGAGGGTCTTCATTTTGCAATTGAATTCCCAATTGGAAGTGACATATCTCACTTCTATCTTCAGAGTCAGGGAATATTATTCTAGGAAGGCAGAGAAGCGAAAACCTTTACACTGTCAACAGCTACAGGTGCCTTCCATTAAGCTGTAGAAATGTAACACTGAACTCTGATTACATTGATGGAGTTGTCCTGCATTTGTGTTTTGGAAAGGCAGGATTCACTGAATGCTGTTCAGCTATCGGGGATGGTGCCCAATGTAGAAGACACAAACAAAGTCTTAGCAAGCTCCTCGCCTTCGAATACCACCAGAAATAAACACTTGACATTCTATGAGCCTCAACTAACCAAGCAGTGGAAGGAATAGATTCCTGAAAGATCAATTAGAGCAGTTGCCAATGAAGAGCCAGAGGAAGAGAGATGTGCTAGGCAATCAAGATAGGACAGTATGCAGCGAAGCTAAGCAAGAGCCAGCTATAGGCGTGCAGCTCTCCAGCCAGTCTTTCCCACTGGAGAATCAAATGTGAGGTAGGAAGGTTAGGACCACAGAATCTGGGTAGTGTTACTAACACCACAGGGTAGGAAGGCTGCCACGGGACAATGAAAGAGTCAGAGGAAAAGAGCTAGGCTCATGAACTCTACCATGCTGGTCTTCAGCTCTGTGTTACCCAGAGCATCAGAGAAGAGAATCGGAGAATAGGGGGGTCACCTGTAGATAGTGGGAGACTTCTGCTGCTGTGTCCACCTGCTTAGAAGAATGGCCTGGATTCACCCTCCCTCCCAGCCCTACCATGACTGGGTCACTATGGACAAGCTATTTGCCCTCTGTGTACATAAGTATCTCCATTTCCAGGATGAGAAAGCTGTGGTCAATCCCCTTCCTTGACTGAATCTAGAATCACTAGATGACATACATTTGGGTATACCTAGAAGGATGAATGCAGAGATTTAACTGGAGAAAGAAGACCCACCCTCCATGTGAGTGGGTGCCATCTTCTGAAGTCCTGGGCTGAGTGAAAGGAGAAAACCTTAAGTACCCACATTAGCTCTCTGCTTCTTGACCAAGTGCCTCATGACTTTTGCTTTGTAACTCTGGTCCCATTTTTTCCCCACCACGACAGATTTTAGCTTAAATTCTGAGCCCAAATAAATCCCCTTTAAGTTGATTTTTGTCATATAGTTTGTCACAGAAACTAGAAAGGTGACTAGTAGAAGGAACAGCCATGGACATGGACAACTAGATGTGTTGCATTACACGTACAGAGAACTTGAGACAGGGTCTGTGGTAGCCTGCCAGGGTTCCTGAATGTGGAACCATGATCCTAGCGGCATTCTGGAAGTGGCCTCCTGACTCTCCTAGCCAGGCCAAGCCTACCCTACCAGCTGAAATGTCAACATAGGCAGTCCCTGTCAGAAGGCTCTGCAGAAAAAGAACACTGTGCACCCAGGGTACCCGAGCAGTGTCCTTTTCTGTTTGCCTCACAGAGCTTCCTTTTCTGGGCACAGCTGGCTGGAGGGTGGATGGGCACTGAGTAGTGAGGAGGCTCTTTTTTTTTTTTTTTTTCCTTTTTATTGCTGAGTCACCCTGCCAACCTCCCCTGGCTGATGACTAAGTTCCCAGTAGGAGGAGCCAGTTCTGGTGCAGAGGGAAGTTAGACTGGCTACTGTGTTTTTACTTGGGGATTGGGGGGATCAAAAAGCCTCTGATGAAACAATAGAGGTTGCTTTATGGGGAGGATGGGCCATTTGCCAAAGGCCGGCCTGCCAGAGCATGCCAGGGAAGGAGGGGCTGTCGTCACTGGGCTTTTTGCCATGAACTCACATTAGTAGTCCTGAGTGGGAGGCAACAATCTAGTAGGGCCTGGGTGGTGATTTTTATAAGGATTGTCCCCTAACCGTCCCACCCTCACCCCCACCCTCAACCCCACCCTCAACCCCACCCTCAACCCCGCCCAATCCAGGCTCAATCCAGGCTCCATATTCACAGGCTTTCAAAATGCTCCGCCGTTCAGTGCTGACCAACTTAGAGCTAGGTTTCTTCTTCTTCCTATCTAACCTGTGTGGGCACTGAGGTGAGGTCCTAAGAGCACACCGGCAGGAAGCAGGTGAAGGACTAATTCTCTGGAGGTTGCAGTGACAGTCAGGGTTGTACGTGTTTGGCAGTGAGTCCCACATACAGCCGCATGCAAAGTCACAGCCCCCATTGGTGCTTTTGCTGTTATGTATGCTCGCACATCAAAGGGCGCCAACAACACAATCCAAGGTTGTTTGACTAGGCTGGTTTATGTTATGCGTGAGCAGGGACCCCAGATATTGCACTCTGCCCTGGCTGTACTCGCTTCTGAACTTTCTCAGACTGACCTTTCTCAGAATGGCCTTCAGTCTCTGTTGCCTTATTTCATGGTTTAGAACTCCAGTGTGTAGGACACAGACATTTCACAAATTCCAGAAAGGCTTACCTCATTTAAAGTACAACTTTCCAAGTGTATAACGCCTACCTTTTTTTTTTTTTTACTCCATGTGGGTCAGACACTTCTAACTCCCAAGAAACAAGAACTTCTCTAAGGCAACCCAGAGATGAACCAGTTTGCCTACCCAGCTGGTGTCCTGGTTCTACCAGCGTTCCTTGGTGTAGTATCTTAAGAGTTTCCAAAGAGACTTTTTTCCTCCTCTCACCAGACCAAGCTGAGGAAGTCCAGAGTATGTATATGTGTGTGTATAACTATATATATATATATATATATATATATATATATATATATATATATATATATACACACACACATATATGTGTGTGTATAACTATATACACAGATATGTATACACACACACACACACACACATGTATTCCCTCGCTCACCATCACAATCAAATTATAGGGAAAACAGGTGCTGACAAAGGCTGGCCCTGTACAAAATGAATTTAAAAAAAGAAGTGACCCAGTTTCCTGTGGCATGTCATTTCAGGACTCAGGCCAGCCCTCCCCCGACTGAGTGAATCTGAGACTCTGAGGGTGATGTCAGTTCATTCTGCAAGTGACAGGGAGATGGGCTGGCAAGATCCGCGGTGTGCATCCAGGTCTCCCACTGCCATTTGGGCTCCTGTCAGAGACACCATGGAGACGATTAATCTTCAACTTACTGCTGAGACTTCTTGGGGCTTTTGAGTTTTCTTGTTCTGTTTTGTTCGGTATGTCATTCAAGATTCCTTCAGAGAAACCTGTGTTGGGGCAGGAAAATGCTATGTGAATTATGTCCTCGTGAAGTCACCATCTGGCCAATATTCATCTTGCTTAACGAAATACCAAGGATATCTTTCAGACCAGCTGCTGCAGGGCCAGAACTCAGCACACTAGTGACCGTAGTCATAAACCAACATGCAATCAAGTGTAATTAATGCACCTGGTGCCATTTCAGAGCCCAGCCCCCACAGTCCACTCACACCTCAGCTGGCTTTTCTCTTTATCTGATGTGACTTGGCTTTTTATTTTTGTTTTACTTTGTTCTCTCACTTTTTAGGTGGGGGGGAATCCAGTGTTTTGGCCTCTATTATCTCTGGCATCTAAGCACTAAGTACCATCACGGGGCTGGTGGAAACGGGAGTGTTTGTGTGCCTTCAACATGCAAACAATACAACACTGAGCTTCATTCTCCAGCCAGAAAGGGCCTATTGTCCTGAGCAGCCAGAGCTGGCTCTGCTGATGGTTCTCACTGGCTGGCAAGGCCAGGCCCAGGTACTGAACGGCATCATCTCTTGTAGCAGATGAAATAAATAAATAAATAAAAGGAAGCACTCCCCCCCTCCAAGCTTAGAAAAAGCCGAACTCCCCAAAACAATCCATGACTTTTTTTTGTGTGTGTAATCAGCAGCTCTTTCTTCTCCTGGACACACCCATCTACCCTTGAAGTAGTGATAGAGAAGGGGCTAAAGCCACCTCTGGATCTGAAATTCTGGAAGCTGTAAATGCTTCTTTGGACAAGGATTAGTTAACAAGTGGAGCGGGCTGGAAGGCAGAAGATGCAGATGGGCCAAAAGTAGCAGCATAGTTGCCTGCCCCCCCACCCCCAGCCTGTTGGAGCCAGGTAAGCCCTGAAACCATGTAAGGCTTTGGGGAGGAGAGGGAAAGAAGGCCCTGACCTGAGCTCAGGGACGGCAGGGAAAGAGACCTGCTCCTCTGTAGCATTACAGCTATGTGCACAAGGGAAGCACATGCTTCTCTAGTGACATTACTGTGGTCACGACAGCCTGGGGCACATGACTCTGCGAGCTTTTCCTCTGTGTCACTTCTACTCGGAAATAGAATTGGAGGCAGCAATTAAAGGTTTTGAAGGCCCTTGCGAGTAGTTAGGGGCTTGTCACTGCCCTTCTCCAGCTCTGTGATGAATGGTTCCCAATTGTCTCCTATCAAATTAAAGCTTCTTATCATAGGCTGTAGCATCCTCTGCTAATTGGTTTCTGCTTACCTAATTCATCTTTTATTCCAAAGCACCTTGTCCCATCGCCCAAGAGCCAGGTCTCCAAAGCCTTCTAAATGTCAGCCCTCTTCAAATCAGTTCTATTCAACAGATGTGCCTTGGATTTCCTCTGCAGAGTCAGGTCATGGTAGAAGGGGAGGCAGTTAGGTAAATGAGTCATATGTCACAGGCATTATAATGCAACACTCTTTCACAGCGATGGAGATAGGAGAGCAAATTTTGAGGCCTGGTCTGTGTTTAAAAGCTGAATTCTGAATTTTTGCTCAGGAGACATGGGGCTAATGATGTGGAGTTGCTCCGAGAATTCAAGGAGATTGTTTGTATGTATGTATATATGTATGTATATATGTATGTTTGTTGTATGAACATATGTATACATGTATGTGTGTCTATATCTACCATCTCAACTATCTCTTATCTATTTTTATATATTTCACATGTAGGTTTTACAAATACATCTAATATATGGCACGTGCGTGTGTGTCCACAAGAACATATCACCGCATTTACTGGAACTACAAGGAAGGAATAGTCATTGCTTTCTACAGAAATCTATTAAGCCTTCCTGGAGGAAGAGAGACTTGAATAGAGTTTTCTTGCTTCCGTAGACACCAGAGAAAGAAACAGGTTGCGTGTATGGAGCTACTCAAGGAGTAGCTGAATCAAGGAGGCAGAAAACAGGCAGGTGGGGCCAGTGAGATGGCTCGGTGGATAAAGGCACTTGCTGCCAAGCCTGAGAATCTAAGTTCAATACTGGCCCCACCATTGTAGAAAGAGAGAGCAAACTTTTGAAAGCCGTCCTACTCCCCAATAATTAGATGTAAGAAAATTCTTTTGGAAAGTCAGGGTCTCCTATGTAGCCCTGGATGACCTGAAACTTGGTATGTAGATAAAACTGGTCTCAGATTCACACAAATCTATCTGCCTTTGCCTCCAAGTGCTGGGATTAAAGGTATGTACTACCACACTCTGCAAAATACTTTTTTTATTTTTTTTAAGAGAGCAGTTGGCTGTGTTCTGGCTGAGCAGGTATCCCTGGAAGCATGTTTTTCATGGATGACTGTGGGTAAAGACTTAAGAGGTAGCCCGGGAGAGTTGATAGGGATTCACCCTTCGCAGGCCCCAGCTCCCTACCTGTTACCTGTCTCCTTGTACTTTGTTCAGTGTGGTCCAAGATGTGAACCTTCCGTGGGACTTTTCCTTACAACAATCTTTCAGCAGCCCTTGGCCTATGGAGCAAGTTCTGTACAAGTATATGATACCCAGGTAGATATATCATTAGCAGATAGGGATGATGACAGGAAGGAACAGCCTTGGAGATGTAAAACCAGCAGCTTAATACAGGTAGGGACCTGGCACCTATTTTCCAGGTGACCTCAAATGAGTCATCAGGATCTTTGATCCTCCTCATATGTCACAGCACAAGGGCCTCCTGTTCCTGGGGAGATTCTAAGAACCAGGGAGGTGGTAACACAGGAAATTGTAGGGAAGGGTGCAGCCAAGAGAGACCCTTTACTTCCTGACTGGAAGAGCCTGTCCGGTTTATATTGGCTTGTTTGCTTGGAAGTGTCTGGAGCCTCTAGAGCTGCACACCTTTCCTCTCCTTCCCAAGCAAATAAAGCCTAGCAGGGCCCTGTCCACATGCCACATGCCACAGATGTCACCATTTCAGTCCTGTTTAGCAAGAAGCGATATGCACAGCAGTAAGCAGCACAGATCTAATACAAACTGTCAAAGCTCCTGGGAAGACAGAGTATGGGGTTGGAAGACTGACACTTGCCAAAATCCCACTGACATTGGTAACTGATCTGGGATTGTAGCTGAGCTTGCCTGCCTGCCTCTCTCCCTCCTTCCTTCCCTTCCTCTCTCTTCTTTCTTCCTTCCTTCCTTCCTTCCTTCCTTCCTTCCTTCCTTCCTTCCTTCCTTCCTTCCTTCCTTCCTTCCTTCCTTCCTT